>NC_142341.1:3805357-4437500 GCF_054954075.1 Amborella trichopoda | reverse complement strand
AATTTGCAATAATAATTGACTTTCCCTTGTAACTTTTGATTAAATGCACAATTGTAATTTTTGTTCTATCAAAAGATGTATATACCTAGCCTTCATATAGAATTTGTAACTTTTGATTGAATGCACCATTGTAATTTTTGTTCTATCAAAAGATGTATATACCTAACCTTCATATAGAATATTTGTTGTGAGTAAACTTTGCACATATTAAATGATAGGAAAGGTTTTTATACTTCCCCTATATCATAGAAGATCTATGCTTCCCCTACCATCCAGAGAGCCACTCACCATTTGATCTAAGATCCGTTATCTCAAAGTATTTTATTTGTAGTTTTTTTTATACAAATTTTATGAATATGAAATTTGGTACATGCCATCTTCTCATTGGGGCACACCTATAAAAATATTAAAAATATTTTTTTAATAAAATATAATGACCAAAATACACCTTTAAATTTTTTGGGGGCATTTTAGTCATTTTATTTTATTGGAAATTTTTTTTTATATATCTTTCGCTAGTACGAGTTTAAATCCAAAATTTGGTGTCAAAATAGTTTATAGAAAAAATTTAAAAATAAAACAGTGTAGAGACGGGACATTGTGATTGAGGCAATCTTAGCTCTCCATTCAGAATGGTCGGTTGGATAAGAGGAAGTATATAAGCTTAATACTGTAGAGGAGGCATAGAAAGCTTGCTCTTAAATGATAATGGAAAATTATGTTTTAGTACAATATATAAGTAGGAATTTGAATTTGTTATATATATATATAGTTTGTCGCACCTCAGGAATGTTAGTGAACTTAGAGCGTGACATCATATCTCAATAGACCCAATGATTCAAAATATATCTTCTAACCCCCTGAATAACTTTACCCACTTTTAACTGTTTTTTTAGCCCTAGCAAATATAAAAAATGCATGCTCATTCAAAACCCTTCATCTCTTTACGAGATATATTCCTTCCAAATTTCTCTCGCTAACATTCACCCTCTTTGTTTCTCTAATGGGGGAGACGGAGAGTGATAAACACAGGGGAGAGAGAGTGGGAAAATAGGTAGAGAGAGAGTTAGGGGAAAATCACGTGAAGAGAGATAAATGATGTGTTTAGAAAGGATATGTTTTTTTTATATTTGTTTAGGGCAAAAAAATAGGTTTAATGGGGATAAAGTTAGTTTAGAGGGTTAAAAGATAATAAAACTTAGAATTTTAATGATCCAATATATGTTTTGAAACCTTGGGTCTATTAAGATATAAAACTTAAAAATGAGGGATATGGAGATATTTTTTCTAAAATATAATATAATATTTTTTATTATATATTATTTTATAGATATAAAACAATTTATAAAATAATTTTTATAAATTATTTAATAGATATAAAATAATTTTTTAGATTCGATATGTGATGGATATGGATCCGGATTCTATATATACTTGGGATTTGGATCTAGATCTAAATATTATGGATCTGATCGGATCGCGATTCAGATCCCATATATAGTTTTCGGATCAATCTTGATCCAAGTGGATCCAGACCCGATCCGAACCATTCTCAACCCTAATTTCAATTGATTCAATAAACTTAATATCATACATGGTATGATTGAATTCTAGGCAATAAAGGAAATAATGGAAGCACGCGATGAGCAAATTAAACGCCATTAGTTGTTTTATTCTTATTTTCATTTGTGATTCAAAAATTGCCAATATGATGCAGAATTGACTTATTGCGGATCAAAACTAGGTGGTGGGTGATTCTGGGATGAAAACTTCTTGGAATAGCCCGTATGCTCTCAATTGTTTAATTATTTAATTTTTTTAAAAATGTATCAGTGACAAAGCGCACTTTATAATCACCCGAGACGGACTAGGAGACTCGAAATCAAACCGATGTTGAGTTGGGGTTTGTTATGCCCAATTCTGGTTTTTTAAACACTTTGTAATCCGGTTTTTTTTTTTTATCATTATTATTTATTTGGTTGGATATCAACAAGTCATCTTTCTAGTCTCTGTCTCAACTATGACTGCAAACCAGGGCCACCAACCTCAATCATGTATCCTTAGATCGTTGATGGGATGTATTATAAATTAATTTTA
This sequence comes from Amborella trichopoda, assembly GCF_054954075.1. Classification (NCBI taxonomy): domain Eukaryota; kingdom Viridiplantae; phylum Streptophyta; class Magnoliopsida; order Amborellales; family Amborellaceae; genus Amborella; species Amborella trichopoda. The sequence goes on along the minus strand of NC_142341.1, from coordinate 4,435,403 downwards.
AATCAACTTGGTCTTTTAAGAAATTTAAACCACGAAAAAAGTTAAACGTTAAAATAATCACCCAACTGTTTATGATTTGGATTCAATAGAAAGGTTTAGGCAGACCAAAACTTGGACGTTTGTAGGTTAGTGTTATGTCAACAAGAGCAAATAGTATTTTTTTTTTTTTTTTTACGGGAACATTTGGTCCGTTCAAGAATTGACTGCTATAATGTCTGCCTTCCCCATTTTTGGGGCCATTTGTTTAATCCCTAGTTTGTCACACACTGCGTATCGGTCCCGTAAAGAAAAATTGAGTGAAAATCTCATAATTGTTTTTAAAAGAGAGAAAATACACGGAGCAATTAAAAACCAAAAAAAACGAAGTCAATTTTGAGTACTTAAAGGGTTGTATCTACTCACTCTCCTCTCACTGCATTAAGAAAAAATCTTTTTTTGTTTAATTCTTTTTTCAAAATTTGTTTTCGCAAGTTTTTTTTGGGATGCAAGAGAATGTTGTCATAATTAGAGTTTTTTTTCAATTATTTGAAGTCCGCTTATATTTCGTGTGGCTAGATGAATCCTATTCTTTTAGATTAACTTTCTTACCCACACTCATTCCAAATGTTGTGGAAACCCTTGCCTATTTTTTACCGCAACCATACGATATTGCGGCATGTCGTTTTTAGGGATGCTAGACAACGAGTGTCCTAAAATTGAAGGGAAAAGAGAAACACCTAGAACCTCCAAAATGGGGAAGGGGGCTGGACCGCCATAGATATCCACCCTTGGGCGGACTCACATGTTTTTCCTTGCCTTTATTGAAAGTTCAATGGTAGGATTATAGGACTTAACATGCAGCAATTGCAATATCAGCATATTGACGTCCACGACTGAGCCAAATTCCTAGCTAAATACTCTAAATGTCAGTCTTGTCAAATTCACTTTGCTTCAGCAGGAGAGGCCAAAGCTTTCTGATTTCAAGCCTAGACTGAAGCGAAACGAAGCTTAATGTTGTTGTTTCGATCAAATTGGACCCACTTTGGTCTGTTTCGGTCATATTTCATCTACTTCGGGCCAATTCGGCCAAACATAGAACTATCTATAAAAGTATTTTTTTATTTTTCCATTTTTTATATTTTATGTATAAATATCTAATTTATTTATATTAAATTAAAAAAAGTTTGAAGCCTTCTCCTTAATCGGCCAAAACAGTGAACTGTTTCATTTTTCTCACCAAACCGAAAAAGATTTCGAAAAAAATCTGAAAATATTACTAAATATATTCAATATTCTTTAGAAATATTTAAGCTGCACTTTTTTTAACTCATGTAGTATCTTGCGTTAGAAATTTATCAAATTATATCTAAGATATCAATTGCTTAATTTTTTTAATTTTTATTTTTTTGTGGTGAATCAATGGGATTTGGGCTTCTATCTGTTTTATTAGAAAAGAAATAAACATCATAGATCATTTTACACCCTAGCAAAGGCTACGCTAGCAACACCTTATGAAGCAAAAAAAAAAAAATGGTGATTGTGACCTCCATGATGTAGTATCTGAAAGGCCGAAGGCCCTTTTGGCCAAATAGCACTTATTCATCAAAATACAGCTAAAATATCAACTCCTATAATTCATATTTCATAAATCTCCCTTTCAATAACGAAAGATCAATTAAATCCACTTGTGTGGAATGCTATATTAATGGGGATCCAATTGAGTTTTTATAGTTATTCAAGACTGGCTTTATGAGCAAGATTTTACTCTATCAGGATTAATGATTTTACCTCAGCTGTCTATCTGGAGCAACTCACCTCCTCTTTTACCCACGCTTTAGATGGGTTAAGGAAAAATTTAATATCGTCATCTTTATTAGACGGATCAATCTTTTATAAATTTGATTTATATTTAGTATTCCGAAAAACTTCCAATACCCCTATGTAGGTCCCTAATGCACAAAAATTTAGAAATCTCATAATTTTTTTTATTTTTTATTTTTTATTGGTTAAGAATTTTTATGGGATACATAGCAATGGCGTTAAGCCTTTTTCTTGTATTGGGTTAGAGGTGGGGAGGATTAGGGTTTATTAAGTCATTGGTTTTAGATAGGGTAAAAGGGATTTAGATAAATTTTACTAGTGTGTTTATCTTTTAACAATGTAGGCAACGTTTGTTTTAGAATTTCTTGATTAGCTAAAATCGTGGGAAGAGATGGTATGAATATCTTCCCGATGGTGGTTTTTGGAAGATGGGAAGTTATCATGTTAGAACCTAAATCACTATCTTTTTGAAGTCTAAGTATTTTCTAAGACTTGAGGAGAGAGAAAATAGAGAGATGACATGAGGAGAGAGAAAATAAGGGATGAAGAGAGAAGATTTGGAGAGAGACAAAGTATGCGCAAATTAGAGAGATGTTTTTTTTTAGTTATGGTTTATTTTCTTTTTTTGACCTATTTAAAGTGAGATCTTTTTTTATTGTAAAACAGTGAACGAGAATTGAATAAAATTTAGTTTTGTAAAAATATCATTTTTTGGTAGATTATCTTGCAAATCATAAGAGATAGTATATTATCTCAACCTTTTTTTTTTTATTATTTTTGTCCCTGCATCAATCCCCCACTGAGATTGGTGATTTTGATACGAATTTGGGATGGTGATGGATATCGAGTATTGCTGTTTAGAGAGTAAGAGAATGAATTAGAACTTTTATAGGCCCTCCCCCCCTCACACCTCAAAATTGGTTTTTTAGGTATTTTTATGGCCTTGAAATTTTCTAATCATCTTTGATTCAAGTTTATTATCAATCTTATGTAAAAGGGAAAATTATTTAGAGCTCTTAAGACCATGGATCTGATCGTCCATCGAATGGACAATCCAAAGGCCTATCTCAAAGGAGATCTTGATTTGGAGCATACAATTAGATCCAACTTTATTCTTTTAAATTGATTAAAATAAAGCAGATCTAAGGTTTTAGGGTAAAACTAATATCGCCCTTCCAACACAAACCATGGGATGCGGGACCATTATAATTCGGTCTCGCGCGCCCACCAAAACATTTTTCTTTATATCAAGCTCTCGTCCAAGGTAAGAGCGGCGTTTTGTATGAAGCCCGCATATTAATGGTCCCATAGGAGCAAATTGTCCTTTTGCTCCCTCAGTTAAAAAATACTTGGAAAGGTTTTTTTGTTAAAATGGAGTTTGAGCTCTTTACACTTAAATTTTGCAATAAAAAATTGATGGGCCTATGCTCAATTTTGGATCTTAGTTTTTTATGCTCATAAGTATGATTTTTTTTTTACCCTTTTTTTGGAGTTGGTCTCTAACTTAAAGATACAACCACAAAATTTGGGGTCTCAAAAGTGGGGAATGTTTATGTGTCCCAACAACATATAAGTGATATGTGACTTCACTTTTTAGCCGTTTGATCTTAATCAAATGGCTACAATTGTTTATACCACAATGTCATGCCAAACACTGTTTTATTTTTTATTTTTTTCTACAAAATATTTTTAGATGAAATTTTGGGCGTCCCATCATAAAATTAGGGCGAACCTAGTAAAAATAAAAAAAAATATATTTTTAAAAAATAAATAACCAAAATACCCCTACAATTTTCAAGGGTATTGTGGTATTTTTTATCAACGGAAATATTTTATTCTTATTTTTATCATGTGCGCCCTTATTAGATCTACATATGTCTAAAATTTTGCTTTAGAAATTATTTATACAATTTAAAAAAAACTATGGTCCGTCTGATCAAGATTTGACGGTTATACTCAAACCATCTTAACCAGCTACTTAAATCAGACGGCTGAGACGAGGTGTCATGTATATTATATATGTAGGTGAAGTCACATAGAAAGTCCTCCCCCTTGAAAATACCTCTACCTTGGTTTTTGCCTAGGGAGGAAAGGGACAACTTGCTCCCACTATGCAGAAAAATTTGCCTTTTGTATAACTCTCTTTTTTCCGAGTAATAAAAGCAAAACATTAAATTAGATTGTAAATTGCATAGGGGACAATTTGCAAGAAATCCTTATTAAAACCGACTTCTTACAACCCTTTATCAGCAAAAAATATACAACAATTTTATTTTATTTAATGTGTAATTGACATATGGAGTTTTTTAGAGTGGAAGGGACTCTCCCACAAATTATGGAAGACTGCTCTTCTATTATTTTTTATAGAAGAGACGACTTCCAAATATAAACCCATTTTAACACTAAAAAAAATGTTGCATGGAAAGTCACCCTTCCACTTTACAGCTTCCACACAATAATATCAAACATGACAGTCAGGACATTTAACTCCTACTTCCAGAAACTTCCACTTATCAAACATGACAGTCGGACATTTAACTCCCACTTCCAGAAACTTCCACTTATCAACCACGTCTTTAAGTTTTTCTCGACAGTTTTTTAATCGATATGGTCATCCTCTTAATCAATATGGTCTACCATATTTTTTTTATTACATTTAATATTTTCTTTCATGATATCCATAATTCTTGCGAATTTTCTTTATTTCTATTACGGAACAAATTAATGATTGCAAGTTGAACAATCCAAATTGATTGTATACTCAAAACCCATATTGGGATATGTTCGGCCCACACCCATGGACGTTGATTAGTTAATTCTCCTTCCAATTAAAAATATTTCATGGTCAACCAGCGTTCGACTAATCGAGCGAGTCGGTATTGCCAGAGTAACTCAGGCGGTATCCCGAGTTGGGTATTTAAATCGGGGAATTTTTTTTTTTCTAAAAAAGTTTTAAAATAAAAATTGTATTTGTAACATGTTTTTTTGTGTTCTATCATTTTGACAAAGATTGGAAAGTAATTTGGCCATCAATATTTATTTTTACAATTTTTTCAACTTTTTTTTATTATTTAAAAAATACACCGGGTCACAAAATAATTTTCAAAATCTTTTTTTTTTTACTACTTTTTATTTAGATGTATTTTGTCTTTTCTTACATTAAATATATGTTCCTTATTTTTTTGGATTTTTTTTAATTTTTTAACACATTTTTTGCCTACTTGCTCTCTTTTTTTGACAAATGTTATGAACTTATATTAAAGCAAAGCTTCAAGAGCACGAGATACAAAGATTGGATCAAATCTTTAGAAATTTGCAAAAATGAAAGAGAAACACTATATTTACTAGCCCATCAGCAACATCATTAGCTTCACGCATGGTGTGGCCCAAGCTTATCCTCAAATTGCCTACTTGCTCAACTCGAGCCACTTACTTGGACTACTTCCGGGTTACCTGGACCCAGCCCATGGCTGGTTTGCACGGCCAGTTCATGCAATTGAGCACTATGTTCAACCCCATATCTAAAGGATTGACTCTTGGGGGTCTGATTATGATTAGTTTGATCCAACACTACGCGATTCTCAAGTCAAATAGGGCTATTTTAATATTGAAAAACCCTCTAATCATCTTGACATCAAGATGTATGAATATGAAAAAATAAAAAATAAAAAAAATATTTTGAGTCCCAGAATTAGTGCATCTTGCAACACATTATCTAGACCGTCTATTTTCAAGATTTTTACATGTTTATAGATCTACTTGATTTTAGCCATTTTTTAAGTTTAAAATTTTATAAATTGATATGAAAATTGATTTTCAGATAATCCTAAGAATTTTTTTATACCAAAATTGCATGTTATGATAAAATTTTGAGGTGCATCTTAATTAGATTGTTTAAGGTTGCAACCTTATAGAAAGCAATTCAAGGGTTTCTTGGCCTAGTATTGCCACCCTCCCAATCCCATGCGATGCATCCGATTCTCGAGTCCGATGAGCAATTTACAAACCGGAAATGTTGGATGAAAAGTAACATAGCAGCGCATAAATGGTGGCAGACATTAAAGCTATCTTAAAACAAAAAGAAATAATTAATCTTTTTCATAAATTTTCATTAATATTTGATAGTATGTATAGTGAGGAAGAGGCATGAAAGATACGAATTTGATTTAAATGAAAAATATAATTCATAACAAATTGAAAACAAGTGGGCAAACATTGGGGACATTAAACATCACACACTGACAAGTCGTAAATGTCTATCCCTGCACAATAAAAATGGGGGGCCAACATAAGGCTGAATCGCCACAAAATCTCTTTTCATTGAATGGATTCTCTCTATCTCTCTCATACTCTTCTTGTGATTAATATCAAGCTTTACAGGTTGTAACGTGCCTCGTAGTACTATTATGACATAATAAAAATAGTTTTAAAAGCAAATTGTATGTTTATGTCACATCAAACATAAATATTAAAGGCACGTTTGGTACGTGTGAAACTATTTTCATAGGAGTATACTTTCACACAAACCAAATGCGCCCCTAAGAATAAGAGGGATGGTGTTTCAAAGATCGGTCGGCCGACTAGAAATCGCCTAAGTAAACTTTGACTTGGAGCTCCTTGGTTCTGGCCCTCACCTAGAGCTGTCTAGAATTTGGCAGTTAGTTACTGTAAACCATGAGGTTCGTTATTTTCTAGTGTAGACACCCCATTCCCAAGTAAGGAAATTTTAAGAAATCAAAAGATCTCGGACCAACCACCATCCACCATTAATCCTAGGACCACATAAAGCCTTGCAAACCAGCACCCTAGAACCAGAGAAGTCGGTGCATCAAACTCAATTATGAATCGGTTCGGACTTCAGGTGCCAGGCCTAGGTGCACGGCTTGAGGTTCACCCCCTCCTCTTCTTTTCTTATTCATTTTCTCTTTATTTCTAAAACCCATTTCTAAATCTCTCGCTCTTTTAATCAAAAAAACCCTTCTTCCAAAGCTTTCCTTGAGAATTTTTAGTTTTTGCCGTTTCACGAGTTGGCACCACCGGTAATGTTTACAAGAGCGGTCTTGTGGCCAGTCTGGCATCCACGTTACAATTTGAAGGGATACCTTTATCTACCATTGAATGATGAGTTTAAGCGGGAAAACAAAGCGGAGGTTACACTTGTTATGTCGAAATTTTCGCATATGAAGACATAGTTCAAGGCAGCTATTTAAGTTTTCACTATGTGATTCCTCTGCAGTGGGAATCAGTAAGCCGACTCAAGAATCAACAATTAGAATGGGATCAATAGGTGTCCGAGTCGATGACTGATCCCTTTTCTCAAAAGGTTGCAGTTTATATATGGAATCAACCTTAAGCAATTAATCGTTTGAAGTACGACACACTTCTAAATCTTGCTAATAGATGCAATTTTAGTACTCCTTCTCATGACCTATAAATCTATTTTCATCCCTATTTCTGAAATTTAAAGCTCTAAAATTAGTACCTATTGAGCAGATCTATAAATGTCTAAATATTTTTAAAAAGTATGATTTATATAATATGTTATAAAATGGACTATTTTAAAAACTTAAATTATTTTATGTTTATATGCATATATCTTGGTGTCAAAGCTGATCAATTGAACAGTTTTACAAAATTAAAGTAACAATTTGAACAAAATTTTTAATATGCATGTTATATTTCTATAGTACAAGGTTCACACCTTATATAAATTAATTCCTTTTTAAAGAATTGATGGGAGCTACCTCTGCCTTGCTAAAAGAGAGACAGGTGCACCAACCATAAGGCCTTTGAGTCAATAAAGGTTAATTTATGTCAATTGATTTTAAATTAGTAAAACAAAATAATAGTAATATACAATCAAACTGGTATTTTTCTATTATTTTTAATTATTAAGTCCCTATTTAATTAGTAGATGTTTATGCAACTGAGCTACCAAATATTAACATAAACAATAACAATTACCATAGTAGATGTTTATCCAATTGAGCTACCAAATATTAACATAAACAATAACAATTACCGCCAACCAAATGATAGGATTATTACAAAGAAGAGCGACAAATCATTCCAATTGTCAACAAGAAACCATTGACTTTGGGTGGGCTAATTGTAAGTTTTCTTTGATATTACATGATGGACCACCAAAAAGTCATTACACGTATGTCCATAAAAAAGACATATTCGTGGGAAACTCTCGTGAGAACGCACGTGTTAATAATGGTAGATCTATTAATTACTTGGACGGTTCGGATTTAATATAGTGTCTCAATTGAATCCAAGAGTTATAATACCCAAAAGAAATGAGAGAAAGTGGAAATAATATGCCAATTAATACAAGTTGGTCATCATATATCTCAAAAAATGGAGCAATATTACCGTTTCTATCCCTTCTCACTTTGTGTTAGAATTACCTGGTTTCCCCATGATCCGGTGCAGTGTCTAAGAAAATCGGAACCGGTCCGGCCTAGCACTCCGATTCTGACTCACTTGGTCCAACTCGGATGAGTTTTTTATGAGACAAGGCTACAATTCACAAGAGAATGAGAAAATATAGAAAATCAAGAGAATTCGGATTTTGGGAATTTGGGAATTTTTCATCCGAAATTGTCCACCTTTCTGGTTCGATATGATTTAGCTTCCATCAGTTCTGATCCAACTCGGTCGATTCGGAAGATTTTCGAACCAGAAGACTCTTGTATTAATTGTTGTTCTCGGTCGATTTTTTGAGGTGTTCATGTTTATATATAGAGAGAGAGAGGGAGAGGGAGAGGGAAGAGAGAGAAACAGGTATGGGGAGAATAGTTGCAAATATAGAGATTCTGAGTCGAGTTTCCGTCCCGGGAAAACATTTGGTCCCACTTATAAATCGTTCTTTTTGAATTGAGAGGATGGAGGGAGGAAAGGTTTTAAGTGCATTATTTGCTAAAGGGCAAGCATTCTGTTTGAGTTAGGGAGACATTTATTTTCATGATGACATATATTATTTCATAATAACGAGAGACAGAATCTAATTACATCGTCATCGTCATTGCTTCTTTTATTCTTGTTTCAATTATTTTATGTCAGTTACACAAATATTGATTCTTGCTTTGTTAATTACATATATCTTTAGATTATGGAAAAACAAAATCTTATGTTTAGTGTTCAAAAGAAAAAAAAAGTAATAATTAGAACTTAGAAGTTAAGTACCAGTGTTCCCAAACTCAGAAGGTTCAACTAGAAACCGACCGGTTAGATCGGAATTGGGCATTGGCCGGTTTTGATGATCCGGCTAGATATTTTAAATTATTTTAAAAAATTTACATAAAATCTCAAAATAGAGATTTGCTTGTATTGTGTTTGTTAATGCTTTTTTATCATTTTGACAAATATTAGAAAGTTTTTGGTCATAAATATTTATTTTTATATTTTTTTGAAAAATTTTAAAGATACTTTGAGTACAAAATTGTTTAATTATAAGTTAAATATACTTTTAATAAATTTTTAGATTTTTTTTATATTTATTTATTTTTAACACTTATTTAACATGCCAAGACGTGCCCGGTTGAACAAGTAACTGGCACTTAACCTGTCTCCGAAGCCTGTTCAATTTTTGAAACACTGGTTTAGTACAAAGTTAAGGAGTTTTAATTACAATGGAGAGAGGACCCATCAAACAAGAAAGCCATTGGAAACACATTTTCTAGCATTCATATAGAGAGAGATTTGCACCTAATTTAAGGAGAGAGAGAGAGAGTAGGACCCAACCCCAAGAAAAGGCGTACTCTTACTACGAAGTAGAGAGAGAAAATCCATCACACTCATCCCCCAAGAAAAAAGAGGAGATAGGTAATCAAGTAAATATTTCCATTTAAAAGTCATCCATAGATTTCATATCTTCCATTTACTGCCCCAACACAGTGAGAAAAGAGGTAAGGCACGACGCGGTTACCACATTAAGCAAAATAAAAAAGGAAACGTTTATATAGAGTCGAGGCTCTAAACAATCAAATTGGAGCCTACCTCAAAAAATTCATTAAAAGAGGTGGTTTTGATGCTCAAATATCCTCAAATTTATCATCTCGACATCAAGATGTATGAACATGAGAAAACAGATGGATTTCAAGTTTTGGAAATAGTGAATCTTATAACGCATTTTTGGACCGTCAATTTTCAAGTTTTCATAGCTATGCTCGATCTATGTTTTTTTTTAAGCTTTAAAATTTATATTTACATATGGAAACATATTTTAATGCTATCTCAAATATTTCTAGTATTGAAACCACATTTCTTGGCACCATTTGACGGTAGGTTCTAATTTGATTGCTTAGAGCCTCTGCTCTATACAAACCTCATCCAATAAAAATAAATAAAAGTTTATATAAAGCCCAGGTTCTAAACAATCAAATTTGAGCCTACCACGAAAATTTCACTAAAAAATGTTGTTTTGATGCCCAAATATCCTCAAATTAATCATCTCAACATCATGATGTATGGACATAGAAGAAAATGGATTTCAAGTTATGGAAATAGTTTATTTTGTAATGCATTTTTTGACTGTCAATTTTTAATATTTTCAAATTTTCATAGATCTGTCGATCTACACTATTTTTAAAGCTTTAAACACTATAAATAAAAATGAAATTATATTTCAAAGCTATCACACAGATTTCCAGTATTGAAACCCCATTTCTCGACACGATTTGAAGGTAGGCTCTAATTTGATTGTTTAGAGCCCACGCCCTATATAAACCGCACCCATAAAAACAAAGTAGAGAGAGTGTATAGAGCCAAGTTCCAAATAATCAAAATAGAGCGCATCTTTAAATCGTATCAAGAAATATGGTTTCAATACTGGAAATATTTGTGATAGCCTTAAAATATATTTCCATATCTAATCATAAAATTGAAAACTTTAAAAAAAGGTGCGGTTTCAATAAGGTTGGAACTTTAAACAATCCAATTAAGGCGCACCTCCAAATTTTATTATAACATGTAATTTTGGTGTAAAAAATTCTTAGGATTGTCTGAAAATGTATTTTCATATCTAATATAAAATTTTAAACTCTAAAAATAGTTAAAATCATGTAGATCTATAAATATGTGAAAATATTGAAAATAGACGGTCTAGATAATGTGTTGTAAGATGCACTATTTTTGTGACTCAAAATCTTTTTCTTTTACATATTCATACATCTTGATGTCGAGATGATCAATTAGAGGGTCTTTCAACATTGAAATAACCATTTTCGATGGATTTGTGAGGTGCATCTATAATTCTACATTTTAAGTTGAAACCTTATATAATTTTTTCTCTTAAAAAATAGTTTAGATTGAACAAATCTATAAAAGTTTCAAAATATTTAAAATTGACTGTAAAAAAATACATTACAAAATGCATTATGTATAAAACTTGAAATCTAAATTTTTTCTCTTAATTCATGCATCTTGATATCGCGATGATCAATTCAATGATATTTGATCATCAAAACAATCGTCTTCCAGTGAAATTTTTGAAATGCAATCGAATTTGATTGATTAGGACGCCTAGGCTCTATATAAATAAACTTTTTCCAAAAAAAAAAAAAAAAATATTGCGGTAACACAAAAATTGAGAGAGAGAAAATAAAAAGGGCGTTGATCGAGTGGGGTATGTATCCCAAGAGTCCAAACCTACCCACAACTCAAAGCATTCAATGAGAATTTCAGGCCCATTAAAAGCCGCCACCACCCCGTCCTGGACTATTAGGGGTAAAATAGTAAATATAGGGGTAAAATGGTAAAGTTTAGCTACTCCGATGGCCTTTATGATGACGTGGCAAGCCTCGTCTTCCATTCAAAAGGAGAGAAGAAGCGGAGCAAATCCCACTCCAACCCTGTCTGACCTTCTCAATTAAATGCTAACATTTACAAGAGAGAGAAAATCTTGTAGAGAGAGAGAGAAACAACTCACACCAGTAGAGAGAGAAACAAACACCGACCGAGCTGAGAGACAACGGAGAGAGGACCTACTTCACGCGCCAGTCAAAAATGGGGAGAGGTGAGCAGACCTCTGAAAATTAAACACGTACAAGAAGAAGAGAGAAAAACACAGGCAATAGCGCTGAGAGGGAGGAATATAGAGGCAGGGGTAGGATCTGTGCAAGGAGAGAGGAAAACAGAGGAACGGGTAGGATCGAAGAGAGAGAGGAATACACAACGACAGTAGGGAAGAGAGAGAAGAATGGTGAGGAGAAGGGTAGGAGCGCTGAATCAGGAAGAAACTGAATCCTGAAAGCAGAATTACTGGTTCTTGGTTTTGAAGAGAGAGAGAGAAAGGGTTCAGAGGAGTAGACAGAGAGGATCACTGTATTGGTTCGCTGTTTTCGAAGCCTTCGACGAACTTCGCTGCATAACGCTCCTTCAAAACCATAAAGCTCCCATCTATGGTGGTTTAAGACGAAGGCAAACACTCCGCTAACCTAAAACCCTCAAAACAGCTTCCTCTTTCGACCGAAACCGCGATTCCCTCTCTCTAGGGCATAAAAAATGCCTTATCTCATCACTTCCCAGCACAGAAGTGGTTTTTTGTCTTTGAAAACGGTTTTCAGGTAACTTAAGCATGGGCTGCGTCTTTGGAAAGCGGTTTTCCGGCCAAAAACCGGCTGCTGGGAAACCGGTTTCGGGTGACCATAAGGAAATTCCTGCCAAAACAGAGGCTTTGGAAATAGAGAACGATGTTAGGGTTAAGAAGGAGAAAGCCCGCCAAAATGGAGGTGATTTGGCGGTCGTGGAGAAGAGAGAGAGAAGGAGACATAAAGCAAACCCTAGATTGAGCAATCCTCCTGGAAATTTGATTGGAGAGCAGATAGCAGCTGGTTGGCCTGCTTGGCTCTCTGCAGTTGCAGGAGAGGCAATTAGAGGGTGGGTACCCAGAAAAGCTGATACCTTTGAAAAGCTTGATAAGGTCACATTCTCTTTCCTTTTGTTCGATCATTTGATTCATCGTCTTATTTGATCACTTGGTACTTCTTCCGCTTTGCTCATATGCTTCTTCTTCTTGTTTTTGTAATTTATGTTTTATTGCTTCTTAGCATGATCATGGTCATCATCTTGATCTTCATCTTTTGTTGTTATTGTTATTACAACTAGTAGTAGTGGTAGTTAGCCTATTATCTGTAAATTCTCTTTCTTTTGCTCTGTTGATTCTTCATTTCGCATGTTTTTAATCTTTCCTTGAGTCCGTTGTTTCTTCTTCTTGTGATTTTGTTGCTAATGATTTTTGTGGTAGTGGTAGTCTCTCTCTCTCTCTCTCTCTCTCTCTCGCTACTTTTGGCTCTTGAAATTTAAATTTCTGTTTGTTACAACTATCTTTCTCACTTTCCTTTTTTTTTGTTTTTTTCCTGATATTTGTTCTTATTCTGTTATTAAAAACAGAAAAGAAATTCTTATCTGTTTGTTGTGGCTTACTTTGTCACTTTTTTCTTCCCTTGTCTTGGTCAACATCATTTTCCCTTTCTTTTTCTCTTAATTCTGGTATTTTACAGTTAAGGATCACCTTTTTTTTTTTTTCTCACTTTAATTCGCAGTACTGTTTTTTGTTTGTTACGAGTTTTAATTAGTTGTATTTTGTTTTTCCTTTTTCTCTGTAGGCTGTTTTTTATGTTCTTCTGTTTGGTATTCCTCTATCTTTACCCTGGTGGTGCTTTCTGCATCTCTTCTTTATTTTACTTTTCTATGAAAGAGCTTTAAAGCAGCATTTTTATGTTATTCCTCTATATATATTTGAACGTTAACCGTTAGTGGGGGGTTAGCAATTTTTTGAAACGGTTGGTAGTTTTTGAAAGGAGCAATGGTAGGAACGGAAACCGAGACCGGTAGCTGAGTCACAGGTGTGGTGCTACCACCTTGACTCAACCCCATTGCTTTTTACACTTCGATTAATTTTACTGTGCTCTGTTTCCTACTGTGTTATATAATCATCTGGTAATGTATAAGGCTAGGGAAGGCCTGCACCTCCTGAAAAGAATGATAGAGTTTGTGTATCATGGTTTTATCTTCCTTGGTTTCTATTTTTTATCTCAAGACAGCTATAATTCCTTTTTTGTATTTCTCTTTCGGCTATTATTCTGTGTGTTATGGCTGTGCTACTTTTTCCTTTTTCGTTTTTTGACATTGTTTTCTAAGTACATTGGTTTCTAAGGTGCACTTTTTCAACTGGTTTATCTTCTATTAACTTAGCTCTTATCCTCTATTTGTCATTTATTTATATAATTATCTGTTTGTGGCTGAGGGGTTTAGGGTGTCATTTCTATTGTCCTTTTCTTCAAGCAGGTTCCTCTGTTATACTTTTAGTTGTTATTTCTTTTACAGAGGTTTTAGGATTCATTCCCACAGCACAACTGGAAGGCACTCAGTGTTGCTAGTTAAAGAGGTTTTACATGGATAGTCACCAGGGCCACGAACTCCATTAAATGACTATTCTAATGTTGATCAAATGACATAGATGAGTTAGATCTCAGGTTACTTTTCCTTTAATATCTGCATCTAAATAATTTGCTAAAAGCCCCAGAGAAACACAAAGAAATGTTGGATAAAAAGGTGATAAAAAGAACATGGATGCTATAGTGGTTGCATCTGATTCCATTGTTTCTATTGAATGCGATGAATGAACAGTTTTCATTCTTGCACATATTTTAAAGTTTTAAATATTTTCAATTTGAGAAGGACCTTTTCGCTATGTTAAGCCTATGGATGTCATTTCTTTCATGCAGATTGGACAAGGAACATATAGCAATGTTTATAAAGCCCGGGATATCATCACGGGAAAGATAGTGGCCCTAAAGAAAGTCAGATTTGATAACTTAGAACCAGAGAGTGTGAAATTCATGGCTCGGGAGATTCTTATACTTCGAAGACTGAACCACCCCAATGTGGTGAAGCTTGAGGGTCTTGTCACTTCCAGGATGTCTTGTAGTTTGTACCTTGTTTTTGAGTACATGGAACATGATTTAGCAGGGCTTGCTGCATGCCCAGGAATAGAGTTCACAGAGCCTCAGGTAATTTAATATTTTGTCATTGCATATTTTGACCTTCTCCATTGTCGAGAATTCTTTATTTTGAAATTCATAGATTCTGGTACTCAAGTCTCGATTTTTATTTTGTCCATTTTTCTGTCATTAAAATTACAGGTTTTCTCATGGCTATTTGCTTTGTGCATGCTTAAAATGTTGGTATCAGTCATCCCCATCTGATGTTGCATTCATATCAACCATATATGAAAATGCATATAACACTTTCAGAGCTCCATGATCCATATCATGATTCGTATGATGGAAATCTCTGTCTGTCTGTATCTCTCTCTATCTCACTATATTTAGCTATCCATCTATCTATTATCTCTCTCTACTTATATATTTAATTGGTTTTGTATATATCATTCTAGATATGCTTTTTGACGAGTGTAGGTCAAATGCTATGTGACTCAATTGCTTCGTGGTCTTGAGCACTGTCATAACCAGAGGGTCCTGCATCGTGACATCAAGGGTTCAAATCTTCTTCTCGACAATGAAGGGATCCTGAAAATAGCTGATTTTGGACTAGCATCTTTTTATGATCCTGAACAGAAGCAGCCAATGACAAGTCGAGTTGTCACGCTTTGGTATCGGCCACCCGAACTTCTATTAGGGGCCACCTATTATAGTGTGGGCGTCGACCTTTGGAGTGCAGGATGTATTTTGGCTGAGCTTCTTTCTGGGAAGCCAATAATGCCTGGACGAACAGAGGTAATTGGTAATGTCCAAGTTATGAGCATATTTTGAGCTTAGCTTTTTATAATTAACTATGAATATGTCTCTATTCACTTGTTTTTATTTGGAGAGAGCATCACTGATTCCAAAAATTTACGAAATGGATATGGGATTTTAAAGCTGATGTTCTCTGAGTTATACATAATACCGCTACCCTCATCCCTTGCTCTTGATAAGAAAATGGGAGAAGCACGCTTGGATGTATATGATGATTTTCTTAGTATGTGATGTGACAATTTTGAATTATGGGTTATAGAAATATAGGGATTGGTAAACATACAAGCCATGCAAAAGCGAGGGAATAAAATTTAGATCAATAAGTAGGTACTAAATTAAGAAAGCAGTTAAGAATAACAAGAATGGATCGTGTGATGGAGCTCATGTGCCCCTGGAGCTAAAGAATGCATTTATACATGTTTATTTACCTGTTGACCTTAACTCATCCAAGCCCGGGTAATGGAGGTGGGTTGTGTTAGGTAGGCAGCCAGCGTACTTTGTCACATTTTATCATGAATCCTTAACCTATAGAGAAGGAGGAACGATATTCATGTAGCCGACAAATAATTAGGATAAGGCTTGGATGATGATTATTTATGGTCTTAGAAGTGTGATGGCCTTCAAGTTTCCCTTAACCCGTCTCAAGCTTGGGTTCTCAAGCCTGAGTAAAAGAGTTGGGTTGTGTTAGGTAGGCAGTCAGCATATAACTTTACCACATCTTATCATGAATCCTGAACCTATGGAGACGAATAAGGAACAATATTCATGTAGCTGACTCCAAATAACTGGGATAAGGCTTGGATGATGATGATTTATGGTCTAAAAATTGTGAAGACCTTGAAGTTTCCCTTAACCCGTCTCAAGCCTGGGTAAAAGAGGTGGGTTGTGTTAGGTAGGCAGTCAATATAAAACTTAGCCAAAACTTTCCATAAATCCTGAAAGAGGATCAAGAATCATGTAGCCGACTCCAAATACTTGGAAAAAAGCTTTGATGATAATGATAATGATTTCCCTGTTGACCTTATATGTGAGATATTTTTATGGAAAGCTAAAGGAACTTGTAACATGAGATTCCATTATGTGGGCACTGTGAACTAAATATGTTTGACTCCATTTACACCTTTAACTAAAGAATAGGGGTGGCAATGAACCTGACCCGACCCGTTGCCACCCCTACTAACGTAGCCCACCCAGGCTTATGGATTTTGCCAATGGATAAAGGAACTTGCGAGTATGTACTTGGAAGTGTCTCAACTCTGCTCCCCAAAAAGCAATTGAAGGCATCTAGCAAGGAAATTCATCCTCTTCCATATCAGAGACCTTTTCCTCAAGTCACTTCTCTTGAGAGATTACCTGCTGATAATATTTTTAAGGATTAAATCCATAAGGTGATGTCAATTTGCATACAGAAACATAATACAAATCAAAGAGTTTGTTGTATTCCATATCCTTCTAGAATGCGGAGCATACTGAGAGGCTCTCTAACTGTTGTTGAGTGGATTGTTTTAATCTTTATTTGACTGTTGCTATTCAAATCATCTGAAGAAGATAATTCAATCTTATTTTGGTTCACTTGTTATGGGATGAGGCAATGTTTAATGTCATCAAATGGGTGAGTTCAGTGTCAACATTGCCCTTGATATAATTGTAGAGGCTTTGGCCAGAAGTCAGGGGTGAAACATACAGGTTAACCTTTCCTTCAAAAAAAACATACGCACTTTGTGAAGAAAAATTGGAATCTGAATCGCTGGAAAGGGAAGTGCGAGTAGTAATTTTTCAACGATCCAAATGTCCCTTCCTCCACTTTGGTGTTCACTCGCACACCTCTTTCCTTTGTTATTTTAGCATTCATTTTAGCCTTCTTTTACTAAATTTTCATTAATTTTAAATGCGTATTTATATGTCTACATTTGTTGCTACTTATTTAATTTGGCTGAGTGACATCTGGTGGTAGAGCTATACCTCTTTGTCATGTGGCTAGAAGTTCAAGATACAATCAAAGACAAGAAAGGGAGGAAGAGAATCACCTTACCTCCTCTAGTTTACTGAAACATGATTCAGGGGATCCCTTACTAGATGGAAAAGGATCCTAATCCAATTTATCACAAATGCCTGCTGGGAGTCCTTCGTGAGGCTTGAGACTTGACCTCTTGATCACTGTGTTCACCTCCCTATAAATCACAGGTTTAGGGTCCTAGAATTTCCTTGGTTTCAGTTTAGCTAGAGAACTCGAATCAGCCTCAAAATGTATACAGACATTTCTAGGGTCTCTTTGGGTGGTAGATGCATATTCAGAGGCACTTGGGAGATGGATTTTGATGGACTTTAAGCCCCTGTCCTTTATTGTCTCAGAGATTTACAGTTCACTGTTTGGGCATTTAATTGTTTGATGAGGACGCCTTGGATGTTAAAACTTGCGTAGAAATTAAATTTCATGTGTACTGCCTCTTTTCATGACATGAGTTCAGACTCATGA
The DNA here is from genome assembly GCF_054954075.1 of Amborella trichopoda. NCBI lineage: Eukaryota > Viridiplantae > Streptophyta > Magnoliopsida > Amborellales > Amborellaceae > Amborella > Amborella trichopoda. Next base: position 4,417,361 of record NC_142341.1, on the reverse strand, counting down.
ACTTTTTGTTTTTTATATAAATGATTACTTGGTCCCTTGAGCGACAAAAGTTCAACTTGTTTGCTTCTTTCTTTTTTTTTTTGAATGATTTTGTCAAACTTTACTGCACCTCGTAATAATTGTTTTGAACAATAGTTTACAATATGTCTCTGTTCGTCAGAGCCTAGCAATGTTTTAACACTTGGCAATTCAACTGACTTGCGTGAGTTTCTTGGACCCAACATGGTCTCAGGTAACTGTACAGAAACCTCAGGAACTGCCCAAGTCTCACTGCTTCCTGAGATTTGTGTTATTTTCTAAAAGACTCAGTCGAGTCGGACCTGCTGACTTGGGCTTGGGCCCTGCCTGGATCCATGCCCGTGTCTGTGTATAAACTATGGCACCTAATGTAACCTGATAGATAATGTTTATTAAAATGTTGATTATAAATTAAAGTAAATGGTTAGTCTCAATCTCTCAGGTCTGGTGCTTCAGGATTTTCTTAAAAAACATACTGGTATTTGATTTCATTAGCAAATTAGTGGTTTGATGTTAACAGATGTAGCCTTGTAGTATTTATTTAGCAAAGTTCATCAAAAAGGAAATGTGATATGTAGAGCATGGTTATTTATCTAGCATTTTCATTCTTTATTTCACCTTGGACATTCATCAATCCTTTTTTTTTTTCATGTCTTCTTAGGTGGAGCAATTGCACAAGATATTTAAATTATGTGGTTCTCCCTCAGAAGAATATTGGAAGAAATCTAAGTTGCCGCATGCTACTATATTTAAGCCCCAACAGCCATATAAACGTTTTCTAGCAGAGACATTTAAGAATTTTCCACCTTCTTCATTACCCCTTATTGAGACACTTCTTGCAATTGACCCAGCTGAGCGAGGTACTGCTACCTCTGCTCTGAAAAGTGAAGTGAGTGCTCAGCCCAATTTATGTGTTTCTTTATCAGTATGTCTTTATGCTATAGATTACTCTTTCTTTATTAAATTGTTTCTCATGTTCCCTTGGAAGCACATCGCTGCACTGCATTGTTTGGAACTTTTGTTGAATTATTAGGTTAGGTTTCATATTGACCATTTTGTTGGCTGTTTTATGGAGCCCTCGTAAATTAAATTAAGGCCTTGCTACAAGTTGCTATGCCTTAGCTTGGTAGAAAATTGCCAGGGGGGAGGAGTAACTTGATAAAAGTTTATCAATAGGAAAGGTCAATTGAACTTGTGTTTTCAAAAAACATATAACAAAGAAAAAGAAAAAAAAAAAAAACAGAAATGTATTTTTGAACTTCTGCTTTTGCTTTGTCGGAGGCTTCACTGGGGATATTCATTATTTGGTTCAGGAAGCCAATAGATTGGCTGACTTGGGAGCAGAGGGTACAGAGTTAGTTTCTTTGATGCGTATTGTTACAATGAGTTATTTCAGCTACATATTTTGTTTGTAAACCATGGGGAATGATCAGGCAGGACACACAATGTTACCTACCTTAATAAGTCCAAGCTTGACATCATTTAGACCACTTTTTTACGTTTGGACCAGTATTGGATCATCTGCATCTATACTACTAAGTTCGAGTTTAGAAGGGTGTGTGTCAGATTCTGTTCCCAAGATGTTCTCATATGAAATTTAAATATCTGTTTTCTTTTGAAAATTAATTACTGTTTTCCTTTGTAAGAACACCGCTTCTTTCCCTACCCTCTCTCTCTCGCTCTTTCTCTCTCTCTCTCTCTCTCCCTCAAAACAAAAAAAGAAAAGGATTATATATGCAGTTAATGGTCTTTGCAATGCAAGTTTTTGTAAGGGCTACCATCAAATTAGTATGATGGGATCCCAACAGATATTCCATTATTAATTGAAATCAACAGCGTTCAAAAGAAACACAAGTTTTAGGGAAGTTGATCTGTGGTTTTAATCCATGTGTTTTCTCAATGCTTTTTCCATTAACAAATTGTTATTTGTATACAAGAAAAAATTTGCAATATCGGGCATACCATATGACTGGCCTTTGTGTTTCGTTTGCAGTTTTTCAGTTCAAAGCCTTATCCTTGTGAACCTTCAAGCCTTCCACAGTATCCTCCTAGCAAAGAAATGGATGCCAAATTGAGGGATGAAGAAGCTAGAAGGTATGTGTATGCTTTCTTGATTTGCAATCCTTCTAACTCACTGCCTTTTCTTTCTTGAGGCAGGGGTGGTACACTGATCTAGTGGACTTGGGAAAACAGTTGTCCATTGGGATACCACCTTCCAATGAAAGGATGAATGGCAATGAAGAGAGTGGGACCTGTCATTGGGGTCACGCCTCCTTCTGGTCTCACTCTCCATCAACTTCCATAATGTCATTGGACCACGATGAATCCAATTGACTACGGTTTTCTGGCTCCTATTGAATTCTGGTGCACTTTTGTTTTGAGAAAATGCCAAAATAATTTCCTGTTGAGAAATATTTGAGAGTCGCTTTGTTTAAAGATAGAAGATTGAAGTCTTTTCTCAGTCCATTCTATCCAATTTGGGAGATTGATCAGGGATGCTTCAATATTTTATATGGTTATCTGATATTGAGTTATGCTATGTCATTTTTATGCAGGCAAAGAGGTCTTAGTGGGAGAGGCCATGGTGGTGATGGAACGAAGAAAACCCACCGTCCACGTGACCGTGGCAGCAGGGCTCTGCCTGCTCCAGAAGCAAATGCGGAGCTTCAAGCAAACTTGGATGTATGTTGCTTAAGTTTATCTCCAACTCTTTATTTTACTTTTAGTTCTTTCGAATTCATACTTTACCTTCTACTCTGATGAAAATCTCTATCTAAGCATCAATTGCTTTTTGTGCGATTAAATAGTTTCTCGTACGCTGAACTTCTGAGCGTTAGGTTTCTTCATTACTTGTACCTCTATGACTCTCATATCCCCAATCTTTCTTAGAAATTTTGAGTGAGGGTTGAAATGCCATATTTTTAGAGAGAGAAAATGATCTTTTAAATGGATGTTTTCTTTTATGGTTTGGGAAAGATGATGGTTGTCCTAAATCCAGTACATTTTAGAAATAAAAGATTATTGTAGGGTTTATAGTACAATAGAAAAATTGAGGCTCGATTTTCTTTTTTTATCTCTCACAACTGTAGAGGTTTGATTTTGTTTTCGGGGTGGAGCTTAGGCTTGGGGCTAGGGTTTGTGGATTCCTCATAACTAAGGATAAATGGTGGATTAAGAGGTCCATGAGTGATTCATGTGGGTGGGAGCCCTTAGTCCAAAACTAATTTTCAAGAGACAAATTCTTAATGAAACTATTTCACAAGGCCTTTCCTTGATAAATGGTGGATTAAGAGGTCCATGAGTGATTCATAAGAGTGGGAGCCCTTAGTCTAAAACTAATTTTCAGAGACAAATTCTTAATGAAACTATTTCACAAGCCTTTTCTTGAAGGGTGCGGTTTGTATAGAGCCAAGGCTCTAAACAATCAAAGTAAAGCGCACCTTCAAATAGTGTCGAGAAATGTGGTTTCAATATTGGAAATCTTTGTGATAGCCTTAAAATATATTTTCATTTGTTAATTATAAAATTTAAAGCTTCAAAGTGTAGATCAAACAAATCTATGAAAACTTGAAAATCTTGAAAATTGACTGGTCTAAAAATGTGTACAAGATGCACTATTTCCAAAATTTGAAATCCATTTTTTTCGCATGTCCGTGTATCTAGATGTCGAGATGATCAATTTGAGGATATTTGGGAATCAAAACAACCTCTTCTAATGAAAATTTTGCGGTAGTCTTTAATTTTGTTTATTTAGAGCCTCGGCTCTATATAAACTTTTTCCTTTCTTAAAAGGCATATATATATATATATATATATATATATATGAAAAAGATCATGTCAGCTTTGTCTAATGGAATAGTGTGAGCCCAACCGTCGAGATTAAATCTGGGATCTTGGCCGATCTAATGGTCACGATGCATTTTGTATTTTAATTTTAATATTTTTTCTGCAAATCCAAATCCCATGAAATTTGGAGCATCCACTTTTTTCATTTAGGCGCACCTAATGAAAATATTAAAAACTAATTCACAAAATAAATTGACAAAAATACCCCGAAAAGATTCAAGGCTATTTTGGTCAATTTATTTTTTGTAAATTATTTTTACAAATATTTTTATTAGATTAGCCTATTTTTCAAGACTAGACGTTTTAAATTTAAAATGATTTGGATTTGTAGAAAAAAATTAAAAGTCAAATATAAAATACAATTGTGACATTGTGGATTGGTCCGGATTCAATCTAGGTTGTTGGGTATTTACTATAGCTGTCAGCTAGTGGGCTGGCTTTTGTTACTTCCGTATATATAGTTGTTCTAGGCTACACCATTCTAACGGTGAAGTTGGATTTTACTATAATTATATTTACTATGAATGCCCTTGCAAATTTTATATATTTGCAATGATTTTCTTGAAACTGTTGATTATAAGGTATTCTTGTAATTTAAATTTTCTTTAAATTCAAGCATGATTAAAAAAGTCAAAAGAAGCTTTTCAAATTTGAAATTACTTTTTGATGGGATTTCAAGATGACAAGAATACCCTGATAAATACATGAACAGTTTTTTCCAAAACTTGAAATCCATTTTTTTTCTAATGTCCATGCATCTTGATGTCGAAATGATCAATTTGAGGATATTTGGGCATCAAAACAACCTCTTGTGAAAGTTTTGGGGTAGGCTCTAATTTGATTGTTTAGAGCCTAGGCTCTATATAAACTTTTCCCTTTAGGGGTGAGGTTTGTATAGAGCCGAGGCTCTAAACAATCAAATTAGAGCCCACCTTCAGATATTATAAAAAAATATAGTTTCAATACTGGAAAGTTTTGTGATAGCCTTAAATTATATTTTCATCTTTAGCTATAAAATTTAAAGCATTAAAAGTAGTGTAAATCAAGCAGAAAACTTGAAAATCTTGAAAATTGATGGTCGAAAAGTGCGTCGCAAGATGCACTATTTCCAAAACTTGATATCTATTTTTTTTCTAATGTCCATGCATTTTGATGTCAAGATGATCAATTTGAGGATATTTGGGCATCAAAACAACCTCTTATTGTGAAAGTTTTGGGATAAGCTCTAATTTGATTGTTTAGAGCCTAGGCTTTATATAAACTTTTCCCTTTAGTTAAAAGTCATTTTTGACTACATAAGAATATTCTATGGCCAAAAACTTTTGAAGTAGAAAATTCTAAATTCCTAAGTGGTGTAACCTAGAATAAGACCACACACACCCCCAACCACCCACAGACACAAATACATATGTATGTACCTACATACATAAATAGTGGTTTTCTTACGTGGTTCATTTCTTATACTCGATCTCTCTATCTTGCTCTCATGATTTTTACTTTCATTTCATGATATGATTGTAGCGACGACGAATGATAACCCATTCAAATGCCAAAAGCAAGAGCGAGAAGTTCCCACCTCCACACCAAGACGGAGCTGTTGGGTTTCCATTAGATGCTTCTCATGGCCAAATGTCCTTTGATGTGCATGATGCTTCTTTCACTTCAGCAACTTTCGGTCTCAAGAAGGGGCCAGTGGTGTCTTGGTCTGGACCTCTTGGGAACTCGAAAAGTGGTGGCCTCACGAGAAAGAAGAAAACAAATGTTGATGAATCTCAATTGCACACTTCTCGTGTTTTTTCTAGGCCATCGAGAGTACCTTCCATTGGTTTGTCCATGGAGCTTCAGAAAGATCGGAGCAGTGGCTTGAAGGTCAAGGGCAAGGAGGGTGTATCAGAAGTTTTTGGTTCTCAGAAGTAGTGCTCTCTCTTTCTCTCGGTCTCTCTCTCTCTCTCTTCTGGTTCTTCTTTATTCTTTGGTTGCTGGGATATAGATTAGCAGAATCAAGCTTAGGATGATTTCTCTTGAGTGTTAGATTTAGTGTGAGCGATTGTTGGTGCTTCCAGTAATGGCAGAGCCCACCACGATGATTTCTCTGTATATGTATGTACAGGTTCTTAGGGAAGCTACACAAGGCAGGCAGGTTTTTAAGGTAGGTGATACTCTCTTTTTGTGTTTCTCACTGTTTTCTTCTTTGTTTTGTTTCCCTGAATTAGAAGTTGTTCTTTTTTTGTTATAGCAATTTTTTTTAATTGTGTGAGGGCATCTTCACCCTGTCGAGCTGCTTCTTGAATGGTTGCAAAGTTGAGTATGTAATAATATTGGGGAAAGGGGTTTATGTGGTTTTCATATTTATCATTCGTGTTGAGAGAGAGAGAGTGCCTCTTCTAGTGTGGTTTGTTTTCATATTATCAGAGTGATTTTAACAAGCAGAGAGAGAGAGAGAGAGACTGCCTCTTCTAGTGCGGTTTGTTTTCATGTTTATCACTCTTTGATTATATTATCAGAGTGAGCGTCCGCTCGGGTAGAATGTGTTGAAGGATGATCCAACAGCAGGGAGTTGACGTCCATTACAATGTTCTGGATTTTGGTGGTAAGAATAAAGTCTGAACCCTTCCAAAACAGAGCGTAGCGCTTGTTTGATACTTAAAATTGTTAGTGAATCTCCTGATCTGCTTGGTTAAGTGGATGGCCCAGATTCAATCGTACCATTTGATTGCAAAGATCCTACCATTCCTTTTCTTTTCGTTCGGGAGCCTGATCTCGCGATGCTGGCTACAAAGAAAAAGAGGGAGATTAGAGAGAGCCAGAAAAAGTATAGGAAGAGCAACTGTGCAACGTCCATGTTTAGATGGTGCAGAAGAGCCTTACCTATGGGCTAAAGGTGCAATTTTAACAAAACATTTCTCATTGGAGAATGAACAAGAAGCAACTTGGTTAGTTCCGAAACCAAATAATAAAAGGGCGGACAATAATTTCTCAGAATATTGTAAGAACCTGCCACTCATAGCTTTCATCTCAACCGGTTAGAATAAGCAAATGCGTAAAAGAATTAAGATACGATAATAAAGGTTAGAAAAAAAATAAAAATAATTTTAATAGTATAAAGCTAAAACCTATTCTAATTCGATCAGTTGGAGCATGTGAAGCATTAGACGTTCGTACGCATAGGAATACTTGACAGATCCTATATATTTCTTTCACCAATTTGGAATTCAGTTTCCATCATACTAGATGCTTAATTGAGACAATCTAATGTATAGTAAAGATAAACTGGCAATAGAAATGTATGCACCAAAGCCGATACTCTTTATCGATGGGGGCACCCGAGCTAAACTAGTCTGCTTCTTTAAAATACCCATGAACAAACAATACTTCAGTTCAGGACCGGTTTTATCGAAATGTAGTCCTTCTCATGGCTTTTCTTCAAAGTACATCATAATGTGATGCTTGAATTTCATTTAACAAGGAAGGGTATTCTTCCACATTAAAGGTTATTGTAATTAATTTTGATGAACTTTATTTGCTTCCACTGGGTGGATATTTAAAATTTAAGCTAGAATTATAAAGTGAATCATTTTATGCTCTCTTCCTATCAGTTCTACAACCATCTCAATTTTATCTGGGTTCATTATAAGTATGTTGTTTCCTATTCAATGGTAGCTTGCCTTTTCTGGCTCGCCAGTTCTCAAAGATTCATCATCTCTCGAACAAGATTTTGGAACTCAGTTCCAAAATAACGTGATTAAATATTTTTATCCTTACCATTGTGAACATACTTTTAAAGGTTCAGGTTTCAGTGTAGCTCTCTTTAGTTCTTACAAATGCTAAATGGCCCTGCATAGGAGAAGACATAATAATGGCTTCTTATTAAACCGAAACGCACAGTGTCGTTTCTACTTTCTTATCCGATATTTCTAGTTACAGTGAGACATGCCGAGAATGGGATTCTGCAGACAAACCAAAATTTAGAATTTATCATTTTGTATCATTGTTATTTTCTTTGTGAGGTTTTGTCGCAGTCCGTCCTTCACTCAAGAGCATAAGAAACGTACGTGGATAGAGACCCTTGTAAGCTGCTGCTAACCAGACAAGGTTTTGTGTTTTTCCACAGATGGATCTATTTCGGCTAGTATTCCCTAGATTGAAGAGCCTTTTTATGATGGAAAGATCGGTTCATATGGCAATAAGCTCAAGCTCATTGGAGTTAAAGAGTTGGGGATGCGAGATAATGTCATGGAACTTTATGGTTCTCTCGAGTGTTTGAGAACCCCGATTTGTGAAGTGGATCGTCCACTCGACATATTCATGTTGGATCACTGGTTTGGAAAATATATTTAAAATTTTAAAATTTTAAATTTTTAAACTTTAAAATTGAATTAGGAGTCCACGAGAGAGGGGACCTAAGAAAATATTAAGGAAAAAAAGAAGATGAAATGGGTTTTCCCTTTGTTTTTAGTAGGGGAGGGGGGAGGCCGATATGAACTGATCAGGCTTAGAAGACTCCAATTGGTTCTTGTTTCTTAACCTCTGAAAGAGATGCACTTGTACAGGTTTCTGACCTTCCCTCCTAGATGAAACCTTTTATGGCGGAAATATCAGTGGCTTTATAAATGAGCTCAAATGGTTAGGGGTCACAACAGAGATAGAGATAGAGGAGGCTCAAGATTTGATTACAAAGAATTTCGTATCTTGTGTACTCTGTACTTTGACAAGCGATGCCGGTTTTTCATACTTACATGCATTTGTCTTTTCTGGCAATCATCAGAATTTTACAAAAGAGAAGTCTATTGCTCAAAATTACCCATGGTTGTAATAAACCGGTTGAATCTTATCGTAACAATTCTGAACGGGGATGGGTATTCGGGTCTTACAATAAGTTGGGTTTAGTGATAGCTAAATCACCCTACTTATATTTTTTTCTAAAGATTAAGGTATTATGGAAAATAAAAAATTGACTTGGAAAGTAATAAGGGGATATATTTATAAGCTAGTGAAAGACGATATAGTACTTATTTTCTTCTAAAGATTAGGATATTATGGAAAATAGAAAAGTGACTTGGAAGCAAGAAAGTGATATATTTATAAGAGAGTGAAAGGCGACATAATACCCTATATTTTGAAGGTCACCACCCCTTTGGGTGTTATGGGAACAGATCTCCAATATGGAGATGGGTCTCCAAAAGAGAGACATGGCCTCTGAGAGAGGAGCGGTATTCTCATGATCTCTATGTTGCTTTGGAGGTTATCTTTCCAATAGCAGTATTGTGGTAGAAAATACTATGTTGATCCATGGTGTTGTTCGGAAGGAAGATCGGTGATGGTCTTTTACCGATTTTTAGAGATAGGTATTATCTCTTGTAACCTAAAACTGCAATCTTCATTGTAATAGTGGATTTTTAGTTGTTGAGGCTGTGGATGTAGCCCTACGGGTGAACCACGTAAATCGTGTGTTATTGTGGTGTGCTCCTACGGGGTGAACGACGTAAATCGTGTGTTGTTGTTGTGTGTTTTTTATATTTGATTTATTTCTCGCACGCGATTTATAGTTGTATTCATCTACTTCGTATTTGACCAATTGAGTACACTATCTTGGATAAGTTCCCGATATTTGAGATTCCCGATTCCGCAAACCTAAGGGCTCACGAGAACCCTACACAATCAGGAGCTAGTGGTTGCAAGGTGGACCGTTCTTTTTGAAGGAGCAATACCGAGGGTTGCTCTCAATTTCAAGTCTCTCTCATCAACAAATAATTTAAGAAAGGAAATGTGGTTTCTGGTAACTAAAGCTAACTAATTACGTCTCAGCGTCATGGCAAGAGTTGCGTTTCTCAGATTGTTCTCTTCTAAGTGGGCTACTATATTGGAAAAAAATGATGATCAGATGGCATTTTATGGTGTAAGCATTGTATACATGGAGATGGGCTTAAAGCAGTTGGAGTGAGAGTTAATTTGGGGGTATATACCCTTTAATTTTGGATCGTCTCAAACTTTGCGCCGAGTTGGCCGACATTTCTAGAGTCTATAATTACCTTACATGTTCCACAGGAAACCAGAAGAGAAAAACCCAAGTTTTGGATATCAGTCCCTAAAAGCATTGCGAATGGAGAATGGGTTGGTCCTCAAGCTTCTATTCTTCACTTCAGGGACAATGCTTTTGGATCATAATTGTTTGTAATGGAAAAGTATTATGAAGAATCTTTGGCATCCTTTTTTTTTTTTCTTCAGCTTTTGGGGTACACCTCCAAAAATGTTAAAAAAGTGAAAATATGTAAAAAAAATAAAAAATAAAAATCCAAATAAGATAACTTGAAGTAAACCAATGAAGATAGTGAAAAACGGATGGATTACTGAAAAAATTGATTTATGCTTTGAATATTTCAGAACAATTGGAACTATCAAAATCACCTAAAAAGAAATTTTTTTTTTTACGAAAATCATCTAAAAGAATATTTCTAACCAATATATTATACATGGAAAAAGTTTATATAAGCTTATACTTTAGAAGCAAGATGCACCTCAAAAATCTAGTAGAAAAGAATGTTCCGAAGTTGGAAAACCTTCCAATTGATCACCTCGGCCTCGAGATGTATGGAGATAAAGAAGAAAAAGAGAAATTCAAGTGTCACAAATAGTGCATGTTAAAACAAGTTAATTAGACCATTTATTTTTGAAGTTTTTCAAGTGTTTATAAATTTGCTTAAATCTACACCATTATTTTAATTTTAAATTTCATAATTAGGTTGAACATGAATTTTCAGCCATCTTAAGGCTTTCGAGACTGAAACTCTGGCAAAATTTAGAAGTGTGCCTTCCACTTAGAGTATAAAGTGGGTACCTTATACAAACCTCACGCATTATATATTTTTAACTTTTTTTTACATTTTATAGGAGGTTTTTTTTGTGCCGGCAAGTTAGCACCCAACTCATCGCTAACTCCCCTCCCCACTAATCCGAGTCCAAAAACACTAGTTTGTGTAGAATTTGCAATAAACGAAATAGAGAATAGAAAAAATAGATCAACACAATATATACGTGGTCGGCAATAGTGCCTACATCTAGGAGGGTAAACCAGTATTTTATTTATAGGAATTACTCTGGTTTACCATAAATTTATAGAGTTACAATTCTTGCTTTTTAGAAAACAAATCCCCTCACAATATCAATACTGCAAAACTCAATATGAGAAACTTAATATCTTGTAATATACGGTTTTTATGACTGTCAACACTCCCCCTCAAGTTAGTGCGTAGATATCAATGGAGCCCAGCTTGGACAGTAACTGATGGAACTTTGTCTTTGCAGTAGTTTTGGTAAATATTTTTGCAAGTTGGTCTTCACTTTGAACACAAGGAGTACTAATAATTTTTTACTCAACCTTTTATCTCACAAAGTGACAATCAACTTTTATGTGCTTGGTTCTTTCATGAAAAATTGGATTGGAGGCTATATGCATAGCTGCTTAATTATCATAAAACATTTTCATTGGATTGATCGTTGGGATCCCCAGAGTAGGTATTTTAGCCACATTAATTCAATTGTAGTTGAATTCATAGTTCTATATTTGGCCTTTGCACTGGATCAAGCACCTGCATTTTGTGTCTTGCTTTTCCAAGTAACTAGGTTTCCTCCGACCGATGTATAAAATAGCCGGTAGTGGACATCTTGTCAAGTGGACTACCAGGTTAATCAGTATCAGAATAACAAATAATATTAATGTGACCATCCGGTTTCAACCAAACACCTCTACCAGGTGACGACTTAAAATATCTATGAATTCTATCGACAACATCTATATGACATGATCTAGGAGTATGCATAAATTAGCTCACAAGACTAACTACTTACATTATTTATGGTCGTGTCACAATCAAAATAAATCAATCTGCCCACAAGTTTCTAAAAGCAGCCCATATCTTTAAGAGGTTTTTCATTTATTGAATTAAGTTTGTAATTTATATCAACATGAGTGTCAATAGGTTTGACTCCCAGTTTTTCAGTTTCTTTCAATAGATCTAATACATATTTTCTTTGAGAAATAAATAGCCATTTTTTTTAATGTGCTACTTCAATACCGAAAAAATACTTTAATTGACCAAGATCCTTGATGTCAAATTTCTTGTGAAGATAATTTTTAAGTTTCATGATGTTTTTTTATCATTACCTGTAATGACAATAGTCAACATAAAAGTGTACAATTGTTGTATCAGAAGTTCCCCTTTTTGTGAACATTAAAGAATCGACTGAACTTCTGAGAAACCCGACACTCATCAAGGTTGTGCTGAGTTTGGCATAGCATACACGAGATAATTGTTACAAAGCCTTCTTTAACTTGCATACAAGTCTTTTCTCATTTTCTTTAGAATAGACTGGAGGAAAACTTATATAGACTTCTTATTCAAGGTCACCATGTAAGAATGGATTTTTAACATTTATCTGATGTAGAGACCACTCACAATTAACTGTGATAGACATAAGAACAAGAACAATATTCATCTTAATGACTGGTACAAAAGTCTCTTTATAGTCGACTCCATAAGTTTGGGTAAATCAATTCGCTATCAACTTGGTCTTATGTCCCTCAACATACTCATCACTATTATATTTAATTTTAAAAATCCATCTGCATCCAACTGATTTTTCCCTTTAGGTATCAACATACCCATCGCTATTATATTTGATTTTAAAAACCCATCTGCATCCAACTGTTTTTTCTCTTTAGGTAACTTGACAATGTCCTAAGTATGGTTCTTGTCAAGTGCCTGAAGTTCTTCTTTCATGGTCTTCCTCTACACAGGTTGAGAAATAACATTTTGAAAATTGGTTGGCTCAGAATTATTAGAAATAAAGCTAAACGAAAACAAAATAGCCAGGAGAAATATTTTCATAAGAAATATGGTTTTGAACATGATAAGAAACAACATACTAAGTATAAAAATCTTGAAGTTTAGGAAAAGGTTGAGGGATACGAGAAGACATGCGTAAGAGGGGATCTGGTGGGGCCACGGTGGAGTCTTCTTCTTCTAAACCAAATTGGTGAGTTTTAAAGGTATCTTCAACTTTGGCTTGATCATCATGACTTGTTCTTGGTGTGTTGGACATAGCAGAAGCACTAATATTAGGCGAGGGCAAACGACCTCTTGAACACTCCTCTTGAGTCTTATTTTCCAAACTAGTCTTCAACATGCCATAAAAATAGGACTTTGTTTCAACAAATTGAACATCTTTGGAAATATGTATTTTTCTAATTGTGAGATCATAACATTTGTATCATTTTTCAGTAGATGAGTATCCAAAAAAGAAACATCTACTGAAATGTTTATCAAGTTTATCCCGGTTGTGCCCAACCACATGAACATAATATACATATCCAAATACTCACAAATGTGACAAATCAAAATTTCTATTTTTCAAAATTTCAAGGGGAGAACTTAATAATTTTACTTGGAAGTCTATTAATCAAATAGCAACTAGTTATAACACCTTTTATACCAATAAATTTTTGGAACGTACATCTGAAACATCAAAGACCTTGTAGTTTCCAAAACGTACTTATTTTTCGTTTCAGCAAATTCATTCTGGAGGTGTTCCAACTCACAATGTTTGGTGTATAATACCAAGATTCAATAAATGCTCAGAAAAAACTTTGTTCACATATTTTGTGCCATTATCTGTCCACAAAATTCTAATCTTACCATTGTATCGAGTAGAAATCAGTTTGGAAAATTATTTGAATACATGGAAAACTTCTGTATTTTATTTCAATAAATATACCCAAGTAGCATGAGACCAATAATAAATAAAAGTAACAAAATATTTAAAACCAACATAAGAATTAATTGGAGCTGGTGTCCACACATCAGAATGTATCAAATAAAATAGTTCTTTTGAAATATGCATGGAAGACTAAAAATGAAGTCTTGTCTGTTTTGAGAATATAAAAACTTCACAAGAATGAGAGTTTAAAGATAGAAAGGGCGTTAAAAAAATTTAAAATTTTATCTGAGGGGTATCCAAATCTCCAATGCCACAATGTATTAATATCATAATTATCTTGATTGACAACTAAAGCTGTATTATCTTGATTAAATAAATATAGCCCATGAGTCAATCTCCCTTCACCAATCTTCCTCCCCGTGGCCCGGTCTTGGAAAGTCACATAGTTGGGAGAAAAAATAGCATTGCCATTCATGCTCTGAGTAGTTCTACCGACAGACATTTAGTTAAAAGAAAATGATGACATAAACTGAACTTCAGAGTTTTGAGAAAGACATCGAAGAATAATGGTTACCTGTGTCTGATAATGAAGAAAAATGATACTATAAGAATGAAGAAGACTGATCCTATGTAGAGAAAGAACCAATGTTATTACTTAGTTGCTGATAATGATCATAGTTTCAATGATGGGTATGAGTGGTTACGATCTAAGCAGTAGATCTATCTACTGTCTTGTTATTAATGGGCTTTAAGTATGAGTATAATACCCAACAACTATCCTATATTGTTGGATCACATCTAGAACTCCCTCTGCTACTGCAACCCTTTCCACCATTATGATAATTGTTAACGCATCTACCTTCACGATTATTTTGAGGTTTGTTTGTTTCATACTTCTCATTATTAACAAATAGAGAAGATTTATATACACTTTTTTTAGAGGTTCTGAAATCAAGATTTATGATTTTTTTCAAAGTTATGTATTGAAATTTAGATTTTTCAAAGAGATAACGCAAAATAACTTACGCCCAAGCAAAATAATTAAGTTCATTCAAAGAAACAATAGTATTTTTTTTTTTTTTTTTTATCAAATTTCAAATAGGCCTTCACATGATACATAAAAATGGGTTTCGAAATTCAACAAATTACACCAAAGGTGAAATATTAAATAGTTCAACATTTAAGTGTCTTTTGATAAATTCCCTGCAGTTTATTTAATACAATGAGCAATCAAGAGGTATTTCAAGAGGGACAGTACACAATAACACCATTTATTTGTACAAAATGCTTTACACCATTGACAAAATTGCTGTTACAATTCATTGAACACGAGATCGCACATTATTTTGACATAATGATGCATATAATGTCGCAATCAATAGCCCAAGCAAACAATGAAAAAAAAAAAAAAAATTTTAAGTTGTAAAAGATATGATTATAATACACATATTATTTACATGGAGGACTAAGAATGAAAGCTCTCGTTCGAAATGGTCGGATGGCCTTAATCAAACTTTGCCTTTTTGAAACCATATGCATCTGCAACCAATAAGAAGAGATGTCATTGCTTTACACACTATGCTGGAAAGAAGCAGCGATCAAGTAAATCAAGTCATCAGTATCAATATCGTCAAATGAATTTGCTCATAGTTTTTTGATGTTGAGCTGCAAAACACATTACCAAGGTTTTGAAACATGGGACATGGAAGCGATTTGGTCTTACTGCTAGTTCACTTCGATTAGATAGAAGTGTATGCATGTCTAGTACACACAAATGCATGTGTGAACGGACAAATACAAACATACATACACACTTATGCATACATACATAACACATATGCATGCAACTATCAATGCATGCATGCATATATGTGCATGAACATTCAGAAACAACCACATACACACATCAAAACACATACCACATGTGCATGCACATAAACTGACATTATATAATCAAAATAAAACAAACTCACTTAACGGATGATATGAAAGAAAAAGAAATTTAACTCAAGAGAACCATCGATGGTATGATCTCTGTATAGAAACAGCAGTTGTAAACTCAAAATTACCACTGGTTCTTTTTCGCATGACCTTCCAATGCTGAAGCAGATGATGCCCTTTTAATGTTTGAAAATGCAATAGGTGTCAAAGGAGGTGAAAAAACTTCTTCAATTGTCTCTTTGCCGGGAGAAGCCTCTGATGACTTTGTTGATTGCAGTGCCCCTGCTTTCTGACGACTTGAAGGTATAGAGAAACTGTAAAGCACAGTCCCAGGAGGTGTCGGCAATGGCGAGGCAGCAGTTGGTGTCAAGAAGGTAACTCTATTTACAGTCAAAGGCTCTTGATTTCTTTTAGGAGCTAAAGGGGCAGAGTAGGTTATGGAGTTGGAAGGTCTTGGAGATTTCGCTGAACTACTTGGTGGCCTTGGAAGCTCATGTAACTCACTTATTTTTGGTGATGTTAATGGAGGTGAGGCACTAGGAGAAAGTCTTGGAGAGTGAGAAACTGGAACACGAGTGAGAATTCCATAGCCTAACAAAGGATTCTCTGTTGAATCTCCAAAACCACTATGAGATATAATGGGTTTTCTCGACAAAGAATTACCAGGCAATGGACCCGAAAAGGCATGCCTTTTGATCCTTTTAGTATCAGAGGGAATTCGAGAGTTGAATTTTGGCAGTGAACCCTTGCTTTGGATGGTTGGCCTGTTAAAATTGTTTTCTTTAAGAACTGAAAATCTGATGCGCTCTGATGATTGTTTAGGTCTGGATTCCCCACAATGCTTATTCTGTTCTAAGGGAGATGAATGATATAAAGAGTGAGCAGGCCCCCTTGTACTCATTGGTCTCGTGCCATGATCTTGAGTAGTTGGCGAATTCTTGGCATCGAGTGGTATTGGTAGCACATAGGTATGGAATTTTCTTGTAGTTGTTGAGGGCAAGCTCCTTGGCTTTTCAGTTGTCGCAGCTGATATTGGTGCTGATTGGCTGCCAAGTCTTGGCTTGCTAACTACAGCATGATAATGCCTTTGGGGTCTATCTATGTTAACCTGAAATCAAAAAGGAGAAAAATTATGCCCCATCTAAACTGCCAAAATCATAAAAGGAGAATGCCAAGGTCCAAGAGAATATACAATTATTCGAATGAGTATGTTATTCTGAATTCTTCTGTCCAAATAATTATAATATTATATTCTCCTCTTTAGATTAAAATATTTGATGTCCATTGGCATGTGGTTCGTACCTGAGAAGATATGGTCTTAACAGGCGAAACAGATGCATGGTTGATTTGATCAAGCTGAAATACAATACCACATATCAGGATCAAGATATCTACGACCTCGAGCAAACAGACCACAGTGTCCATATCAAATCCAAGAAAACAGTTAACCAAATAGTCCAAATAGTAACGAAGATTGAGCAGAAATGGCATCAAATATAAGAAGAAACAGGACATTTTTAACAGGGGAACTGAGCAGAAAGGAACAGAGTTTATAGGTTAAAAGTTTTGACTACTACAGTTCTAGCATTCGGGTTAGTGGGCAGACAAATCCAGGACTCACTTAGCAGGAAAAAAAAAAACCAGGACTCATAATGCAGACAGAAGTGCAATCCTGTTAATAGTATCTCAGAGGACTTGACTCTCCCATGTAAAAGGCAAAATCAACTTATAGATAAGCCACTAGTACAATTAATACATTTGCCCTTAGTTACAAATAGAAATAGCAGAACATATGGGCAAAAGTCAGATAGTGAATGTGGCTTGAACATAAGAACATAAAACCAGGATTTATTACTCTTTTTTTGACAAGTACCATAACGACATTCATCACATTTATCACAACTCAATAAAGATGCATACTTCAAACTTAGATTCATGGATGCATCAAAATGTGGCCAAATTCTTCAAAAGAGATTCAAATGTGATACTTATAGCTATGGCTTAGACTGTTAAAAACCACGAACCCATGAAAATATAAACTATTGGCACAAACCAACATGGCAGCAGCAACCACTGGTAATAAAACCAACTCTGTTAAGAAAAATGGGATTGAATAGAGACAGCTCCCACAACCATACTTGTCATGCGACAAAAGAATGATAGTTTCAGAAAAATTATTGCATATCGTTCTCATTCTGACAGGATGGGCATCTTGCCTGGTGTTAATTTAACTTTCCAATCACATTAAGAAGTATCCTGTCAACACATAGACATATAATAAGTTCAAGTTCTACAAATATAAAGTCATTATTTCTCCGGTAACAAATATACTTAAACATAAGTCCAACAAACCAGAAAGGCTAAATGCTTTCTCTGAACCTCAACAAATAAATGAGCTAGTCATGTAGATAAGAGCCTCCTATATAACCATCCATTTGAAACCGTCCATTTCAATCATATGAAGCAAAAATAGATGGATACATTTCTCACCTCCATTTCATCGTCATTCTGTTCATTATCAAAGCTCAATTCACCATCATCAAAGGCATCGTATCCCTCATCTTCATCACCATAGTCAGCATCATCTTCTTCAAGTTCACTGAATTGGTAATCAATATGTTGCTGTTCAGTAACCTGTTTTACATGCGCTTCAATTCCTTCTAAACTTTTAAGTCCCTTCCTAAAGAAACTCAACTGTTTTCAAGCAACAAAAAAGATGAAAAACACAATCAAAATTTCACTCGGCAACACAAGAAAAAGGATTCACATTCATTAAGGTCCATATCTAGGGCAAGACCTGTGCAGCATGATGTCGGGTTGCCTGTGTTAACAGACTCCGGGACTGTCCTTGCTTTAAAGATTTCAAGCGAAAAACAAATAAAGTTGCCTGCTCATTGTATTCTTCTTGAGCAGTCTGCAACTGAGATGAATAACTTTCTCCTTTAGTATTTCTTGACTTTGATTTGTCCCTTCTTGCTGCCTTCATAAATTCATATACTTCTCTGAAGAGCACATAACCATTTCAGAACAAAAGAACTCCAACAGATTATCAAAAGCAAAAATAAATTAAAAAAAAAAAAAATTCAACAAGTCACAGAAACAACATGCAAAAGAAAAGTTGGCCACTAACCGTTTCTCATCGCATTGGCTTTTCATTTCCTGTGCAAATTAAAACAAGTATTCCGTTAAAGAATGCATCACAGTTACCAATTTGAACAAAATTATACATAAGAATGCAATTAAAGGGCTACTAAAATTAAACAAAAGGTCCCTTACATAAAAAGATGTCAAAGCACCACAATACCTAGGATGACTCCTAATTTAATAGGGCAAAAGCATTCAATAGATTATCCTGGATCAAATTTAACTAAAATCTACATAGAAATGAAAAAGTCACATACCTAGTAGAAATCTATGACCATTCATCTGTCACATACATATGAGAGCTACAGATCAATCCTTACAAGAGAAAATATACACAAAATCATTTGTGAAGGAACATAAGTTTGACATGAGCACATAAAAAATATCATCTTTTAAGAAATAGTACAATACCCCAAATATGTGTAAAAACTCACTTAGTCAATGGGCAAAGAAGGGATATGCCAGATCTGTGGCACCTCAGGAGGGATTTTAGATAAGGTTTTTCATTTATCTACTACAACAATTTCTTTCCGTCAGGTATTTAGAGAGGCCAATGATGTAGCAGATTCTCTTGCTAATAGTGGTGTTTCTCATGACATTTTGTTCAGTGAAGAGGGTTTTGCATAGTCATGCTGTTGTTGACTTGGCACCTCGTTGACAATTAAATATGTATATCTCCACTATTTTAACAAAAAGTCTCTTTGCGAGTTGAAAAAGAACAAGCAGCTTCATGCAATGTGAACCCTTAGCTAATTACAGGTTCGAAGACTTAAATCCGATTCTTTATGTACTCTACATGGTCAAGAACATTTGCATCTACAACACATATATTATCAAATATGAGAAGCGAATAGCAAGGACCATATCCAACATAAGCAAGTGGAATTACTCACACAATGTCAAAAAAGACCCATGCAAGGAACAATGAGATCATGGAACCCCATCGAGCAGAAAATCAATATCACATCAAGTCATTTCTCAACAGCTAATTAGTGAAGTGGTGAAGAACAAACCTCAACTGTCTGAAGTTCATTGAGAAGAGACTCAGATGGATTAGTAATTGTCTGAATTATATGAGAACGCTGCATACAAATGGCATGACGTCAAAGATACATTCATAATAAATCTTCTACAGACAAACAAATGATTTGCTAGATATACCATGAAGGCATAATGACCAAAACTTACATAGTTGTCAACAAGTTTCTGAAGCTCATATTGTGCTTTCCCCAGCATTATCAGGACTCTCCCTGACATATCATATTCACATTTTAGGATATCCAAAAGTGTAAAAGTTATAAACAAATAATTCAATAAAAGAAATATAATGCTACAAAAATGATAGCCCTTGGGAGCCATGCTTTTTCCAAACAGTTCAACGTGTTTCTGGATCATTTAAGAACTCCTTTCTCCTAGGCCAATTTTCCATGATAATATAATTATGATTCTCCAAGCACTTACCACTATCCTCATCATCAATCAATGCAGTCTTTTCAAGTAGACAGGCACCCATTTCCTTCAATGACTCTGAAAATTCTGCAAACAATTCCATATTCATTTAAGTTAAGACTCAAAAACAACAAGAATATGATAAGAATGAGAGTGATATCAATGAAAGAAAGAGAGGTTAATGATCTATTAATTGAACAAAGTTCGGAAGGATCCATCCAGGACTTGAGAGTCACAAGAAAAAATATTTCCTTGCAGCCTTAAATGTGCAGGCTTGCTACCAATGAGAACTTGCATAAAACAAAGGGCAAGACTACCTCATAGAAGTTATTTACAAAAGCTTATTTGAAGACCATTGAAACAATATTCTGCTATGAAATTAGGTTTGGAGATGCATTACACCTACTGGAGACTCAAAAAGACTCAAAGCTACAAATTACATTTTAAAAAAAAAGAAACTGTTGCCTTTTTGGAGAATCAAACTCAACATAGAAATTCTCTTTCCATTTCCTGTCCTTTTCCATTATGCTCATGAATTAATGTAATGATCTTGTAATGCGTATCTGAGTGCTCTCCTTGTTACATAATAATGTTGCAATGAGTATTTGAATGTTGTACATTGTATATCTTCTGAAAGATAATTCCTTACAAGAGTGCCTCAGATGTGCGGCAATCGACATGCTCTATTTATGCATCCTTGTAGTACAACTCAATGTTATACTCAAATTTTATAGGTAAAACAAGGAGAAGCATACCAAACTTAAATTAGTAACATCACCAACTCCAACAGCTTTTGAGATGACAATATACGTTCATAACCATAAGGTTCTTAAAGTCGAAAGGCTGAAGAAATTGAACGCCAAACACATATTACTCAATGCATTAGTTACCACAAAAACTCATCAAAGCATTAACTTCGTACTGGAAAGGAGATTATTCAAATGAAAATCAAACATAAACAAAATATAGCACAAGTAGATTAGGCATAGCATGGCATCCAAAGTTTTAAAGCTAATAACATATGCTAATATAACCAAGACTCTTAGCAAAGACAAAGGCCATTGAAGAGTAAAAAGACACGCATATCAGCATATAAACGACTACCTCAAGGATATGAAAAGGGATATATAATGACATATCAGTAGAAAAACTGTGCAGTAACTAATCACATTTGAGGTGAGAGAAATTTACCGAATGCACTATTAGCAGTAGCAGCCGCTGCAATAAGGAAGCTATCATAACAACTTCTCATTTCTTCCATGTCCTACAAGAAAAGAAAAAGAAACGACGCAAACAGGGAAATTTGAATTGGAGTAGTTTTAATCGCTCTATATTAGGGCTGAAAAGCCTAAACATTTTGAATTGTAAAAGCAAATAACGTTGATAGTGAAAATGAAGAAAATCCTTTCAGTCTGGTACACAAATATTGATAGCAATTTAACTTCAACTGGAGCTAGAATAAAAAACTTAGTAACAGGAACTATGATAGAAATCCTTTTCATTGACTTTGCATTTAAATTAGTGATCCTTTCCATTTCGAATTTCCATTGCAGTAATTGACATATAACTATATACAATTAACATCCATTTTCAATCACAAAGGTTGTAATTTCGACAAATTCAGCATGGTATACGACTAAACTCTGTACTACTTCAAAAGCAAGATGTTTCATTGTGAATAACCAGATGAGAAGAATAAATACCTTTGAAGCTTGTTCTAGCTCATCTAACTGAGACAGAGGCCTGTAGTCCTCTTTCCTTGCATCGCTCTTATGAATTGTAAATCCTCTGAGCTTCTTCAAAGAAGACTTCATAGTGATGAAGCTTTCTGGTTCTCTTATGAATAAAGAATAATACGAAGAAGAGAAGAATAGCTGTATGTTATTTGAAGAATGAAAGCCCAAAATCTCCACTAATTAGAAATTGAGCTTCAACAGAGAGATACGCAGGGAATGAGAAACGCGAATACTTCGAAGTTTTAACAAAGCGAAGAGAGAGAAATTAAATAGCCATTAGAGGACACGGGGAGCAGTTATATCAGAAGGTTCCCCGGTCAAAGCCGATAAGATTTTACAGAGAATATCGCCATAAAAAGACAGGCTGTGACGTGAGAGATAAGAAAAGATCTAGAGAGAGAAGCAAAATATTAACTTTTTAGAGAGAGAGAGCAATCAAAACGAATGGTAAATCCAGAAAACACTGAGAAAATGCCATTCTTGAAGAGAGAAGGAGAGAGCAGAGAAAAGGTAAAACCAAAGAAGAAGACCGAGAAACTGCAAGGGTTAGAGAGAGAAAATCCCGGGGAAAAATGGTAAAAACCAATGAGAGAGAGAAGGAAAAGAACAGAGGCCGATTAAACTATTGAGTTAGAGAGAGAAAGCAATCAAAGGAGTAAAAAGAAAAAAATGATAAAAAAAAAAAAAAAGAGAACAGATTGGGAAGCTCGCTGAAATGCCCTCTTTTATAGGCTCCCTTTTCGATCAAAATAAAATGGAAAAATTCACCAAAAAAGGGTTAAGTCTTTTAAAATTTCAAATTATAAAATATTATTAAACAAGGATTAAATAGTGCTTATATCGGATTAATCCGTAGTTTGACCACCGTAATTTGACACCGTCAGTTTCAAGCCACGTCCAGCACAAAGCAGCAGGCGTTAAGTGGACGGCGAAGACGTGGAGATCCACGATTTCGACACGTTTTGAATCGGCGGCCCATATAGCATCTCGTTTTGTGAAGCAGTCAAAGTCGTTTCAAATCTCCGGTTGAACGAAATTTCGGTCAAATTCTCGTTTTGAATACCGGTTTTATATTAAGGAATGCCTGTGGTTATACCGGATTTGAAATTGTTTGTCGGACGGTGCTGATTTTAACACGTACGCATCACGGTGTTCTGGACCGTAGATTTAAATACTCCCGCTTACGGTTAAGGATTGCTTCTCTGGATTTTGACCAGGGTATCTAATGTTTGTTAAAAAATATTATTGAGAATGACCAAAATACAAGCGTATCTAATGTTTGTACAAAATATCATTGAGAATGACCAAATTACCTTTACAATTCTTTCTCAATTTTTTTACAAAAATTGTTAAAATGCCCAAGAGATGAACTAAGCATTTTAGTAATGGACCCGGTTAAATTCTAAGGTCATGTAATATCTAAAATGGAGATAATGAATATGAATAAATACATAAATTTTTTTCAATTAGAAATAATAATTATAATAAGAAAACATTTCCACCGTTAGTTTCTATTGTTTTTAGATGGAATATTTTCTATTGTTCTTAGATGGAACACCTACTTGCATACGTCTTTAAAATGGATGCTTTACACTTTCTTAAATGTAAATGTAGAAATGCGGTCCAACCAACATGAAACAATTTTTCTTTTGCTATTTGCAACTATTCCAAAGATGGTGTGTTTTGTATTTTTGTTGTTTTTTATAGGTATTTTAAAATTAAATAAAAAATATGAGTAAAATGTTAAAATTTTCATTTCTCATAGGTAATTTGATCAATTTCCCAGAAAAATTATACGTGTACGTTGTGATAAGCAAATAGCATAAATTCAAGATTCAATGTTTGAAAATCATGTTTAAGTTGTGATGCAATGTTTAAAAAATCATCGATTCTGAGCCGAAATCTAAGAATCATCCAGTCTCCTAAAATTTTCTAATATTTAGAATTTCCTTAAAAAAATTTGCCGGGTCGGACTCATCCTTGCCCGTGGAATATACAACCATAGGAAACTTGATCATAGACTTTCATTTTATTCTTTGGAAAAAATTTCCTTCTTTTTGCAAGACCCAATGAAAAATAATGACGAAGGTATGAATACTTCCATACAACAATCACTTTCCCAATAGAATTTTTATTTGTTTTATTCCCAAGGATTAATAATAAATTGGAAAGTCAAAGTCATCAACGTCATTAGAGCTTTTTTTCAATTATCAAAAAACTAAAATACTAGTAATAAATTAGGTTTTGTCAAAAAAGTTGATGGCAAAAAATCAGGGAAAAAAAATGAATTGCTAAAAATTATGTAAGTTAAATAATGGTAAATACTTCGGAGTTGGCTAAAAAAATGGAGTAAAAGTCAAATATACAAAGATGACATGTGATAGAATTATGATTTACAGTTATTATAAAGATATATTGAATTCATTGAACAATAATTATATATAAACCATTTAGGTTCCTACTTGGCAAAATTTTTTGTTGAATTCTTTTGATACAAGAACAATGCTTCCTCCACTGTCATGATACAAGAACATACAACAAATTTATTGGGAGTGTACAAGGAAATAATATCACAAAACTCAACATGGTAATTACATGAACAAACTAAAAAATTTGTAACCCAAGGTCTAGGATTCTTGTTAAAAAAAAAGAGCCTTAGCATAGGATTGCAATTAACAAAAAAAATAAAAAATAGAATCCATTAAATCTGGAAAAAAAATGGTCAATCTAATTTTTTTGTTGTATATATCAATAAAATAACAAAAAAATAAAAAATAATAAAATGAATCAAACTTTTGTAGGTAGAGAGCAAGTAACCAACAACTTACTTGTACTGGACAATGTGTATACAAACAAAAACTCAAAAACTCAAACACTCAACTGTCACTCCTAGTTTCATGTTGCCTAAATCTTTAGTTTTAATTAAGTATCTATTTATAATGGTACTCTTGGTTTAAAGAAAAAGAAGATTTTTCATTAGGTTATTCATCCTCCAACTCTATCTTTCTTTTTTTAGATATATAGGTGCTTTGGAAGAGTATTTTTTCTAGGAATGATTTGGTTTTCTAATATAAATTTTAAAGGAAATATATTGGTGAATTTTTTTATTATATCAAGATGCTTAATTCAATCACAATTTAATGTGCTTTTCTCAAAAATAAATTTTCAAAGATATCAAATCAATGACAAAGAGAATTAAAGTTATATAGAAGAAGGTTTTTTGAAGAAAAAAAAAAAAAGAGACAAATATGCCTCTATATTGGCTCCACAAAAAAAAAGGCAATTTTTTAAAGGTCCTTTTGAAAATACAAAAGTTTTTAATGGATGTGAAAAATTAATTTTTCTTAAAAGTCGTATCTTAATCATAACCTTGCAATCAGGGTCTCAAGTCTTTTTTTGGGGTGAATAGGCTCTCTAAAGTCATTTGGGTGGAAACAAAGAGGGCACTCAAACGGACTAACCGAAAATAAGGCCAAACATTCGGCGATATTTTCGTTTCGAATTTTGGAAGCAAAATTTTATTATGTTTGAAAATTAATGAAGAGTTTGACCTCTTTTTAAAATTTGACGTTTTGCACAAATTCAAAAAGTTTGAAGTTTTGCACAAATTAAAATGCTTATTCGAAGAGTTAAACACGCTCTTCCCGCGTTTAGTTAACTTTCGTCGTTACCGCCGTTTACTCGGATTTCGGGATAAAATTTCGCGAAATATGAAATGAGACGACCAATCCTTTGTCTGTCTTGAAACGTGAGAACCAATCTTTTTTATTCCATGAAATACCAAACCCTTTTGACAAAATAATATTATATAATTTCTATCACTCAATGCATATAGAAATTAAGCAACAACCTTTGACGTGAGCATAAAAATGACACTCAATATTTAAAGAATTAAATAATTTAATTATGAGGATCAAAATACTTTCTAAACCTATCATATCAAAGCTAAATAATAGTTTTATTCAATGTTTTAATTAACGAATAAATTATTTTTCTTCCATAGCCGGCCGGCCGGCTTTAAAATTTTTAGAATTTACAATACAAGAGCTCAAACAAAGAGAAAAATAAAGGGAAAAGGAGGGTTATTTGAGGTTGCTCCCTTTCCTGGAGTATTTCGTTGACTTGATTAATATTAATTAAAAATTCATTGACCATATCTATTAAGATTAATGATATTATGAGATCTTTTTACACTCATGTATGTAGGACTTCAAAAGATCCCCATTACAGATATTTAAAAAAATCAAGTTTCATGTGTGCTAATTTTTTTAGAGATCTGTACGAAATTTAATGGTAATCCTTTAAAGTCCTACACACATGAGTGTGGGAGGGTCTCATAGGATCATTACTCATTTATTAATACAAAACTTTTTGATTAGTGATATTTTTTGATGATTTGGATTGGTTTAGGTGAGTGATCTGATTTTCCCCTCAAGGATCTCATTTGGATGATGTCATTGCCATATAACCACAAAAGACAAAAAAGGAAAAAAAAATTGTGGTACAACAGAAATTGTCCCTCCCTTGCATAGTGAATTCAGTGGTTTAAAACTCAATTGAGTCACTCGGACTCTGCTCCTTGCCATGTTGAGTACTTGGGTGCTTCTCGGGCAACTTAAAAAATAAAAAATGTGGAAATTATACATGAATGTGGAATCAATATAAAAAGTTATGAGATAAGATCATGCCACCCATGAATTGATGGATTAGTGTAAGTTTAATGGTCACGACTGCATTTTGTATTTAAATTTTAATATTTTTTATAAAAATCTAAATCACATAAAATTTTGAGTGTCCACTCTTCTTATTAAGGCACACTTAATAAAAATATTTAAAAAAGTACTTCGCATAAATAAATTGATCAAAATGCTTCAGAAAGTTTTCAAAGATATTTTGGTCAATACATTTTTTATTAATTACTTTTTTAAGACTTTTATTATATTCATCTGTTTTTTAAGAATATACACTTCGAATTTCACGTGATTTGGGTTAATAGAAACAAATTAAAATTCAAATACAAAATACAATCATGACCATTTGATAGGCCAAAATTCAGTTTAAGCCATTTGGGCATTACTATAACTGTCAGCTTGTAAGCTGACCTTATACTATCCCAAAAGTTATATATATATATATATATACTTCGAATGTTTTTTACGATGATTTGTGGGTTGCTCAGTCCGAGACCCGAGGCTATTTAGAAAACATTGGTGAAATCAGTTAGGAGATGGTTTATATGAGTCAACCAACTTATATGTAGATGTGCGTACTCTAACCATGACCTATTTTTTATGTGGATTTTGAACCCACTAATTTTAGAAATATATAATCTATTAACATGGGGATCGTTACAAAATAAATAAATTTTAAAATTTTAATATAATATTGTTGAAAAATAATTTTTCATGGTTAGTTTTATTCTTTTTGTGCGAAAGATGGATGCTTGTGCATCAGGGGAGCTTATGTAGAATTGTCGTCCCCTGATGCACAATATACTTTTCGAATTAGTTAACTTCAAATAATACTCAATACAAAAATTATTATTATTATTATTATTATTATTAAACGTTTTTTGGTAGTGTTTTGTCACTATTCTTAGGAAATAGTGTCTTCCTTGCAAAATAGTTAAAGTTAGATCTTTTGTGGAATCAGTAGTTCGTTAGCATCATGAATGAATGTGAACGTTTTAGCCATGCTCAATATGAATGGTCTGAAAATTCCAGCACTTGAATTCGTGTTCAGTTTAGACTTCAATGGTCTTTTTTTTCTTAGTCTTGAAAGTGACATAAAGCAGGGTTTTAAACTTCTAATATCTTTGGCAAGAGGGAAAGGGACAAGGGTCGTAGTCGTCGAGGTTTCCCCAAGTGTGAGAGAGAACCTATGCTTAATTGGTAATAATTTGCTACCCTACGTCGTAAGTTCAATTCCTACGCGGTCCAACACACCCAAAAAAAAAAAAAAATAAGAAAGAGAGAGATGGTTACTCAATAAGTTAGGGAGAGAAAGATGGTAACTCAACATCTCAACTGAAAGCAGTTACTACTTTTTTTTTTTTCTTTTTTGAATCAAAGCAGTTAATCAAAGTTGCTAAAATAATAGTATTTTAGTAACTTTGGTCACGCAAGATAACGTAAAGATTTATTATATAAATTATACAAGCGAGAAAGTTTATATGAGGGTGAGGTCTTAAACAATCAAATTAAGATACACTTTAAAAATTCACTAGAAAAGGTCGATTCGATGCTCAAAGATAATCAAATCGATCATCTCAACCTCAAGCTGTATGGGCATGAGAAAACATAAATTTCAAGTCTTGGAAGTAGTGCATCTAGTATTGCGTTTTTTGGACCGTTAATTTTCAAGATTTTCAAGTGTTCATAGAATTGCTTGATCTACACTATTTTTAAAGCTTTAAATTTTATAATCAGATATAAAAATAAATTTTCAAACCATCACAAAGATTTCCTATATTTAAACAATATATTTTAACACTATTTCGAGGGGAGCCTTACTTTGATTGTTTAGGGCCTTCACCTTATAGAGACCACAACCGAAAGTAAAAGCTGTTAAAGTTAAGGTCAGTAGATTGGCGTACACGGCTAAACTTCTAAGTCTTTGCTGGGAGGAAAAAATGCGGCCGTAATTTGTTGGTCCAACCGTCCCCTTTCTTTCTTCCTTTTGTCTTTGCCTTGCTTCCAATTGTGAAAATGAAAGCCATTATCTATTTCATGCTCAAGTCTTCTTTTGGCCAGTCAAACATGAGTGGTCGGTGAATACGCTTAGCACCAAGCCCATAGAGTTTAGAAAATAAAGCCAAATGATTTCCTACTACAAGAATACACTATTTATGAATGTTTAAAAAAATGGATCGTGGGGCGGATCGTCCACCCTCAATTCATTGGCAATCCAGATTGTTCTCGAATTGTCTAGACTGGATATCCAAAAAGAAATAAAAAATTTATATAAATAAAATAAAAATTAAAACACAGTTTTATAGGGTGAGGATTTAGTGGGAACCACAAAAAAAAAACAGAAAGATAAGCGTAAAAAAAAAAAAAAAGAATAGACAAGGGGTTTTATGGGGGATCTGAGCAGGACCGTACTATTTTTGGAGCTGTTTCGATCCCGACCGATTCTACATCTGGATCGTCGATCATCGATTGCCAAGCCTGCATATGTAGAAATGAGGGCCTCTTAATAAGTCCATTTTTTTAGATGGATTTTACGACTTAATTTTTAAGGACATGTAATCTCTAACATGGAGATCATGAATATGAAAAAAGAAATAAGTTTTAAAAAACTAAAAATAATAATTCTAGTAAAAAAAAAACATTTGGACTATTAGTTTCCATTGTTTTTTGATGGAACACCTAGTTGCATCCATCTTTAAGATGTTGGATGCTTTACACTTTCTGGACTACAGATGTAGAAATGCGGTCCAGCCCACATGGAACAATTTGCCTCCCACGGGGCAATTTTTCTATATATATATATATATATATATATAATTTTTTTGAAATGTTTCGAAGGTATTTTAATCAATTTAATTTTTGTGAATTATATTTAAAATATTTTTATTAGGTGCGCCTTGATGAGAAGAATGAACATATAAAATTTCAAGTTATTTGGATTTGTAAAAAAAAAATTAAAATTAAAATTCAAACACGAAACGAAGTCGTGACCATTAGATCGGCCCATATTCAATCTGAGCCGTTGAGCTCATATGTTCATATGCCCATATATATATATATATATATATATATATATATATATATATATATATATATATATATATATATATATATATATATATATATATATATATGGAAAACGTTAACAATAGCTGAGCAACTATAATGAATAGTAATATAGGTGAAATCCCAACCGTCAGATTTTCATCATGTGGTTTAGAATGCATATCATTATATGAATTTTAAATTTTTTTTTTCTAGACATCAGATCATAATAAAATTTTAAACATGTGTACTAAAAAATAGAGCGCGCAATTAAAAATATAAAAAAAAATATTTCTCAAAATATAAAATAAACGAAATACCCTTGAATAAATGATGGGAGTAATTTGGTAATTTTAAATTATTGAATATAATTGTTTTACATTTTTATAGGGTGCGCCATAGTGTTAGGTATATACGCCCAAATTTTTAACTTAATTAGATTTATAAACAAAAAATGAAAAATTTGTATAGTGATGTGCATTTTGAATCATATGATGAAAATCTGACGATTGAGATTCCACGTATATTACTATTCATTATAGCAGCTCAGCTATTGTAAGGTTTATTATATATATATATATATATATATATATAATGATCCTATGATACCCCCCCCCCCCCCCCCCCCCCCCCCCAACACCCATATGTAATGATCCTATGAGACCCCCCCCCGCACCCATATGTGTAGTATCCCAAAAGATCACTATTAAATTTGGCACACATCTCTAAAAAAGTTATCACATGGGTATGGGACTTGACTTTTCTAGAGATCTATGCCAAGTATAATGGTGATCGTTTGGAGTCCTACATGTATGAATACTATATATATATATATATATGGAAAATCTTTCTGTTAACTCAACGGCCCAGATTGAATCTCGGCCGTTCAGACGGTCATGACTTTATTTCGTGTTTGAATTTTAAAATTTTCTTCTATAAATCTAAATCATTTGAAATTTTAGGCGTGTGTTCTTCTCATCAAGCATTACCTAATAAAAATATAAAAAAAATAATTCGTAAAATAAATTGACCAAAATACCCCCTAAAGTTTATGGGGGTATTTTGGTCTGTTTTCATATAAAATACTTTTTTGATATTTTTCAAAGATTCACCTCTTTTTGATGAACATACACTTAAAATTTCAAGTGATTAAGATTTTTAGAAAAAAATTAAAATTTAAACACTATCAGGCAACCGTGATTGTCAAATCGACCGCTCACATTCAATCTGAGCTGTTGGGCTCATGTCTTTCTGTTAGCCCTTGGGCTAACAAGAGCATCATATATATATATATATATATATATATATATATATATATGAGTATTTATCGTATAGGACCCTCTTCCACCCATGTGTGTAGGACTTCAAAGGATCACTATTAAAGTTGGGACGGATTTCTAAAAAAGTTATCACATTGGTGTGGGACTTAACTTTTCTATAGATCCGTGCCAAACTTAATGGCGATCCTTTAAGGTCCTACACATATAGGTGGGGGAAGGTCTTATACGATCATATATATATATATATATATATATATATATATATATATATATATATATATATATATATATATATATATATATATATATATATATGTATATAGGAAAACACTACGCAACGCCTATAGGCGAAAATAAACAGTGATTTCGCTTACCCCCAACATTACGCAACGCCTATAGGAGAAAATGAACAGTGATTTTGCTTACCCCCATTACCGTCAAAAGTTCATCGCACGGTCACGATTGTCCGGTAGTATTTCATTTTTTTTATTTTTTATTTTTTTCTACAAATCGGAATGACCTGAAATTTAGAACATGTATTCATAAAAAAAAGAGAAATCTTCTAAAAATATATAAAAAATATTTTACATGAAAAAAGTTGACCAAAATACTCCGAAACATTTTAGGGGTATTTTGGTCAATTTTGTTTAATGGATAATTTTTTTTTTTGTTTTATTAGATGCGCCCCAGTAAGATGTAAATACCCTCCAATTTTCAAGTCATCCTTATTTTTTAAAAAAAAAATAAAAAATAAAATACTATCAGACAATCGTGATCGCGCGATGAAACTTGGACGGTGAAGAGGATAGGCGAAATTACTATTCATTTTCGCCTATACGCGTTAGTAAGACTTTTCCACATATATATATATATATATATATATATATATATATATATATATATATATATATATATATATATATATATATATATATATATATATATATATATATATATATATATATATACTTCTATCTTGACTGTATTTACTTCGGCTTTGAGTTCAGCAATAGTAGGTTCTTTTTGTGTGGCTTCATGCTGACTTACACGTTTCATTATATCATAAAAGTTATAATTATCAGGAGGTTTGACTAATGGCATATGTTTTGTTTTTGTTTTGGTCAAATTAATAAACTGAGTAATTATTTCTCTTTTTTCATCAGGGTCAGAAATTTTCTCTATTAGGTCTAAAATAAGATTGTCTTCTTTTGTTAGCGTATGAATATCAGAAGTTGTAATAGGACATTTACATATTTTTTCATCTGTGTCAGAACTACTATTTGTGGACCAATAAAAATCATCACTATGCATAGTTCCTATAAAAGATGTATCACTACTTGCTGAAGTAGTGTCTGTATCTGAACTAGTGGATGAATCATATATTTGAATAATGTCATATATTTTATTTCTGATTTACTCATCTAATGTAATAGAGTCTAATTTTTGTTTGACTTTGCATTGGCTTTTATAACGGCCAACTTTTCCACATTTATAGCAAACAGGTAATTTCTTACCGTTTTGTCGAAATTTTTTAGATGCAAAACGTTTAGTAAATTTCTTATATTTTTTATGTTTGGTTGAAAAAGACTTATATGTTTTAATGCTATGTTTTTTCTTTTTATATATTTTATGTATTTTATGTGGTTTATTTTTATCAATATGATAGCCAAATTGTTGGCAAAAGTCTCCTAACTCTTTTTTGTTGTGTTTATCAAGTTGCTTTTTGAGTTTCATATCTATACATTGGGCTAAGCCTTCAGCACATATTTCAGAGGATAATTCACCTAAAGTATATTGAGAGTAATTGATTATACCACTATTTTTATTTTTCAGACGTTCTTTGACCTTTTCAGCGAATAGATATGGTAGTCCTGCTACGAACTTTTCTTTCCAGTGGTCAAGATGACTATCTTCTCGTATAAGTAAACGAGAGAAAAAAACGTCTTTATACCATTTGTAGTGAGATAGTGTAAGACAACGTAAATTAGATAAAAGATCAGCAGTTCGGGCTGTAAGTATTGAAGTACTGCCTATGAAATGAAGAGAGGTATAAACCAAAACTCAAAGAAATTAATACTGTCAAACAAAATATCAAACAAAAAGAAGATTTTATAGGATCGTTACAACTTGAAATCAAACACAAGATTATCAATGAAAAACTCCAAACTAATGATATGATACAAAAAATATAACAACTCAAAAGTCTTATTGAAAACGAAATATGTAATGATCTACCAACCGCTTTTTGGCATAGAAAACAACATATTGTTGGATTACCATATGAACCAAATTTTAATGAAACGAAAATACCAACAAAAGCTCGACCTATTCAGATGAATACATAATTATTACAAACATGTCATAATGAAATTAAAGATTTGCTTCATAAGAAACTCATACGTCCCAGTTTATCTCCCTAGAGCTGCTCTGCTTTTTATGTCAATAAAAACGCCGAACAAGAACGAGGAGTTCCACGACTAGTTATTAATTATAAACCCCTCAATAAAGTATTACAATGGATTAGATATCCCATTCCAAATAAAAAAGATTTATTTGATAGACTCTTACATGCAGTCATCTTCTCCAAATTTGATTTAAAATCTGGCTTTTGGCAAATACAGATAAAGGAAAAAGATAAGTATAAAACAACATTTAATGTCCCTTTTGGACAATATGAATGGAATGTTATGCCCTTTGGTATTAAAAATGCTCCATCTGAATTCCAAAAAATAATGAATGATATATTTAATCCTTTCTAAATAGATGATGTTCTAGTATTCTCTGAATCTCTTGAACAACATTTTAAACATCTTCATACTTTCATCCACACAGTTAAAAATGCTGGATTAGTAGTCTCTGTTAAAAAGCTAAATCTTTTCCAAATAAAAATTAGATTTTTAGGACATAATATAAATCAAGGGACAATTATCCCAATTGATAGATCCATTCTCTTTGCGGATAAATTTGCTGACAAAATTTTAGATAAAACTGAATTACAAAGATTCTTAAGATGTCTGAATTATATAAGTGATTTTTACCATAATCTAGCTCTCGATGCTAAACCCTTATTTGACTGATTAAAGAAGAATCCTCTACCATGGACTGATGTCCATACTTTGGTTGTACACAACGACTTAAATTAAAAGCAAAAGAATAACCATGTTTAACTTTATCTAATCCTACAGCTTTTAAAATAATTGAATGTGAGGCTTCTGATATTTTAAATCAACACTTTCTTATTCGCACAGATTGTAAAGCAACAAAAGATATTCGGCAAAAAGATGTTCAAAACCTTGTTTTCAAACAAATATTTGCCCGTTGACAGGCCATTCTATCTGCCTTTGATTTCTCTATTGAGCATCTTCACGGCTCTGCTAATTCTTTACCTGACTTTCTTACCCGTGAATTTTTGCAGGGGGACCGTGCATTACCCATACTTCCTGAAGAAGATACACTTCCATACGGCTTGCAACTATTTCTTGCCAATAAGAATATCAATATGAATAATCCTCCAAACAACAAAAGAGGAAAACAACCCATGGACTTAGTATCAAGCAATATGTTTGGGCCTCTTATGCCCAGCCATCCCTCTCTGAGTCTGACACCTATGTCACCTCTCCGATCCACAAGCATACCTGAATACTTGATTCAAACTCCTCCTCAAAGTCCAATACAAACCCCAAGTCCGGCATTCTCTTATGCAACATACCCAAATAAGCAAACCTCTACCACTACTAAGTCAGTCTATATAGACACAGCATTTCTAACAGATACACCCATTTTTGATAACCATGCACAAATTGACCCAAATAAATTGGCCCCCCTTTACCTTGTAAACCATTTAAATCCATCACACGGTGTCAAAACCCGTGAATGGTACGAATCCATTCTCATGGAAACCGGTTCAGTTTCGATTGTTCATTTTTATCAAGGAACTACTAAAGTATATGCTTATTCAAAATTTCAAATCAAAAAATTACTTTCTTATGACGATTGGGGATGTAATCCTCTCCAAGGGGAAAAATTATTAAATCCAAAATTTCAATACAAATATTATAAATATGCTGCGTACATGGAAGCCTGGCATAAGGTATTCTCATACCAGAATCCAAATAATGCTCACTCTTGGTACTTGCAATTTAAACTCCCTATTTACGAAAGATTCCCAAACTGGTTCCGCTACTGGTTTTTATTATGGGGATCGCAGACACAAATCTTACCAGATTCTTTTCAAGCCTTTCAAACCAAATTTACACAACATAATACTTGCAACAAACTGGATGATTTCATCTCTACTTCATGGCCATCTACCAAATACCTTGAATCCTAAAATGGGATTATGCCATCTCTGAAAATAATATGCATAATTATGAGTACATTCCTAAACTTGGCAAAACCATCAAAGTTAAATGGTGGGATATTTTTAGTACTGATCCTGCCTCCTTACCCCTTAAACGCATACCTCTTCAGAACAATATCCTGAACCCACAAGCACATAATACAGTCAGCCTACCTACATTTTCTGCTTATTTGAAAAAGATGAGACTAGCACACCCTAATTAGAACAAAATCTTCTCAATATCTTTGCTTCCGATACCACTGCACCTACTACTTCAGAAGAAACAGTTCAATCTGGCAATCCATTGTTAGAAGATTTCAGCCAGAGGCCCGACCAATAATTGCGACCCGATACTACGACCCGACCAATACAAGCAGCATCAGCAGCAGCTCACATGATACGACACAAAGCAGATTCTTATATTTACCTTTATTCGCGACATGACTCCACTTTATGCACGATATGACCCCAACTACAGTAATATTCGCGACATGACTCCAACCACAGTAGCACCTTCTTCGACAGACCGCCACGTAGCCTCATTATATTCGCGATGTGACTCCAACTACAGTCACACCTCCCTCGAATGCTCGCCACGAAGCTTCAAACACAGTACCAGAGATTCCTCCGTCACGTCAATTCTCCGGCAACCAACACACAGCCACCACATACTCGACAACAATAAGTCACGACAAACATCTCTTCTACTTTACATCCCATCCTTCGCCTTTAACTCCTCTCACTGACACAGCAAAGGACCAACCAATCAGAAATGATACCTTCGACACCAAGTTACCTCTCACCCACTATAAATAACCCCCTTCACTTATCAGAATAAAGGCTTACAAGGGCTTCCGGCAGACCAAAGAAGATCAAGCCCAGACCTCTGCTCTTTTCTCTTCCATCTTCTTCTACTCTCTTTTGCTCTTCTCTTCTTTCTGTTATCTTACTGTTTCTACGACAGTAGCTTAGTACTGTTGTAAATCTACCGTCTCTCAAGTCGGTAACTTCTTACTTTTTATTATTTAATACATGTGTGATTGTAATTTATCAACTCTACCCTCTTACTGCCCTCCCAAATGGCAGTCATTTTCCAGCTTATGTATTTGTAATAATCCGTAAGTGTGTATTCTTTTCCTGTATTTCTTTTTCTGAATCAATATATGTGGTTATTATGTTTTTTCCACTCATAAAAATTCGTAATTATACTCATACTTCGTGGATAGTCATAGATATATATATTGTATATGCTATTTTTATCATCTTAGCATTCTTATACTATGTCAGCATATTACAACAAGTAGTATCTTATCATAGTTTAATATTTCGATTTCTAAGATAAGTTCAGTATTAGGGTTTTTAGTATCTATAGGGTTTTTAGTATCTATAGGGTGATCTTGGCGCATTTATGGTATCAATTTGGCTATCATATTGATAAAAATAAACCACATAAAATACATAAATTATATAAAAAGAAAAAACATCGCACTAATAAACTCGAAAAAACACATAAGTCTTTTCCAACCAAACATAAAAAATATAAGAAATTTACTAAACGTTTTGCATCTAAAAAATTTCAACAAAACGGTAAGAAATTACCTGTTTGCTATAAATGTAGAAAAGTTGGCCATTATAAAAGTCAATGCAAAGTCAAACAAAAATTAGACTCTATTACATTAGATGAGCAAATCAGAAATAAAATATATGACATTATTCAAATATATGATTCATCCACTAGTTCAGATACAGACACTACTTCAGCAAGTAGTGATACATCTTTTATAGGAACTATGCATAGTGATGATTTTTATTGGTCCACAAATAGTAGGTCTGACACAGATGAAGAAATATGTAAATGTCCTATTACAATTTCTGATATTCATACGCTAACAAAAGAAGACAATCTTATTTTAGACCTAATAGACAAAATTTCTGACCCTGATGAAAAAAGAGAAATAATTACTCAGTTTATTAATTTGACCAAAACAAAAACAAAACATATGTCATTAGTCAAACCTCCTGATAATTATAACTTTTATGATATAATGAAACGTGTAAGTCAGCATGAAACCGCACAAAAAGAACCTACTATTGCTGAACTCAAAGGCGAAGTAAATACAGTCAAGATAGAAGTAACCCAATTAAAAAATAGAATTCAAATTCTTGAACTCCATAATAAAACTTCCGAAATAGACACTGATTCAGATGCCATTGAATTTGACCACTTACTCAAATCATATCATTCCAATGATCAATAAATCAATGTGAATCATCTACAAGGAAATCAGTAAATGTATTAAATAGAGTAATTACACAAAAATTGTTTGTTTTAGTAACCATTGTAATAAGTGATGAATATGAATTCCAAACTCTAGCCTTAGTTGATTCAGGTGCTGATCTTAATTGCCTTAATGAAGGATTAGTTCCTACAAAATACTTCGATAAAACTACTCAAATCCTTAACACTGCGGATGGGAGTAGACTATTTATTAAATACAAATTATCTAATGCTAAAATTTGTGATGAACGAATTATTTTTCTACTCTATTTATTATGGTCAAGGGACTTAGCCAGGCTGTAATCCTTGGCGTACCTTTCCTCACTCTGTTATATCCAATTACTATTTCCCATACAGGTATTGAAACTAATACCCATGGTACCCCTATTAAATTTGAATTCCTTGATAAACCAAAAATCAAAGAAATTAATGAAATTAATACTGTCAAACAAAATATCAAACAAAAAGAAGATTTTATAGGATCGTTACAACTTGAAATCAAACACAAGATTATTAGTGAAAAACCCCAAACTAATGATATGATACAAAAAATACAACAACTCAAAAGTCTTATTGAAAACGAAATATGTAATGATCTACCAACCGCTTTTTGGCATAGAAAACAACATATTGTTGGATTACCATATGAACCAAATTTTAGTGAAACGAAAATACCAACAAAAGCTCGACCTATTCAGATGAATACATAATTATTACAAACATGTCATAATGAAATTAAAGATTTGCTTCATAAGAAACTCATACGTCCCAGTTTATCTCCCTAGAGCTGCTCTGCTTTTTATGTCAATAAAAACACCGAACAAGAAAGAGGAGTTCCACGACTAGTTATTAATTATAAACCCCTCAATAAAGTATTACAATGGATTAGATATCCCATTCCAAATAAAAAAGATTTACTTGATAGACTCTTACATGCAGCCATCTTCTCCAAATTTGATTTAAAATCTGGCTTTTGGCAAATACAGATAAAGGAAAAAGATAAGTATAAAACAACATTTAATGTCCCTTTTGGACAATATGAATGGAATGTTATGCCCTTTGGTATTAAAAATGCTCCATCTGAATTCCAGAAAATAATGAATGATATATTTAATCCTTTCTATATAGATGATGTTCTAGTATTCTCTGAATCTCTTGAACAACATTTTAAACATCTTCATACTTTCATCCACATAGTTAAAAATGTTGGATTAGTAGTATCTGCTAAAAAGCCAAATCTTTTCCAAACAAAAATTAGATTTTTAGGACATAATATAAATCAAGGGACAATTATCCCAATTGATAGATCCATTCTCTTTGCGGATAAATTTCCTGAAAAAATTTTAGATAAAACTGAATTACAAAGATTCTTAAGATGTCTGAATTATATAAGTGATTTTTACCATAATCTAGCTCTCGATGCTAAACCCTTATATGACCGATTAAAGAAGAATCCTCAACCATGGACTGATGTCCATACTTTGGCTGTACAACGACTTAAATTAAAAGCAAAAGAATTATCATGTTTAACTTTATCTAATTCTACAGCTTTTAAAATAATTGAATGTGATGCTTCTGAATTAAGTCTTGGTGGTATATTAAAACAATCAGTTAATTCCAAAGAACAACTAATACGATTTACTTCCAAAGCTTGGAATTCTACATAAAAAAATTATTCTACTGTGAAAAAGGAATTACTTACTATTATTCACTATGTTTGTAAATTTCAAACTGATATTTTAAACCAACACTTTCTTATTCATACCGATTGCAAAGCAGCAAAAGATATTCTGCAAAAAGATGTTCAAAACCTTGTTTCCAAACAAATATTTGTTCGTTGGCAGGTCATTCTATCTGCCTTTGATTTCTCTATTGAGCATCTTCACGGCTCTGCTAATTCTTTACCTGACTTCCTTACCCGTGAATTTTTGCAAGGGGGACCGTGCATTACCCATACTTCCTGAAGAAGATACACTTCCATACGGCTTGCAACTATTTCTTGCCAATAAGAATATCAATATGAATAATCCTCCAAACAACAAAAGAGGAAAACAACCCATGGACTGAGTACCAAGCAATATGTTTGAGCCTCTTATGCCCAGCCATCCATCTCTGAATCTGACACCTATGTCACCTCTCCGATCCACAAGCATACCTGAATACTTGATTCAAACTCCTCCTCAAAGTCCAATACAAACCCAAAGTCCGGCATTCTTTTATGCAACATACCCAAATAAGCAAACCTCTACCACTACTAAGTCAGTCTATATAGAAACAGCATTCCGAACAGATATACCTATTTTTGATAACCATGCACAAATTTACCCAAATAAATTGGCCCCCCTTTACCTTGTAAACCATTTAAATCCATCACACGGGGTCAAAACCCGTGAATGGTACGAATCCATTCTCATGGAAATCGGTTCAGTTTCGATTGTTCATTTTTATCAAGGAACTACTAAAGTATATCCTTATTCAAAATTTCAAATCAAAAAATTACTTTCTTATGACGATTGGGGATGTAATCCTCTCCAAGGGAACAAATTGTTAAATCCAGAATTTCAATACAAATATTATAAATATGCTGAGTACATGGAAGCCTGGCATAAGATATTCTCATATCAGAATCCAAATAATACTCACTCTTGGTACTTACAATTTAAACTCCCTATTTACGAAAGATTCCAAACTGGTTCCGCCACTGGTTTTTATTATGGGGATCGCAGACACAAATCTTAGCGGATTCTTTTCAAGTCTTTCAAACCAAATTTGCACAACATAATACTTGCATCGAACTGGATGATTTTCATCTCTACTTCATGGCCATCTACCAAATACCTTGGATCTTAAAATGGGATTATGCCATCTCTGAAAATAATACGCATAATTATGAGTACATTCCTAAACTTGGCAAAACCATCAAAGTTAAATGGTGAGATATTTTTAGTACTGATCCTGCCTCTTTACCCCTTAAATGCATACCTCCTCAGAACAATATCCTGAACCCACAAGCACATAATACAGTCAGCCTACTTACATTTTCTGCTTATTTGAAAACGATGAGACTAGCACACCCTAATTATACTCTTGAAGAATTAGAACAAAATCTTCTCAATATCTTTGCTCTTGATACCACTGCACCTACTACTTCAGAAGAAACAGTTCAATCTGGCAATCCATTGTTAGAAGATTTCAGCCAGAGGCCCGACCAATAATTGCGACCCGATACTACGACCCGACCAATACAAGCAGCATCAGCAGCAGCTCACATGATACGACACAAAGCAGATTCTTATATTTACCTTTATTCGCGACATGACTCCACTTTATGCACGACATGACCCCAACTACAGTAATATTCGCGACATGACTCCAACCACAGTAGCACCTTCTTCGACAGACCGTCACGTAGCCTCATTATATTCGCGATGTGACTCCAACTACAGTCACACCTCCCTCGGATGCTCGCCACGAAGCCTCAAGCACAGTACCAGAGATTCCTCCGTCACGTCAATTCTCCGGCAACCAATACACAGCCACCACATACTCGACAACAATAAGTCACGACAAACATCTCTTCAACTTTACATCCCATCCTTCGCCTTTAACTCCTCTCACTGACACAGCAAAGGACCAACCAATCAGAAATGATACCTTCGACACCAAGTTACCTCTCGCCCACTATAAATAACCCCTTTCACTTACCAGAAGATAGGCTTACAAGGACTTCCGGCAGACCAAAGAAGATCAAGCCCAGACCTCTGCTCTTTTCTCTTCCATCTTCTTCTAGTCTCTTTTGCTCTTCTCTTCTTTCTGTTCTCTTACTCTTTCTACGACAGTAGCTCAGTACTGTTGTAAATCTACCGTCTCTCAAGTCGGTAACTTCTTACTCTTTATTATTTAATACATGTGTGATTGTAATTTATCAACTCTACCCTCTTACTGCCCTCACGAATGACAGTCATTTTCCAGCTTATGTATCTGTAATAATCCGTAAGTGTGTATTCTTTTCCTGTATTTCTTTTTCTGAATCAATATATGTGATTATTATGTTTTTTCCACAATGCAATTTAAATTAGTATTTAGCATAAAAATTCGTAATTATACTCATACTTCGTGGATAGTCATAGATATATCTATTGTATCTGCTATTTTTATCATCATAGCATTCTTATACTCTGTCAGCATATTACAACAAGTAGTATCTTGTCATAGTTTAATATTTCGATTTCTAAGATAAGTTCAGTATTAGGGTTTTTAGTATTTATAGGGTTTTTAGTATCTATAGGGTGATCTTGGCGCATTTATGGTATCAGAGCCAACCCTGCATTAGAGCATTAAGAGTTATCACTAGTTGTTTTATCTTAAGAAACCTAAAAAATTAATCCATTAAAAAAAGTTGGTCCGAGCATTGAGGTTAGAGACGCTCAGACACCCAATCAGTTGACCGTTTAGGCCAGGAGAGTTGCTGAGGTTTAGAAGACGTAAGAGGTAGTCAAAGAGGACTGTCCAAATAACACTCAACCGCAACCTAATAATGAAGAAATTTATTAAGAATCTGACGGATAAAATAACCAGTGCAACTAATAGGACTCTAAGGATAAAAAATAAAGAAGAAATTATTATTAACGATATTGAAAATCAAATACAAAATTGGAACATACCCAAAGTTCCAATATCAGACGTTTATAAGAAAGGCACATTCGATCTGAAAATCAGATATGCTATCAAAACAGTAGAACAGACTCTATCTGTTACAAGTAATTAAGAAGATTTCCAATTATTATCTCAAAAAATATTA
This sequence comes from Amborella trichopoda, assembly GCF_054954075.1. Taxonomy (NCBI): domain Eukaryota; kingdom Viridiplantae; phylum Streptophyta; class Magnoliopsida; order Amborellales; family Amborellaceae; genus Amborella; species Amborella trichopoda. Next base: position 4,375,079 of record NC_142341.1, on the reverse strand, counting down.
CAAGTCCATAAAACAAAAAACTATAAATATTTACATATAGGATTAATCCAAATAGCTGTGAAACCCTTAACTCGTCTAGGATTAAATAATTCTATCTTAGTATGCTTACGAGATACTAGGCATAACATATTTTCTGATTCGTTACTAGGGATGGTCGAATCTAGTTTATGTAGTGGACCAATATATTTCAATTATTTTCCAAATTATTCTGTATCTCTTACAGATCCAAATATTTTAAATGTTTTATCTTTAAATCTAAAGGATTTAATATGATGTTAGGTTCTCAAAATATAGCCATCATTTATCGTATTTATTATAAAGTAATGAATACGTTATGTCCAAATGTACTTCAAATAGATACCAGAGGACAAACAATATTTTCCAAACCAAGATGGAAAAATCCAATACGATTATACCAAAAACAATATCATGGTCAGATATTATCTTACCACAAACATGGTCCATCCATAATGAAACCATCACAAACATCTATCCAAAACATTCCAGATAAAATTATTGAATATACAAATGGAAATATTGAAATCCAATTCACAAATAATAGAATTTTGCAACCAATGGATGATTCATCCATCTCGGGTACTTCAAGTACTTATTCTTTCTGAAAATCAAAACCAGAACCAGCAAAAAAATCTGTTACTACTTACAATAGAATTCCTCCCATCATAACTATTTCATCAACACCGATTACTTCAATAAAACCACAAATTGATGGACTATTAAGAACATCTGATAATATCATTATCCCTCAATATAAACAGGCTCAGGAAGAACCTGATGAAGCAGAATTCATTCAAGTACTCCAACTTGAAGAAAAATTGGATAAAGAATTTATCATAAATGATTATTTATCCCACGAAATAAAAATATTAGAGAATGGTATGGAGAAACTTTTGATCCTAAGTTAGTGTCTTTGTTTCATAAAAGATTCAACAAATGGAGAAAACAAGGAAATAAAGGAACATGTTTTTTTGATTGGTTAAAGACATCCTACACCAAAAACAAATTCCTATTCCCGATTTTGAAATAAATACACTAGAAACCCAATATACATTATTCAATACTACTGAAGGAAACACAATCAAAGCCATACATCCTCCTGAACAAAGTCTGAAAATACAAGGAATAGCTGATACAGTCACTACAGAATCCGCCACTACAGGATCAAATACGGAACATAATATAGGATCCTCAACCCAAATGATTGTATACGAAACATTAGCTACAACATACAAACTAAATAACGCGAATTTATCTCGTACGGAATTACTCCCATACATAATTGAACAAAACAATTATACGAATCTCTATCTTCACACTATTGGACAACAAACTATTAGAATAGAAAATTTATTACATCCTCCCACCTATAAGGAAAAGAAACAATTATTCTTTAAATCTCCTCCTGAATTAAATAAAGAAAAATTTTATATAGGTGATGATAATAAAACACTAATGGATCAATTAATTTCCAAATTATCCAACTTAGAAATAAAAGGTCCCAAACCTAAAGAAAATATTGTTATACCAGATAGCGATAAAGGAAAAACAAAAATCCCAGAACATGATAATATGACTCTTCAGGAAGAAATAATGTTCCAAGAAAATGAAAATATTGAACCGCCAAGCGCTAACACAATAACAAATATACAAAAAGCATTTTCTGAACATCATATTTCCCCGGATACGATAAATCGAGTCAATTATAATAAAAATTGACAACCAATAAATGCCCGACCATATTATAAGAGACCAACCCCAGTTGATATCCAATTAGAAGAAGACCTTACAAGTCATACCTATACATATACTGGTCGAACTATTATAGATTGGAACATTGATGGAATTTTCGATCACCGAATATTAGATACAATGAAACATATGACTATGTATGCTTCGGCATGTAAAATGGTTGGTAGCCATGATCAGGAGATAGCAAAAGCCATAGTTTCAGGATTTACTGGATGATTAAGAGGATGGTGGGATTCATATCTCAATGAACAAACAAAACAACAAATATTAACAAATACTCGTCAATGGACAACAAAAAATGAACACAACCAGGATATGGTATATTCTGAAAGTGATGCTGTCAATTCACTGATTTATACAATTGCTCTTCATTTCATAGGAACTACTTCAATACTTGCAGTCCGAACTGTTGATCTTTTATCTAATTTATGTTGTCCTACACTATCTCACTACAAATGGTATAAAGACGTTTTTTTCTCTCGTTGACTTATACGAGAATATAGTCATCTTGACCACTGGAATATATATATATATATATATATATATATATATATATATATATATATATATATATATATATAAAAGATGAGATTAGCCCACTAGCTCATAAGAACATATGAGCCAAATGGCCGAGATTGAAAAAACCATTTTATGGCCATTTGTTTGATCCAAATTTTAAAATACACACTCTTTTCATTTTAATGAACAATTACAAAAAAAAAAAAATTTGAAAACACAACTTATAGAGTATTTTTTTAGCCCAATTAATGTAAGTCGTTCATTTTGGTAAGATGCTTAGATCTAGGCCTTAGAAGGATTTTTTTAATTTCCAATTTTTTTGGATGGCTTTATTATAATTTTATGAAAAATGTTACAAAAAGAAAAAAATAATTTTGAGTTTATAAACTAAGATCTTGAAATTCACAAAATGAATGATCTACATTCGTTTTTGGAGGGGACTCATTTTGACCATATCTAGGGGTCAATTTGAACCTTTTGTTTTTGGATTGATTATTGAGATAAAGAGAGTGTGTGTGCAAAATTTGGGGTAATACAAATACCACAAAAATGGTTTTCTAGAAGTGTCGTTGTATTATATATATATATATATATATATATATATATATATATATATATATATATATATATATATGAGTAATGATCCTATGAGACCCTACAACACCCATTTGTGTAGGACCCAAAAGGATCACCATTAAATTTAACACAAATCTGCAGAAAAGTTATCACATGGGTGTGGGACTTGACTTTTCTAGAGATGTGTGCCAAATGTAATGCTGATCCTTTGGGGCCCTACGCATGGGTGTGGGAGGGTCTCATAGGATCATTACTTATATATATATATATATATATATATATATATATGGAAGACACTACGCAACGCCTATAAGCGAAAATGAATAGTGATTTCGTCTACCCCCATCACCGTCCAAAGTTCATCGTGCGGTCACGATTGTCTGGTAGCATTTTATTTTTCATTTTTTTTTTACAAATTGAAATGACCTGAAATTTATAGTGTGTATTCATCAAAAATAGGGGAATATTTGAAAATATTAAAAAAAATATTTTACATGAAAAAATTGACCAAAATACCCCCGAAAAGATTTGGGGGTATTTTGGTCAATTTATTTTTTATGGATAATTTGTTTTTATATTTTTATTAGATGCACCTCATTTTGATTTGTAGAAAAAAATAAAAAATAAAACACTACCGCACAATCGTGACCACGCGATGAAATTTGGAAGATAATGAGGGTAGGTGAAATCACTATTCATTGTCACCGATAGGTGTTGGAAAGACTTTTCCTATATATATATATATATATATATATAGCGAAATGATCTTATAGGACCTTCCCCCACCCATATGTGTAGGATCCTAAAGGATTACCATTAAATTTGGTACTTATCTATAGCAAAGTCAGAGCCCACACCCATGTGATAATTTTTCTAGAGATTTATAATTATTCTTTTATAATTATTCTACTAATAATATTTATTTAAAATTTGAGGCGTGTGCATATATTACCAAGTCGCACTAAAATAAAATATTTTAAAAAATAATAGTCATAAAATAAAATGATGAAATTATCCCTGAAACTTTATAAGGGTATTTTATGTAATTTTTGTCACTCAAATTGGTTATTCTATATTTTATTCATGTGCATCTCACTAAGGCACATACACTTACAAAATTTCAGATCATTGTGATTTGTAAAAAAAATATTAAAATCGGAAATACAATAAGATATCATTGACCGTGTGATAAACTTTGAAGGATGATGTAACCGTAGGTGAAGTACTGTAGAACTTCACCTATAGCCATTTTGTAGTATTTTCCATATATATATTCCCTTGGGCAATACTTACACAAGTGATATTAGATCTTAAATTCAGGGGATGTGATCTCTAGAACACAACAACAAACCTCAAGAAAAAAAAAAAGAAGATATGATTCTCAATTTTTATGTGCCAGAGAAAAAAAGTGGCATCACTATATTGCCTTCGGTTTGTAGAGGGGAATGATCTAGATGTTCAAAAACTCAAAACCCAAATTCTTTTAATCATGTACTTATAATTAGATGGATCTCGAATTTTTAAAATCGAAACAAATCTCCCTAGTACGGATTTTAACAGAGGGAGGAAATGTATAGCATGATCTCGAGGGAGCATAGTATGGCACACAAAAGTAAAGGAGAACATTCAATTTATCACACTAACCTTAGATAAAGGAGTAATCAAGGAACTAAACCCATTTTGAAGAATTACCAACAATTTTTTTTTTTTTTTGGACAAATGTTATCTAGGTTTTATTGTATAAAACGAGAGATTACAACACATTTATATCATCTGCATATTGGATTGAATCACGTGTAACCTCTGTTTTTGACCAACTCATTATCTACGGAATTTGCTTCCCTATGAACATGCCGAAAGGATATGGTTAAGCAACTAACCAAATCTAAAATCTGACTCCACAAGGCACTGATTTACCAAGGGATGCTTTTCTACTTTTTACACGATTTAATCATATTTAAAAAGTCCTCTTCTACTGTACAGGCTGAACCCAAAAATTTTTAGACGAAAAATCGAATACCAAAAAAAGCAACCAATAGCTCTGCGAAATTAGCCGTAGCTCTATGCCTATCGATCTGGAATATGTGAAAGTAATTGTGCCATTCTAATCTCTCACCTCCAATACCAGTTTCCCTTGGATTATGCAAAGAACTTCCATCAAAATTTAATTTAAAGCACCATTTAACTGGCGGACACCACCTTCCACCTGGCCTAATCTTGGCGTGTGATAGGATTAGATGAACAAGATTTAACCAGTTATCTATCTCAGAAATGCTAAATCCTTCTTTAGTAACGGACAGTCAGCTCCAACTACTATGGATGATATATTTTAAAATAACATTGAAAGGTAAAGACTTACCATCAAGCATTATCGTATTTGGTTCCTTCCATACTTCCAAGAGAATAGCCACCCTAGTATCTTGCTCCCCAAATTTGGCAGCATAGGCAAATCCATTTGGGCAATAACAATCCTGGGGAAGAGGTACACCCACACCTAAGTTGCTCAAAAAGTAACCCCAACCAAATGCCTGTCACATAGCTACACTGCAATAAAAGATGGCCATTACTTTTACACAATAAACACACTCGAGGCAGACATGAGCCCAAGTCAAACAACTCGAACAGGGCGAGCCTGCCATTTGACTTGGCCGAATCTTAAAAAAACTTTGTGAACCGATGGATTTGGCCAGTCATCCAAGTTTAGAAGCATGGCGAGGTAACTTGAGCGAGTCTAGGACCAACAGACTCCCCGAGTTCTCCATCACATATTACTCATATGAATTAGAGTAGGAAACTTCTAACTGGTTAACGAGATTAGTGGATACTCCAATATAGTTTTACTATGAGAAAGTTCTTAAGAAAAGCGAGATTTTGTTAAGAAAGGGGCAATATATTTTTACTATGAGAAAGTTCTTAAGAAAAGCGAGATTTTGTTAAGAAAGGGGCTGGGTCGTGGTGCACTTCGATACTTGGTTAACACATTGTGGTCTTCAATCTTGCTGACACCATCCACTAGCACCTTCAAAAGAACTAACTCCCTAATCCATATGAAAAATGGGTAGGGATCTGTCTTCACCGTTGACTTACCCAAAAAAAAAGAAAAAACTTGTTTCATTCCACTAGGGCAAGTTAATCTAAGGAAAAATTAAGGGTATGAATCACTTGAGTTTCAAAAAATTAAAAATTAAGGGTGGGAATGAGTAGGGTGGCCTAGCTCGCCGCGGTGCAAGAGATGGACTGGGCTGGACTTGAAATTTATGTCAAGTGGCTTGGCTTAAGCCACGGTCCACCCAAGAACCCCTAGTTTCGTCTTTTTACGATTTTTTTCAAAGGGATATCTACATTTGTACCGGTTTTTTAACCGTTATAACAAAAAGGCCCTAAACTAGGCTCTTATTACTAAGAAGGATGGGATCTTCAGAATTTTTTATTTTTTGACAAATTTGCATGTGGTCCCAATGTTTCTACCGTCGGACTACGTTTAGACCTCATTTTTTAAGTTTTAAGGCGATCCGATGTTTTGAACATCGGACCGTATTTACCTGTCAAGTTTTTGAAGGTTTAAGGTGGACCTCATTTAGACTTCATTATTTGAAGCTTTAAGGCAATCTATGTTTCTAACATCGGACCGCATTTAGACTTTATTTTTTGAAAGTTTAAGGCGGTCCAAGACAAGCTTGGCAAAAAATGAAAAATCAAGGGGACAAAGACCTTCGTATAAATATACAATATTTTTGGATCATCACGTAGTAACGGTTAAATAAAACGGTACAAATGTAATTTTCCCTTTTTTAAAAGAGAACTTTTATCGGCACCTTTGAGGATCAAGGGGTTCACTGCAGACTCTGCACCCGAAAATCATTATGATACCGAGAGCAATATATGCATGCGTGTGCGTGTGCGTGTGCGTATGTGCACTTTTCCAAAAATTAGTCGAACATTGAGAATGGCTGATGATTTATCATCAACAGCTTTTCTTTTCCCCGTAAGTCATTGCCCAAGCTAAGTAATTACTGATACCATGTGTGCGCCAAAGACGCTACCGTAGTTTTCTGCCAAAATCTTTTTGGACAGGATTAGGAGGGTCAAGGGAGGAAGATCACAGCGTTGCTTTGTTCCCTTCCCCCTCTCATTGGAGCAGATTCGGGCATATAATTTAACTCTGATCAGAGACAGGGCTTGAGCATCATGAGGACAATCGGAAGCCTCAACCGAAGCATCTCCAATGAAAACGAGATTGACATGCTGAATTGACAATGGCCGAATCTTCTTGGCCCCATCGGAGAATTTTTTGAAGAAAATGTGTAAGGTGAGGAAACCAAGCCATTTTTCCTGAACTGTGCTTGAAGCAGACATAGGAGGATTGAAAAGTGAGGAATGGACCTCTTGAATTCATCAATGTTGAAGATACATTACTTATCATTTTAGCATAGGCAATTAACTCTTTCACCAATGCTACTTCAATGACATTCAAAAGTCGATTGCTAAAAATAACACTATAACAACTGGAATAAACTGCAATTTCAAGCTACATTTTTAGAAATCAATTAAGAAGAAAATATACAGGAGAGGCAAAACCAAAATACCATGCCCCATATGCACCTGAAACTGAAAAAAATAAAATAAAATGCAATAGAAAAATCAATTCCCAAGTGAGGAAATGGGTATCAACTCCCAAAAAAAAACAGAGAAAACCAAAAAAAACAAAAAAAATGTCTTAGCTCCAATAAAACCTAGCACATAAAGCCATAAATAGAAGCAATACATTGACTTAAAAGAAAAGAAATAGAAACAATACTTTGACTTAAAAGAAAAAGAAAGGGGAAAAAATAAAAGGAAAATATCTCTTTATCCCCTATTTTTAATTTTCATATCTCATGAATACCATGAATAGAAAATATTACTTGTAAGCAAAAGGTCTTCATCTTTTCTATCTTACAACTCCTTGGACCCTTTTGACTATAAATTTTTTACTCAAACAAACACTAAAATGACACTCTATTCAAACTCCATTTCTCTCACTAAAACTCCATCTCTCTCTTCGCTTCTTGATGAGTTTACCGGCCAAGGGAATTAGCTTGAGCTCGAACACGAGCACACCTTCTTATTTGTGAGAGAGAGATAGGGTTTTAGAGAGAGATGAAGTTTGAGATTTAGAGAGAGATGGAGTTTTGAGAGAGAGATGATGATATGAGAAAGAGAGAGAGATAGAGTTTGGGTTTTTAAAAGATGGAGTTTTGAGAGAGGGGTTAAGGGAAAGGTTTGTATGCTTCCCTTACAATATAGAAGTTCTATCTTCCTCCTCATCCAACCGTCTATTCTGAATAGCGGGCTAAGATTGCCCCAATCACAATGTCACATCTGTATACTATTTTATTTTTAATTTTTTTTCTATAAATTATTTTGGTACCAAAATTTGTACATCCATTCCTCTATTAAACTTGCACAAGTTAAAAAAATATATATATATTTTCAATAAAATAAAATAATCAAAATACCCCTGAAAGTTTTAAGGGATATTTTGGTCATTATATTTTATCGAAAATTTATTTTTAATATTTTTTATAGGTGCTCCCCAAGGAGAAGATGACACGTACAAAATTTCATATTTATACAATTTATATATATAAAAATAAAAATAAAATACTTTAAGACGTCGGATTTAAGATCAAACGATGATTGACTCTCTTGATTAAAATTGGACGGCTGAATGGTAAGAGGAGGATAGAACTTCTATGCTGTAGGGGGAGCATAGAAGCTTGCCCTTAAGAGAGAAAGGATGATGTGATAGAGAGATGGAGTTTGAGAAGGAAAGAGAGATAGAGTCATTTCATAAGTTGTTGAGGTCACTAATACATGGTCAAAAAGGTTTAGGGGGTTAGAAGATAGAAAAGATATAGTCATTTTGCTAGCAAGTAATATTTTCAATTCTTGAGTCTCATGAAATGTAGAAGTTAAAAATAGGGGACAATAGAATATTTTTTCAAAAATAAATCCTAAAAAAATACAAATTTCGTCTTGGAAAAAATAATATAAGAAAAATCCAAAAAATAAGTTCTTGCCCTGCCTGAAAAAACCAACCCTAAATCAAGAGAATCTGATGTTAGTATTTTGCTTTAAAAAATATGAGGTGTTAATTGAAAATAATATAATTCCAAAACTATAGTCTTAGAGAACTAGGGGATCTTTAGCCCCACATTGGAGGATGAAGAACCCAACGACATGCCTAAATATGTGATACCCCAACGCCTATTGCGCGGGGAATGGTGGCTCATGCAGAGCACGCGACGTGAGCTTGTGTGATAGTGCAAGGGCATTTGACTTACAATTTTCATTTTATATGTATTGTTGATCCAGGCAAATACTGATCGGAGGTGTTAAAGAGGTGCTAAAAAATATAAAAATATGAAAAGTATGTAAAAAATATATTGAATTTAAAAATCTTAAAAATGGATTTTAAAATATTGATTTTTTATTTTAAGGGTATTTTTGAAATTTTTTAAAAATGGAAAAATATAAAACTAAGTATTCATGATCAAAACATTTTCCAATTTTTCTCAAAAGGATAAAAAAATTCAAAAAATCATTACAAACAAATCCTTTTTTTTATTATTTATAGATTTTATTAATTTTTGAATATTTTTCAAAATATTCAACCGGATCACCAAAATCAGAACCAGCCAACACCGAGTTCCAATCTAACCACCCACCAGAATTAGTCAGTACCCGGTTCCGAGTTGAACCAACCAATATTGCGAACACTGCTCGAGCATGATGCTGACCAAGTCTGTGAGCTGGAAGATGTATAGCTGACCAGGTTAAGTCACTCGATCGATTCCCCCAATGGCAATGTGAAGAGCTGTGATGTCGCACCACAATTACGCAACAATGTTGCCCATCGCATGAGTTGGATAAGTAGATTCGTGCAATGAATGATGCTCTTTTGATGTTTTAGTGTTCATTTTGTACTATTTTGACCGTTGATGAACCAATTATAAATAGTTATAATTATTAATCACTAATAATACTTAAAAACTTAAAACCATAAAGAAGTGTCATGTCTCAAAATGCCTATACGACTCATGATACATCGAATAGGTACAACCCATGACTTAGAAATACTGTTTCTCATCGACTCATTTTCACTCCCAAAATGCATCCTCTCATGCTATCTCACCCTTTGTAACTTAATTTCTCCCTCTAAAAGAAAGGAAGCTTTAGTGCCTTGAAATCATGTAACTTAAAAAGATAAATACTCATTTTTTTTATTTTTATATCCTAAAGACAAATCTACTCAAAAAAACTTTATTATAGTTATTATCAGTAATGAGTAAATATCATGCTGAGAGTGTACACTAATATCTCCACTAAACTGCAATTCTACAACCCTCAACCGTACCCCTTCCATACCATTTCACCCACACCCATATTTTCAACACCTAAAAACTATGAGTGGCATAACCAATCAAAATTCACAAAAATAAACTCACCAAAAACCCAAAAAAGTGCCAAGGATTTGCCACCATACATACATTCAATAACGAATCCCTATATAATAGGATAAAAAATACTAGAGAAAATGCAAAAAGTAGCTTAACCCATGAGAGAAAAGAAGCCCCAGCAAGAGATAATTCCAAAGAATATGCAAGTAAACCCTTATTAGGGCTTGCAAATGTGGTTTGGAGCCCTAATAATGGCATTGGATTGATGCATGGATAAACACGAACCAGGTTGCTTTTAAAAGTGAGAGGGGCAAGGGGCGTTTGAAGCCTGGTAGCTCGACGATACTAAAACATGGGTAAGCCGTTGATAGACTACAGTGAGCCCTCAAAATTTTATAGAGAGACAGAGCCTCTATGAGGGAGTATGAAACTCGAGTGGGCAATAGACTTCAAAATCCAATCCGACAAGAACGCATAGACTGAGAACTACCCAGCAAGTCGGCAATTTTATCACCAAATATTCGCAAATCGTTTTCTTGAGGATTGTGATTTAAGAATCTCGTACTTTTCCATTTTTAGTGTTTTTTTTTCTAGGTTGTGTTTTGGTACTGATACTATCAAATAAGTTTTGGATCATAAAATATACAAAACCTTCAAATGTAGCACCAACACATGTAACCCCTATTCCCAGCTCGTCAATCTGAATGGATAACCCCTATTCCCAGCTTGTCAATCTGAATAGATGGTTGAGATAGTTTCAATGTCTACCTAACATCTTATTTGTATTTTTATTTTTTTTTTGACAAATTAGTTTTAGGTAAAATTTGGGGGTGTGCGTTCACCTTATTGAGCCCCACCTAGAAAATTAAAAGATAGTTTTGATTACGATGACTAAAATACAATCACAAGTTTATGGGGCATTTTAATCACTTTCTATCATAAATACTTTTTCTTACTGTAATCAAACACGCTTTTGTAAGAGGTGTTTAAGGCCCAAATTTCGTTACAAAATAATTTATAAAATAAAATTTACGATAAAACACTACATGCCACCCAATCAAAATTAAAGGCTTACGAAATAACTTCTAAGTTTATACCTAAAGTTATCCCAACTATCCTTTCAAATCATAACATCAAACGGATAGGAATGAGGATCACATTTTTATACTTGGGTGGAACCACATGTAAATGTCACATTTTGCTATGAATAAGGATCAGATTTTGTATTTGGATGACACCACATATAATGTCCCATTTTTCATATTCCGGTTGCAGCACATGTAAATCTTTTATCTTTTATTGAGTACACGAGATAAATATACATGTACGTCTCAATTTTCATGTGAATATAATATGAAATAAAAAATAAAAAATAAAAAATGAAATTGATTAGTGCCCCTCAAATAAGCCCAAATCCAATCTGAACTATAGGAAAAGGTACTCACCCCTTCGAGCCTCCACATTATGCGAACACTCTGATCATCGTCATCCAAGCATTATCCTAACCACTTGAGTCGGCTACACAAATCATGCACTCTACTTTCCAAAAATTAAATGTTGAGCAGGCAAACTAGGCAGACAAAATTAGCTTTTTCCAAAGCTGCATCTCTTACACTTATTTCTTCGCCTAATAATTGGCTTCAAATGAGACCAAATAGCATGATCATATAGAACTTTATTAGAATCGAACCATGAATGAAAATGGTAAAAGTTGAAAACCACCATGTGCATAGGATATACAAGTCAAGAGTCACCCCAACTCCCTCTGCTGCTTCTCAAGCAAACAAATGTTATATATTCCTGAAACTTAAAAGCCATCTACCTGAAAAACAAAAACCAGTACAGGCCAAGAGGCGGATTATCTCCTTTTTTTTCTTTTTCTTTTTTTGCATAATTCAAAGATGGCGCCTGATCAAATTTGATTCCCCAAAAAGCAACAAGCAATCAAAGAATGGCCAACGTTTCGAGTTTAAGCAGCTGCAGCCATGGGAACAGATCTGTAGCATGCCCGCTTTGCTGCACGGACAATATCCTCAATCTATGCACAAGAGTGAATGTGATCAGATGCATTTTGAACCATTGGATACCATGAAAACAATTTTCAGAAATGACAGACTTCAACATCATGACATGCATGAAACCGAGGTTATTCATGTTTTCAGTAAATTTATTACTTGTCTAATTCAAGGAAAGCACACACTAATGTTATAAAATTCGCATTGGTTTTGGCTGAATCAGCCGAAGTCTTCGGCTTCAGCCCCAAAGACCAAAGTGAAGCAAATTGAGCCCTGAAATTCTGTATCAGAAAACAATATTGGAAATGTGCACATTTACTCAAGGAAAAAGTTTGCATAGACTAAACAACCAAATTACAGCCCACCTCAAAAATTTCACTAGAAGAGTTTGTTTTGATACCTAAATATCCTCAAATTGATCATCTTGACATCAAGACACATGGACAAGAGAAAAAAATGGATTTCAAGTTTTGAAAATAGTGCATCTCGTAATGCATTTTTGGACCATCAATTTTCAAGATTTTCAAGCTTTCATAGATATGCTCGATCTACACTATTTTTTAAGCTTTAAATTTTATAATTAGAAATGAAAATATATTTTAAGGCTATCACAAAGATTTTCAGTATTGAAACCACATTTCTCGATACTATTTGAAGGTGCGCTCTACTTTGATTGCTCAGACCCTCGGCTCTATACAAACCACACCCTTTAGTAAATACAATATATACATCTAAAAAATGTTTGAACTTTAAAAATAACCAAAACATGCACGAAACCAAAATAAGCATGACAAAGGTAAAATTCTGGGATAAGCACACCATATATTCCAATTTTTCTAAAAAATGCCTATCCATATGTGTTTTTGGAATTTTACATGTTTTTATTTTAAAAATTTACTCTCTGAGACCTCCCCAAATCATAGGGCACTCAGAAATGTATCTGATAAGATTGGGATGCACCACTGTACTATCTGAAGAGGGAGACTGGTGATTAAGTACAATTCGCCGTGAACAAATTCACCCAGGTATAGTTAATCTTCGCTGTATATAGGAAATGAGTGGCAGATGTCCCAGCAGTGTACCATAAACTATGCATTGGTGATGTATGGTGCATTTTCATTATTACTTTTTAGGGATGCATTTTTAGTTTCTTCAATGTTACATTTTTACTTGTTTACTGGTTTCAGTAGCTATTCCTTTTCATCTTAAATAGTTAAAAAATAATATGCATACACTTTAGGGAAAATAGGTTTTTTTAATATCCTTAGTTTTCCAATTTTTTTGAATGCTTTCCCTAATTTTCGAAATTAATCCCTAGGTTATCTATTTTTTCTGATTTCAAGTTATTAATTTTTTAATAAGAATATATCCTGTTAGGTGAGAATTTTTCTAACAGAATCAGGACATTGACTTTCTGTCTACCAACTTCTAGGAATCAATTGCTACAGTCTTTTCCTTAGCCGCAAACTGTAAAGAAGAGAACAATCCACTCAACAAATAGCAGAATTTCGAGGCTGCAGCTACAGTTTCGTAAAGTTTAAACATAATTGGAAACGCAAAATCGTCCAAAGCAGCAGGGGAGATCTTTTCTGTTTTCATGTTTTCATTGGATAACATCAAAGGTGATGATTAGGAAAGCATACCTAGTCCAATAGAGTATGGTATAACGCACTCAAAAGGGGTATCCTGTTTGAGATGACAGGCGGGGGAGATTATCCACAGTGGGCCCCACTAACCCAGTGCAGTCATCTCCACCACTTTTCATTCAGAACAAAACGGGCCCCACTCACCCAGAACAGACAATCTCCACCACTCACCATTCAGAACAAACAGTGGGTAAACTTTTACTCCATAAAAATATGTGATTGTGGTGATTCATCCTGACTCCCTAAATCAAAACTGTTGAAGACCTACCTGAGGAACAGCCATCCTCTCTAGATTTGCTGCATAAGGCATGGGAACATCAGCCCCTGCAATTCTCTCCACAGGGGCATCGAGGTACTCGAAGCTTTCCTCAATGACTGAGGTGCTGTCACCAAAAAAACATCGAAGTGAGTGCATATATTTCAAAGGGGAATTGTACCTTAACCCATTTTTTGGGAGTCTTGAGGCAATGTAACAGAAAAGCTTCCAAGTGTACGTATTTTAAAGGGAAAGTGGAACATAATCCAGTGCACTTAGGTACATGGGAGACCAAGCCACATCTACAGTCGATTCTCGCTGATAGGTAATTGGAGATCAACCATACCTGGGTCAATCTGCTACCATCCATCAATAGGAACAGATGTTGGATGCAACTTGGAATGCCATAAACCATGGTCCACAGCCCTATGGTATACTTGTCTGAAACTTTAAATGATGGAAAGAAAGAAAGAAAAATAGATGAAAGGTAAGCAGCAAACCAAATTTCAGCTCCAACTCCATGTTGTGGGAATCCTTCCTCCACAGTAACTAATCTATTGGTTTTCCTGACAGAAGCATTGATAGTATTTCTATCTAATGGCCTTATTGACCGGAGATTTATGACCTGCATAAACAAAGATAAGTTGGTTCTTTAATCTCTTCATACCTTTAGTGTCCTGAGATTTATTAGAAGCCAGAGTTACATAAAACCAGTGATTTGTTTACCTCAGCACTAATTCCTTCCTTGGAAAGTATATCAGCGGCCTGGAAAAAAACCGCGATTTGATCAGTTTAAACATGCAAAGAAAATCTATCAAGTAAATCAACTCAATGGAATCTCTTCTAAGGGCAATTTATGAATATTTTCTATTCACAATGCAAGAACTCCCACGTTGACATCTCTCTCTCTCTCTCTCTCTCTCTCTCTCTCTCTCATGCTCAAAACATAGACTTTATTACCCAGAAATAATTTCCACTTTACTTAAGCCTGTGAAAGACAAAAAGATACAGCATGCTTTGGAAGAAAGGAAAACAGAAGGATTAAGGACCGTATTAGCTTTATGATTACATAATTTGGCAAATAAGACAAGGATATCTAATAATAAAGGAACCATAGGAAATGCTCCCCATAGAAACATACAAGTAACCCTCAATGGATCAATAAATTTTCAGCACCAGACATAAAGTGCCTGGGTACTTCAGCGCAACTCAGAACAGTAGTGTGGATTCATGGAACGCTAGCCAGTCATGCCCTAACTAATTTAATGAAACGCTAGCCAGTCATGCCCCAACTAATTTAATGAGAAAAGAAAAATAGTTGTCAATAAAAAATTGAGGTTTAGTATAAAATTAGATGACCACTAACACATAATGATGAAGTCAATGAACTAAGTATTTGTACTAGTAATGAAGCTACAGAAAGAAATTACTCATGATAAATAGTTTTATTACAGAAGATAGGAAATACATCGACATGCCAAAGCTAGAGAATAATATAGGACAGTGTAATTGTTTTGGTGTTTTTGGTATGCAGTTGATGTAAAATTCTGGCACGTAAACATTTCATTGCAGATGAGAAAATGGTTTCAGAAAAGATAAACCAAGTAAATACTTCATTCTTGACTACTATTTTGTTTTAAACCAGTATTGCAAGTTACCCTGGGCCTCCTTGATGTTTAGACACTACTGAAATTCAGATAGGCACCAAATCATTACTTTTATAATGAAAACACTTGAGCCTGTTTGGATCATGTATTTACAAAACCCAGGTTTCCTCCAGATCAGGATGTTTGCAAAACCCCAAAATAAGCCTATCTTGAGGTTTCCCGAAACCATACCAAAAGCAGGGTATTCCAAAACTTAGGTATTGGATGAAGCCTGGGTTTCTTTTCACCCAATGGCCAAACAACCCTAAGATATACAAAAAACACTTAGATATTTCGACCTTTACAATGTGATATCAATTATATCTTTCTGACCATTCAATCATATCAGTGATTTAAAAAATGCTCGGTCGCAATAGAATCACCCGGTCCGACTCGGGAATCGGTCACCCCGTGCTGATTCCTTCACAATATAGGTTATCATCCAATTCTAGAAGAGACCTGGCAGTTTGCTACAGTAAAACACCGTTTTGCAATAGTAAATCGCTTGTTCCTTGTTTTTTCCCCTTTTGTTTTAACAAAAAGCTGCTGAGTACACAAATCTTGCTTTCAGTGAATTTTTCGAGCTTTTTGGGATCAATAATAGAGGAAAATTATTGATTAGGTCTATAAACACTGATTGGGGTTGGATCGAATTCAAATCAACTCGTTTTTGTGAATTTTGGGAACGACATTTGGGATTTTTTGTGCGGTCGAGGTTTATCCGCCTTTTCATGAAATTGGTGGCCATTTTGTGACTGATTTGGTCCGTTTTTTTTTTTAAATGATCGTGTTAATATGAGCTTCAATCTAAATTCTTCAATTTCTGAAAATCTGAAGAATCACCAATAAATTTTATGCTCTGTTTCACCAATATTTCGTAAAAAGCTTCCAATCAATATCTACAGGGGGATCGATTCTTCGAATCTCAATGGGTGTTTCAACCTACAAGGGCTTACCTTTCATCAAAATCCGGTAATGAGGAAATCTTTTTGTATTTTTATTTTACAATTTATTTATTTATTGCTGTGCTACTGCTCATCAAAGAACAATGGTTAAATTCGCCATTTGTATCATTTCTCCTAGTATTTTGCATCAAACTTCTTCGAATTTGTTTCAAAATAATCATAGAAAACCTATCTACAACTATGTAGATCCAATCTAATGGATCTAGACAAATTACCCCATGGATTGAGCACAAAACTATGTTCAGTTTTAGAGTTTTTGGAGTTTTTTCAAAAACAAACTTATTTCACAAATTATTAAATTATGGATTATCAGAGAAATTTGTTGAATTACTGAAATCCAGATGTTTTTAAATTTTAATTTAAATTTTAAATTTATATTTAGTTATTTACCATTTATTTTAAATTTTATTTTTTAGTTGTTTACCATTTTTAAAGTTTATTTTTATCAAAGAAATTTCTTTGACCATTGATTTTCTGTTTACTGCAATGTCAATTTATGTTAAATAAATATTTGCAGTTAATTCCTTAAGTTTATTTTTTGTTGGTTTGATTTTCATGTGGGACCTAGATGATATATACTTTTGAAATTAGAAAACTGAACTGGCTCATGAAATGCATTTCTAATTCTTTCAAATGAAAATTTTGAAGTAAATTCTATATTTTGTGATTGTAAATCCATAAAATTTGTTTAATCTAGAGTTCTTAATTATTGTCAACCATTCTTAGTTATTCATGCATTTGGTTGTATGTTTTTGTTACATTATATCAAAAAAACATATATGCTCCTTTTGTGAGATGTGAATTCAATGATGAATAGTAGTTCATACAGGGAAAGACTATCAATATTCGCATATTGGTGCAAAATAATGGAAGTAAAAAATGTAGTACCCCCATTTCTTATTGGAATCCCAAAAAAAAGCATTTATAATGATTTTTAATAATTTTTTTGAACTTTTTTAAGGCCGAATCCGACAGATCCATCGATCCGGACCAGTTTTTAGGGTGCCCGATCTGGATCACTGATCCATTTTTTAAATCACTTTAACATATCAAGGAATCTCATGCAATCATTGTAGTAACCTAAACCACATGAAAGAAACTCACCTTCAGTGCATAGCCAACCATCTTTGAAAAAGCTGTAATAGTAACATGCTTTCCTTCACGTTCTATCTGCAGTGAGGGACATCAAATAAGACCCCATTAAACAAAAATTATAAGAAAGAGATTTGATATACCATTGGGTAAAATATACCTTCGCCTTCCCAATTGGAAGGGTAAAACTGGAATCCAGAGCTTCTGCAGATACAGGAAACGATTCACCATACCTGGCATCATAACCGATTTTAGGATCCCAAGTTAATGCAAATCCAGATTTACAATTTTTAATCAGATAGAAAAAGTGTTCAGCATCACTTACAGTAGCTCATTTTCAAGGAAAACAACGGGATCTGGGTCTCTAATAGCAGCTTTCAACAGGCCTCGAGCATCCTCCGAGGAGTAAGGAGACAACACTTTTAAGCCTGGACAGGAAGCATACCAAGATGCATAGCACTGCATATAATCACCATAAAATGTGTATTTTTAAATTTCGTTCTCCCGCTTTTTGATCAAATTCATATAAAGAAAAAAAAAGAACGGATTGTTGGTCAATCCCATAATTTATTGGTAAGTTATGATTAAGCACAGGGGTACCAACAGGCTGTTAACTTGTATTGACATAACTGGTGACTTTTTGCTTTTTGACAAATAGTAACCTCGAAAAACATTGAAATATATTTTGCATCTTGTGATAAAAAAAATAAAGAAAAAACGTTCAGTTTATACTTTTTACAATAAATGATGGCACAAAAGACAATTGCACAAATATCTATGTTTATACTACATGAAATAGCAGTACACCTGTGAGTGTTGAGCACCAACTCCAGCAGCTGCACCGTTGGGCCCTCTGAAGACCATAGGTACAGATAATTGACCAGCAGACATGTAATTTGATTTTGCAGCAGAATTGATAATGTGGTCAATAGCCTGCAAAGAAAATGACATGATGGGTTTCCCAAAAAACAAAGAAGGGGAAAAAAATGAAAGGATAGTGCATATATCGTGCAAAGACTTTGAGAAAAATCTCAAGAGAACAGCTTAACCAGGGATCTTAATGGACATTCCACAATCTTTGTATGGCATAAGCTTTATATCAATTTAACTTCCATATATTGGAGAGCAAAGGACTGTTTGAAAGAGTTAAAAACCACACATCATTGTCACAAATAATATTACTAAAATATCACAATCTGAGATTAATAGGAAGGGGGCGGAATCCCCACCAAAGAGCCAAGGCTGATATTACAAAAAAAAAACTGCACAAAGCAAGATATGGATAGCAACAAATGGAAGCTTCATTTCTTCAAATCAGCATCATAAACCATGGACACATTCTAATCTTTCACCAGGAAAGACAATCAATCTTTAACTCAACCAATACTATGCACTAACCAGCACATGACTTATTCCCTTTCGCTCTTTTCTTAAGTACTGATTTGATTCCCTATCATTATTGAAAGATAACACAATTTGCTACCTTGACGTGTCTTCTTGCCCCAAAAGATCTGGTCCACTAAGTGCTATGTTCAACAATACAGTACTTCAGTTTGCACAAACAGGAATCTGATTATTGCATGTAGAGCATCTACAAAGTCTTTAAGGCAGCGCCCGTGTAATATTTAGAACTTAGAAAATAGGAAGAGAGCAGCTCTGGGGAAGAGGGAGGCATGGTAGGTGAATACTTTTTATGGTTCAAGATGAGTTGCACTATTTACAAATGAGCTAGGTTTTACTGAATCACGAAGTGGCAGTTTAGCCTGATTCCAGCTTTGGATAAAGATCATGGATCTATTTAGGACACATAGCTGGTGGCGATTCAAACCTAGATTTGTCGGGGGATCATATTTGTGGTTTAGGATGCAAAACTATTGCGGGAAAAGAAGGAACATTTTTTTAATAGTTGAAAAGAACAAAAAGAAGAAGTCAAGAGAAGTTAAACATATGAAACAAATTTATTTTCCAAGGAGAATGGCTTCAATTGAGTGCTCTGACAGGTGAGCCTTGCCTATGAGAGCAATGGACAATTGATAGAACTAAATAAAGTCATGAACGGCTCAGAGGAACCATATTATTGGGCCGAGATATTAATGTTATGAATTTTCTTTTAGAAAGCAAGGCAGCAGATGTATAGCAGGGTACAGAACATTTCTTTCTTTCCTTGTTTTTAATATAAGGGGAAGAGATAAAACAAGAAATGGATGAGGGGCAAAGCCTTTTTAAGATTTATTGGAGCAAATATTAGAGAGCGAGAGAGAGATAGAGCCTCTTTTTTATTTATTTATTTTTATAAAGGGAGAGAAGAGACAGGTAGGTGATGGGAAGACAGAATCATCTCATTGAACCTTCTTACACATGTGACTCCTACAAAGAAAGGGGTGAAAAACGATTAAACCGGATGCCAGGGAAACTTAGTCAGACTTTCAGACCCGCTGGGTGTGATGCAGTCTACTACAATGGTCACCTTAAGTATTAACTCACCGCAGTGGAATCACTCCTATTTAGTGGTGGCAACGGGGCGGCTCAAGTCCACATCAACCGGGACCCGAGTAGGTTCCTCATGGACCCCGACCCGGCTCCGACTCCAAGTCGTAACTTGGTCCCAGATCCGAATCTAGAAATAGAAAAAATAAAAAATTTATTATATATATGTATAACATATATTTTTCCTACCTTTTATACCGGATCGGGTTGGGTTCGGATAGGGTCAAAGCTGGACCCAGACCCGAATCGGGTCCAAGTCATTTGGACCTGGACCCGTCCCTCTAGCTCCAAAACATAGACCTGGACCCAATCCTGAACCTGGTCTGCCCCGCCAAGTTGGCGACCCGATTGCCACCCCTATTCTTGTTTAGTATGGCACTAAGGATAGCGTGGGTTTCTCAACTTAACGCACTAAGAGAGACGATCTCAATCAAGAGAATTTATTTGAAAGCTTGCTTGCTTCTTTTGAAGCAAGGGGACGATATATAGGCCTCAGAAGGAATCTTTCTTGCCTCCTTTACATCATGTCAAAGAAAAAGTAAATGAATAGTACAAAACATCTTATTTACATCCTATCAAAGAAAACGTAAATGAATAGTAACAATTTTATATCATTCCAAAAAATAATAAAAGCTATTGAATAGAAAAACTTTACATCTTGTCAACAAAAAAAAAAGAAATAGTTAAAAGATAAGAATTTTTATGTAACCTTCAAAACTTTGTCTTTGTTAGAGGGATTCTTCTGCACATCAGTCTTCTTTGAGGACCCTCATATAATCGTGTAGATGATTCGCACAAAATCTTTTGGTATTTTTCTGAAAAACCATATATTTTTTGTATTTCTTTATGTAGAACGGTTAGTAATTCACTTGAAAATGATCCTTCTTTTTCAGTGAATTCTTCATCACATAAATATTCATCTCTATATCTTCTGACCACTCTTGATTCTGCAAAATTTATTCTCTAAAAAATATTCTCAAATTATCTTCCCACTCTGCATATCTCAATAATTTATTTAGGAAATCGGTGACATCTGAATTAAGATATAAAGGTCTTGTAATGAATATTAAGTCATCAATGACCTCTTTTCTTATGACATCTCTAGTTCTCGGAAACTCCGTGTTAAATTATTTATCACAATAGTTATCTTTCTTATATATATATGACTTCTTCAAGGAGGATAAGTATTGCGATAAATAATTTAACATGGAGTTCCCGCGAACTAGAGATGACAACTTTGCTCATAAAAAAAGATGTCATTGATAACTTAATATTCATTAGAAGATCTTTATATCCTAATATAGATACCAGGGATTTCCTTAATAAATTATTGAGATATACTAAGTAGGAAGATAATTTCAGAATTTGTTTTCAGAGAATAAATTTTACATAATCAGTAGTCAAAAGATATAAAAATTAGTATTATGTGATCGAGAATTCATTGAAAAATAAAGACCGTCTTCCAAGTGAATTACTAACAACTCTGCAGATAGAAATACAAAAGTGTGTGGCTTGCCAAATAAAGACCAAAGGATTTTGTCCGAATCATCTATAAGATTATATGAGGGTCCTCAAAGAAGACAGTTGTACAGAAGAATCCCTTTGACAAAGACATAAAGCTTTGAAGATGACAAAAAGATTCTTATCTTTCAACAATTTTTTTATTTTTTGTTGACAGGATGTAACATTTTTCTATTAATTAGCTTTTACTATTTCTTGAAATGATGTAAATTTCTTACTGTTCCTTTATTTCTTTTTTTGATAGGATGTAAATAGGAAACTTTGCACTATTCATTTACTTTTTCTTCGACATGATATAAAGGAGGCAAAAAAGATTTCTCATGAGGCCTACAAATTGTACCCCTTGCATTCAAAAAAAGCAAGCGAGATTTGAAACAATTTATCTATTGGTTGAGATCATCTCTCTGGGTACGTTAATCCGAGAAACCCACACTATCCATGTTGT
The DNA here is from genome assembly GCF_054954075.1 of Amborella trichopoda. Classification (NCBI taxonomy): domain Eukaryota; kingdom Viridiplantae; phylum Streptophyta; class Magnoliopsida; order Amborellales; family Amborellaceae; genus Amborella; species Amborella trichopoda. The sequence continues at coordinate 4,352,699 of NC_142341.1, read as the reverse complement.
CATGTTAAACAGGAGTGAGTCCACTGCAACGAGTTACTGCTCAGGATGAATATTGGGTTATATTGCATCACACCAATAGGTTTGTAAGCCTGAGTAAGTCTCCCAAGCATCTAGTTTAATCTCTTTTTTGACCTATTTCTTCGTAGGAATCACCAATATAAGAGGGGTCCGATAAGGTGGTTTTGTCCTCCCATCTCCTTCATGTCTCTTCTCTCATATAGTCTCTCTCTCTATCTCACCTATTTCTTCGTAGGAGTCACCTATGTAGGAGAGGTCCGATAAGGTGGTTTTGTCCTCCCCTCCCTCTCTCTCTCTCTCTCTCTCTCTCTCTCTCTCTCTCTCTCTTTAGGGGTTAGTAGAGTACAAAGCAATTCTCTATTGTGAATTTTCTATTGTCATAAAAAGGAAGGGTTTAAGTAAGACACGAAGTAGCAAAGCTGTAGAGGATAATGAAGATTTATGTAAAAGATTTGTGAAATTATTCAGTGGTTGGAATTTGGAAATCTTCTTTAATGTATTGAAGAATGAAGCTATGGACTGCAGGTACTGCACAGACTATGACGGAGTATCTAAAGGGAACCAGCTTTAAGAACAACACACTTCTCTAATGAATTTTTTTTAGAATACACACGTCTCTAACGATTGTATCACTTTCAGACCATATATCTCACGATAGTTACACATTTTACATCTCAATGAAGATTTAATTAAAAAAAATATAAGGCAGATTAAGAGAATACGTCATAAACTATAATCAGTGAAATACTACAGCTCAACACAAAGATGACAGTCCAAATAGCTATTCCTTGTTGGAACTTAGAAAAGAGAAACATTACTGCTGCTCTGCAATCAACATCATACATGTGTGTAGCGTAACTGAAAAATGATAGTAGAGAAGTATCATACAGCATCTCAGCACGTGACTACATTGACAAGCAATCATATTTACGTCTCAGAAGCCCCATCCTAGCAATCAACTGATAGCACTTTCCATACAGCAAAATGAAACAAGCAATTTACTTCTTCACATAATAAAGCCAAGCAATTAAATCATTGCAAATCTTACACAACTATTCCAGCATACTTTGAAAACATAGTATATCTTAGCTAATAGCATCAAGGCAATTATACGTTGCTTTTTTTATCTTTTATTAAGAATATTTTCATAAGGATTACATGTCAATCATGAAAGAATAACCAAAGGTATTCGCAAAGAGAAAATGGCATCATGATTACCACCAAAACAATGTTCCTAAACTATAATGGAGATGAGGATAGAGCAGTAACCTGCATGGAGAAGTTGAATGTCATAAACTCTACCACCGGTCGAAGTCCATAATAAGCCGCACCAATACCAATACCAGTAAACCCAGCCTGCAAGATGGGATCCAACAGATTCTTAAAGAACCACTCATAAGAAAAAAGAAACCATCAAAATAATTTGAAGCACAAATCTCCATGACCTATTTATGAGTACATTTAAGAAAATGGCCTACTACCAGAGGATTTCCCTATAATGCTGCTGCTGCTAGGTTAACCCCGAAATTTTCTTTTCAATTGACAAAACTAAACACAAAAAATCATAATTCTAATTTCCAAAACACGACATATACCTTATAATTGGAAAAGCGATAAAATAAAGGAATTCCTATACATGTGAAGAGACGTTATTTATTATGAATCTACTGTACAAGTACAGATTCAATTGTTATCCCTTATTTATTATTTTTGCTTAGAATTCAAAAATTAAAGAATTCCAAAAAATAAATTTTTTCTCAATTCCATACATGCAAGGAAGTCTTGTTATAAGGCGAGATTTCTACTTTTATTAGGAAATAGAAAGATATGCAAGATATCTTACTTATTAGGACTCTAACATGTATATAGAGTTTACTACTTGTTAACCAGAGAGAGGAAGATCTAAAGGTCATGAATTATTTGTGGAAAGTTTTCTTTTTTTTTCCTTTTTTGATAGGTATTTATGAAATAAGTTCTAGAACAGGATCAGCTACTGCTTTGTTTTAACTATAACGTAGCTGCTGCTAGGCCAACCCTAGAATATTCAAAATTTATATGTAGAGTTTAGGTTTACCTCAGTAATTGGAGTGTCAAGAACCCTCTCAGGACCATACTTCTCTAAAAGACCTTTGCTGATCTACACGAAATACCCATTTAAATGATCAGAATGAATAAAATGTAAATGTGCATTTGTCAAAAGTCATATACAATGACCATAAACTATAAACCAAAGAGGTTTTCTAACCTTGTAAGCCCCTTGGTACTCTCCAACCTGTGATGAAATTTCTGTGTCAGAATAATATGCTAAATGTTAAAAACAAAGATTAGCTAAAGTTCCCCACATGTAATATCCCAACCAACCTCTTCACCCATCAAAAACACTTTTGGATCAGCAGACATTTCCTCATCAAGTGCAGAGTTTAGAGCCTCTCGCACTGTCATCTGCAAAAGTACAATAAAAAGTCAGAGACTGCTATCCAGGATTGAAGTCTTGAATATACAATCACAGAAACACCATGACCGACAAACCATTTCACATCACATAAACTTCTTCAAAACCAATAGAAACACAAGTTTCCAAAGCAAGATAGTTATCTGAACCAAATGATGCAAATATTGAAGTACAGTTATTCAGTCCAAAATAATCTATTTATACCCATCCAAGAGTAAACTCATCTTACAAGTTATAACAGCTAAAAGATACTTCACTTAAGACATCCTAATAGCCCATCACTGGGCCAGGTTTAGAATCATTAGATCGCCTGCAATGAAACCCCCGTTGCTTATTTAATTCCCCAACACTTCTCCATATGTTTTAAATAACTGATCATGTATATCCCCGCTTTTTAGACTTTCTGAGATAGTTGCATACTTGCATGTGCATGCAACTGTGAGTAATTAGATCATAGAGATCCTCATAAAGAATATGCCCTAATAACACCCTTCGGAACCATAACAATGCAAAATTATAATGGGTGACATGATTCGCATCCGAAATGCAATAAATAGACAATTATCTGCCCAAAAAGGTTCTGTTCTAAGTCTCACAAAAGTTCTGGTATCGGTGAATTCTCTAGTGGATTTGGATGGAATATCAGTCCTAATAGATATCTGACGACATTTCTTTACTTTTATGTTTATTTATTTTCATGTCAACCTCCTGATTAACAGTATCTCAGAAAAATCATGATGATACCTCATGTTTGTTCCTGTTCCAATATCTTTATCTGAACTCAATGTTGCCAGTAACATGAGTAAAAATCGATCAGTCACGTCGTGCCAAAACAACAATATGACAAGAAAATCCTAATACACAAAGTACAGAAGAAATAGGGAGAAACTTTAGGCATCCCCATTGCTAGCACAGTCCAGCCCGAACAATTAGAAAAAAGGGAAGGTAACAACTATCAGATAATATACCTCTTTGGCACCACTGGAAAAACTTTTTGATAGAAAACCAATTCCAGGTATGATCCTTTGCATTGATTGCCCATTGGCCTGCAGGTGCAAGTTACTTCAAATTTCAAAATGATAAAATAAAATAAAATAGAGAGAAACAGAGAAGAGATCAAATACAACTTATATCAAGTGAACAAAAAGAATAACTAGTTGTTTACAGATCACGAAAATAAAATCCAGTACCCATATGTTTCATGGATGATAAACAAGTCCTTCATTAATTTATGAACTCGATGGAACTAAAGAATAATATTGTCATGGATCAGACAGAGAATTTGCAAAAAGGTATCTTACCAAAGAAGAAACAACACCTCCCGAGAGAGCTTTATGTCTGATGACACCCAACATCTTTCCTTTGACTGCTAATAGGACCCTAATTGTGCAATCAGAATGTCAAACAAATTAAATACTCCCAATGAATAAAATGTAAAGGAAAAGATAAATACTACAATCAACAACCTATGTTTCTAAGTTGTGCACAGGCATGTAAAGTTTTGAAATGCCTTTCACTTTCATTAACAAAAAAAGTATCCTATGAACCACCAAAAGTCTGATATATGGGTTTATCTCTAGAGTAGCCTATAATCTAATCCATATTGCTGGAGTTATGCCCATGTAAAAAAATAATTCTTAACTATTTAATTATTATTTATTATAATTATTTGTGAGCATCAATTTCTAGAGAGAATTTAGGCATGGCACCAATAGGTGATAAAATGAGAGAGAGTAGACTTAGGTGGGCTGCCCATGTGTGATGCCAACCAAGTACAGCACCTGTTAGGAGGTGCGCATTAGTTCAAGTAAAAGGACCGAAAAAGACAAGGGGCAGGCCGAAAAGGACGTAGTTGGAAGTAGTCCAAAAAGATATGGGGCCTTATGGCCTCACTGAGGATATGGCCTTTAATAGGAGCAGAATGGAGAACCAAGATTCATGTAGCCGACCCCAATTAATTGGGAAAAAGGATAAAATGATGATGATTCGTAAGCATCAATTTATTGTTAAAACGAGTCCTATAGGCAAGGCCAAGTAACCTAGGTGTGTGTACAATTAAGGGTGCAAAAAGATAAAAATAAAAAATCTAAAAAGTTGTAAAGCACATACGAGTGTTATATAAAGTTTTTGTATGGGATTTGGATGTTCTTGGAAAGGGTATGGTTTGCATAAGGTTGCAACATTAAACAATCCAATTAAGGCACGCCTCTAAATTTTACCATAAATGTAATTTTGATATCAAAAATTTTTAGGATGGCTTGAGAATTTATTTTCATCTCTAATTATAAAATTTTAAACTCTAAAATGGTTCAAATCAAGTAGATCTATAAACATATAAAAATCTTGAAAATAGACGGTCCAGATAATGTGTTACAAGATACACTATTTCGCGGACCCGAAATCTTTTTTTTTTTTCATATTCATAAGTCTCTATGTCGAGATGATCAATTAGAGGGTTGTCCAACATCCAAACAACCTTTTATGATGGATTTTTGAGGTGTACCTTTAATTCTACATTTTAAGGTTGCAACCTTATATAAACTTCTTCCTTTTGGAAAAGATTGGTGAGTGTTTTTTACCACAATCCCTGTATTTTATATTTCCTTTTTTAATTATTTTTGCAATATCCGCAACAACAAATCAATTTTTCTTAATAGCCATTTTTTTGTACTTTTTAAAGCTTATTTTGACATTTAAGGTTTCTTTTGATTTATTTTACTTTTCCTACCTTTATTTATTATTTCACTTTTTTTATTTTTTAAAAAAATTTCTAGGGCTTTTGGCCCTGTACAGGATTCAGCAAGTCCACTCGGACTTGCCCGAGTACCTTGGCGAGTTTTTAAACCTTCGTTTAGTAAATAGTATAAGTATTGCACCACAAATAGAATAAAGAAATAAAGACGCGGAATTGAGAAAATTCCTATTCTCAACTATGAACCACCTATTTACCCAAATAAAAAATTATTTGAACCACCCTTGCTGTCAACCCTTCTGTTGCAAGCTGATGCAAGAATCGAATGGCAACAACATTTATAATGCCTCACAAACATGCGTTTATGATTCAATTTCTTAAATTTGAATTGTTAATAGGTTTATGATTAGTTGGTAGAAATTTCTGAAAATTGAGAAGACAGAGATGGGGTTGCATTAAGAACCCCCAGAGATTTAATCAATCTGGCTCATATCATTTCCTCCAATTTACAGCCCAGAGAATAACAAAATTCCTGTGTTTTTTCACTTATGAATGCCCCATATTTGCAGAAGATTCTATTGTGGGGAAAGTCATCAAATGTTTAGGGAAATCCACATAGGCCAAGCCAATTAAACCAAAAGTAAAAGAATGATCATTGCAAGATCTTAAACAGAGTTCAGAATCTCAGGTTTCTCTGCAATCACTTCTAGGGGGGAGAGGGAGAGATTCAATCCTATTCTTCAGGTGCAATCACTTCTAGAGAGAGATGTTCAAGCCTATACAGTGCGATGAAATCACTTCTAAACTAGAGAGAGAGAGAGAGAGAGAGAGAGAGAGAGAGAGAGAGATCATTTCCGTGCAATTACGAATAGCAAAAGAGATTGATAATTTCTGTGAAATTACTTATCAAGAGACAGAGAGAAGCCTTGAATCAAATCAGAGCAAGCCAAAAAACTGAAAGATTTGCAAAACAGGTGTTTTTGAGAATTAGAAGAACGCAAACTCGAAATCATGTGATTCGAATGCGAGATAAATGGGGTTAATACCTCTGCTGAAATGGAAGCTCTCAAATAATTGAACAAAGGATTCGGAGATGAGCAGCTGCAATTTTGAAGGTGCTCTCTGTCTCTCTCTCTCTCCTCTCTCTCTCTGGACGTTCTCTGTCTAGGGATTCCACAAATAAAAGAGTTCTCCCTTTCTCTCTCTACCCACCTAACAAAAACAATTCCCAACTTGCTGAATGTCTCCATTTTTATATGGAAAAGTTCCTATTGAGTTTCCGCTATAAAATTCGAAATAAACCTTGTTTCTACAATAAATATCCAAAATGGTCCGTTGCGGTGGACTTGTGTGCCCTCAATATTTTAAAGGATGAGGTTTCTATAAGGCCTAGGTTTTATGAAAACAAAATAAAACCCCATCTTAAATCCCATGATGGCTCCAAAATCAATTTTTAAAATCGATGATGAAAGTTGAAGCTCAAAAATTAATATAAATATTTTGATATATAAATACTTATTTTTAGGGCAAAATGGGATCATTTATTACAATAACCATATTTTTAGAGCTTGAATTTTTTTTTTTTTTCACATCTATAATGTTCAAGTCAATATGATTGATGTGAAAGTTTTGTAATACTTGAATTGTAATTTTTTATGCGTTATAAAGTGAGGCTTTACTTATTTTGATAGGGATACAGCCTTATCAAACTAATTTCGTATTTTAAATAATGAAAATGCCATTCGGAGGTGCGGTTTGAATAGAGGCATGCGCTCTAAACAATCAAATTCGAACCTACCTTAAAATAGCATCTAGAAATGTGGTTTCAATACTAGAAATATTTGTAATAGACTTAAAATATATTTTTATTTTTATTTTTAAAGATTAATATTTCAAAAATAATGTAGATCGATATATCTATAAAAACTTGAAAATCATGAAAATTGACAGTCCAAAAATACATAACAAAATACAATATTTTCAAAACTTAAAATCCATTTTTTTCTTATGTTCATCCATCTTGATATCGAGATGATCAATTTGAAGATATTTGGGCATCAAAACAACCCCTTCTAGTGAATTTTTTTATTTAGACTCTAATTTGATTGTTTAAAGCCTAGACTCTATATAAACTTTTACCTCTATAAAATATCTTAGTCTTTCTAGATGTCCAAATCATCGCAAGAGAGAAGACAAAGACCTTGTGATACGTCAAAAAAAAAAAAAGACACCCAAATGAACGGTGCAATTAAACTCTTCAAAAACATATTTTTAAAATTAAAAATTTTTATTTTGTTCTTTTATATTTAATAACCACGGCTTAGGTCGTGAATCTCTAAAAACATTTAGATTGAAAACCCATATTATCTTTAACATGGATTTTAGAGGGGAGCCGCACATGTACATGTGAGAGTCTATTCATAGAAATATGTCGGAGAGAGAAACGCTACAAGATCTTACAAAACTCATTCAGGGATAAATTATTGCCGCAAAGTTGTGAGTTTTGAGTTGTTACTCGGTTCATAGACTGCACAAAAGGGTGGAGTTGGAAAATATTCAAGGAAAAGTTTACATGTCCCTAAACAATTAAATTAAGGCGCATAAAAAAAAAAAATTTAGAAGAGGTTGTTTCGATGCCCCAAAAACCTTCAAATCGATTATCTTGACTTCAAGATGTGTGGACATGATAAAAAACGGATTTCAAGTCTTGAAAATAGTGTATATTGGAATGTATTTTTAGACCGTCAATAATCAAAAAAATTTAAGTGTTCATAGATCTACTTGATCTATACTGTTTTGAAAAAGCTTTCAATGTTCTCCTTACAACATAGAAGTTCTATCCCCCTCTACATCTATACTATTTTGGAAAAGCTTTTTATGTTCTCCTTACAACATAGAAGTTCTATCCCCTTTTATCCGACCGTCCAATTTTTAATGGAGGGCTAATATTACCCTAATCACAATGTCACGTCTATAAACTATTTTATTTTTATTTATTTTTATAAACTATTTTGACAACACACTAACAAAAAATATAAAAATATATATATTTCAATAAAATAAAATAACCAAAATACCCCAAAAGTTTCAAGGGGTATTTTAGTCATTATTTTTTATCTAAAATTTATTTTTAATAATTTTTATAGGTGTGCCCCAATGAGAAGATGACATGTACCAAATTTCATATTCAGAAAAATTGTATTAAAAAACTAAAAATAAAATACTTTGAGATATCGGATCTAAGATCAAATGGTGAGTGGCTCTTTCGATAAAAAATGGACGGCTGGATGGTAAGGGGAGGATAGTACTTCTATTTTGTAAGGGGAACATATAAAGCTTTCCCTATTATTTTTCGAAGATTTAAATTTTATAATTAGAGATGAAAATAAATTTTCAAGTCCTCATAATTATAATTATTTCAAGTATTAAAACAACATCTTTCGACACTATTTTAAGGTGCGCCTTACTTTGATGGTTTAGGGCCTCAGTCTTATATATACCACACCCTTTGCTAGTATGTAAAAAGCGTGTCAAATCAAATAATATGCAATATTGTTCAAAGATGTAAATCGGTTAATCCAACCGGTCATTTGCGAATTTTGAGCTTGATTGATCCGCTTGGGTAATAGGATTCACCAATTAGAATTAAAAATTAAACAAATATGCCATCTTGGTAGTTTAAAAAGTTTAAAGAAAGTTTTTTATTCTAAAATCGTTTTTTTAAAAGGGAAAAGTTTTTATAGAGCCGAGGCTCTAAACAATCAAATAAGATCTTATCTCAAAATTTTCACTAGAAGAGATTGTTTTGATGCCCAAATATCTTCAAATTCATCATCTCGACATCAAGATGCATGGACATGAGAAAAAAATGAATTTGAAGTTTTGAAAATAGTGTATTTTGTAACGTATTTTTGGACCGTCAATTTTCAAGATTTTCAAGTTTTTATAGATCGGTCAATCTATACTATTTTTGAAGTTTTAAACTTTATAAATAAAAATGAAAATACATTTTAAGGCTATCACAAAGACTTTCAATATTAAAAACAACATTTCTCAATACTATTTGAAGGTAGGCTCTAATTTGATTGTTTAGAACCTAGGCTTTATACAAACCGCACCTTTTTTTTAAAATAGAAGAGCATTTATTCTCGCCGTATGTTGAATTACGATAAAGGTTTGCAAGCCAACGAAATGAATTTACGGTCTAAAATAAGGACATCATCCCACTCATTGGACATGGATGAGTAGAGAGACTACTATGCCACAATGTCACCATCCGAGTTGACATTGACATCCACTCAAATCAGTATCCATCATTATATTAAGGAAAAACAACCACTCTATATTAAGGAAAAAGTTTATATAAGGATGCTACTTTATAATATGGAATGCCTCTAAAAAATTCATCGTAAAAGGTAGTTTTAATGTTGAAAAACCCTTTTATTGATGTCCAGATATATGACTATGAAAAATAAAAAAAAATTAAGTCTCATAAATAGTACATTGTACAACATATTATCTATACCGTCTATTTTCAAGATTTTCATATGTTTATAGATCTACTTGATTTTAACCATTTTTTAAATTTAAAATTTTATAATTAGATATAAAAATAGATTTTGAGATAATTGTGAGAACATTTTACATCAAAATTATGTACCATGATAAAATTTGAAGGTGCACGATACCTCTACACCTACGGATGCATCCATATGCAAACTGCACCCTTAAATAATTACATTAAGAAAGTATACGGTGAGCCTATTTATCTTTTGTACAAGTTGGTCTAAAAAAATCTTGATCGCTGAATGTGACAAAGCTTAAAGCTCAAAGGAAATTTTTTCGAACCTTGTGACACACCCAAGCTATCAAATTTCATATCTGATAGTTATGTGCAATTGTGACCTCCTTGTACCATAGATAAATGATTCTATTGTATTTAATTTCATTAAATTAATACTAAAAGTGTGGGCATGAAGGTACATCCTTAGTGTGAGGGACCAAGTAGACCATATTCCCTTTATGTTTGACTTACAATACGAAGGGTGGTGGGGAAATGTTACACCTCCTCATGAGGGGTCACACCTCTTCATGAGGGGGTTACACCTCTTCATGAGAGAGCAATTTCTCTCATTATAAAAAGGGGAGGGGTGGAGGTCTATATACACTACAACTCACACAAGAAAGATGTACGAGCTCATCTTGAGAGATAAAAAAAAAAGAGTACAATCCCCCTCTTATTTGAGATCTAAATAGAGATTCGGCCCTGAATGATAAAGAGTTGTGCATGAATTTGAGTTTGGACTGCTCCCATCGCATCCGTTGGAGTATTCGTGAGTTTCCACTTCGCTCGAGATTTACGGTATGGAATTGATTTTGGCAACTCTAGTAGTTATTGAACGTGCCTACGTGAGTTGGTCATTTCTCTCCACATTTATTCATCAAAATTATTGTGCGAGCACTCAGGTATGATACTCGATTTTCGATTATTTTGTTTTGCTTCCGCTTCGGCCATTGAACCGTATTTTTTTCAGAGCCATCGTGAAGCCGGGTTCCCGATTGTGCGCGCATAACCATTCTCGATTTACTTGTGAAGGCTTGGCTGTGGTTGTCCTATGATGTTGTAAAGTACACATAATGGTTATATTAAAACCATAAGCATGTGCATTATGCAATCTTCATAATCGTATTGGCCTTATGCATGGTTTATGCAAGTTGATGCATCTTAGACCATGAGGATCATGGCTAACTAATCTCGGTAGGTCTCATATGCTAAGCCATGCATGGTTAGCTTTACTTTTTTTTTGGTATGTCAAGGGCATTTTTCTTTTAAGTGGGAGGGCATCTAGAAAGGTGTACCGTTTGCAAATTGTGAGGTATTTGAGATACTAGATCCAAGAAAGAAACTTGATATTGATTACAAGCAAGAGTTCAATGTGGCCACGCGAAATTTTCATATCAAGACTTTTAAAGGTCAAGTTTTTTTTCAAGTAGTTAGACAATTAGCAAGCGTAAAAATGATAATCTAAGTGCCATCATGTATCAAACAAACCATGTGACATCTATATCAATTAATACAATTTTGTTGTTTTGACTTAAAATGGCTTCTAAAAACGTGATTGCGAATCTCACTAAAGGTGAGAAGTTGAATGGGAACAATTTTCCTATGTGGCATAGGAAAATGTAATACCTTCTAAATGAGCAATGTACATTTAAACACCTAACTACCATTAAACAAAAACCTGAACAAGGTATCGCTGAAGAACTTGTCCGTGAATATGAGGCATGGGACAATGCTGACAGTAGCACTCGTTTTACTTTGCTAAGTGTTATAGTTTATGACCTCATTCGTGAATTCGAGGGATTCACCACAACAAAGGCCATGTGGGATGCGTTTCAACAGTGGGATGCGTTTTAGCAGAAGTATGCTGGCACTTCCGCTGCTTAGTTACGAGCCTTATCTATGGCTTTTGAGACATACAAAATGCCTCCAAATGTGTCGATGACGGACCATGTTAAAAAAATGTCTCAAATGATATATGACCTAGAGGCAAGTGGAAACAAACTCAATCACGAGCAACAGATGCTCGAATTGCTTAGGTCTCTTCCATAATCTTGGGAAAACATAAAATTATTGATGCTGCATAATGAAGATGTAACAACTTTTTCTCAATTTTCTCTTCACCTTGAGATGGAGGCTGAGTTCTACTCATATTTTGGAGCTGGAACCGCTCTAATTGTCCAATTCAGCAGGCCTCAAGGCCGTAAACCTCGAGGTAAGTTTAGAAATGAGGCACCTCAAAGGAAGAAGCAACCTAAGAAAGAGGCTAAGGAAAAGAAAATGGCTAGGCATAGATGCGGGAGACGCATAAAGGACCACTATTGCTAGAATTGCGAGAAAAAGGGCAACTATGCATGTGAATGTCCCGAACTTAGAAAGGAGCGACAAGGCATATTGCAAGGGATTGAGTTCGTTGAGCTCCAAACTTTGCTGATTGGAAGTCATAAGATCTTCATGGGGAATTGCGCATCAGAGGATATGCCAGGGGTTGGAAATTACCAACTCCGATTCCAAAGTGAACGGATCCTTCTTATCCTTGACGTCCTTGATGCTCTCGGAATGAGAAAAAGTTTGCTTTCAGTTCTATGTCTAGTCAGATATGGTTGCTTAATGAGTTTCATGTTTAATTATGTTACCTTGATATTTCCACATGGTTTTCACTGTTATGGCCAAATTTTTAATGACTTATTTATTTTGGATAATAATGATATTAATTTTTTCCTTCCTTTTACCTATAGGACATCATCATCCTTTTCCACCTCTTCTATTACATAACTCCATAATGTGGCATGTTAGTCTTGCTCATATAGGAAAAGATAGGATGATCTGGTTAGCCAAAGAATGATTGTTGCCTTTATCCAAAATAGACATACCTATCTGTGAATCATGTATAGCTAGAAAATCAATTAGAAAGTCATTTTCTAAAGCAAAAAGAGCAATCCATCTTCTAGACATAATACATTCTGATATTTTTGGTCTATTTAATGAGATGGCCCGTGACGGTTCCCATTATTTTATCACATTTATCGATGATTATTCTCGTTATGGATATGTATACTTAATCTCGCATAAATCCAAGCAATAGATTGTTTTTGTCGTTTTATGCTAGAGGTTGAAAATCAGTTGAACAAAAGAATTAAGGTTCTTCGTATTAATCGAGGGCGAAAATACTTATCTGATCAATTTAAGAAGCTTTGTGAGAATAAGGGAATCCGAAGACAAGAGACGATGTCCTACACTCCGAAACAAAATGATGTTGCAGAAACAAAGAATCGTACTCTGTTGGACATGATGAGGTCTATGATGGCTCACTCCAACCTCCTAATATCGTTTTGGGGAGATGAACTCCTCACTGCGATATATGTCTTAAACAAAGTGCCATCAAAATCCATTCCCAATACCCCTTATGAGTTATGGATAGGTAGAAAATCAGATCTTTCACATGTACGTCCTTACGGGTCAGCTGCATAAGTTCACATCCCTTCTCAATTGATAGGGAAATTTGACAGGTGCTTTTTCGAATGCATTTTTATCAGATATTCTGAGCACTCGAAAGGATATGTATTCTATCATGATGGTGGTGGGATCAAAGTAATAGAATATCATGACATAGATTTTATAGAGACAAAATTCCTTAACAGGAAGCGATCTCATATGTCTGAAGAGCCTGAATCTCATACAGATGTTGAGATAGTTCCTTCACTTGAGGGTAATAGTGGGAGTCTTCTCATGATTGTCAAAGATAGTGGGAGAGAGCCACTGGTTAAGAATGAGCATATGACCCATATTGAGTCACCGACCATGCTAGACACACCTATTAAGAGTGGATCGTGGGTTGAACTTTGAAAAAGTCAACGTGAAAAAGTTCCTCGTAGACACTTCAAAGTAGAGGGTCTCACGTGCATTTCACTTGATGCTAGTGAGCCTAGCTCATTCCAATAGGCCTTGAATTCTCCTGCTGTGGACCAATAGATGTCTGCTATGAAAGATGAGCTTAGTTCTATAGAGCAAAATCAACTCTGGGAACTTGTGGATCTACCGCCTACGGGAATATCAATTGGAAACAAGTGGGTCTTGAAAATCAAGAGGAAAGTAAATAGAACTATAGATAAGTATAATCTCATTTAGTGGCGAAAGGGTTCACCCAAGTTGAGGGAGTGGACTATAATGAGACATTCTCCCCGGTGGTGAGAATGACCTCGATTCGCCTAATCCTAGCAATCGTCACACATATGGACCTGGGACTCTTCCAAATGGATGTAAAGACTGCTTTTTTAAATGGTGACTTGATGGAAAAAATCTATATGGAGCAACCTAAAGGTTTTGTAGCCCCTGGTCTTGAGCGCAAAGTGTGCAAGCTCAAGAAGTCCATATATGATCTCAAACAGTCATCTAGACAATGGTATATTAAATTTAACTTATGGTTTTGAAATGCTCCATTGTGTATACATTAAGAAGTATCAAAAAGACATCCAGATATTGTCTTTATATGTTAAAGATATTTTATTAGCTGAGATTAATCTGGAGCAACTTGTTGCTACGAAGGAGTGGTTGTCCTTCAAATTTGAGATGAAGGACATGAGTGAGGCGAGTTACAGACTCGGTGTTAAGATACATCGAAATCGCTCTCAAAGGTTTCTTCCTATATCATAACAAACATATATCCCAAGGACTCTTGAGCGATTCCGTATGTAAGACTTGAAACCCATAAATACTCCAGTTGAGAAATGGCATACTATAAGTTTTGACATGTGTCCGCAGACAGAAGCTGAGAGGAGCAAAATGTCACGTGTTCCATATGCAAGTACAGTTGGTAGTTTGATATACGCGATGCTTGGCACGTGTCCAGATATTGCCTATGCAATGGGTATTGTTAGCCAAAACTAGTAACTCAGGACAAGGACATTAGTAAGTAGTAAAGAGGATTTTTCGATACCTACGAGGAACCTCAAGTCAGATGTTATGTTTTCAAGGAACCGATTTGCGGTTATAAGGATACAGTAATGCTGATTGAGCACCAGATCTAGATGAGCGTAAATCGACTTCAGGTTATATCTTCTTGCTAGGAGGCGGTGCAGCCTCATGGTGTAGCATGAAGCAGTCTTGTGTCACTCTCTCCCTTATGGAGTATGAATACATTGCTTGTGCTTGAGCAGTACAAGAAGTCGTATGGTTGAGAAGATTCCTAAAGAACTTAGGTGTCATAGCAACTAGTAATGAGCATGTCACTGTATTTTGTGATAATACAACAATACTTGCTTTTGTAAAAGATTCAAATACCACGGAAAGTCAAAACATATTGATGTTAGATATCATTATATTTGAGATATTATTGCGCATGCACATGTGGCACTTACTCATATTCCTACGACTAAAATGGTGGCAGATTCTATGACTAAGGCAATTGTTAGGACCGCACATCAGATTTATGTAAGAACTATGTGACTCAGGACCCTATAAGTTTATGTTACACTTGGTACCTTGTTATAGTTGAATATGGATGTTATTTTATGGATGGTTTGTGCGCTTTAATACACACGGGAGCACAATAGTGCGAGATTATTATTTAATTTGTCGGCAGGTCAAAGCTCACTACTCGCATGAGCTATCCTTAATTTTTGGGATATTGGAGGATGATATACATGTGGTGTATTTATAGCATCAACCAAGGATTTAAGATGAGATTCAATAAGGGAATTGATATGATCAGTTCAAATTGACATCTCGAAGATCATGTAGCATGTAAGTAGTCAGGGATGAATATCAAGGATGTTCAAGTTGATACATGAATGTAACTGTGGGGCGCTGAGTGGCGATCAGTTGCATGGATGTGAAAAGACTATAACCTGCATGGTGTTGATTCCGACAAACATTTGATGTGATCCACCATGACGTGTGATTCATACCACATGTGTTATATAAGTGACCAAAACTTCTACTCGTGTGAAAAAGAAGATCATATTCCTTTTATGCCACTGTGCGAGGCTAATAAGTTGGTGATCTGTGATGCTCTTATGGACCTTAGACTGCATTAGGAAACTTTACTTTGATCATTCACTTTAGCATGTACTCCTTAAGGTCAACTATGAGACTTGTTTGGGACATTGCTGAGATAATGGTCGGGTTCAGAGTAAAATAATATATGTTGTAAGGGAAGACCATTTGATATCACACTCTGTTTTGGTACCATAAGAAAACAATGCACATTACGTGCACATTGACAGTGATTGTGTACGAATGGGCTAAGTAATCTTTTAAGCTGGGCTTATGAGGGATTAGTTGAGAACTTAGCCCAGTGTGGTCAAATTGGGTATAGGGCAAGTGGAGTAACTTTTTTTTTTTTTTTACAGGTATTAGAGAGATGAAGTGTTCTATACCAGTTGGTTGGAAACTTTGTATGGTTCTCTTTAACAAAATGTTCGCTCAAGTAGGTCGCACACCGTATTTTTTCATTTGTATTAAGAATACTCATGATGCAATAATGAGCGATAACTCTTGTTTGAGCATGTAGCCCTCCCACATAGGGGATGAGTGGGAGATGTAGATATGAGGGTGCATCCCTAGTATGAGGGAATACCCAAGTGGACCACACTCCCTTCATGTTTGACTTACAACATGAATGGAGGTGGGGAAATGTTACACCTTTTCATGAGGGGGTTACACCTCTTCATGAGGGGGTTACACCTCTTCATGAGAGGGCACTTTCTCTCATTATAAAAGGGTGAAGGGTGGAGGTCTATATACACTACAACTCACACAAGAAAGATGTGAGAGCTCATCTTGAGAGATAGAGAAAAAGTGTGAGAGAGAGTACAATCCCCCTCCCATTTGAGATCTAATTAGCGATCCGGCTCTGAGTGATAAAGAGTTGTGCGTGAGAGTCAAGTTTGGACTGTGCCTATCGCATCTGTTTGAGTGTTCGTGAGTTTTCACCTCGCTCGGGATTTGCGGTGTAGAATTGATTTCGGCAACTCTAGCAGTTGTCGAACGTGCCTACGTGAGTTTACCATTCCTTTCTACATTTGTTCACCAAAATTGTTGTGCGAACACTCAGGTATGATACCCGATTTTCGTTTATTTTATTTTGCTTCCCGTTTCGGCCGTTGGACCGTATTTTTTCCAACAAAAAGATTATAGATTTGTCTCATTGTGGTGTGATCCACGATTTTGGCCACTTTAGCTTCACTAAATACCAAGATCTTAAAAATTGGTGATTTAGATTAAAACCAGTCGATTTGGATTAGGAATCGGTCCGGTCGATGCAGATCCTTCTAAATATCGAGAATCAGTTGGTTTACCCCATAAATTGGTTGGTCCTGTTAAGTTATCTAATATAAATGGGCGATTATGTGAGATAATTGGTCCCACTTTATTTTGTAATATTTTTTATTTTTTATTTTTATTTCTAAATTCTTATTTTTTTATCCGCTTTCACTAGGCCTAATCGCAAGGGCGATTCAGGTCATTGAGCCGTATTTTCAAAACCTTGTTGTGTACCATGACTAGCACTAAAAGTGCATGACTGTTGGAAAAATAAATGGTTTTAGGGGTTTATTTGTGGGATTTTACAAATAACAGAAGTCGAAAAATGGACATAGACAAACAATTTGTGGAATAATTCTCATACTAGTGTGTTTATTGGGCAAATGATCCAAATTCAGAACTTCGACAGAGAAATACATTTTGCAATAACAGATACACTTGAGACCTTACATCTCTCAAAAGACAACAGACACATGAATCGGCCCCCTCACAAAAAACTCTTCCATGCATCACGTGGCTAGGAATGACTTTGGAATAATTTATCTCGTGATGAAAGGAATATGTTGTTTCTTGCTAAAGCTTACACCGCAGGTGCGTCCTGCAAGGTTCATAACATTTATTTACATAGGTCCAACAAAATTGCATGTAGACATGGACACGTGTGTCTACAAATAAGGGGGTCCTTTGGGTATTTTAGTTAGGACAAGGTTTTGGTGTGTCAGCTGACTCACCTATTACCGTGTGGTCCCTTGTCTATCTACTAAAAGATAGATGTCAAAACATATTACATCTATTAAAAGTTAAAATGGATGGATAATATAATAATTCAAAAATTAATATTTATATTTTTTTCAAAAAGAAAATTTTCAAATTTAGATCATTGTCATGGTTGAGGTTATTGAACTCTAAAATTTTGGATAGAAAATACATCTTCGAGACATAATTTGTAGAGAGACCACACAAAAATAGTGTCAGTAGGCCTACTCACAAAACACTTTTTCAAAAAGAAAAGGATGTGATATGTAGAAATACAGACCCCTTAATTAATTTATTTTTGAAATTGATTTTCTGACTTGATTTTTTAGGATAGGTAATCTATAACATGGAAATGAACAAATAAATAAATTTAAAAACTAAAAATAATAATTCTAACATTTGGACAGTTATTTTCAATTGTTTTTAGATGGACCACATATTTGCATCCATCGGTTTAGATGGACCACATATTTGCATCCATCTTTAAGATGGATGCTAGACACTTATGGGCTGCATGTATAAAAATGCGGTCCAACTCGCATGAAACAATTTTCCAAAAAAAAATAGTAATGCAAAAGGTCCAACGTGGCCAACAAACACAACCTACCGGTCTCATTAGTTGGCACACAGAATCTCTACCTATCTCTCACTCCACACCTAATACAAAATAGAGAGAAGCCAGGGCATGATGGTTATAATGTGGCAATCCCCACCATTCCAGTAATGGAGTGGAGTGGGTCCAACCAAGTTCGTCATAATCCCATTATAGGCCCACCTTCACACTATTGATTGGATGAAGATTACTTTATATGAAGTGATGTTATCATGATTATGAACTGAGGTCGTATGCTATGCTCCTGTTGGAGTGTAGTATACCCAGTGTTCGTAAAATTGAACCAAAACGGTTAATCGGACATGGGTTTGGAAGCAGTTTCACCGGTCTAACCAGTAAATTGACTGATTCAATAAGTTCAACCAGACAAGTCCCGGGCGGTCAAAAAAGTGTTGGAAAAAAAAAAAATATAGAGCAAAAAAAATCTACTAAAATATGAAAAACATGCAAAGAATGATTAAAACAAAATACATTCAAAAGAAGTTGAAAAACAAAAACATGCAAAGAATGTTTTTATTTTTTTTTTGAAAAAGATGGGAAAAGATAAAAGTGAGTATTAATAACCAAAACAATTTTTAATCTTTACCAAAGTGTAAATAATATTAAAAAATAAATTACAAATCAAATTCCTTTTTTTTTCGAATATATATATATACAAATCAAATTCCTTATTTTTGAGAATATATATATATATATATATATATATATATATATATATATATATATATATATTATTTTAAATACCGTTTGATCACCAAAACCGCCCAAAACCGGAACCGACTAGTGGCCAGTTCCGATCTAACAGGGCGGTTAGAGGTACTGGCTAGTTCCAATCTAACCGGGCGGTTAACGGTTAGATCGCTTGATTTTTCCAATAGTGATTATACCTCTACTCCTCAGCCAAATGACCTGCTTAGGAGTATGTTTTCAATATAAAAAATTGAAATCCATCTAAAAAATCACTAGATGATTGATTTTTAAAAGAGAAGTTTTGAACTTTAACATTTTTAAAAATTATATCATATTGTCAAAATATTGGATGATCTTTGTTCAATCTTAAGACATTGGCTTCTTCAAGTACATGGAGAGTTTTATATGAATTTTTTCCTTTTTTAAAATTTTTTGTTAGTCTATGAGTTCCAAATTGTTACATGCTCCAATTTGGGGTCCTCCAATTACTAATAAATTGAGTTTTAGCTGAGGTAGTAAATGGATAGCATGCTCCGACTGGAGTATGAAACTTTTGGCTTATGAATCATGGAGTACCTTTTTTTGGGAGCAAGTGTGGAGGCTTTTTCCTTACCTCTATATAGCCTATGGCGAAAACCATCGCATTGAGGATAAATACTTCAGCCAAAAGATATTATATTCGTGTGGGAGTAGACTATCCATTTACTCTCTCAGGTAAAACAAAGACTAATTTTTAAACACCAAAATTTTACAGACATAACATCTTCAATCCCTAGATTAATCTTAAGAAAAGAAAAAAAAATCCTAATTGCACCCTCTATGCACTTGAAAAAAATAGTGTATCAAGATTGAACAGAGAGCACCCAAATTTTAGTTGTGTTATGAAACTCAAAATTCAATTTGTTTTTTTAGAATAATAATCTAGTTATTCTTAGGGGGTCCCTAAAATTTAAGATTGAAAAAATCCTCTCAAATAGGTCTTCTACATCAAGAGAGTATATATATATATATATATATATATATATATATATATGTTATATGCTCTAGCGGGAGCATAGTATACGTGCTCAATAGCAAAGGAAGTTGAAGTTGTTAGTCATATAGTATTTGAAAAGTTATTTCAAAGGAAAATCCTCCAATTGATCAGTATGGTTATGAAAGAAAACGACATCAAGTCCTAAAAAATAATGCATCCAGTGATCTAGATTGTCCATTTTTTCAAGTATTTATAGATTGCCTTGATTTGCACCATTTTTTGGAACTTTACATTCCATAATTACAGGTAGAACTAGATCTTTAAGCCATTGTGGAGGTGTTTAGCACTGGAACAATGTTACTATGATGGTTTAAGATTGACACCTTATACTAGTACTTTAATACCAGGTGATCTGGATTGAGAATTGCTAATAAAAAACAGAAATAATTTGGGATAGGTCTGGTTTGGGGGAATATAAAAAATGGCTTGATATCTCTCCAAGGCCAACTTTTTTTAAAAGGGTGCTGATACTATAGAGCAACTTATCATTATACTCAACAATCTTGGACACTTATGAAACGTACATAGATAATTTTTTTCATAAGGGTCTATTTAGTCATTAGGAGGAGTGTGATATCATCCACATAGGGTATAACATCACCCACATAGAGCATTAAATGTCACTAGTGTGTCCATGTGGGTAAGTAACATCACACCCTATGTGGATGATGTCATGCTCCTTCAAATTATCGAAAATACCCTTACTAAAAAAATGCTCCATGTATAAAACAAAGGTATATTTATGGGTGTTCAAAATTGTCAAGTACAATGATAAATTACTTCATAGTGTGAGCACCCTAAACATAATTTGGTCATACAGCAACCCACAAAGGCAATGATAGGCTTTCTGCCAATTGTGGAAGATAGCCTTTCGGCTGCCCCAAACAGTGGTATTGACAAGTGCTTTGCCGATAGTTGGGTGAATGTTGTGAGGGGTGGTTGAAGTACCACCAATGCAAGTGGCATCAACGAGTGGTCTGTTGATGCCGGTAGATAGGGAAGAATGGATTTGAAGATCCCTCCATACTCCATGCCGGGTGAGAACCTGGGAGCATGAAGCGTGTTCGACACTCAAGAGGAAAGTGGGGAACGACGTTCGCGGAACTTCACCCCCAAAGGAGAGACTCCCGAGTGTGGGGATAACGAAATCCCCAACCCGGATGTAGAGATTAAATAATCCCGAAGAGATGTGTGTGTATGAAGAGTAGAATGCTTGGCAAGCAGCCTAAACTGGCGATGGGGTCGCGATGTCCCCAGTGGAGTCGCCGAGATGGTTGAGCCTCGATATCGTCCTGTCGTAGGACCACATGGGGACCTAGATTTGGGTTTAGCTCGAGATCGCTCCCTCGGAACCGCGGTGTGTGGGGTGTACATGCAGACAGTTACCAACTAGTGAGAGAGGATTGTGTGGTGTGAGGCGAGACATACCTCACGATGGGTCTGTGACACGCTCAGGCGTTTCGCTTGGGCACCCTTATAGATCACGACGGAAAGCCCCCCTAGCCTGAGGCGGGTTTGGCTTTAGCCTCCTTGCTTACACTCTACGACTCATGAACACACACATAAGGTTGTCAGACAAGTGGGTCAAAAGACCTTGACTTGTCTTTAGAGAGATATGTAAAAAGAAAAAAGAAAAAAATTAAAAAAAAAAGAAGAAATGGGGTGATACGAGGCTGTTTATCAATTTGGCAGCCTTTCAACGCCGTCTCATATGAATCAACAAATAAATAAATAAATAAACATGATAGAATATTGTGAATGGAAGGTGTAGCATGGGGGTGTTAAGGGGAAAGAAGGGAGACAAGAGGGAGGAGGAGGAGGAGGAGAGAGAAGAGAAAGATAATCAAAGAGAATGAGAGAGAGTATGGGAGAAAGAATGGAAGAGAGGACGAGAGAGAGGGGAGAAAGGTAAGAGTGGGAGCGTGTAGGATAGAGAGAAAGGTGGAGGAGAGAAAGAAGGAAGAGAGAGAGAAGAGAGATAAAGAGAGAAGAGAAAGAAAGAGAAGAGGGAGGAGAAAAAGGAGAGAAAGGGAGAGAAGAGAGATAAAGAGAAGGAGAGAAGGGGAACATGAGAAGAGATAAGAAGGGGAGAGAGAGGGAGAAAGAGAGGAAGAAAGAGAGGGAGAGAGAGAGAAAAAGAAAGAAAGAGAAGACGATACGAGAAAGAAGAGAGTGAGGAGAAGAAAGAGAGGGAGAAGAAAGAGAGGGAGGGAGAGAAGGGGACGGGCCGTATGCTTAATTGTTGGCCCGATTTTTGCGAGAGAGAGGGAACTAGAAGAGAGAGAAAGAGAGGAGAAAAGAGTGAGAAGGAAGAAGGGAGGGAGAGAGAAGAGAGAAAAAAGGGGAAGAGAAGAGAGAGAAGGAAGGAAAAGAAGACGAGAAGAGAGGAAGAAAGAGAGTAGAAAAGAGAAGGTGAGAGAGAGAGGAGGGAGAGAAGAGAGAGAGAAGAAGCAGCCACCGGCCCGATTTGGGCGAGAGAAAGAAAGAGAGAGAAGGAGAGAAAGAGAAGATAGAGAGAAGAAAGCAAGACAGCTGCCGGCCCGATTTGGGTGAGAGAGAGGGGGAGGAGGGAAGAGAAGAAAGAGAGGGAGAGATAGAGAAGGGGAGAAAGAGAAGACGAGAAGACAGAGAAAAGAAGAAGAGAGAGGGAGAAAGAGAAAATGAGAAGTGAGAGAAGAGAAAGAAGAAGAGAGAATAGAAGGAAGAGAGAGAAAGAGAAAGAAAGATAAGGGAGGAGAAAAAGGGAGAGAGAGAGATAAAGGGAGAAAGAGAAGGTGGGCCAGCGGCCTTGTTGGCCATGAGGGAGAGGAAGAGATAAAGAGAACGAGGAGGATAGAAGAGAGAGATAGAAAGAAAGAAGAGGAGAGAGGGCAGGCCGATGGCTTAGCCGCGGGTCTGATTGACTGTGAGAGAGTGAGAGGGAGAGAGAAGAGAGAAGGAAGGAGAGAGAAGAAGGAGAGAAGAGAGAAGAGAAAGAAGAGGGAGAGAAGAAGAAGAGAAAGAGGATGAAAGAGAAGGAGAAAGTGAGGGAGAGAGAAAAGGGGAGAAAGAGAAGATGAGAAGTGAGAGAATAAGAAGATAGAAAGAGAGAGAAAAAAGGAAGAAAGAGAGGGAGAGAGAGAAGAAGGCATGCCGACGGTTTAGCAGCTGGCCTGATTTGAGCGAGAGAAAGAGAGAGAAGATGAGAAGAGAGGGAAGAGAGAGAGAGAATGTAGGTCAACGGCTTAGCCAATTTATGCGAGAGAGACAAAGAGGGAGAAGTCGAGAAGAGAGAGAGAGAGAGAGGGAGAAATAGAGGAGAAAAGTGAGGGGGGAGAAGATAGAGAAGAAGAAGAGAGAGAAGGAGAAAGATAGAAGAGAGAAGAAGAGAGGAGAAGAAAGGAGAGAGAAGAGCAGAGAGAGAAGGAGAGGGAAGAGCAGGGAGAGAAAATGAAAAAGAAAAGGCGGGTGGCAGCTTAACTGTCGACCCGATTGGCTGTGAGGGAGAGGGAGAGATAGAGAGAAAGAGGAGGAGAGAAGAGATAGAAAAAAAGAAGAGGAGAGAGAAAGAGAGACAGAGAGAAGAGAGGGAGAGTCGACGGCTTAACCGCAGGTCCGGTTGACTGTGAAAGAGCAAGAGGGAGAGAGAGAAGAGAGGAGAAGGAGAGAGAGAGGATAGAAGGGAGAAAAGAAAGAAGAGGGAGAGAAGAAGAAGAGAAAGAAGGAGAAAGAGAGGAAGAGAGAAGCGAGAGATATAGAGAATAAGGCAGGCCGGTAGCTTAACTTCCAGCTCGATTTGGGTGAGATAGAGAGAGAAAAAGGGAGGAAGAGAAGATGAGGAGAGAGAGAATAAGAAGAGAGAAAGAGAAAAAGAAAGAGAGGAAGAGAGAGAAGGAGGCAGGCTGACGGCGGCCCGATTTGGGCAAGAGGGCGAGAAAGGGAGGAGAAAGAGAAGAAGAGAGGAGGAAGAGAAGATAAAGAGAGAGAGAAAGGAAGAAAGGGAAAAGAGAGGGCAAGTCGACGGCTTAGCTGCTGACCTGATTGGCCATGGGAGAGAGAGAGAGAAGTAGAAGGAGAGAACGAGCAGACAAGAAGAGAGAGAAGAGGGAGAGAGAGAGAGAAAGAGAAGAGAAAAGAGAGGGGGAGAGAGAGCAAGGAAAGATAAGAGAGAGAAGAAGTGAGAGAGGCAGGAAGAGGGAATAGAGAGAGAAGAGAAAGAAGAGGAGAGGAGACGAGAAGAGAAGAAAGAAGAGAAGGAAGAGAGAGAAAGAGAATGAAAGAGAAAGGAAGAGAGACAAAGGGAGAACGAGAAGGCGGGTCAGCGGCTTAGCCACCGGCCTGGTTGGGCATGAGGGAGAGGGAGAGATAGAGAGAAAGAGATGGAGAGAGAGAGAGAGAGAGAAATAAAAAAGAGGAGAGAAAAAGAGAGAGAGAATGAGAGAAGAGAAGGCAGGCCGGCGGCTTAGCCGCCGGTCCAGCTGACTGTGGGAGAGCGAGAGAGAGACAGAGGGGAAAAGGAAGGAGAGAAAGAAGAGAGAGAGAGAGAAAATGAGAGCGAAGAGAAAATAAAAAGAGAGGAAATAGAGGAGAAAAAGAGAGGGAAGAGAGAGAAAGAGAGGCGGGCCGGTGGCTTAGCTGCCGGCCACCGGCCCGGTTGACTGTGTGGGGAGGGAAAGAGGGAAAGAGAGAGGAGATAGAAGTCAGAGAGAGAAAGAGAAAAGAGATTACCTAGTCGGATCCTTGGATCAGACCAGTGGTTAGGTCGAGAGTGGAGAGTCTCAAGTGAGAAATGAGAGATTCCAAGTGAGGAGTGAGAAGTTCCAAGGATAGTGGCTTATGGGAAATGTTTTCTCTCTCTTTGGATGAGAGGGGATAGATAAAAGTATTACAAATCAAGAGAAAACTCAAATTGAAAATCTTAAGATTAGGGGGGCCAAATCTCATTAATTCCCTTCCTTTTGAACTTAGGGTCACAAATGCTTATATAAAGCTCCCTTTGAAACAAAGGTGGATGCTTTTGGGGTAAAATGACCATTGTGCACTTACCCACAATCTTCCAAATGACACGATAATCCCAAAAAGTGGCCATGAACGATGATGATCTTTCGGTTAACTTTGGGCCCTTCTGGTGACTTTTCGGCGAGAAGAATGTCGTGAAGGTGACAGTCTCGACGAGACGATCGTTTTAACATATCTCTTGATCATTGAATCGAAGCTTTGAGCTCTTGGCAAAATCCGTCAAAAGATGAGAAATATGCAATCTTAGATCGCAAATCTTGTTCATTCTTTGTCGTTTTAGATCAATCCTTTTATTGTTGAACGATGGGGAAGTCGTCACGATCATTTGGCAATGAGAATAACTTGATTTGATGTCCGAATCGCCCCTTGCCAAATTGGGGAACTTGCCAAAATTTGGATTCCGGTCATTGAAAAATGCCTCTTTTACCATCTTAAAATATAGCTCTTCCGGCCATTCATCATGTGCGATGCTTAACTTGAATTGAAGCCCTTGACCTCGCGGTCGCAACAGACCCACTTTCAAGCCGATCTAACATTGGGATTCCGTGATGTGGTCGTGTGATCAAAGGGATATCATTTTTCAAAAAATCTGCAACACATGAGTTTTTTTAAGCGTCTTCTCTCTAAGATTTCTATCTTCTCGGGTCGTGTCATGGGGTCGTGGCACATATCAAAACATGCGCGTCGACGAGACGAAGGTCCTTGTAAAATTTGAACTTGATCCGGCTTAAGACGAAGGAGTTACGAACCTTCAAAGGTGATCCCAAAATCACATTACACAGTTTCCATTTGTGAAAATTGTTTCACCGAGGGTGTGTCAGAATAGTGTGTAACCCACCTTTTTTGGGTAAGTTGGCCACATAATGGTCCAAAAGTGTTCGAAGAGCTGAAATTTGAAATCTAAGGGTTTTAGGACCTTCTGAATCCAATGGAAGTGGTCTGGTATTCATTTGAAGCTCTGGTGATAGGGATATAGTTATAAGGTGCTTTTTAAGCATGTTACAGGTCGAATCTGAAAATTGATTTTGTCTCTGATCCACCTTAACGTCATCAGAGTGCAGCAAACCTCAGCGGGTGCTCTTAGGAAGTCACGTGTTACCTCCACATACTTTTTGGGACCAATCTATTGCTTTTCAAAAATACGCTCCAGATCAGGGCTTATTTCAACAGTGTTATGTGGTCTGTAGGCATTTTGGTACAGGCGGGCCTAGGTCACGATTGACTTCCTCCTTATTTACCTCGAGGATACAAACGTTGAAAAATACCTTAAAACAACTATCACCTAGAAACAAAGCATGGTAACGAGACCTCAAAATTCCACTAGAAAAGAGCAACAAATGTCTTGAAATTTGAACAAAACAACCTATCATGAATAATTTCACAAAACACATAGTTATAATGGAACCTTGATATCACAAAATCCACCAGCACCAATTAACTGCAAGCAATCACTAAGAAAGAATACCAGAGAAGAATTGGAGAACCTAACAAAAGAATCAAGAGACTCTATTACTGCACAGAAGCAACAAACAACCTATGTTATAGAGAATCAATTGTCTTACAGAGCTTGGATGAACTTTGATCCTTTGTATGGGCAGTTTCATAGGGTCTCAAGTAAATGTGAAACAAAAGTAGAACCACCAGTCTACAAACCCCCATGTTATCCTAAAAAGACTCTAAGACAAACAAGGATCTCATGGAACAAGCATTGACCCTAAACTCTAAACTAGAAGAGGGATGAAGATTGTTGCATAAAAAGAAGAATCTTCATACAACAGAGCAAAACAAAGAAACCAAAACAACTAAGAACACACAAGAAATTATAGTTCCCTCGTAAAAGAAGACCGAAATTAAAGTGAGCAATCAAAGATTTTTGGTTTGGCTATAACATGTCAAATAAATTAACGTAAAGAAGAAAACTAGGAGAAGCAACAAACTAAACACCAAAAACAATGCAACAAAAATTCGTGATGAATATTTTCACTTTTCTTCATCTCAATAACGCTCTCTTTTTCCCCCACCTTTCAACTCGCTTCTGAGGATTTGAGAATACCACCTTTGGAGGACAAATCCTCGTGAGGAAGCTATCTCCCTGCTCAACGAACAACCCTCTTACACCCTGCTCCTCGACAGCCCTTGCCTACCCTCGCTTGATGACGCTACAGAGGTTTTACAAGATAGTCTTTGGTGGCTGCTACTTCTTTGTCTTTCTAGATGACCAGCTGAAAAAAAATCGCCAAAATATGAGAGAGAGCTTAGAGAGAGAAAAGGCACATCTTATGGTAGAGACAGAAAAATATGCAAATGACTTAATACGAGAGAGGGAGGGAGGTGAGAGAGGAAGGTGGTAGGCTCACGAAGTTGAGAAGAAAAAGAGGAGCCTGAGAGGGAGAAGAGGATGTGCGCAGGAGGGAGGGCTTTTATTTAGAGAGACATGCACAATAGATTACCCCTCATGCGAGTAAAAGATTTCCCATCCCTCCTTGTGTGAATAGATTTCACGACATTTGGGGAAATATTGTGTAATTTATTTTCATTTTTTTACTAATACAGTATACCCAAATATATAAAAATCTATTTTCCTGTAATATATTTTCAGGTACCAAACGGCCCCTAATTGAAGATGCATTTTACTTTGATTATTAGGGGCCTCAGCCTTATACAAATTACACTCTAAATTTGCTTTTAGTAGTTGTTGATGATAGAATAATAAAATTTAATTACGTATGGACACGAAAAATTACTAAAATACAAAATGAGTCAATTTTGGGCTAAGATTACCTGAAAAGTTGGCGAACAAGAGGTTTTTTTTTTTTTTCTTTCAAAATTGCCCCTCATACCACATTTTATTTTTATTTTAGTTTTTTCAATAATAGGGTTGAGGCCTAGTGTTTAGGGTTGTGCCTAGGTGGTATGTTGTTAGCATCATCAAGACTGCCTTCTGTAGTGCTCTTCAAAGCAATCCAAAGTTGGTATCCTCGGATCACCTTGGACAATGCTCTTCAGGGCGGTCCGAGGTTGCCATCCTCTAACCGAATTAGCTCATTTATTTGCTAAGAAATAAGGCAGTCTGAAGCTGCCAACCTCAGACTGCATTCTGGATTGGGCATTGCCCCTTACACGAGGGCACTACTCTAGTAACGGAAAAACTAAAAAAAATAAAACGTAGTCCGAGGATGTCATCCTCAAACCGACAGTCAATTTTCTTGACAAATTACTCAAAGTATTAATTAGTGGCCTAATCAATCGAGATTGTATACAATGAGACCATTCATCTTTGATACAAGGTGGTCACAATTCCTTACAACTATTTATTGCGAAATTTGATAGAGTGGATGTGTCATAAAGTTTGAGAAATTTCTTTTGAAGTTTGAGCTTGAATAATTGCAACCACCCAATTTACATACGGGTGAGGTTTGTATAGAGCCTAGGCTCTAAACAATTAAGCCTACCTTCAAATAGTGTGTTGAGAAATGTGGTTTCTGTGAACAGATATAGCAGCCACAAATATGGCAAATCTCTACATAGCCTTGTTTACGATGAAAATCTGACAGATCTTATGATGAAGATCTCTCCAATTTTAACACCTTAAACTAATTAGAAAGATGTAAATAAAGTGGTAGAGAAAGTGGGACTGATTGAATTTCAAATATGAGGCCATATTTGCCCTGAAACGAGCAGATCAGCTCTCGGATCTGTGGTAGAGCCAACATGATCCAGAGCATTAAAATACGATTTTTAAGACAAGTTAATAAAACAAAAATAAATAAAAGAAGCAAAACAGTAAAAAGAAGAAGAAAGAGAGAGAAAGAAATAATACCAATTCGGGCCGGATGACCTGAGATTCCTGAGCCTTTGAGGGCTTGCCTGTATCAGAACCAGCCCTTTTTGCCTCTCTGATTCGGATGTTGATCATCAGATCTCTGGTGTAAAGGGTTAGATCTAGGGTTACTGTGCCATAATTCTAGTTTTGATCTAGGGTTTTTGTGCCCTAGGTCTAGGTTTTTTCAGTCTTGGGAGTTAGGACTTCAAGAGGCTAGGGTTTCAATCTAGAGCTTTTTCTAAAACTGTTGGTCGTTCTTGGGGTCTGAAGGATAATTTCTTTAGTTTTCTAAATGTTTTATGACCTCCAGAGGTTGAATATAAATTCTGAGATTTTCTTTAATTTTTTGGAATTTTTTCTAAATTTTTAGGAATTTTCTAAAGGTTTTTCCTATTTGTGGATAATTTTCCTAATTTTGAGAATTTCTAAGGTTTTTTTGGTCTATTTTTCTCTCTCCTTTTGGGATAGGGAGAGGGGGTATTAATAAGATTCAATTGGTGATTTTTTCTAAATTTTTTTGAAGTTTTATCGGAATTTTTTGAATTTATCTTGAAGTTTTAGCCATATCTAATTAAAAAAAACGTGTTTACTGCATCATCAGATGTGTTGACTGTGTCATCAGCCTGTTTCTGGGCCAGTCGGGCCCGTTACAGCCCGGCCCGCGGCCCGACAAGTGGGTCTCACAGTGACTAAATTGTTATTTGTTATATCTTTTTATCCATAGGTCCGATTCAGGCGATTATTAGACCGTTGGAAAGCTCTTGGGCTCTACTTCAAATTGGGATAGAATTTGGGTATTTTGGGGTAATTAAATTGAGTCTACTAGGATAATGTGGTCCTAAGAGTTCAGATTTAAAATGAAGTGTCTACAAGCCTTAAAATATATTTTCATATTTATTTATAAAGTTTAAAACTTCAAAAAAAGTGTAGATCGATAGATCTATGAAAACTTAAAAATCTTGAAAATTGACTGTCCAAAAATGTGTTACAAAATACACTATTTCCAAAACTTGAAATATTTTTTTTTCATATCTATGCATCTTGATGTCAAGATGATCAATTCAGGGATATTTGGGCATCAAAACAACCTCTTTTAGTGAAATTTTTGAGTTAGGCATAAATTTGATTGTTTAGAGCCTCTGCTCTATATAAACTTTTTCTTTTACATTATACTTTCCCCAATCAAAAGTGTTTGATGAAAGAGAAAAAGGAAGAGAGGGGTCCTTTCAGAAATGGCATCCGTACTTACTCGGTTTTTGTTCTTCCAAATGATTCCTCCTTCCACTTTTTGGGAAATGTTTCTATTTTTCCCTTACAACATAGAAGAACTATCCTCCCTTTACCATCCAACCATCCCATTTTGATCAAGAGAGTCAATCACCGTTTGATCTTAGATTCGATGTCTCAAAGTATTTTATTTTTATTTTATTTATACAAATTATATGAATATGAAAATTGATACTTGCCATCTTCTCATTAGGGCGCACCTATAAAAAAATATTAAAAATAAATTTTCGATAAAATATAATGACCAAAATGCCATTTAAAATTTTTAAGGGTATTTTGGTCATTTTATTTTATTGAAAATATTTTTTTTGTATTTTTCATTAGTGCAAGTTTAATAGACGATTAGACGTCCAAAATTTGGTGTCAAAATAGTTTATAGAAAACAAAATTAAAAAAAAATAGTGCAGAGATATGATATTGTAATTGGAAAAATCTTAGCCCTCCATTCAGAATGGACGGTTGGATAAGCGGAAGTAAGTAAGTTTTATGCCATAGGGGAAAGCTTGCCCCCACTTTTTTAACCCCGGATTTCCTTAACCTCGAAGTCACTCCCTCTACATAAACTGCCATTAATCAGCTCCCCCTATCCGTGAACCTTACACTTTCTCTGTCTAAGTCGTTCAAACTTCCCTAAGAAGCCCACTCTCTCTCTAAAATCCTTTGAACTACACTCTCTCTCTAGCTCTTTAAAAGGACGTCCTCATTCTCGCTCCATAACATCTTTCCTCTTCCCTGGAAGTCTCCTGTTTTTGTTAAGGGAAGCATTCTCACTCTCTCATTCAACTCATTGAACCCTCTCTCTCTCTACAGTCCAAAAGAAACTCTCTTGTTTTCTGGTTAAAATCCCGCCACCCTCATTCTCTCTAAAATTCCACATCTCTCTCTAGAGTTTCAAATTTTACGCCCCAAATCTATGAAAGAAGAAAGAATATAAAAGAACTACTCTGGTTTAATAGAAAAAAATTCAAAATAGAGACATTGCTCTTTAGTATAGTCTTTACTTCTTTTTTAACTCGAATCAAACTGATAATCCACAATGGCTACCGGTAGTAGTAGCAGCATTTTTAACTCTTTTCAAACTGATAATTCACAATGGAGAACGCCAGAAAGAGAGAACATAGAAGAGGTAAGGATTCAAAAGTTTTCAATACGGAGGGAACCCAATCCTCTCACTGAAGACCTTCATCATGCTGTCCGGAATTTGTCAGCAGAGCTTTACACCAAGGATGTTCATTACCTCATGGAGTTAATTCAGGTTTCTCCCTAAAACTGACTTGCTCCTTTTATTCTTTTGGTTTCTCTCATTTTTATCAGAAAGAATCAAATTGAATGATTTTTTCTTAACACTGTGAAGTACATGATGATGGCAGAAGAAAACTTTGTTTTTCTCACTAAAGTCACTCTTTACTTCATTATTTCTATTTCAAGTTAATCCCAAATATCAACATGCTCTTTTGGGTGCTGGTTTTCTGTTCGAAAGATATAAAATGAAGGATAAATATGATTTGTACCCATCATAAACATGAGAAAAGTGAAGAATAAATCCAGTTTCTCATACTATATTCACTGTTTTCTTCGTCAATTCTGTTCACCCCAAGTGAATTTAGAGTCGATCATGGTGAATGATTTTTACCCAACATCAAATGAACAGAATGCAGAAGACAAACGAGTATTTACCAGGCATCAAACCTTCTCTGGAGTTTGTTATAACATCTAGTGACATTACCGGCACTGGAACTTCTGCACCTTTACTTGTCTTCAATAATGAAAAGGGCTTTCAGAGGAGGAACATAGAGTCCATATCAGAGTGTTGGACGATCGACAAAGAAGGGGAAGAGACAGGGTGGTTACATTGGAGAGAGTTTATTTATAACATGTATTTTATTTCTTTAAAACCGTTGTCTCTCTGTCATTCTGAAATCTGAATAATTTGTCCATTAAAAGCATAATATTTTGTTAGCATTCCCCCTTTAAAAAAAAAAACGAAGCTAATACGTCAATTCTGAATATGATTTGTACTCTGCTCATTTTGTTTTCTTCATTGAGAAGAGGGAGTTTATAATTTATATAAACACGACCTCTGTTTTTTTTCTTTATCATTCTTTTTCTGTTATTCTTAACAATTTGTCAATCTTGAAGGCATCCAAAAAGCATTTCTGAATATGTTTTTCACTCTGTTTAATTCCTTAGTTCACTGTGTTCAAAGTCATAAAAAAGGAAAAACTAGAAAGAAGGAAGAATATTTCAAGAAGAGAAAGGAGAAGAAAACAGAATATATGTGGTCCGGTCTCTAAGACCTGCATCCGCGAGTAAAAGGCTTTTCTCTCATACCTATTATCCTATTCACCATGTATTTTATAGATTTTACAATATCCCAACAGAATAGAAACTGATACACTAAATATCTCTGAAATATATCCTATATAGAAATATATCCTATATATCCTATACAATTAGTTGCCCCAATAAGGGATTTACATAATTATTGTATGTACGCGGTTTCAACATTCCCCCTCAAGTTGGTTCAATGATAGCTATCAAGCCCCACTTGTTTATTGTTTGTTGAAACTGCACCTAGCTAATAGCTTTAGTAAAGGCTCGAGCGTCCTGATTTTCTCTCTTGATAAAGGGGGTAATAATTTTTTTGGCTTGAACCTTCTCTTTCACAAAATGACAATATGTTTCTATATGCTTAGTGTGTTTATGAAATATCGGTTTTGATGCGATATGTATAGATAAACCAATTTAATTTGCATGCTATAGTTGCCATGACTCATATTCAGCCTCGACAATAGATCGAGCAATTACTGACTGTTTTTTACTTTTCCAAGTTAGAAGGTTACCCACCACTGATGGACTATACCTTGTAGTGGATCTTCTATTTGTAGGAATATCTGCCCAATCAGCATAAGAAAAGGCAATAATATTAGCATGTCCATTTTTTTCATTAAATTCTCTTTCTAAGTGATGGCTTAAGAAACCTTGAAATCCAATTGGCAGCTCTAAGATGATCAATTTTTGGAGAATGCATGAATTGACTTATCATACTGAGTGCATGAGCAATGTTAGGCCTAGTGATAGTAAGATATATAAGTCGACCAACTAAATGTTCAAACATCCTAGTTTCTTCTAAATCCTTGCCTGAGTTTATGTTAGGTTTATAATTTGTCTTAGTTGGAATGTCAACTAATTTACATCCTAACTTGCCAATTTCACGCAAAAGGTCTAAAACATATTTTATTTGAGAAATAAAAATACTCCATGTGAGAATGAGCAATCTCAATTCCAAAAAAATATTTAAGTTTTCCCAAATCATTTATATCAAACTTGGTACAAAGATAGTTTTTCAATTTTACTATAGCATTTGAGTTTCTACCTGTTACAACAACAATATCATCAACATCAACAAGGACGATAACACTCTTGGATTGGCTCCTTTTTACGAAAATGGATGAAACATCACTATTATGAGCGAAGCCTATATCAATGAGCAATTGACTTAGTTTTGCATAATATGCCTTGGGAGACTGTTTAAACCCATAGATTGTTGCTTGGACCTGCAAGCTAGAGTTTTGTCATCTTCTTGTGAATAGAAAGTAAAGTTCTCACAATATTCATTTTAACCACTGGAGCAAAGGTTTTTTTGTAGTTAACACTATAAGTTCAAGTAAACCCCTTCGCAACGACCCTTGCTTTATATCTCTCAATTGTTGTGTCGCTTTAATATTTTGTTTTTGGCAAGCTTTCTATACTTCCCCTTATCCAACCGTCCAATTAGCATTCTAAACGGATGGCTTAGATGGCCTCAATCACAGTGTCACCTTCCATATTATTTTGTTTCTAATTTTTTTTATACGAAACATTTTGACACCAAAATTTGGGCATCCAATCCTCTCTTAGACTCGAACATATAAAAATTATTCTATATAAATAAAATTATTAAAATACCCTTAAAAGTTTCAGGGATAATTTGGTCATTGTATTTTATCAAAAATATTTTTTTTAATATTTTATATGGTGCACCCCATTGAGATGATGACACATGCCAAATTTCATATTCATATAGTGCAGAAAACAATTAAAAATACAATACGCATCCAATCTAGATTAAATTATTAGTGGCTCTGTTGATGTAAATTGGACGGCTGGATTAAGGGGAAGTATATATCTTTTATGTTGTAGGGGAATCTCTTGATGTAAATTGAACGGCTGGATTAAAGGGAAGTATATATCTTTTATGTTGTAGGGGAAGGTACATGCAAGTCATACTCATTCCTAAATTTATATGTGAAAGTCCCACTCATTTCTAATGGGGTGCAAGTTCTCCTTTCCCATATTTTAAACCTAAAATAAGTCTTATCATTTCCTCCCAATATACCAATTATTACAATAGAAATAAAAATATTAAGAATATTAACTATTATTTCTAGAGATCTATGAGTATCATATTAATTATATAAATAATCATAATCGTAAGTAAAATATTGATAATCTACATTACAAAATTATGTTCACAATTATATGAATTTGTATATAATTATCCATTTTTTACAATATAACTCATCAATAATAATTAATTTATGCAAATTAATATATTTGTTATATTAAGTACTAGTATTCATTTTTATGAGTTGTAGTAATAACTAATTTAAGAACTAAGTATACTTAATTGATATTCTAACTGTGTTACAATCAGTTACGTATACTTATGTAATTATAATAACTATAAGATTACAATTATTTGTTTCATGTATATTTTCTTATTTTCTAAGGGATTGTTTAGTATTACAGCCATGGTGGGGTGTTCTTTTTAGTACATTCTATATTTCCGTGACTTAGATTTTGTAAATTTATTTTGTTAACAAAATATCATTAACATAAATATTACATTACGCATGATGTTTAAATAACACGTGCAATTCTTTTAAGTATGAAAAATGCTTGGTGAGGGCCGCAGCCTTATCAAAATAAGGAAATCCCCACCTCATAACTCGTCGAAAATTGCAAGTCATGCATTGGAAATCATCTTGAGTTGAACATTATAGTTGTAAAAAAAAAAAGATTTCAAACTCTAAAAATAGTGTATGTTGTAACAAAGTATCTAGACGGTCCATTTTGCTTTAAAAATAAGCTCAGATCTTTACCAATTTTTGAGTTTCAAATTTAATTGTCGATGTTGAAAATTGATTTTAGAGCCATCATAGAGATTTCCGTCATTAAATGTATTTTCTGGGCTAGGATTTGAGTTGCAGCTTTATTTTGTATTCATAAAGCTCCTTTAAGCCATTTTGGAAAAGTATATTATGAGAAGGTGGTCACAATTAATGTTGACCATTGGATGTGAAAATGGGTGGCCGCATTCATTTTATTGATAAATCTCAAAGTTCAAAAGAAATTTTCTCGAACTTTTTGACACACCCAAGCTATCAAATTTATTATCAAAATCGGATGGTCATAAGTAACCTCGTACCAAAAGTAAATGGTCTCATTATATACAATCCCTAAGTTTTAACGAGTTTGTGTGAAGAAAATGTGGTTTCAATACTGAAAATCTTTATGATAGCCTAAAAATATATTTTCATGTGTATTTTAACTTGAAAGCTTCAAAAATAGTGTAGATCTATGATTATTTGAAAATCTTGAAAATTGACGGTCCAAAAATGCGTTACAAAATATACTATTTCCAAAACTTGAAATCCATTTGTTTCTCATGTTCATGCATCTTGATGTCGAGATGATCAATTTGAGGATATTTGGGCATAAAAACAACTTCTTCTAATGAAATTTATGAGGTAGGCTCTAATTTGATTGTTTTGAGGGTCGACTCTATATAAACTTTTCCCTTAATTAAGTTCTCCATAAAAAGGCTAATAATACTTTGTTCACGTTCTCCAAATAAAAACGGTTACCATTCAAAAGCACGTTCACCAAATAAAAACTGTTACCATTGAAAAGCGATTCTGAATATGTTATGCACTCTGCTCAATTCCTTCTGTTCATTGTGTGTGTGAGCGAGAGGGTGGGGGAAGGCTACATTTGGAAACATCGCTCTGCACATGATATGGTTCACAATCCACATGTTTTTGTTCTTGCAGGAATTGGATTCAAGAGCGTCTTTCTCATCAGCTCTCAACCATACATCCAGAGCTTCTCCTCTTCCTCTCCAAAATCAAACAGCTTTCAGTGCTAGAAGCTAATACTCTTTCTGAAAATGCAACTGTTTCTGGAATATCGATTTCAAGGGAGACTGAATATGAAACCAGGAAGGATATTGATGCTGAATCCTATGTTCTTTATCTTTCTGCACATGAACACAATGAGAAAGTTAGGACAGAGTGTACGTATTATATGTGGAAACAGAGGTTCCCTGTTAAGTCAGAGAACAGAGTGGAAGGGAGAAAGGAGATTGAAGAGTTGGTGATCTCACTGGCTTTTCCACATGGTGAGCGGCTAAAAAGAGGAACTTCTTCTGCAAGAGTTTATGCATTTTTGTCGACTGAAATGATAACTAACTTCCCATTTATAATTCAGGCAGATTTTTTGCTTTCACCTTCTACAGAGACGATAATCTCCAATAACAAGTGGAACCACGGTTTCCTGAATTGTTTTCCTATGGCCTTCAATTTTGCTTTCTCTTCATTGCTGAAGTCGATCGAAGAATCACCAAGGAGTACTATCGCAACTGTACTTGATTTCTTGCCAATTCGGGCTTCTCCTTTTCCAGAGCTCAACATAGTGAGAAAAACAATTAGGGATGAATTGGTGAAAGAACACATCATTCCTTGTGAATCTTTCTCTGAGAAAAGGGCTTTTGGCCGACCTATTGAAGTAGGAAGGTTGGTGCCTTTCGTGAGATCCTTGTAGAAGCCATGGAACTTGGGGTAAGTTTAGAGAGCATTTCTTGCCATGGGAGTTATGTATAAAATGCGGCCTTGGATAATACAAGATATAAAAATTCAATGGATTCCTTAGGAGTGAGAGAGATGCCATTGGAGTGGTATTCTAAATGCATCCAAGGTTGCCCTGATCTGGTTTTTGAAGCTTCTGAAGAAGTTTATATCAAGCTTCTTTGCTTTTTGGCTGAAAAGTGGGATAGGGGTTTTGATGCTACTTCTCTTAAGCACTTTCCCATCTTGAAATATGTCTCTTGGAATAAAAACATTGAGGCATGTAGCATTAATAAGGCAGCACTTTGTGGGAGAAATGGAGTCCTATGTTCACAAGATAAGCATATTGATTGGTTGATTAATTGGAATGGTACACTTAACTTCGCATCTGATCTGTTCTTTATGCCTGGAACCACTCAGATGGCTCTGAAAAGGTATTGCAAGAGTCAATATTTGAAGACATGGTTGCATGATCGTGCAAGAGTAGAGGAAATCACAATTTATGAGTTTATTAGGCAGCTTCTCCGGAATATGAAGGAATCAAAAGATCGTAATTTGATTATTGGCTTCACCCACTTCTTGTATCATTCATTGCAGAAGAAGTTTATCTCAGAGGCAGATTTTCCTTTGTGTGCATCCATGCCAGTTATTGATTCTTGTGGCAATGTACATATTTACAGGAAGGGATTACTTGTTCCATCATCTATTAGCAACTGGGCAAAATTACTAAGCAAAACTCAATAATGAGACAAAATCACCAACTCATTCTCTTAGGAGATGAGTACATTCAGCCATACCAATTTGCTGGTGAAAATACAAATGTAAGGCAGTTACTAAACTTCCTGAAAAGATTCATGAAAGTCGTGGACATACCTGATCTTTTCCCTCCTAACTCAGAGCTGCCCATTGCATCATCTCCACTTACAAAGGAGAATGAATTTCTTCTATTGGGTTGGATAAAAAACTTATTGGGAAGAAATGCTGGTTTGCATGAAAGATTTGTGAGAAGCATAAAAGAAGGATGTTGGTTGAAGACCAGCTCAGGGTACAAATCTCCTTCCAAGTCTTTACTGCTTAATCTTAATGATGTATCCACCTTGCAATTGATCAATGTGCCATTTGATCTTCCTCTGATTGATGAGAAGTTTTATGATAATCAGATCAATTGGTATAAGGATGTGTTCGAATTTCTGGGTGTCACATTTGAAAGGAATCAAGCCTTTCGTTTCACAACTGACCAGCTTCATTTACTTGGGACGTCATCAAGTTTGAATAGAGACCAGGCTATTTCATTGCTGGAATGTATCAGAAACTTGGGGGAACAGTATTTATTTCCAAAAGAGCTAGTGGAAGGTGCTAGTCGAGGAATTTGGCTGAAAACTTCTAAGGGTTTTGATTCTCCTCTTTTGTCTGTTTTGCTTGATCCTGAATGGGAAGATGTCCTTCAATTCACTGATCTTCCATTAATTGATGAAGCATACTATGGTGAGGTTATCAGAAACTACAAGGATGAGCTTCAAACCTTGGGGGTTACCACGGGACAAAAGAACAAATATGAGTTGGTTGCCAACAACTTTAAATTTCCAGAAGATTTATCCAGTTTAACAAGCAGCAGTGCTTTCTTGATCTTGGAATGTGTTCGTCATTTGAAGTTATATTTTCCTCTAAAGTCAAGGATCGAGATTCGAGAGCAAGAATGGTTAAAACCAATCTTGGTTATAAAGCTACCAACAAGTCATTCCTTTATGAAAACAAATGGGGAAAAGTCCTGGAGATTGTTGGAGTTCCTTTGATAGATGAAAGTTTCTATGGGAACAGAATCCGTGCATACAAAAATGAGCTCAGTGTTTTAGGTGTTACATTTACTTTTGAGGGGGCTTGCAGAGAATTAGGAAGTCATCTAAGGTCACTCCTCTCTTCTTCCAAAATGACAAAGGATTTTACATTTGCAGTGTTAGATTGTTGCAAGAATTTGAGAACGGTTGATGAATCACTTCTCAAGGAGTTTAAGAAATGCATTTTCCAATTTAAATGGTTGAAGACAAAACATGGTTACAGGGCTTCACCTGATTCAATTCTTCTTGATTCTGAATGGGAACATTTAGCCCCAATTACCAATCTTCCTTTTATTGATGACTCGTACTATGGTGAATCTATCCATTCATATAAGGAAGAGCTGAGGTTAGTAGGGGTGGTGTCTTCTCTCTCTGAAGGTTATCATAACACATTTAAAAATCTTCGATGGCCTGAAGATCCAATCAAAGTTTCACCTGCGAGCATAATTTCACTGCTGAAGTGTATCAAGCATAAAAAATCCGCAAATCCTGGTCAATCTTTGCCAAAAGAATTCTTGAATATCATCAAATGGAAAAAATGGGTAAAAACAAGTATGGGATACCGGAATCCCTCTGAATGTTTGCTTTGTGATACAGAATTGGCATGCATCCTAGAAATAGTGCAAGTTGCTTTGGTGGATGAGGATTTCTATGGAGCACAAATCCAATCTTATAAGGAGGAGTTGAAGCAAGTTGGAGTCATCACAAATTTTGAAGACGCGTGCAACTTAGTTACAAATCGTCTGAGGGTGCTCATGGCTTCTAGTGGTTTATCCAAAGATAATGCTCTCTCTGTCTTGGATTGCTGCAAGTCTATGAGGAGGAGGGACCTCACACTTCCTTCAGCGTTCAGAAATTTCATCTTCAAAGAGAAATGGTTAGAAACCATTCGTGGTTATAGAAGCCCCCGCGATTCTATTATGTTTGCCTCTGAGAGGAGTTTTACCTCTGAAATTTCGGATCTTCCATTTGTTGATGAATCCTATTATGGCAAAGATATATATTCCTACAAATATGAGCTGAGATATTCTGGTGTAGTGATTGATCTCAATCAAGGATTTAAGTTCGTGGTTGAAGGTTTCAAGATGCCCAAAGAACCAAGTAAAATAACAGCAAGTCAGGCAATTTCAGTGCTCAAATTTATCAGACACCTGAATTCAGGCCCACATGACTACTCTTTGCCTAAAGACTTTGTTCCGAGGATTAAGGCGGTGAGATGGGTCAAGACTCGCATGGCTACAAGTGCCCGACAGAATCTATCTTGTTTACCTCGAAATGAGCATCCATCCTGGAACAAGATGATGCCCCATTTATCGATGAAGAATTTTATGGACACATGATCTTATTATATGGAAAAGAGTTAAAAGATTTAGGCGCAAAAGTTGAAGTTCGAGATGGATGCAGCTTGGTTGCAAGCCATCTTTACTCTCATACACAGTTTCCTTCAATAGCCAGGGTCGTGAACTATCTTAATTCCTTTAAGTGGAAACCAGAAGATACATTTCCTCGCTTGAAATGGGTTCCCTGTGGAAATGAGACTGCAGAATGGGTTAACAGTGAGAATTGTTTACTTTACGATGGGGACTTTGAATCAAGCTTTCATGTTCTCGAGAGATTTTATGAACAAAATTTGTTTTCATTTCTCTCCAATGCTTTTGGGGTTCAACCGCATCCTAAAACTGAAGATTATTGCAGGCTGTGGAAAGATTGGGGAGATCAAAATTATCAAGTGACATATGATGAATGTTGCTCTTTCTGGGCGCACATTCTGAATAATTGGGATGATGAGACCAAGCTTCTCATCACAAGTCAGAAACTCAAGATTCCTACAAATCGAGCTTCAAGCGAAATTTCTCTAGTTAGCAGGCATGAAGTATTTATACCAGATGACTTGCAGCTATCTGATATGTTCCAAAAGGCCTCTGAAAATCCATTTTTGTTTGGTATCCTCAACCTAGTTTGCCTAACATACCACTGAGAGAATTATACAGAGCTTCTGAGTACATGGGTGTTCGAAATATCTCTCAATCAGTGCAAAGACTCGGAGTTTCTGGATATGGGGAAAGAGAGCTTCAAAAGATGGATTCGGAACACTGGTTAATCAGTAAAGGCCTTGTTCGACTTGTATTGGGGTATTTAGCAAATCCTATGTTTGCATTCCTCCCAAAGCAGAGGCATCAAATGGCTAGAGTTCTTCTGGGCCTTGCTGTGTTGGAGACACAGAAGCCTATTGAAGTTGGCTACTGTTTGATACTGACCCGAAAGTGCTTGACTGCTAGAGAGAGAATG
The DNA here is from genome assembly GCF_054954075.1 of Amborella trichopoda. Taxonomy (NCBI): domain Eukaryota; kingdom Viridiplantae; phylum Streptophyta; class Magnoliopsida; order Amborellales; family Amborellaceae; genus Amborella; species Amborella trichopoda. The sequence goes on along the minus strand of NC_142341.1, from coordinate 4,311,499 downwards.
ATGGTTCGATGGGACAGAGAGAGCTCTCGCTTACTTCTTCAGAGACAGAAGACATCAAAACCACGAGCTAATATCGAATTTATTGCTTCATTTGCACAGGCAATATCAGAGGGGCTTTTATGGGAAAACTCAGGCCTTGTAGATGGCCTGAGAGAGCTCATAGAGTTGGGGTTCTTGCTTAATTTTGAGGTGGATTCTGTGAATTTTTTGTTGCAGAGGAAGAATCTGCTGCTCTTTGTGGAGGACGAGATGTATCTCTCTCAAGAATTGGCTCCTGAATCATGATGATCTTCAGCATAGGTTCCATTATATAAACTTTTTATTATATACCTAACTTATCTTTTCTTTTCCATACAATTTATAGATCGCAGTTTCGTCTTAGATTATAATTCTTCCATATTTCTTAGGATTGTTTCCTTATGATTATAACTTTTTTTTCTTCTCCATTCTACTAAACATCGCAATTTCCTAGACAGAAAATTATACAAGTTTCTGTTTTTTTAGCCGTTCATTTTAATATACATTTCACGAATAAAAGAACGGCTCCACATAATATTTTATGGGTTATGTTAGGGTGCGCACACTATGGAGTAATGTAATATATTATATAATATTACATTATAATAATGTTATGTATTATATTATATTAATAATATTAATATTGTGTATTATATTACGGTATTAGAACACATTAATATTATTATCTAATATTATATAATATAGTATAACATAAAATAATAAATTATTTATATAAAATGTTATTTATATATAATATTAAATATTGAGAAAAATATCTCCTTGCACCCTAATTGATGTATGGTTTCTTAGCAGACCCCGACGTGTGAAACGTATTTTGGGGCTTAGTTTTTTTCAAAAGGACTCAGTTTCTACGCGGCCAAGCCCGTAATGTAGAAATGAGGGCCACTTAATAAATTTATTTTTGAGATGGATTTTTGGATTTAATTTTTAAGCACATGTAATCTCTAACATGGAGATCATGAATATGAACAACTAAGTAAATTTTAAAAACTAAAAATAATAATTCTAGTAAGAAAATATTTTGGTCATTAGTTTCTATTGTTTTTAATTGGTCAACTACTTGCATCCATCTTTGAGATGGATGCTTTACACTTTTTGGAGTGCACTTGTAGTTATGCAGTCTAGCCGGCATGAAACAATTTTCTTTTTCAAAAACCTTTCTTCAAACCCATTTGATCATTTTTAATAGGGAAAATATCTCCATATCTCTTATTTTTAACTTTCGTTTCATAAAAGACCCAAGGTTTTAAAAGACATATTGGTGCATAAAAAATGGCAAGTCCCTTACGACATATAACTTATATACTTCCCCTTATCCAACCGTCCATTCTGAATGGAGGGCTAAGATTTGCCCTATCACAATGTCACGTCTCTATTAAACTCACACTAATAAAAAATATAAAAACAATATTTCCAATAAAAATGACAAAAATGCCCCTAAAAATTTTAAGGGGTATTTTGGTCTTATATTTTATCAAAATTATTTTTAATATTTTTTATAGGTGCGTCCCACTGAAAATATTTTACATATCAAATTTCATATTCATAAAATTTGTATAAAATAAAATAAAAATAAAATAATTTGAGATGTCGGATCTAATATCAAATGGCGAGTGGCTCTCTTGATCAAAATTGGATGGTTGGATGGTTGGGGAAGTATAGATCTTCTATGTTGTAAGAGAAGTATGGAAACCTTTCCCCATAAAAAAATATAGATTTTATTTCTTCTAACCCCCCTAAGCTAATTTAAACTTTGTTTTTTGGGCTAAACAAATTTAAACAAACATACCTTTCTTAAAGCCAAAAGCCATCTTCTCAAATTTCTCTCTCCCTTTTCCATTTCTCTTCCCTCAATCTAAAAGAAGAGAGAGAAAATTGCGTTGGATTTTATAAAGGGAGGAGAGAGGTGTTCGGAGAAACATACGAGGAGAAAGAAGATAAGAGAGATGAATGGAGAGAGAAGTTTTGGGTATATAAATGATGAGAGAGAAATGATTGGGTTGGATTTCATGTAGGTGGGAAGTTATCGTAAAGAGAGGTAGGTGTTTGGAAAACACGATAGGAGTAAAAAAGTAGGAGATAAAGGAAGAGATAAAAATTTGGGGAATATAAGTGAATAAGAGAAATGATTGGGTTTACAAAAGAAAAAAAATTTCACAATTGTTTAGATTAAAAAATAAATTTAAAGTAATCCCACGATATCTTTTGAAATCATATACTTTCTCTTTTTAATATTCTAAAGTCATCCCAAACAAAAATCAAAATTACAGACACCGTCTTACTCTCTATTATTTGCCGCCGTCTCACCCTCCATCTCGTCTTTTTCTCTCATTCTCGTCTCCCTTCAACCCCTGTCTTGATCAGAGTCTCTCACCTAAACCTCTCTCATGCCATGAGAAAGGATAATAATTAGAGAGAAAGAAGATAGATTTAGAGAGAGAACATCAAAGTTAATCGTGGCTTTCACTGTATCTCCATATTCCATTAGGGAAATTGAGGAGAGAGATGCTTTAGCGAAAGAGAGTGTGCGTTTTACAAGCTTTCCCTGCATCTCTAGATTCCATTAGGGAAAGAGAGGAGAGACATGCTTTAGAGAGAGTGTGCGTTTTACAAGAAAAGTGAGAGATTGGTTTTTTTTTTTTTTTTTTAAAGGTTGAATTGATTTGCAGCTAAAGTGACTTTTTCCTTAAAACTCTCTGAGCTCCCCTTAATTTTAGCAAAAGCTCGGTACCTCTGTGATTTTGCATTCAAGCAACTCTCATTTTATATTTATCTATTGGTTCGTTTATCCATAGAAAATTAACCTCATCTCATAACTTATTGACAATTACAATTCAAACATTGAAAAACCTTTACATTGATTATCTCGGCATGAACATTCTAGTTGTAAAAAAAAAATTAAGATTTTAGGCTTTAAAATAGTGTATACTATGATTAATTATCTAGACCGTCCATTTTACACTAAATATAAGTGTTCATAGATCCGCAAGATGTGTACCATTTCTTGAGTTTCAAATCCTATTGTTAGTATTAGAAATTAATTTTAGATCCATCATAGAGATTTTTATTGTCGAAAGTGCTTTCTGGATGAGGATTTGAGGTGAAGCTTTATTTTGTTTTCATAAAGCCTAAGCCTGATGTAAACTTCATCATTTATCCAGTATTTTATGGTAAGTCTGTGTATAATTTATGTGTCTGTATTATTAATGGACAAATCTGTACATTCATATCAATTAATAGACACTGAGTTTCGTTAGAGAAACCTAACATTCTTCACAACATCTATCTCTTCTCTTCATGTACTCTTGATTCGAGAGCTTAACCTATGAAGAAAATGAAAGCAATTATGCCTTCTTCCCAATCTTCTCCCATGAGAGCTGCAAGCTCCGAAAGGCCGAGAGCCAGAATTTCAACTAATACAGTTCCTAAGCACAAGGTGAAACCTATGCTTAATGGTGCTCCTGCAATTTAAGAAATTGAAATCATTAACAGAGAAACACAAGACAAGTTCACTCTGAATCGAGAATAATGTGAAGTAGAGAGAGAAGCTCACTGAACCCACCTATGCTAAACTCGAAAACAACGACAACTAAGAAGATACCCATGTCACAAAGCTCGAAAGATCCATTAATGGCACATGAAACCAATCTAACAAACAATTGCCAAAGACGAACCCTTGGTTTTATTATTACAGTAATTCGAGTTCCATAATAATCCTTGGTTTTATTACGGTATTCTAAGTACCGTATAAAATGAGGTATTCATTACAGTACTTAAAGTATTGTAATGGTTCTTTATAGTAATATGGCTATTGTGAAGGCTATTTTGGTTACAAAAAGTCCAAAATTGAAACACAAACATGTGAAACACAATTGTCTATATGATTTATTTGCATATGCATTACGCGCCAAACAAACATATGAAACACAATTTTCACTTGAAAATGTTTTTGGACTTGAAAATGTTTTTTGAGACAATATTTTATGCATGAACCAAACGGGCCTAAGGGATTGTATATTATGAGACCATTTATCTTTGTTAATGAGATGTCATGATTGCTAATAGCCGTTAGATGTCAAATTGAATGGTTTGGGGTATGTCGAAAAGTTCGATAATTTTTTTTTGATATTTGAGGCTAATCAATGATGCACTCACAACCATTCGATTTGAAATCTGACAGACAAGAGTGATTATGCCCTCCTTGTATTAAAAGTAAATGGTCTCTTTATATCATCATTATCATTGCCCTTTCCCAACCATTTAGGGTCGGCCAAATGGTCTCATTGTATACTTTTCCAAAATTTAGTAGATAACTTTATACAAATTATTTAGAGAAGATCACGAAAAATCTGATAATAGTTAGTTCAATAAAAAATAATTTCGATTAACAATCAAATAGAGCCCACTTTCAAATCGTATCGAGAAATGTGGCTTCTGTTAAGAGTCTCATGTTTATCTGAAGAGACTCAATGTCTATTGAACGCGTGAATATATAGACTTGGCTTTTATAGATAAATTACAGATGATAAAAATAGAAATAAATCACAGACACCTAAACTATACCCAAACTTACCTTAAAATACAGGATATTGTATTTAACATTATCATATATACTTATTACAATATGCACATTCCATATTAACCTAATATACATATACACTTTCCTTTCACACTCCCCTTCAAACTCAAGATGCTACGAGAGAGAGCAACTGGAGTTTGAATACTAGTTACGAAAATGAGCAGTTGGATCTTCAGGTTCATACTCAGATTGCTTGATCAACAAGCATAAAATCAGTGGCAGATCAACAAATCTCAGGAACATATAAATTCCATATCTTCATCAAAGACTACAAAATAGTTGAGACAATCAAAAAAAATAGAATGACACTTGGAAGAGCTAAAAGAACTCAATGACTCGCAGACCAGAATAGGCATGATCGAGTAACATGACAACAAACTCGATCGTACAACAAATTAATATCCAGAGGTTTGTTTTCAAACACCCAAAACCTCTTAAAAATATCTCTCATTTGAAAATGTCAATCCCTATCTAAAGGGAGGGAATACACAAATATGCCAAAAAATATATGAAAATAGAAAAGGAAGAGCAAGAATGATAAACTATTGAAACCCTTTACAGTGGAGGGAATACACAAATATGCCAAAAAAATATACGAAAATAGAGAACGAAGAGCAAGAATGAGAAAATATTGAAACCCTTTACAGTGGAGGGAATACACAAGTATGCCAAAAAAATATATGAAAATAGAGAAGGAAGAGCAAGAATGAGAAAATATTGAAATTCACAGTGAATTACAGCCCCAAAAGAGAACCAAGTAGAAACTAAAGAACTACCGGCCCCTGTCGATGAGGTAGTCACCAAGCCTCTCGACGATCATGTTGCATTGGCCAGGGGTCATGGGTTCGCCCGGGGTCATGGGTTCGTCATAGATGCCAAAGATCAAGGCCAGAAATTGGAGGTGTATAAAGGGTCTTCGATGAGAGAAAATGAGACAAAATAAAGGAGCCCTATGACTTATTTTGAAAGGCTAGGAGGAGGTCTAAAGCCTCCACGAACTTGGAATAGAAGACAAAAGAACAACAGGTGATACGAACAATGGTGTCCAAGAATGCTAGTCTCCGATGGTAGAACAACCAAAACCAAAGAATTGAACCAGTAAATGACCATGGATGCTCGATCTTCAGTGTCAACAGACTTGTGGATTAGATGATCAGTAGAGGCTAGGGATAAGATTGAGTAATAACATACTAGCAGACTTGATCGTATAGGAATAGACACTGTGAAGATGAAGAGTCTTAGGTTTCTCGGAAGAGACGTAGAAAGCCGTGAGAATTACAGAAGAATGGCCAGATATTTTTTTTTTTAGAAAAAGTCAGAAAACTTGATGCACAGAAGCCATACCTACAGACAATCCCAGAGAGAAAAACATAACAGAGAGTCGAAAATGACTTATTAGAGACACAGATCCGAGAGTCGAAACATGACTCGACAAAAATTGCTCTAACTTGGTGAGCAACAGTCTCGTCATGAAAATCGACGACAATGCTTCATGGACGAGGACTCTGATACCATGTGAAGAATCTTAGGTTTCTCTGAAGAGACTCACTCAATGTCTATTGAATGTATGAATATACATACTTATCTTTTATAGACAAATTATAGATGATAAAAATAGAAATAAATCACAGACATCTAAACTATGCCCAGACTTTACCATAAAATACAGGATATTATATCTAACATTCCCATATATACTTATTACAATATACACCTTCCATAGACATATACACATTCACTTCACAGCTTCAACACACAAAATCTTTGTGAAAGCCTTAAAATATATGTTTATTTCTAATTATAAAATTTAAAGCTTAAACAATAGTGTAGATCGAGCAGATCTATGAAAACTTGAAAATTGACGGTCAAAAAATACATTACAAGATGCATGCAATATTTCCAATACTTGAAATCCATTTTTTTCTCATGTCAATGCATATTGATGTCGAGATGATTAATTTGAAGATATTCTATTGAAACTTTCGAGGTTGGCTCTAGTTTAATTATTTAGAGTCTCGGCTCTATGCAAACTTTTTCCTTAATATATTTCTTTAATATTTTAAAGAAAGTTAATAATATCTCAAATTAATTCAACGGAGATAATCCTTTACATGCAAAAGAGAGAGTAGATGTGATTTCAGTTCTTTACCTGTCAAGAGCGAGTAAATCACCAAAAATCCAGATACGATCATAACTTTTATAACTCCCTCCTATCCTCAAAAGCTGAAGGGTATAATATTGTATTGTGTCCCTTATGTTGTCAAAATCCAAAGCTATATTAAAGAAATTCTTCACAAGTTTTGGAAGTTCTTGATCACTTGTATCATCAACAAACCTCTTCACTTGAATTCCGTTCTCTTTTTGCAGAGAAAAACAATGCGGCTTATTATCAATTATCACCATTCTTTTGATGTCTCGGCCCGTTACAGACAAGTTTTTATTTTTTTTACACATTTTCAATAAAATAAAGTACATATATCAATCCTTAAGATGATTTATACTAATATTCGACACCTAAGGACTCCAGTAAAGCAAACAAATATAGGAGACATGAAATTATAAAAAAGAAAAAAAAAACCATTAATTTAATTTAGAAGTTGATTAGAAAACCAATGCTTTTGGCCTTTGGGCTGAAGTAGTTTTGTTCTACATTCTGATAAAGGAGAAGGGGATCATAAATTCAGAATCATTTTCATAAGAGTTTTGAGTTTGAAGGGTCTTCTCTTTTGTTATTTCTTTTAAAGGAGTTCCAGGTTTTTCCTTTTATTTTTTAAGTGCTTCTAACTTTGATACGAAAATTAGGCAGGACTTCTATGGGGTGGTGAGATTTGTTAAAAGCACAAATTTAGATGAGTGAGAAATAATATAGAGACAAAGATGGGTGAGAAATAGTACGATAGCAGACTTCCTTGCAATAAAAGGCATACAAGCTGTAAACTTCAAAAAATTTCAGCAATTTACAATGCAAAATTAGTCAGATTATTTGAATAAAACCGACCCCAAAGAATTAGAAAAACGCTATGATGATGAATAGGCATACCTTTAACTAATGAATATTGCTCTTTTTGCGTCTCCTCTAACTCTCTATGCACCTCTCGTATGTTTTTGGGGTTTGAAAACAAAGAGGAGAATGGGAATGTGTTTTTATAGGGATCGTTTAATTTGATCTAGAAGTCCTAAAATAATTAGATATTGTTCTAACCAATCCATTCCTCTTTAAATACGAACTTTCCTAAATTTTATAGATCTTACGGAATCTATTATAACTATCTCAATCTTTTATACGGTAAAAAAACGACCTCAATATTTTATTTTATTTTGAAGGAAAAAAACGACTTTTATCCTCCTAAATTTTATAGATCATAAGGAACTATCTCAATCTTTTTCCTTTGGAAACAAGTTTGGAAAAAGTTTATGTAAGGTTGCAATCTTAAAACGTAAAATTTAAGATGCACCTAAAAAATCCATCGAAAAAGATTGTTTTAATGTTGAAAAACCATTTAATTGATCATCCCGATATCGAGATATATAAATATAAAAAAAGAAGAAGAAGATTTTGAGTCTTAAAAATAGTGTGTGCATCTTGCTACACATTATCTAGACTGTCTAATTGACCATATGTTTATACATCTACTTGATTTTAACCATTCTTTGAGTTTAAAATTTCATAATTATAAATAAAAATAAATTTTCAAATAGTTTTACGAATTTTTTACTCTAAAAGTACTTGTTATGATAAAATTTAGAGGTGCACCTTAATTAGATTGTTTAAAGTTCTTAATTGGATTGTTTAAGGTTGCAACCTTATAAAAAGGACACCCTGTTTCTTTTAGAAGGAAAAATCCACCTCAATCTTTTAGAATCACAGAATTAGCATCCGATTTCCACCCCTGTAAGATGATAGCTAGACTTATCCGGAACAATCCGGTTTAGGTACATAGAATTGTCATGCATCCAGTTAAATTTAGAAAATGTGAAAATGTTTTTAAATACCTCAAAAAATAAATAATATAAATTCCTCTATTTTTAAAGTTGTTTAGCTCTTAAAAAATTCGACGATCTAAAAGCTTTAAGAATAAGGAAATTAATATTATTTAATTTTGGGGTATCTAAAATATTTTTCACATTTTCTAAATTTATGCAGATGTCCCCTTTTCTTTCTTTCTTTTTTCTTTTTTCTCCACAATGCCCCAGGTTCGAAACTCTTAGTTCCAAACAGGCCTGCTTGAATTGTGCCTTTGTTGTCAGTCTAGAATTAGAGTTTGGAATAAATTTCTTGCTTAAAAATTCAGAATTTTAGTGTACAAATGGTTCACGCAAAATATTCCCCGAAAAATATTTACATACGTAAACACTTTACCTTATAAATATTTGCACATATATTCTTTTTACGATGTTTGGTAGCGCGTTTAAAAAGCATGGTGTAAACAATTTCATATGTTTGGTAGCGTTTGGTTCGTGTGAAACTATATACACAAAACCTGGAATATATAATATCAAGGGTAAACATCCCCCTAGACCCTCTTTTTTAGACCAGTGTCCCCTGAACTTTGTACACTATCTTGCTGCATTAAACTTTTCAGAATCGTTTCTTGCAGCCCACGGATCCCCGTTTGATGCTTTTAGTAGCATTTTGCTATCCTAAATAACAAATGCACCCACCCTCTCTCTCATTTTGCCCACTATCTCAATTCTCTGTCATACACCTTCTCCCTGCCATGGCCCCACCTCTGTATCTCTCTCGCATCTTCTCTCCCTGAACCTCTTTATTATTCCCGAAGCCTCTCCCCCAAAACCTTGCTCTCTCTCTCTCTCAGTCTGTCTATCTTGTCTCTCTCCCTCAACCCCCATTTTCTCTCTCTAATCTACTGCTATTTGATACAAAAACACTTGGTTCTATCCAAATTTTCATGGTAGATTTTCCATTTATTTTTCAGGAGTAATGGAGCAGCACACATGATCTTCACGAGTCTCATCTCCATTAATGGAGGGACAAAGAAGGGTTTGTATACATCTAGAGAGAGATATGAGGTGCTCTAAAATTTAGAGGGGTTTAGGTATGGCCCAGCTTAGTGGCAAGGTCAGGAGTCCTCTTTAGGATTGAGAATATGATTGTTTTTTATCAAATCTCTTTAGGCTTGAGAATATGACTGTTTTCCATCAAAAGACCTTTTGTTCATGTTCTCTCATTTCCTCTATGTGTATTTCTTCAACGATGGATGGCCAAAGCCTCACCCTTCATTCACGAACCCCTTAGAGAGAGAGGAAGAAGAAAGCACCAAAATGGTCACAAGACACCAGTAGTTTCTTGTCCATACCGTTTTTGATAATCTCCAAGGTGAGGGTAGCAATCTCTGAGTCCATGGCCTTTATGGTCGCCACCTTCTTCGGCCCCAGCCATCTTTACCTCCAAATCCATTATCACCGCCCTCTTCATCAGATTCAGGGCCTTTAATATCTCTGCCCTCACCGTGTTCATCACGGCTGTGGCTTACTCCTCTTTCACTCCTTTGATGTGTCTCTCACACTATTCATAAGGAGCAGTAATTCGCCAGTGATGGCAATGATGGGGAGAGTGAGATTAAAGTCGAAGATTATAGCTTTCTCCATGTCAATGAGGGCAGGGCAGGGCAGGGCAGGGCAGGGCCAGCGGAGGTGGGTGCTGCTAAGATGGCGACCCTGCTAGTTTTAGCGAATGGGTTTTTCATTGTCAAAAACGAGGTTCGCCAAGAAAGATAATTTCCATCAAGGTATCTTAGGATTTCTCTTCGTGAAAAATGGCCGGAAAATGAGTCCTGCTTTGATTGCAGGCCTCTGGCTCTCGTATTAGAGAGAGAGAGGGGGAGGTTGAGGTTGAGGGAGAGGGAGAGGGAGAGAGAAAAATGAGATAAGACGGTGGCTAAAATGAAGGAGAGAGGGTGGGTGCATTTGGGATTTGGGATATTATTTAGGATAGCAAAATGCTACTAAAAGCCTAAAACGGGGATCAGGGGTTTGCAAGAAACGATTTTGAAAACTTTAAGGCCGCAAGATGGTACTCAAAGTTCAGGGGACACTGGGAAATGTTCTAAAAAGTAGAGTCTACTCAGATATTTTCCCTATAATAAATATATAATATTATATTAAATAAATTTATTATATATAATATCTATATATTCATATTATATTATAACATCTATATATTCATATATATTATGCATTATTTATAATATTTATATTATATTATATATTATATATTATATCCACATATCCATATTATATTATATATTATATATAATATCTATATATAATTCACATTATATAATATATATTACAAAATAAAAATTATTTATTATATATATATATATATTATAGTATAATAATATATAATATAATAAATATAAGATTTCTTATATTATATATATTATTATATTAAATAAATATATATTATAATATAAATATTATATATTATAGATAATATAAAGAATATATATATATATTTATAAAATGTGAATAATATATAGAAATTATATATTATAGATAATATAAGGAATATATATATATATATATATATATATATATATATATATATATATATATATAAAATGTGAATAATATATAGAAATTATATATTATATATGATATAATATTTATATATTATATCTTGTATTATATGTTATATATACACTATTTATTTATCCATATTATATTCTATATTATATATCATATATAATATTTAAATATTCATATCATATTATATATAATTTTATAATATTTAATAGAGAAAATTTCTTTTTACCTTGTATTTTTAGAACCCATTTCTCAAAAAAACCAAAGAATAAAAACCTATTTTGTGACATAAGGTTCCAATCTTTTGTGTCTTACAACTCCCTGGACTCAAATAACCCCTATTGACTATATATTATTGATCCAAACAAATTAAAAAATGACACATATTTCTTTAAAACCTTGGGTCCCTTTTTTCTATTAACTTCTCTCCTTCAGTCTCTTAAGATAGAGCATGACGTCTCTCTCTCTCTCTCTCTCTCTCTCTAAAGGCCAAATTCTGGCATCTCATTCGTGAAGCTCTCTTCTGCAAAATCAGTTTTAGAATGGCTTCAAAAACCCAAATTCCTCTTCTCAAATCCCATTATTTCTTGTGCAACTAAGATTTGAAGCCCCTCGCCATGGCAGGTCTCTCTCTTGGAAGCTTAGAAGAGCCCCAATCTGCTCTTGAAGTAGTTGCCGTCTTGGCAGCCATTATCATAGTCTATGAGAATGGCCATTTCTTGGCTGCATATCTTCAAGGAATCCAAGTGAGTATATTTGTTGTGGGTTTCGGTCTTGTGTTAGCTTGGAAGCCAATATCATAGTCTATGAGAATGCCCATTTTTTGGTTGCATATCTTCAATGTATCCATGTGAGTATATTTGTTGTGGGTTTCGGTCTTGTGTTAGTGAAAGTCAATGCCAAAAGTGTGGAGTTCTCTACCAGGGCCTTTCCTTTAGGTGGTTTTGTGGGTTTTATTGACAATGATTCCGAGAGCAATATCTTAATTGATGATGAGAATTTGTTAAAGAATAGACCAATTATCGATAGGGTACTAGTTATATCAGAATTTGTTCATGATTCCGAGAGTGATATCTTAGTTGATGATGAGAATTTGTTAAAGAATAGACCAATTATCGATAAGGTACTAGTTATATCAGAATTTGCTGAAGAATTATGCTCTTGGGATATAATTCTCAGTGTAAATGGTAATTCTTTGTCCAAATCCACTTTCTCTGTTTTTTAAGTTGTTGATATGATAAGGAAAAGCCATGATAGGAGCCTCACGATAAAGGTAGATAGAGAAAATGAGATCTTGGAAATTGGGGTCTTAGATTTTAATTAAGATGGAACAAGAAGGATTGGAGTTCAATTGTCAGTTAATTTTAGAGTTCGAAGCTGAAACCCATGAATCTCATTGATGCTACGGTATATGCTAACAGTGAGTTTCAAGGTCTTCCTATGAATGTGTTGGATAGTTTGAAACATACCTTTTTCAAATTTTCACAATCAGCAAGCAAGGTTTTAGGGCCTGTAGCCATTATTGCTGTAGGAGCAGAGGTTGCAAGATTAAACACTGATGGCTTCTATCAATTTGCAGCCATTCTTAATTTTAATCTTACTAATAAATTGTTTCTTTTACTTGCTCTTGATGGTGGGCCATTGGCTCTTTTACTTGTAGAGGAGGCAAGAGGGGGTAGAAAGATTCCTTAAGAAGTTGAGCAACTCTGTGGATTTTTGAGAGAGAAAGAGAGGGGAGAGATAAATGAAGAGAGTTGGGGATTTTGAGAGAAAAAATAATAAGGACTTGAGAGATATGTGGGTATTTTAGAGTGTGAGAGAGACACTATTGAGATTTGGGGCTTTTGAGAGAGGCTGTTAGTGAAAATAGATGGCGTAGATGAAATCAAATCCGAGATCAGAGAGGAGTGTCGTGAGGCTAGTAATCCCTTCACTTTTTAGAGATAGAGAAAAATTGTATGCAATTATACGACTTTTTCTTGATGTTCACATCCTCTCTCTGGCTTCTTATTTTATAGGGAAAAGAAGGGATAACCGTTGTATTTCTTCAACGGGTTTCCGATAAAAACGAGGGATTCTCTGATCTCAGGGATATCCAATGTTCATATGGAGGTTGGACCATATGACCGTTGGATATATTGGATTTTCATAAATATAACCTTAGACACATAAGGCTTCATAGCCATACGTGTCAACAGATGCCACAAGACTTGAGAGCTCTGTGGGTTTTTTTAGAGAGAGAGAGAGAGAAGAGATACATTTTGCTCAGTCTTGAGAGAGTGAAAGAGATGTTATTTTCCATCTTGAGAGAGACGAAGAGAAGTTATAGAAACAAAGACACTAAGATAAAAGAGAAAAAGATGTCATTTTATGATTTGTTTGGGCCAATAATATATGATCAAATATTTGGTTGTGGGGTTTTGGAAGATACAAAAGATTGAGATCCAACATGAAAGATTTTGAAACTTTAAGTCTCTTGATAATTAGTTTCAAAAAATTGCGAGTATGGAAAAATTTTCCCTATTTAATATAATATAAGAATTTAATATAATATGAATATATAGGTATTATATATAATATATAATATTGTATTTCATAATATATATGATACTATAATATACAATATATAATATAATATAATTTATATTTACAATCAAACAATTCCAAATCATGGTTCTTGCGGATTGGATCATCCGTATCCATATAGGATACAAAAAGAAACTCCAGATATTTGATATCTTTCTCTTTGAATGAGATCTCAATTCCATCGACTGTTTCATTAGATATCTTACCCCTAGAATCCCTTTTTTTTTCGATCCGGTTCCTCCACCACCGCGAACCCCAGTTAGATTTTTATATATATATATATATATATATATATATATATATATATATATATATATATATATATATATATATATATATATATATATATATATATATATATATATATATATATATATATATATTGTATATATAATATTATGTAAGTATGTATATTGTATATTATAAACATAATATAAATTAGATTTCATAAAATAGTTCAGCTCTGGTGTGTAAAAATTCCCCGAGAAATATTTCCACACCTCAAGAAGTGTGGTTTCATTTTACTAGCCCTTTCATGGTAAAATATTTTACCATGGTAAAATATTTACATATGCATTTGGAACGAACCAAACGTGTGAAACACAATTTACATATGTAAATATCTCCTGAGAAATATTTACGCACGATGGAAAAAATATGTTTAGAACTCAAATTTTTTAATATCCTTTTCTAATTTGAACTCAAAACCCTAAATTCCAAACATCAGCTTTTTGTAAACATTTTATGTTTGGAATTTGAAGTTCCAAGCATAAATTAAAATAAAAAAGGACATTCGGAACTCAGAGTTCCGAATCTATCTTTTGTTAAAATTTTAGTTCCAAACCAACAACACGTGCATGATGAGAGAACTTGGAGCGCTTTCAACTAAGGCCATTTTAAGAGAGAGAGAAGGAACATGGTGAAAATTTTGGAGATATTTTCTAGTTACCCAAAAAATAAAGTAATATTTACATTAAAAAGAAAATTTGTTATAAATTATTGAAAGCTCAGATCCACCATTCAACAAATGATAACTGCATTTGCAAAAATTCACAAATGATTTAACTACTGAAGAATATAGTTAACATAAAAAGAAAAAGGGAGCAATTATGAGAGCAATTTAAGATGCCATGTTTTATCAAATAAAATAAATAAAGATGCTGAGCCCAACCAAAGAGAAAACCTCACAAAACAGCACAAAAAAATTTATAGTACCATACATTATTAAATACAAAATTACTTTCAAAATCTGCCTAGTCAGATAGAAACCCGGAGGTAGACGATTCCAGATGGAGTCCTCAGAATTGTGTGTTTCTCCCTGCTTTTTATTTTTATTTTTATTTTTAAATTTGATGTTTCTCCCTCATAAAGTATACTCGAAATAATGCATAATAGGCATACCTTGAACTAATGAATATTCCTCTCTTTTTCTGTCCTCTAACTCTCTATGCACCTCTAGTTTGTTTTTGGGGTTGAAAACAAAGATAATCAACAAGGAGAATGGGAATGTGTTTATATAGGTATCGTTTAATTTGATCAAGAAGTCCTAAAATAATTAGATCTTGTCCTAACCAATCCATTCCTCTTTAGAAACGGCCTTTCCTAAATTTTATAGATCCTAAGGAGTCTATTATACCAAACTCAATCTTTTGTTTTTTGTTTTTGTTTTGAAAGGTTCCACACTTCCCCTACAACATATAAGATCTATGCTCCCTTACCATATTATTTTATTTTAGTTTTTTAATAAAAATTGTATGAATATAAAATTTGGCACGTGCCATCTTCTCATTGGGGTGCACCTAAAAAAATATTTAAAATACTTTTTTTTAATAAAATATAATGACCAAAAATACCTTTTCAATCTTTTAAGGGTATTTTGGTCATTCTATTTTATTGAGAATATTGTTTTACAAGTGTGAGTTTAAGAGATGATTGGACGGCCAAAATTTGGTGCCAAAATATTTTGTAGAAAAAAATTTAAAATAAAATAGTGTAGAGACATGACATTGTGATTAAGGTCATCTTAGCCATCCATTCAGAATGAACGGTTGGATAAGGGGAAGCATATAAGTTTTATGTTGTAGAGGAAGCATAGAAAGGTAAAAAACACTGCCTCAATATTTTATTTGATTTTATTTTGAAAAAAAACTACCTCAATATTTTATTTTATTTTATGTCTCTTATGAACTTACCGTTAAAAAAAAAAAAAAAACAACGAACTTTTGTCCTCCTAAATTTTATAGATCCCAAGGAACTACCTCAAATCTTTTTATCTTTTTGAAGGAAAAATCTAACTCAATCTTTCGTAATCACAAAACTAGTTTCCATGATTTTCACCCATGGAATACTACTAGACTTATGAGGAAGGCACACCTTCAAATAGCGTCGAGAAATGTGGTGTCATAGTAGAAATCTTTGTGATAACTTTAAAATATATTTTCATCTTTAAAACAAATTTAAAGCTTCAAAAATAGTGTATATCGAAAAGATCTACGAAAACTTGAAAATCGTGAAAATTGACTTTTCAAAAGTGGCTTACAATATGTACTATTTCTAAAACTTGAAATCCATTTTTCTCTTGTCCATGCATCTTGATGTCGAGATGATCAGTTTGATGATATTTGGGCATAAAACAACCTCTTTTAGTTAAATTTTTTAGGTAGGCTCTAATTTGATTGTTCAGAGCTTCGGTTCCACATAAAATTTTTCTTTTTAAAAATTGACCATATTGCCTATATTTTGGACACTTAATGTTCATAATAGCCATGTTCAATTTTCAGCTATGCTTTAACGAAATTCAGATTAAAATAACAAATTTAAGGATTCGGACATTTTTTAGATTTTGGGAATCCAACAAATTTTAAAACATCTTGAACTTAGAAATTTTCTGACTCTCAAAATTTGAAAAGATATTTAACCCAAAATTTACCTTTTTTTAGTGTCCTCAAATTATTTCGCTTTTTTATGAGCCACACTGGAGCATCTTCAGATTTTCAAAATGGAAAAATTAAAAAATTTTGGATTTTGAAAATAAAAAATTATCCTCTAAATTATTTTTCTTATGAGCATTTTTAAAATTTTAAAATCCAAAAATGTATTAAATAATTTAAAAATCAGATTTTGAAAATCCAAAACATGCTTCTCCCAAAGAAAAAATGGTGAATAAATGGGGTAAATGACTTTTCAGATTTTAAAGATTAAAAAATTATTGATAATTTTCAAACTCCGTAAATTCAAAAAAAAAAAAAAAAAAAAAGGAAAAAAAGAGACCATTTGGAAACAAAACGACAAGTGACCAGGTATGATGTAAATTCTGGACTTTAGATGGGACTTATAATAAGAATATTATTGGTGACATGCGCCTAATTAACACTACTTTTTAAGTATTCTCTCTCTTAAAATGTTCATGCAACAAAGACTGCTCACGGGGGAAAAACAAATCACAACAAGTAGAGAGCGAGAGCTAGTATATTTATTTGTATAAAAAACATAAACTCTTTTCTAAAACTATAATCCCGAATAATTCCATGGCTTCATAAATATTTTATAGAATCCCCATTTTAAATAAAAAATGACATTTAACTCTCTCTTTTTGTTTTTTATTTTTCAAATTATAGAATTATCTTTTTTTTTTTTTTTTACTCTCCTTCTCTACCTCTTTCATCCTCACTTGTGAACCTCTTACTCCATCTCTCTCATCTCGTGAACCTCACAAGTGACTTAAAAGAGTCATGAGAAACTCGATTTTATAATGAGGTTATTAGAAAAAGGAAAAAAAAGTAAATTCTGTAATTTGAACAATAAAAATAGATAAGGAAGGATTAAACATCTTTTTTGTTTCAATTTGGAGATTTCATGAGCTTTTTACGAGACCAAGGATTATTTTGAATAACAATTTTAGAGAGGGCAGTATACATCTTTTTCCCTATATTTATTTGGTATCTTTCTCAAATGTGGTTAAGAATCCGAAATAAAGATATATTGTAGATTGGTTGGAAGAAGAGTAAATCTTTACTTGTTAAAAATAAATAAATATTTTAATCTTATACTATTGAAGTTAGGTGCACTTCAAAAATCCATTAGAAAAGAGTGTTTCAAAGTTGGAAAACATTTTAATTAACCATCTTAACATTGATATATATATATATATATATATATATATATATATATATATATATATATATATATATATATATATATATATATATATATATATATATATATATATATATATATATATATATATATATATATAAGCAATGATCTAATGCAACGATCGCATCATAGTATAATATAACGACACTTCTAAAAAATCATGTTTGTGGTATTTGTATGACCCCAAAATTTGCACACACACTATCTTCATCTCAATAATCAATCCCCCACAAAAAAAAAAAATTCAATTTGAACCTTAGATATAGTCAAAATGAGTCCCCTCCAAAAACGAATCTAGACCATTCATTTTGTGACTTTCAATATCTTAGCCTTTATGAACTCAAAATCATTTTTTTCTTTTTTAACATTGTTCATCTAATGATAATAAAGCTATCCAAAAAAAAAATTGGAAATGAAAAAAATCCTTCTAAGTCCTAGATCTAAGCATCTTACCAACATAAACAGCCTATGTTAATTGAGCTAAAAATATACTTTCTAAGTTGTGTTTTCAATTTTTTTTTTTTTGTGATTGTTCATTAGAATAAAAAGAGTGTATATTTCAAAAATTGGATCAAATAAATGGCCATAAGATGGTTTTTTTAAGATTGTTGCATTATATTACTGTACAACGGTTGCATGAAATCATTGCTATATATATATATATATATATATATATATATATATATATATATATATATATATATATATATATATATATTCAAGATCACGTGTTTATAGATCTGCTCGATCTATACCAATTTAAAACATTAAATTTCATAATTGGGGTTGAACATGAATTTTCTAGCCATCATAAAGTTTATGACATTAGAACTACATCTTCCTATAAAACTTAGTGGACACTTTATACAAAACCCACCCTTAATTATTTGGTACAACATATTCTTAGGTGCTAGCAACGGGTCCAGTCCAAATCCGACCTGACCCGACCCATTGAGCATTGCAAGGTTTTTAAGAAAAACGCTAAAAGAGCTTGATGCCAAGATAGTTTTCCATGTGTCTTTCAAATTAAAGTAGGAAAATTTATGTCCATACCATATTTAAATAAGGTAATTATCTGGAGATTCAAAATTTACTTACAGATGTTCCAAATTACAAAGTGTTGTTTCTTTTCATATTTTTAATTTTTGTTTTTATTTTACAAACCCTCAGTCTGATGTTCACAGAAGCCAAGTAGTATGAGGATCTAAATATACAGCAGTCCCTACACTTCAAACAAAAAAAAAGCGGCCTGATGTTTGAACCATAAGACATAAGAAAAAACTTGAAAAAAAAAAGAAAAAGAAATAAAGAAGAAATAAATAGAACTCCAAATTTGTAAAAATTTGGACCTCTATGTAATTCCCCATTTTATTTAAGATACATACATAATTTTTCCTTCTTTGAAAGTAATTCAAAGTTCTAATTTCTTAACTAAAAAAAAAAATCAAAGTTCTAATTGCCATTTTTCTAACTTTCTTAAACTCATCTATATAACAATAGCTGTTACAAGCTCTGATTCGAGATCAAACACTAAATAATCGTTCATGAAATTGACAAACTTTCAATTTGAAGTAGTGGAAAGACAAAATGGTTTAGAAGCTCAGGGATTATCACGAAAGAGGAAGTGGCCTTCAGTGAAGGAACGAGGCCAAAATTGAAAATAACATGGGTACTGGAGATCGGGTGTTTTTCGGGGAAAGTTACTCGTGAGCTCACTAACGTCCATCTCTGAGATGAATGTTGTAAAAACTTTTTTTTAAAAAAATTAATTTAGATGGTCTTTTTAAAAAAAATTACATTTAAATATTAATTTTATTTTGTTTTTATACTCTTGGTCATCTGAACTTAGGTCTTGAATCCCTAAAATTTTAGATTAAAAATCTACTTTTAAGATAGGTTTTAGTGGGGACCACACATGTGGAGTATGAGTTGGCTGACTCATAAAGACCTATCATTTCATTGGAGACTCGCAAATAAAATTACAACAATATTGCATATTCAAATTACACATGATCATCTCTAATCCAAAAAGTTAGATGCATAAAATTAGGCGAAAAATACGGATTCATAAAAATAATATAAATAAAAATGTAGTGAATAATATCGGATGGGACTTAAAAAATAGGAGTGAAAAAATTGGATATGTATAAAACTTAAAAAAGAAAAGAATTTACAATAGCCACCAATAAGTATTGCATCCACGAAATTTTATTAAAGTAACCTAATTATCTCATTTAATTTAGTTGTCTCATGACTTTCATCACATGATCCAAGTTATATGCAAAAAAAGGCAAAAACAAAAAATGATAATGCATAACAGAGTCACTAAAATGATCTAAATTTAAATACATAATAGGCAATATTAGAAATCGTAAGGCGTGATGGAATCATCATAATTAATAAAAAGGGTAAGTCGTGATGGAATCATCATAATTAATAGAAAGGGTAAGGCGTGATGGAATCATCATAATTAATATAAAGGTTAAGACTGGGAGGATCGGTTTTGGAGTTAATTTTTTTTTCTAGGGAAAACATATTCCCCAGAAAAATTGGGGTAGGGTGACTTGTTAATTATTTTGGAGTTAATTTTTCTACGTTATGTGTTGAGGTTTTTGAGTTAATTTTTTTGTTTGGAGAATATTTTCTAGGAAAGTTTGAGCAATTTAATGGCTTGGAAATATTTTGATGAATTTTTAGTCAATTTCAATTTGTTTGTTATTTATATTGAATCCGATCTATTGATTATTGATTGGATTCTATTTGGTAAGTTTTAAGTTAAATATACATTTATCTTGATTAAATTTAGTAAGTTAAATCACTAATTACTTTTGAAACATCATAGAAGTTCCCAAAATTTTGAATGTGCATGCGTGTACATAAATATAGGTCATCTAATTAATTTTTTTAATCTTGTCAAAGGGATAAAGATATAGAAAGATCCATAAAATTTGTGTGAACTTAGATATACATAAGTATAGGAAAGTTTTTCTGATAGAGAATTTTTAACATTTTTATGAAAAGCTGCTTTTTTGTAAATAAGTTTTTAAGAATGTTGCAGTCTTTATTGGTCAACAAGAAAATGCTGAAATTTTGAAAACAATGGGTTAGAAGTGCCGATTTGTGGAGCCCATGTATGAAGCATATGTCATATGTTACCCTACAATGTACGTCATATTTCCCATTTGAATAGCAGATTGGAGTGATTTTAATGCCGTAAAAGGAAAAAGTTTATATAGAGCCGAGGCTCTAAACAATCAAATTAGAACTCACCTCAAAAATTTCAATAGAAAAGGTTGTTTTGCAGCCCAAATATCCTCAAATTGATGATCTCGACATCTAGATGCATAGACATGAGAAAAAATTTGATTTCAAGTTATGTAAATGGTGCATCTTGTAACCCATTTTTTTTCCGTCAATTTTCAAGATTTCCAAGTTTTCATAGATCTGATCGATCTACACTATTTTTTAAGATTTAAATTTTATAATTAAAGGTGAAAATATATTTTAAGGTTATCACAAAGACTTTCAGTATTAAAACCACATTTCTCAACACTATATGAATGTACGTTTTACTTTGATTGTTTAGAGCCTCGGCTCTATACAAACCGCACCCTATTTAAAAATCCATGAGTTTTTTTTTACATATCAGTTTTACATGAATTTGGGGTGTTCTCTCGCCTTATTGAAGGCACCTAAAAAAAAGTTAAAAATAATAAAAATACGAACAAAATACCAGGGAAATTTTAATTATCTATCATTTATGCCCCAAATTTTATTGCAAAATGATTTTTAAAAATAAAAATAAAGTATTGAGACCCTCGTAAGCTTAACTTCTAACGTCATGCTTGATGTTATCCAAACCTTCCATTCAAATTAGATTGCCGGAAATAAGTATTTGAGTGGCACCACATAAAATTTTTTTTTGTTGTATTTTAAAATCCATGGTTTTCCTTAGTGTCTAAGCTTACTAAACTTCTAATATTTACAACAATATGAAGCTAAAAGAGGAACCTGCATTGACCTTGACCCACTTTTTTTTTTTAAAGTTCAGCCTGCGCTCTCAAAATCTCTACATCAATTTTCACTGTGCCCACTATTAAAGGATGCCTTCGCCTTTTAAAAGGTGTAATGGTGTTTTAAAATCTACTGATCTGGATCGGAAATCACACTTCTAGATTAGGAATTGATATTTCAAGAAAGGTTCTGGCACCGACATGACCCTTCCTAAAATTCATTGCCTAATTGACTTGACCTAAATTACTGTATTTATTTGAGTGTGGTTTGTATAAGGCCGAGGCTCTAAACAATCAAAGGCGCACATTCAAAAAATATTGAAATATGTTGTTTCCGTCCTGGAAATCTTTGAGATGGCTTGAAAATCTATTTTAATATCAAATTATCAAATTTAAAGCTTTCAAAATAATATAGGTTGAGCAGATCGATGAACATTTGAAAGTCTTAAAAATTGACGCCCAAAAAATGATAGTAAAATCTATTCCATATTCAAAATTTCATTTCATGGTGACGATTTATATTCAAAATATATCTTGATTCAAAATATGAATTTCATATGATTGTCAACAAAAAAAAAATCAAATTTTGAGTTTCTAATACAACCCATATCCAAGATTATATCCACATTTTATAATTTAAAGGGTGCAGTTTGTGATCATGAGGTTAACAAATGGGAAAAAATTGGTGGGTCGCCTCTCTCTCCAAATACTTTTTTCTGTTAAAATACTTTATTTAGTACTTTTCTTTTTAAAATACTTTGTGTTTAAAATTTCAATTCCAATTTCTTTTGTGTCAACATATGAAATTTAACCCCAAAATCTGCGTTTGAGTTAGATTTGTCTTTAAGGACATTGCGTTTGAATAATTACTCTTTTATATGGGTGTGGTTTGTATGAGGCTGAGGCCCTAAACAATTAAAGTAAAATGTACTTTCAAATAATGTTGAGTATAATGTTTAAGTATAATAAATTTTTATGATGGTATGATAATTTATCTTCATCTCAAATTGTAAAATTTAAAGATTAAAAAATAGTGTAGATTGACCAGATCTATGAACACTTAAAAATCTTGAAAAATGACAATCTAGATAATATATTGCAAGATGCATTATTTTTATATTTTTTCTTATGTTCATATATCTTGAGATCGAGATGCTCGACTTGAGGGGTTTTTAGCATAAAAATAAACTCTTCTAATGAATTTTTGGTGCGTACCTTAATTTGATTGCTTAGGGCTTCACCCTTATATAAACTTTTTCCCTTATATAGATATATATTGTCTAGAGTCTAGAGTTAACAACCCCTCAAAATGTAAAGGTTAATTTTAGAAGGGGTTGTGATGTTGTATTTACAAAAAAAAATCGTTACTTTTTATTTAAAAAATATTTTAATAGATAACTTAATCATTATGCAATAATAAATTTGAAATTTTTATAAAAGTACAATAGCATTTTTGAAGTTAGTGTCTTATAATTTTAATTTTATTTGTAAAATACATTTGTCTTTTAGTAAAAAATTTAATTTTATCCCTTATGAAATGACAAAAGTACAACTTGCCTTTTAGTGATATTTAAAAAATGGAAAATGCTTCTATGCTTCCCATACAGTATAGAAGTTCTATCATCCCCATACGATCCAACTGTCCAATTTTGATCAAGAGAGCTACTCACCGTTTGATCTTACATCTGACATCTCAAAGTATTTTATTTTTAGTTTTTTTTTTATACAAATTGTACCAATATGAAATTTGGTATGTGTCATCTTCTCATTGGGCGCACCTATAAAAAATATTAAAAATAAATTTTCAATAAAATATAATGACCAAAATACCCCTTGAATCTTTCTAAGGTATTTTGGTCATTTTATTTTATTGAAAATATTTGTTTTTATATTTTTTGCTAGTACGAGTTTAATAGAGGAATGGACATCTAAAATTTGGTGTCAAAATAATTTATAGGAAAAAAATTAAAAATAAAATAGTGTAAAGATGTGACATTATGATTGGGGCAATCTTAACCCTCCATTCAGAATGGACGGTTAGATAAGGAGGAGGATAGAACTTCTATGATGTAGGGGAAGCATATAAAGTTTGCCCTTAAAAAATTATCCTTACTTAATAATTAATATATTATAAAGTAACTTTTTTTAAAAAAATAAATTATAAAATTAGTAAATCTACCATTCACAACTCATTATATCATTAACCTATGTAATTTGAAGAGTTGTGAACTTTAGATTATCCATATATATATATATATATATATATATATATATATATATATATATATATATATATATGTTAACATTAGGAAATAGCGGTTGGGACGTTATGTTTGTTAGGATTTAAGAACTCTATTAGATGCGGAAACAGAAGTCCTAAAAGTTGGATCCCACCAAAATCGTGTACTTATCCAGATAGAAACAAAATAGGAGAGAGCACAAACCATAATATGATAAATAAAACATGGAATATACATACTACAAAAACACAAAGATTTATGTGGTTCCACCAAAGGGGACTACATTCACGGACAAGTTGAAATCCAATATATCAATGAAACTTAGATCATAGATTTTGGGACATAGAGTTACTTCTCTAACTTTCGACAAAATCTAGTCGAACAAATCCTTTTAGACCTGCTCTCTCGATTGGCATGATCCACCCAATATCTGATATCTATTTTACAACTAAACCATTGAAAGAGACTCATATCTATTCCAAAGCTAAACCGTTGTCTAGGAATAAACCCTTAAGACCAACTGAGACTCTCTAACTAAAAGGGAAAACCATCAAAAATCTTTATTGGAACTACTTTTCTACAAGAAACCATCCTTTCAATCTACATGAGGAACATGTATGGCATTTTTTTCTTCTAAAGCTCTGTTATCTCTGAAGGAGAGAAATTGCCTATCATTCACAAGAAAGGGGAAACGTCAAAAAATTTTCATGAGAACAACTTCTCTACAAGAAACCAACATCTGAATCTATAGGAGCTAGTATTTCTCTCCAGTGCTCTATTATCTCTGAAGGGGAGACCTTGCCTCTCATACATAGGAGGCCCTTGCCTCTCTCTTTGTAGAGGAAGTCACATTTCGTGACCCAAATAGGACAGGCATAATATTTCATCTTTCATCCCATATATAAAAGATTATAACTCCTTAAGGCCCTTGCCTCTCTCTTTGTAGAGGAAGTCACATTTCGTGACCCAAATATGACACACATAATATTTCATCTTTCATCCCATATATAAAAGATTAGAACTCCCTACTAATTAGAAAACTTTCTATAGATGTTACATATATCTCAAAACCAAGAGATATACCCTAATCTCATGTAGTATAGGATTTCCTAATGCGGGTGATTTTGGATATCACCATATCAATGTTGAGGCATGTGCTCCAATGCCCCAACCCCATTCTAGCATTTGAATGACACCTCAACAAAAGCTTTTCTCAAAAGCCAATCTCAACTATAATTATTAAGACCAGACAAAATCGATGATCCGATCGATCAAACTACATACAGATACCTCATCCAGCCTGACCTAAGATAAAAACCAAATTTGTTTTAAAAACGATCAAACAAAAAACAATCAAAACTAATGTTTGATTGGACCAGGTAAATGAAGTGGGAGAAATTTATTCATATATATCATATTTTAAAACATCATAATATCTATTTTTTTTTTTTTCTAAAATCTAATCTAACTAATAATTGAACTATTTTTTAAAGAGGCCACACCGCTGAGAGATTCAATCGTGGGCCTAGTAATAATAACATTGTTCTCCAACAGTCACAGATACCCTCGCCTTTGTTTTTAACTTTTTATTTTTTCTTTACTTTAAATGTGCCCTCTGCTTTAATATATGAAGAGATAGAAAGAGAGAGCGTTAATTGGTGGTCCAATCAAACGCGTTTGATGAGAGAGAAAAAGAGGGGAGGGAGTATGTCCGTACGCAGCCGGGTGACTTTGGGTCTTCCAAATGATTCCTGCCTCCCCGCGGTTTTCCTTCACCTCTAAGTTTCTCCCTCCCTATAAACTGCCATTATATCATCAACTCTCTCTCTCATTAATTCCTTCAAACTTCCCAATGAAGTCCTTTCTCTCTCTCTAACTCCTTCAAACTTCCCCTTTCTCTCTCTCTAACTCCTTCAAACTTCCCACTGAAGTCCTTTCTCTCTCTCTAACTCCTTCAAACTTCCCACTTAAGTCCTTTCTCTCTCTCAATTCCATAAACCGTGGTCTCTCTCTCTTAACTTCCTAAAGAAGCCACTCTCTTTCGCTGTAAACTCCTTAAACCACAGTTTCTCTCTCTAGCCTTTTAAATGGAAGCCTTCTCACTCTCCCATTGAACTCCTCAAACCCCTCCCTCTCTCTCTCTCTCAAGAAACTCTCTTCCTTTATACCTAAAATCCTCCCACCCTCTGTCTCTCTCTACTTCTTCATATTGAAGTTTTCTCTCTCTAAAGTTCCACTCCTCTCTCTCTCTCTCTCTCTATCACAGTCTCAAGTTCCAAATTTCTCAAAGAAGAAAGAGGATAAAAGCATTACACTGGTTCATACGAAAACTGATTTTTAAATCGCATTTGCTTCTTCTCAAACCGATAATCCACCATGGCTAAAACACCAGAAAGTGAGCACATTGAAGAGATAAGGACTAAAAAATTCTCAATAGGGAGAGAGCCCAATCCTCTCACTGAAGACCTTCATCATGCGGTCAGGAATTTGTCAGCAGAGCTCTACTCCAAGGACATTCACTTTCTGATGGAACTTATTCAGGTAAATTTCCATTTTTGTTCCTTGCTAAGAAAAAAAAAGGTATACTACTTGCTTTTTTGGAATTTTTTTAAGAGGAATTTGAAGCATTTTTAGAGGAGATTAATCGGAAAGGTGTTTGTAGTTCTTAATTATGAAATTAGTGAATTGTGGGGGTTATAAAACGAACATGAGTGAGGTATGATTTTAGTGGATTTATTGGTGATCAACATTTTAATTTTTCTTATAACTACGGTAGAAAAATATCGAGTGTATTTTAACATTAAAAAATTGAAAACGCCTCATTTGAATATTGGGGTGCGGTTTGCGTGGAGCCTAGGCTTTAGACGATCAGATTCGAGCGTACCTTCGAATAATGTCAAAAAATGTGATTTTAATAGTAAAAATATTTTTTTATTAAAGCTTTAAAATATATTCTCATCTTTATTTATAGAGGAATGATATTATTAGTCCCTCTCATATTCGTGTTTACAAGATCTCAAAAAGATCACTATTAAATTTAGTACGGATTTTTTTAAAAAATTATCTTGTTTAGAACGTGATTTTTATAGAGATATGTGTTAAATTTAATGGTGACTCTTTGAATCCTATAACTTTGAGTGTGAGAGGGTCATATAAGATCATTATTCTTATTTATAAACTTGAAAGCATAAAAAATAGTGTAGATCCAGAGATTTATGAAAATTAAAAATTTTTGAAAATTGAGTCAAAAAATGCAATACAAAATATATTATTTTCAAAACTTAATATATTATTTCCAAAACTTAAAATCCACTTTTTTTTTATGCGTATACATCTTGATGTCGAGATGATCAATTTGATGATAATTGAGCATCAAAGCAACCTCTTCCATTGAAATTTTAAGGTAGATTTTAATTTAATTGTCTAGAGCCTCGCCTCCGTATAAACTTTTTCCTATTATTGCATCTTTTGTAAGAGATGACATGTGCCTCGGCTCAAAAAGTGAGTTCTGGATTTGTACTTGGACCCACTGGGCCAATGACTAGCGTAGGTCGTGGCCTGGGTTGATCATGACGTTTGCCAGTGTCCATAGCCCATAAGGCGGTTCCTGAGTTGGAGTGTTGGAGTAGGCCAGCCCATTACGTAATTGGGTCGGGCTTGCACTTGGTTTAATTTGTTCTGGGCCCAAAATTAGCCAATTATTTTCCCTTCCTTTTTAGGAAAAAAAAAGAAAATAGATCCAAGCAAAGTTTATAACATGTTCCACCTTAATTGGGTGAAAGAACTAATTCCTAATATCTCACTAGAAAGAGGTTTCGTAAATTTCTGCATGAGAAGGCGTAGTTTTATAAATTTATGCAAGAGTGCTATGATCTAGTGTTACGGAACTTGTCTGGAGTCTCTTGACAAAGTGATTCGGCCCTCGGCTGAGGCGAGTTATTTGATCTCGTTTAGATGGACCTAATTGAGTTTGGTGTAAAAGCCAAACGACCTAGATAATTTAAAAAAAAGTTAGAAAAATTGAAAAAATAAAATGAAGCTACGAAAAGTCAATAAAAACCTATAAAAACTCCAAATAAGTTTAAAAAACTATATAAAAAAAAATGGATTTGAAAAAATTGATTTATAGTTGGGGACATTTAAAAATTCTAAAAAAAAAATTATAAAAAATAGGAATTATGCCAAAAACACTCGCCAATCTATACCAAAAAGTCCAAATGATGTATAAAATAATCCATAAAACAATTCCATATTTTTTTGCAATTTTTTTGGATTTTTTGAAATTTTGTTAAGTACCCTGAGTTGCGCACAAAAATCGGGGTAAGCCGTGCTGAGTCAGTTGCCCGAGTCTGAGTGAAGACGGGCGAGTTGCCATGATCTATAGGACAGTAGGAAATCTAGGGTCCTAATTGTCTATCATCACCCATTGCATGCTTTCTGATGGAGAGTTTGGCATCCATCTGTAATCTGATGGTTGGTGCCGGTCTTCTTTGTCGTCCACCCATCGATTGGATGATGATGACACTTTGGACCAATTTTCTACGGTCTTGGAGATCATAGTGCACTGGCTCTGCTGTGTAAGTTCTTTTGAATCGATTAAAAATGTATTGTTTTATTTAAATATATATATTTCTAGGACATCTTGCTCGTGGTAGTCTTTCTCATTTTTGCTTTTTAAATGTTGAGGTATGCACTTGCTTTTTTGCTAAATTAATTTTCTCTACTACCCGTTCTTACCTTTAATTAAGGGAAAAGTTTGTAAAAGGTTGCAATCTTAAAATGTAGAACTACAATTACACCTCAAAAATTCTTCAGTAAAGGTTGTGTTAATGTTGAAAAGCCCTCTAATTGATCATCTTGACATCGAGATTTATGATCATAAAAAAAAAAAAGGATTTTGAGTTCCAGAAATGGGTGCATCTTACGACACATTATCTAGACCGTCCATTTTCAAGAGTTTCATATGTTTATAGATCTACTTGATTTTAATCATTTTTTGAGTTTAAAATTTTATAATTAGTTTTGAAAATAGATTTTGAGATAATTTTTAGAATATTTTATATTAAAATTATACCTTATGATAAAATTTGAAGGTGCGCCTTAAATGAATTGTTTAAGGTTGCAACTTTATGGAAACCACACCCTTTAATTAATGATTCATTTTTTTTAAAAATACAGAATGCAGAAAATATATTGATTCATTTGAAATCTGATTTAGCCTCGATTGTTTTATTTAGGAATGGGGTTTGGGCTTGATACGTAAGTGGTTAATGATTGCAGCAATACATCCAAGTTCGATGCCCATCACTTAACTCCCAAATAAATTGCCAAAGTTATAGCCTAAATATAACTAATTTAATTAGTAGAAATAGGGCGCCACACATTTCAATGCCAAACTATGAGAAGAAAAAAAAAAAAAAACTAATTTAAACAGGAAAAAGAACGTAAAATTCATGATTTAGTCCTATCCAAAGGAAAATTATCCACCTTTAGGCTGCCAACGGGCTACACGATGGTTCGGTGGGCCTCGCAGGACTTTTCTAGCATGTCCTGAGCAAGCTCGGGCCAGCCTCGTAGGACTTTTCCAGCATGTCCTGGGCAAGCTCAGGCCGGCCACGCAGGACTTTCCAGCATGTCCTGGGCAAGCTCGAGCTTTAGAGAAGAAACAAACAAAAAAGAAAGAGACAACCAACCACAACACGCTTGGGCGTGAACCAAGTGTTGAAACGAAAAGCATTCTACAAAAACTAGAAAGAAGAAACAAACACAAAAGAAAGAGACAACCAACTACAACGCAACGAAAAGTAATCTACGAAAACTAGAAAGAAGAAACAAACACAAAAGACTAAAAAAAAGAAACAAATACAAAAAAAAGAGACAACCAACGCAACGAAAAGTAATCCTCGAAAACTAGAAAGAAGAAACAAACACAAAAAAAAGAGACAATCAACCACAATGCAATGATATACGTGGTTCGGCAACATACCTAGGTCCACGAGAGATGAGAACTTTTTTATTGACAATGGAGAATAGAATTACAAAAAACTCTTTTCGTCACGCTTCTCTGATTACATAGCAATCTCCTCTCTGATTACATAGCAACCTGCGATTTTCCTATCGAAACAATATATATCGAGTTTCAAATAGATGATACAAATTACCGAAATACTTTTATACGGATATATATTAAGTTTTAGATATATTCCTTCAGGCATCAAGCTCTTCGGGCTTTTAACGGTCTTCCAGAGTTGTCTTTTTTACTCCACCTTGACAGATCTATTTCCTCAAAATACAATACATCAATCCTCAATACCAAGCCCTACCTGTGGGCCACATGCAGCTGCTTAGGCCTAGCTGGTACTCGAGGCCAAGCCATAAGGCCCCTACCCACCCCAGTCTAGTGTCAACCAAAAATATTTAGGGCTGCCGGCTGGGCCTAGCTCAAGCTTGTATAATTAGTTAGTCTTCAATAATTTAAGCTAGGGCCATGAGCCCATGCCGGGAACCAAACGCTTTAAGCTAGGGTTAAGCCCATGCTTAATCATTTGAGCTAGAGCCAGGTCTCAACCCTAATCATTTGAGCTAGATCCTGACCCAAGCCTGAACCCTGCCCATTAACCTTTTGGGCTGACTGGGCTTGACTTGAACTGGCCCTGGCTTGATGGGGCATGGGCCAGTGTATTGGTATTCAAGCGGTATGGCTGATCCTTTTGTCTTGTGAGTGGTACGTGGATGTCATTTACCCAAAAAATAAGTAAATAACGGATTGTGTATATCCTGGGTGTCTATCAAAAAGCATTTCTCACCATACGAGTATCATATGTTTCCCAAAATAGGATTAATATCGCCACATCAGGATTACATTCTTTTGGGTGCGGTTTGTATAGAGCCTAGGCTATAAACAAACAAACTTGAGCTTACCTTCAAATGGTATCGAAAAATGTGGTTTCAATACTGGAAATTTTTGTGATAGCCGTAAAATATATCTATATATTTATTTATAAAGTTTAAAGCTTCAAAACTAGTGTAGATCGATTGATCTATGAAAACTTGAAAATTGACGGTCAAAAAATGTGTTACAAAATACATTATTTCCAAAATTCGAAATCTATTTTTCTTATGTCCATGCATCTAGATGTTGAGATGATCAATTTGAAGATATTTGAGCATCAAAACAATCTCTTCTAATTAAATTTTTGAGGTGGGCTCAAATTTGATTGTTTAGAGCCTCGGCTTTATATAAACTTTTCCCTTTTCTTTTTTTGTATATAACTAGGAATTACAGCAGAAAAATTTTTGAGGTGGGCTGAAATTTGAGTGTTTAGAGCTTCGCCTCTGTATAAACTTTTCCCTTTTCTTTTTTGGTATAGAAGTTGGAATTACATACTCTGCCCATTTTGGAAAACTTTAAGGGAAAACTTTAAGTTTTTTTTAAGGCGTTAGTGAGAACGGAGACAATAACTTTTGATTGGTGCTCAGGTGTACTACTACCAAGGTTGTAGCCTCATTCTCAATATCGCGACATTAAGGTTAAAAATTCAGATATATTTTGGACAACAATTTTCTTTAAGGGCAAGTTTGGATCCCTCAATTTTTCAATATTGGGAAATGTCAATTTTGATATTGAGATTTATTGGAATTGAGATTTATTGGAAATGTCAATTACCTGTTTGGATCGCATCAAGTAAAAATCAAGAAAATGCAAATTCCCTTCTAGGATTGTCTCGAATATTTTTTTCTTGGAAATGCTAATTCTCTCTCTCTCAAAATTTGAGATAGTTTTTCTCTCTAAAATTTTAATATACCCTCTTTTAAAAACTTAAAATTTGAAATAGTTTCTCTCTCTAAAACTTAAAATTTGAGATAGTTTGTCTCTAAAATTTTTGAGATAGGTTCTCTCTCTAAACTATTTCAAGTAGTTTGTCTCTCTAAAATATGATATAGTTTCTCTCTTTAAAATTTTTAGGTACTTTCTTCATCTAAAATGAATTTTTGAGATAGTTTATTTCAAAAAATTTAAAGATGGTTTATGTCTTTAAGAAACTTTAGGTACTGTGTCACTCTAAAATTTGATATAGTTACTCTTTCTAAAATTTTAAGATGCTTTTTTCTCTAAACTTTAAATTTAAGATGATTTCTCTTTCGAATTTTTTTGGGAAGTTTCTTGTTAAAATTTTAATATACTGTTTCTTTCTAAAAATTTTAGGTACTTTCTCTATCTAAAATTTGATATAGTTTCTCTAAAGTTTTAAGATAAAATTTGATATGGTTTCTCTCTCTAAAATTTTCAAATAGTTTATCTCCTACAATTTTAATGGCAAAATATCATATTATCTTTTATTTTTAACTTTAATATCTCATCACACTCAAGAAATGAAAATATTAGTTGTAAGCCATTGGACTCCATCTTTTCTATCTTCTAACCCTTTAAACCTGTATTATTGACTTCAACAACTTATGAAATGACTCTATCTTTCTCTCTCTAAAATTCATTCTCTCTAATCGTCTCTGTCTTTAAAAACTCTATCTCTCTCTACAACCCAAACTCATCTCTCTCTCTCATCATCGTGTATCTTTTTCTCAAAACTCTATCTCTCTCCTTAAAACTCAAACTCAATCTCTCTTTAAAACTTAAACTCTATCTCTCTCTCACATATAAGAATGTGTATTCATGTTCAAGCTCAAGTTAAACTGCTTGGCTGGTAAACTCATCGAAAAGCGAAGAGAGAGATGGAGTTTTAGAGAAAGAGAGAGATGGAGTTTAAATAGGATGTCATTTTAGTATTTGTTTGGATCAAAATTTATAGTCAAAGAGGACTAAGGTGTTGTAAGATAAAAAGAAATAGATTTTTTCGTTTTCAAATAATATTTTCAATTCTTAAGTCTCATGAGATGTGAAAGTTGAACATAGAGGATAAGGAAATATTTTCTCAATTTTAATATACTTTATCTCTTTAAAACTAAAAATTTGAGAGTTTCTCTATCTAAAATTTTAAAATAGTTTCTCTCTAAATATTTCAAGTACTTTCTCTATTTAAAATTTGATGTAGTTTCTCTCTTCAAAGTTTTAAGATATTTTCTCTCTCTAAAGCTTCAAATTTGAGATAGTTTTTCTTTCTAAAAATTTTCTGATAGTTTCTCTATCTAAAATTTGATATAGTTTCTCTCTCTAAATGTTTTGAGATATTTCTCTCTTAAAATTTTAAGTAGTTTTTCTCTCTAAAATTTTAAAATACTTTCTCTCTAAAATTTAAGATTTGAGATGGTTTCACTTTCTAAAATTTTAATATAGTCTCTCTTAAAACTTTAATTTGATTTATTTTATCTTTCCAAAAATTTGAGATAGTTTATCTCTCTAAAAAAGTTTGTATATTTTCTCTCTCAATATTTTTTTCATATATTTTATCTCTCTAAAATTTGATGTAGTTTCTCTATCTAAAATTTTAATATGTTTTCTTTCTTTAAAATTTGATATAGTTTTACTCTCTAAAATTTTAATATTTTTTTTTGTTCTTCAGCAGTAAAATGGCTCATTTCCTTGATCCACCTATATTGGTGGAATTGAGATTTTTAAAATTTAAGCTTAATCCAACGAAAATGTCAATTTTAAGCGAACCAAAGGTCCAGCTTTTCCAAGAAAAGCGAGTCATGGAAATCTAAATCCAATGAGCCAAACGGGTCCCTAAAGAGTAAAAAAGATAAAAAGTATTCCCAACTGGTGTTATGAAAACCTAACTAGCCACTTAATTGAGAAGTGTCTGGTCTAATTCCATTAATGTATGTTTTTTCAAGATCTGATCGTTTATTGAACCGATCCAGTTTGGGGTCTAGTGAGGAATGTGACCACTTGGAAGCAATTATTCAGTTCGATTATGATAACATTGTTTGTAACTGTCATGGGGTTAGCAAATTAGTTATGAGTTATGGTGAAACTTTGTATGGACAGAGCTATCTTTTCTAACAGTATTGATAGAAGCCCCGAACTCCTAAGTTGGTTGGGACTGCAGTCTGTGCTCTTAACAGTCTGACTATGACTCTGGACTCTCCATATGTGGAACCAAAAGATCTCCATTTTTAACGGCCTAAAATCTTCATCATCGTCCACATCATCATTATCAATATAATTTAGAATTGATCACAACATGAATCAAAATACGCTTGCAAAATTTTGGGTCCTAAATCCTCCTAAAGTGGTTTTTAAGGCTACCATATTGCGTAACCACATCCATAGACTGTTTTTCCAGTAGTTATTACCACATTCACTTCTGTGAGATAATGGGGATTCAAAGTAACTTCTTTTGAGTATTTTATTGTGTTTCAGAATGCAGAGGACAACACATATGAACCAGGGGTTGATCCCTCATTGGAGTTTCTTGTGACTTCTAATGATATTACTAAGACTGGAGCTTCTTCTACTTTGCTTGTTTTCAATAATGAGAAAGGTTTTTCCAGAAAGAATATAGAGTCAATTTGTAGTGTGGGGAGATCCACCAAGGCAGGAAACAGGCAGAGTGGCTACATCGGAGAAAAAGGTGTGCATATCCATCTTGATTTTCCATTTTAGCCTTCTATATTTGTTGTCTATATGATTTAACCATAACATTGTAATACTTTTGTACTTGCTACTTTATTCTCCTTAAACTGTTGTTTCTGGCTTGTCCAATCAAGATTCTAATGTTGTCTAATTAACTATGGAATACCATTATGTGTTACTAGTGATTATTGGTACTTGGGGCTGCTGAAGGTTAGCAGAATACCCTAGGCTAAACCATAGGATAAAAAGACATTGCATGTGAATTTGCACTAGGCTAAGAATGGATGAAACTTATTTAACTGTAGGATACCACCGTAAATTTAAGACCTCATTTGTAATTTAATTACATTGTCCTTTGATTTTTTCAAATATACTTGGAGGCAGTACGGTTGCGGATGATTTATTAAAAAGCATATATTTGTCTTTGCCCTAGTGGGCATCCACTATCTATTAAGGGTTAGATTGTTGATATTGTGTATAACCTTGATATGATGGCATGCATGGCATTTACTCTTAACTCACATGAGATAAACTTATTTGTGACCAATATCTACTCTTACTCTGAAGAGTAACCTGGTTATTGTGTGCATAACCTCGATAAGGTTTAACCCTACCACCTTTGAGAGAATTTCATCATTCACCTTTGGTAGAATTCCTACATTTCCCTTCCATCCTTTTCTTTAAATGCTATCCATTTTCCTGATGATCTCAATTTTGTCACTTTTCTTTGAAGCCTAGTCCAGATGTGCACACACAATTTTTAATTTTCAAGCACATCACAAAATTATGGAACTGCCCAGGCTTTATGAATTGGAATTGCAAGCATGCCCATGGTTTCTTATTTCTCTGATAATTAAGCTCACATTTCATAAATCTCTTGTATAGTACCCAAGTTGCTTCATTTACCCAACTCTCTGCATTTGACCTAATTTGTGTGAGCTGACATCGATTAAAAATGATTGGATTCTGCAGCTATCCCTCTGAATTAGTCTAAAGTTCTTTCTTTTCCTGCTACAATAGATGATATTGATGGTATTTTTGGATTAATACTGTATTCTATCCGTTCCCATATTATGGTGTCCTAAATTGTGATGAAACTTTTGACCATTGGTTTCATGTTTTTCAGCTTTCATATTATTCAGCGTTTTTTTAATTAAACATGAAATTGTAATGCTAGCATCTTTAAATATTCTGTTTTTGCGTCTAGTATCAGCCTATATATGAACCATTCCTGATCACTTGCATTGAGAGAGCTATTCTATTCTCTTTTTAAGTTTTGTACAATTTAACAAAACAAAAAGCGATTTGGTTTTCCAGGTATTGGATTCAAGAGTGTATTTCTTGTATCCAGCCAGGCCTACATCTTCAGCAATGGATATCAGATAAGTTTCAATGAGGAGCCTAACCCTGATTGCAAAATTGGATATATAGTACCTGAATGGGTTGAAGAAAAGCCAACACTTTCTGATGTGCATGAACTCTATGGTTCTGATAAGCTTCTCCCTACAACAACTATAATCCTTCCTCTAAAGCCAGACAAAGTAGCAGCTGTGAAGAATCAACTCTCGATTGTCCACCCCGAACTCCTCCTGTTCCTTTCAAAGATTAAGCAACTCTCTGTTCGTGAGCACAATGCTGATCCAAAGCTCAATACTGTGAGCTCAATCTCTATTTCTAGTGAAACTTCTCTTCAAAAGAGGAAGAACATCAATGCAGAGTGTTATGCTCTTCACCTCTCTGTTCAAGAAAATGGAGTTCTAAATGAGTGCAGGTACCATATCTGGAGGCAGAGGTTTCCTGTTAAACCAGAGTGCAAGGTGGAGAGGAGGATGGATATTGAAGAATGGGTCATCTCATTGGCTTTTCCATTTGGAAAGCGCATAAACAGAGGGAGCTCTTCTGCTGGTATTTATGCCTTTCTACCTACTGAGATGGTCACGAATCTCCCCTTCATAATTCAGGCAGATTTCATACTCCCATCTTCAAGGGAATCCATAGTCTGGGAAAATAAGTGGAACAAAGGGATCTTGGATTGTGTTCCAACTTCTTTCTTCGATGCTTTCTATTCTTATCTGAAATCAAATGAAGCGGCTCCGCCCTCTTCTCTCTCTACCATGTTTAAGTTCTTACCTGTTAAAGAATCACCCTTTTCAGAGCTGAACAATGTAAGAGATTCTATAAGAAAGAAAGTGATTTCAGAAGAGATTTTGCCTTGTGAATCATTTTCTGAGCAACAATTCTTTTGCAAGCCCAATGAAGCAGGCAGGCTTTTGCCTGTGTTTTGGGATATTCTGTTCAAGGCCCAAGAGAATGGAGTGTGCTTACAGAGTGTGATGTCCCATGGTATGTATGTGATTAGTTCTGCTTTTGATCAAGGGAAATTTGATGACATTCTTGAATTTTTGGGAGTTGGCTTCATGAAGTATGATTGGTACGGGAAGTGCATTCGGAGTTCAGATATGGTGTCTGGGGTTTCGGAAGGTGTCTACATGGAGCTTCTTTGTTTTCTTGCTGACAATTGGGCTGACAAATTTGCTTATTCTAATTTTAAGAACGTGCCCATTTTGAAGTATATTGATTTGCATGGCAGGACTGCTCTATGCAATTTAGATGAATCATCTAGCTCATGGGGCAAATGTATTTATTTTTCAAGTGCTGTAGAAGCACCTTGGCTTATAAAATGGAATCAAGAATTTGGTGGTGCAGCAGGTTGTTATTTGATGCCTGAAGTTACACAGACAACCTTGAGGGGCTTTCAGAGATCAGATACTTTGTTGCGATGGTTGCGCCAATATGCAAATGTTGATAATATGTCAACATACAAATTTGCTTTTGAAATGCTACAAAAGATGCATAAAGAAAGGAAAATTGCTTTATCTTTTGCTCACTTCCTGTATCATTCTTTCTCGAAGAATTTCCTCCATGGGTCGGAGGTTGTTCGTCTCTGCCAATCTATGCCACTTGTCGATAATTATGGGTCTGTAACCACCAGCAGGAACGGGATACTTGTCCCTTCAGCTGGTAGTAAGTGGGCTAAACTAATGGTGTCAAACCCTTGGAGAGGAGAGGGATACATAGAACTAAGTGAGGATTACATCCGATCAGGTTCTTTTGGAGGCATTTACACTTCCGAGAATCAGCTCTTGGAGTTTGTTAAAACCTGTTTCAATGCTGTCGACATTCCTGAATTACGTCCCCCGAATGCTAAACTACCCACTTCTTCATCTCCATTGATGAAGGAGAATGCTCTTTTACTGTTGGAGTGGATAAGAAACCTACAAAGGAAGGGAATCTCAATACCAGAGAGGTTTTTGACAGGTATAAGGGAAGGGAGTTGGCTGAAGACCTCTTTGTCTTTTAAGGCTCCAAAAGAGTCCTTCCTTTCTAGTTCTGAGTGGGGGAATCTTCTTCAGATGGGTAATGTGCTTGTTGATATTCCCTTAATTGATGAAAATTTTTATGACTACCGTATCAGTTCTTACAAGGGGGAGCTAAGTGCCATTGGTGTGATGGTTGAGTATGGGGAAGCTTGTCGTTTCATAGCAAACCGTCTCATGTCACTTTCTGACTCCTCCACTCTAACAAGAAGCCACGTATTTTCGATGCTGGGTTTCATAAGGTATTTGGGGGTGAATTACAATTTGCCTGACGAATTTATGGGAAGGGTTAGAGAGGGAAAATGGTTAAAAACGTCTTCTGGTTACAGGCTCCCAGTTGGTTCTGTGCTATCAGATCCCAAATGGGAATCATTTTCTCAGATCAGTAAACTGCCACTCATTGATGAAGTCTACTATGGGGAGGAAATTCGTCGATATAAGAGTGAACTCAGATCATTGGGAGTGGTTGTTGGGTTTAACCAGGAGTATCAGCTTGTTATGGATAATCTATGCTTGCCTGCTTTCTTGATTACCTTGACAAGAGATAGTGTCCTTTCCATTCTTGAATGCATCAGGAATTCAAGATCATCAGATGCATTGTCAAGAAAACTCAGAGGTCAACAGTGGTTAAGAACTACACATGGCTTTATGGCCCCTCACGAATCTTTTCTATATGATTCAACGTGGGGTTGTCTCAATGAGATTGTTGATGGAGTCGCATTGATTGAAGAACACTTCTATGGGAGTGACCTTTGCTATTACAAAGAAGAGCTGGGACAGCTAGGGGTCATAACCAGCTTAGAGCATGCCTCCAAACAAATTGCACTCCGTTTCAAGTCGCATTTGTCTTCTTTGGGTGGTATATCAAAAGACAATGCACTTTCCCTCCTAAAGTTCTTGAGATATTGCAAGGAGTGCCTGCTACAAAATCCTCAAGTGGAGCTTATGAACTGCATCGTTGAACAGAAATGGGTGAAAACTACATGTGGCTATAGGACCCCCCGACAAGCTATTCTGTTTTCTCCACAGTGGGACTTCATATCTAAGCTTGCCGTTCTTCCATTTATTGATGACAGCCATTATGGAAATTGTATGTCTTCTTACAGAGAGGAGCTGAAAGATATGGGGGCTGTGGTTGAATTTGAAAGGGGTGCACGCTTTGTGGCCAAGAGTCTTAAACTGCCGAAAGATCCCACTACATTGGCACCAGCTCATGTGTTTTCACTGCTACATTGCATCAGATTGTTATTGAAAGAATTTCAACCCTCCTTGCCAGAGGAGTTTATGAGAGCTCTTGGCGAAGAAAAATGGCTGAAGACATACATGGGTTACAAATCTCCAAATGGGTGTTTACTCTATGATTCACTCTGGGAACCTCTCCTTCAACCAGAGGATGGGCCATTCATTGATGAAGCCTTTTATGGCAGTCAAATTGTGTCATTTAAGGAAGAGCTAAGAAGGATAGGGGTGAATATTGATCCTACAGTGGGATGTTCTTTAGTTGTGAACCACCTTAAAAGTCACTCTGAGAACCCGGCTATTGTTAGAATATACAAGTACTTGCACAAGTTCAATTGGAGTTCGGAAGAGGAATCAACTTCTTGGATTTGGATCCCAAATGGAGACAGCAATGGAGAGTGGGTGAAACCTGCAAAATGTGCGCTTCATGATAAGGACAATCTTTTTGGGTCGAGGTTTCATGTGTTGGATAAGCTTTATGAGAAGAATTTGCTTTCTTTCTTCTCTCTTGCCTTTGGAGTGGTTACAAATCCTAAAATTGAGGACTATTGTGAGCTTTGGAAGACTTGGGAAGATGAAGATCACTTATTGACACTTGGCGAGTGCTCTTGCTTTTGGGCTTCCATTGTTAGGCATTGGAATTTAAGGACGGAAAAGCTTATTTCAAATTCCATTATGAAGCTACCCAAGAGTACGGACTTGGGTAGCATTAAGTTATGTGATAAGAGAGAAGTCTTCATCCCAGATGACCTTCAACTGAAGGATCTCTTTAGTGAAACCCCTTCGGGATCAGTGATTGTTTGGTATCCTCAATTCAGCATGCCTTCTATTCCTCTCACTAAATTGTTTGAAATTTATTCAATAATTGGCGTTAAAGCCATCTCTAAGTCAGTGCGGAAGGACGAATCTTCCATGTCTTGTGGTACTGAATTTCGCAAGGCTGTTGGGTTTATTAGAAAGGGCCTTATCCGAATGGTTTTGGGGTATTTAGCTAATCCTTCTCTTGTAATTGCACCAGAAGATAGACATCAGATGGCAAAATCTCTTCTTCAGCTGACTGTTTTCGAGATGGATGAACCGATAACAGTGTTTTGCTTTCTACCAATCTCTGCCGATAAGAGTTTGAGTGTTCAATCGACCAGGATGGTGAGGTGGGAAAAGGACAGTTCGAGGCTATTGGTTCAGTTATGGAAAAAAGAAGATCAGAAATCCAACATAGAATTTGCAACTTATTTTGCCGAAGCAGTATCAAAGGGCTTGCTTTGGGACAAAACTGAATTGGTTGATGATCTCCTAGAGCTGATTAAAGTGGGATTCTTACTCCAGTATGACGTAAATGCAGTTGATTTCTTGCTGAAAACTAAGAATTTGCAGCTCTTTGAGGAAGATGAGCAGTTCCTTTCATCTGCATTCCCCTCTGATTAGTTCTTGGTCTATGTTTCGGGTTTCATTTTACTTGGTATGTTGCTTTTCTTTGGGAGTTTTTTTTTGAAGGTCCTTAAACTGTTTTGATGAGTTCAAAGAAGCAAAGAGCAATGGGCAGGTTTTAAGCTTTTCTCTCTGTTAAATGGAATGTAAATAAGGTAATGTTGACTTGGGCTATTAAAGTGTGTACGATCTTGTGGCTTCTCTGTGTATGCATGTCTTGTTGTTCTAAAGAGTAACTATTGAAGCTTATTTACTATTTCCATATCTGGATGGTTCTCTTTGTAGTTTGAATTACATCAGTTTATAAGTGACTATTGTTGCTTATATCACATAAGTTATTGGGATAACCAACAATCACGAAAAATTACATGTCATCAAATTGATTTCTAGAAACAGATTGATTATGACCACTTATTATGGTGCTTACATGTTTGTGGGTTTTAAAATTATTGTTTGGTTTCAAAACTTACTAGTATTTTCGAATATGGAGTGTGTACTTTTAGTGGTTGTTTGACCTTGGCCCAGCCATCTCCGCAGAGGTGGGTGGGGTGTGTCTTGATTTCTCACAGCTGGGGGTTATGTCAAACAACTCAGTGTAGACATTGTAGAGGAGCCCTCTTAAGCATAATTTTTTTGGCTTATTATTAAGACAAAAGCCTTAAAAGACTTTTCTTTTAAGAAATGAAACCTAATAAGATTTTATTTTT
This sequence comes from Amborella trichopoda, assembly GCF_054954075.1. Taxonomy (NCBI): domain Eukaryota; kingdom Viridiplantae; phylum Streptophyta; class Magnoliopsida; order Amborellales; family Amborellaceae; genus Amborella; species Amborella trichopoda. Next base: position 4,270,053 of record NC_142341.1, on the reverse strand, counting down.
TAGAGAGGGATAAATCGATCGATTTACCTCTAATTTAAAAACGAAATATTAAAGCTTCTCATCTCTCGCTTTTTTCCCATAGTTTCTTCCCCCTTGCACATCTTCTATTTGAAAACCCAACAAATTCTTTTTTTCTATCACATTCTCTCTCTAAAAAGCACGAGAAGAGGCAAGAATGGTGTTGGGGTCGTGGTGGTAGTATCACTTGTGCCCCAACTAAGCTCTAGGCTTCGATTCTCTTCTAACCTATTAAATACCCCTTACAATTTAAAAAATATGAATTACCCAAAAAAAAAAAAAATGTAAAAATGAGATTGAGTTTGTAGAGAAAAAAATATGAGAGGAGGCAAGAATGTATTTGGGGTTTTAGAGAAAGAATGTGATTAGAGGCGAAAAGGAGATTAAATTTCTGGAGAATATGAGACACGACAAGATTTTAGGTTGGGGTATGATAGTGGGGGTTTAAAACCTGTGAAAAGAGTTTCCATTTTCTCTAACTAGATTAGACAAATTTTTTATGTCTTTTATTTCATAACCTAATTAGGAAAGATTTCTATACTTTCTCTACAACATAGAAGATCTATGCTTTTCCTACCATTTAGCCGTCTAATTTTAATCAAGAGAACCATTCACCGTTTGATTTAGATCCGACGTCTCAAAGTATTTTATTTTTAGTTTTTTTTTATACAAATTTTATGAATATGAAATTTAGTACATGTCATCTTTTCATTGAGGTGCACCTATAAAAAATATTTAAAATAATTTTTCGATAAAATATGTTGACCAAAATACATCTCGAAACTTTCAAGGGTATTTTGGCTATTTTATTTATTAAAAATATTTTTTTTATATTTTTTGCTAGTACGAGTTTAATAGAGGATTGGGCGTCCCAAATTCGGTGTTAAAATAGTTTATAAAAAAAATTTAAAATAAAATAGTGTAGAGACGTGACATTGTGATTGAGGTAATCTTATTCCTCCATTCAGATTGGACGGTTGGATAAAGAGAAGTATATAAGTTTTACGTTGTAGGGGAAGCATAGAAAACTTGCCTTTGGTTCTTTACTTATAGTAGAAGGTTATAATAAGGCCAAAGCTTTATTTAGGGGGAAAAAAAGAAAGAAGTAAAGCCCTACCTTCGAGCTCATAAAAAAATATAGTGTTTTGGCATCGGAAAGCCTTCAAAGTTCAAATCAATTAAGATTTCAAGCCTTAAAAATAACATATATTGTAATGTATTATTTAGAAACTCCATCTTCTAAATGTTCATAAATCTATAAAATCTATACCATTATTTGAGCAGCAAGTTTCATAATAAGTGGGAGAAACAAATTTTAGAGCCATCTTTAGTGTTTCGTATGCCCGTAGTGATTTCGAACAAGATTTTGAGGTGAGTCTTTACTTAAACTTTTTTTTTTTTAATATCTTTCATAAGGCCTAGGTGTCATAGAAATTGCATGCTTTGTCCATTGGTGTCAAACCCAAGCTGGTCATGGGCTTTGTTTGGTGGGAATCTCTCATGTCGCTTTGATGAGATGTCGCACTGGAACATGTACAAATATAAAAGGACCTACAAGTTTTTTAAAAAAATATCGATTTAGATCAGAATTCCATTTTAAAAATCTACTCTCATTAAATATCGAGAATCGGTTAGTTCTCCCCATGAGATGGTGGCTTCTATTAAAGAACTAGCTAGAATCATGCTCACTTTTTTTTTCTATTATTTTATTTTAAATATTTTTTAATTTTTAATGACCAATTCAAGAAAAACGTCAAACCGGATCGTATATCTAGATAAACAATCCGAGTCAACCAACCGTTTCTTAAAACTCTCTATACAAACTTGTGCTACTAAGTAAAAATTTAACATTCCAAAAAGAAAAAAAAAGGGTGCGATTTAAGGTTGCAGCTATAAATAATCGAATTAAAGCGTACCTCTAAAATTTATCATAACATGTAATTTTGGTGTAAATTTTTTTAGAATTATTTAAAAATTTATTTTTATATTTAATTATAAAATTTAAAAAATAACTAAAATCAAATAGATCTATAAATATATGAAAATCTTTAAAATAAAATATTTGAATAATGTGTTGCAAAATCTTTAAAATAAACTCTCTGAATAATTATTGCAAGATATATTATTTTTAAAAAATAAAATCTTTTTTTTTAATTCGTATTAAGTAGAGATAATAATAATAATAAACACCTCACTTTTTTTTGGTAAAGCCCAAACGCATAAGGGTAATATAGTCTTTTGGCCGCTGAAAGGAGTAGGGAGGAATCGTTTGGCAACATAAGTAATGTGCCTGGCGCTCACCTGCAATCAGAGAACAAAAGAAAAGCCCTAGAGAGAGAGAGAGAGAGAGAGAGATATGGCGTTTGTGATGGAGTTTGCTCGGAATCTGATATTGAGGAGCATGGAGGATCCAAAGGAGAGAGACAGGAGGACGAGGGAGCACATTTATGAGATGAAGGAGAAGTGTAAGAAGACAAAGGAGATGTGGAGTTTGCCCCTGAGACCCTATGGCTTCTGGACCTTCGACCGCCACAACGCTCAGCTCACATGGGACGCTCAGATCAGTCAGGTTCCAGGACGCAGGGACCCTTACGATGATCTCTTAGCCGACAGCAATTGATTCTCTCTCTGTGTCTGTAAGTTCAATTTCTCTCTCTAGGTTTCTCTCTCAATTGACCCATGAATCTGTATTTATTGTATATTCTCTCTCTCGATTTACGCATGCATCTGTTTGTTTTGATTCTTTCTCTATCTCTTCTCTCTCTCTCTCTCTAGCTGTAAGCCTCTTTCTCTCTAATTCAATTGACCCATCGATCAATATCCAAACTCTCCCTTCTCTATATCCTTAATTTCAAGCACCCTCTCTTTCTCTCGACCCACTCTCCCTTCTCTATGTCAAGCTCTCTCTCGCTTATATGCAATTTTTCTGACACTTTTTTCTTTTTTTTTGTGATTCTCTTATCTCACTTTCTTCCTACAACCATTTTCTGATTCCATTGCCCCGTTTCTCTCTTAGCTTGAATCCTCTGTGCTATTTTTTGATTATCTGATGTTTTTTGTCAGTTGTCCCATGAAAAATTGTTCTTTTTCTTTTTTAATCAGATAACTATACGTTATAACATTGCTTTTGATTGTAATAGAGATAAACAATTGTATTTGCTCTATCCCTTATTCCAAATATGGCTGACAAATAGGTCTCTTATCTCTTTTTTATTTTGAATTTTTTAATCCATTGTTAATGATGATTGTTAGTTGTCCTTGTGTGATATAAGTGGGGCTTTTTAAATCAATTCCTAATATCAGAACTTTCTCATAAAGGATGGATTCTATCCCAATCTTGATGTTAACCCTTATGAGTATAGCAGTAAAAATGTTGAAAGAAAACTAAAGATTGGAGAAACATAATCTGATTTTGTGAATCCATATTCAGTATAGAAAATCTGGATTAGTTAATGTAATTAATGGATTCTATGTTCTTCTTTTAAGCAAATATTTTGTTAAAGAAGTGATTGCTACAACAGTCATAATTCCATTTTTCTACATGGCTCTGCACTACAATCTCAGAAAACTTACCAAAAGACAAAAAATTCAAGAGACTTGTTGATATCCTAGTTGTTTGGTATTGTAGGGTTTAAAATTTTTTGTCATATGGTTTTTTGAATTATCTAATCAGAAATGGAACTATTCAAAAGAAAAAAAAAAAACTCACCAGGAATAGCCCAAAGAAGAGCTTGTATGGATCATTTGTTGGGTGATCTTCTTGAGTACTTCTAATCAAAGAACTAAGAAAATGTGGGTTTTTGGTAACTTTAGTGGTAAGGATTGCAGTTTGAAGTGTTTTTCAGATAGATATGGAGCTTACTCATGAGTAGGCTGGAACAGACCAAACATGCGACTGACGTGCTCAATGGTTATTTTATTAGGAAAAATACTTTCACTCATGATTGGTAGTACATCCTAATAGGGCCAAAGAGCATGCGTTAAAGCAATTTTTTAAAGAGTAGTGCTAAATGATACTTATGCTTACATTAATTCAAATTTGACCTACAGTTTCATTTTTTTTTTTCATCAAGTTGGCATCTGGGTCTGATCTTCCATGAGGTTTCCATTTAAGGAACAAGGAGCATTAACAACCACTTGTCAAGTTCAATAGGACCTCAAAAAATTCTTGATTCTTCTGTAAACATTCCTTATAGGCCAATTAAACAACATCACCAAAGGACCAACTTGTGGCATAGTCTCTCACCGATTCGTAACTTGGTCGCCCATACCTTTCTCACTGCTCCTTTCCTTTTGAGTTTTAGGGGGTATTCTGAACCAAATTTAATTTTTATATAGCTCTTATGGAAACTAGTCTTCTCTCTCTCTAGCCTCTCTCCTGACCAGTTGGTATCTCTATACCCCACATTGATTGGAAGGACCTGAAGCTATTCAATAAGCAGCTTGAATGAAAGCCCTTCCTTACTTTCTTGGAGTCTATCTTGTTGGTTCCATTTTCTGCCACATATGCAATGAGATAAAACTCCTGAAATTTACAAGTAGATTTCTATACTTCTCTATATACGTAGTGTAAATCAGTCTTTAAAAACCCGTACTTGGTGGTTAACTTGGACCCCGCTAAGTTGACTCGCTGAGTTGAACAGTCAACTCGAAAAAAAAGTGATCAAGTTTTTCAATTCTTTTGTTAAGGGGCATAAGAAAATCAATGTAGTCTCACTTGTCACCAAGTTAAAACAATAGCGACTGCTCCAGAGTTCGCCTTTAGGTGATAAAAGAATGCGAGAACATTTATGTTCATATATATATCTACATATATACATAACTCAGGATATACATAACTCAGGAACACCCGAGTTTTTCAGTATAAAATGCGGCAACTGGTTGAGTTTAGAGTAGTCGGCAAGTTTTTCTTAGTTGAAATCAGTTTTTTATCCACTGTTCTAAATCCCTTCTTTCTTTTTTTCTCCTACTTTACAAACCTTGTTTTTTTTTTCTTGTATTGAATCTGCTTTTTGATGATAGTCATGTTGTCTATATTATCTATGCAGGAAAAAGAAAGCAGCTATAGAGCACTAGACGCGATGGAGGGAGAGCTTCTTTTTGGCTTTAGGTTTTCTAATAATCTACTCTGGTATGGAATGTGTATTGGAGTTGAGCATACGTATATTTAACTTAACATGATCTGGTTTGTCAACTTGGTGCCGTTCAATTTCGTAGACCCTATGTTTATATAGATCTGCCCCTCCATTGGTTGACTTAAACTGTGGCAAAGTGATATATGTTCCTTGTGTTATTTCAGTTGTCCATCTGTCCTCTCATGTGCTTCCTTTTATTTTGTGGATATTTTTAAATGGAAAATGATGGGTAGATAATGGAGTAAAGTGGAATTTATGCTAATGGGTATTTTTCTTTGAATGCATACTTTAATTGTGGAAATGAATAATCTTTAAGTGAGAAAAAGAAGAACGTAATGAAATTGGTGAGCTATATATGAAATTTGAAACATTCAACAGAAAACTTTTGATTATTGGGGATTCAACAGGTTACCTTAATTTATCCACCAAAACAAAGATCTCTGGTTTTTCTACATTTGGGGCAAGATGTTGAAGATTAATGTGACCTTTCTTTCATCCAAATGATTGTAAGGGCTGACAGGGAATATTAATTTTACAGTGATAAAGAGGCAAGATTTTTGTTCATACTTGAGGTCCAAGGGGTGTCTTGTGAAGGCTACGTCACGTCCTTAATGGGGTTGTCTTATTTGGAGTCCCTTATCTCTATGGAGTTTTTAAGTTGAGGAATTTGAGGTTTCATATCGTGTTGGGGTATTTGAGGTGTCATATCGTGGTAGAAAGCCTATTGGAGTTTTATTTTAGTTTGTTAGGTAGGTTTCTTTCCATTATGGAGTCCTAGAAACCCCATGGTAGGGAACTTACACAAACTTCTAGAAAGATCAATCTTCTCGAATATTATGTGCACTCTAGATTAGAAAGTTGATTATTAAAACTTTTAGTAAGTTGTTTATTTTCTTGATTGCGAGCAATTCGGCCGCCTAGGCTGGGATCTGGGCAGGCATGCCTAAGTGGGGCGCCTAGGCGGTCAAGGTGGGTGCCCACCGAGTGCCGTCCCTTAAAAATAAGGTGTGGTATTGCTTTATCTCTCTCTCTCCCCCCCTCGGGTCCATGTGCTCTCTCGACATATGAGAAGAAGAAGAAGAAGACGAATCCCAAGTGTTCGATGTGCGGTCTGTCTCTCTCATACACACACAAAGATATACATGGACCTTTATGCTTCATCTTTACACGTAAGAAGAAGAAAAAGAAGAAGAAGATCTCTAAATGTTTGATGCGAAATCTCTCTCTCCATATCCCCCAAGTACTGGAGAATTCTCTCTCTCTCAAATGCAGATCTAAAAGGGCACAAAAAAAAAAAAAAAAAAAAAAAAAATGGTATTTAAGAATTTCATGTGAGACTTCACATACACACAAAACAACATAGGGGTCCACTCCAACCCTCTTCGCTTAGGTGGCCCCCTTGGCACCTAGGCTGCCCAGACCCTTGGTCGCTTAGGCGGCTGCATCTGCCTTCTTGAACATTGTTTGCATGTTAATACTCCAGAAAATTAGAAAGTTTAGGATGGTGAAATAGCTCGACTCCCAACTCCCAAGCGAAATCCAATAAAGATGGATTCAAATTCTATGAATGCCATGTAATCCTATGACTAAATCCATTGATGCGAGGACACCTTTAAAGAGAAGACTCCTCATGGCGATTCTTCACCTCTAGCGTAGGATTGGGAGAATCTCACCCTGAGGGTCAGAGCAAGATCTCCTAAAGCCCTAGCTTATGGTTTGGAGGTTTTCGCTACACAATCTTGGGCCTTCTTTCCCTCTAACCCCTAATTCACACCAGTCTCACCTCTTTCCGTTCAAGCCCGATCATCGTCCTTGTTGGACCTGCAAATTCTCAGTAAGATTCACCGCCATAAAAACCTTAATTTAAACTGTTAACGTTGTCCCAAATTTACTGGACATTTCCCCTAATCCTAACTACTTGCCGACCTCAAGCATCATTCACTTGTGTTTGTATTAGAAGCCTTACTCTCTCTCGCTCTACACACGGATTATTATTATCATCATCGTCAACAACGCTTTTTTCCAACTAATTGGAGTCGGCTACAAAAATCTTAGTATGTCATTCTACTCTATTAACGGCCATACCCTCAGTGAGGTCATAAGTCCGTATATATTTTCTCATTGCTTCCAACGATGTTTTTTTGAGCATACCTTTTACCTTTTTTAAATATTTTATTTGAACTTACTTGCCTTTCCTAGCATATGATGTATTGGGTTTGCACCACAAATGGCCGGTCAACCTAAATCTAATTTAACTTATCTTATCGTCTATTGGGGTCGCACCTAAATTCCTCCGAATGTATTCATTTTGAATCCTATCCCTTCTTGTCTTGCCACTTATCCATCTCAACATCCTCCCCTCAGCTAAATGCATGATATGGGTATATTGTTTCTTTATCGTGCTGACCTCACAACTGTCCTATAGAACATTCCCTTTAGCTTCATTGGTATACAACGATCACATAAAACTCTGGTTGCAATCTCCATTTCGCCCACTCTGCTCTAATTCTATATGTAACATCTACCTTAATATTTCTATTTTTCTGGACTATCAACTCAAAACATCGAAAGTATGCTTTTTTAAGTATTTTCTTGCTGTTAAATATTAACTACTTCCTCATTTCTATTCCTATTATTACTAAACTTGCATTCCATAAATTTGGTCTTTGTCCGGCTAATTTTAAAACCTTTCAGGAAAAAAGCCTGGGCTTAATTGCTTAGTGCTTGACGATTTACAACGCTATGTCCTAGACTCAAATCTTAGGGGCCCTCTCCCGAATGACTCACCCAAAAAAAAAACAATTTAAAAGCCTTTAGATTCTAAAATATCTCTCCAAAGCCAATCTTTTATATATATATATATATAGAGAGAGAGAGAAAGAGAAAGTTTGTGTTTGATGACTATAAACCCTTATTCAATCCTATAACCTGAACTTATTCCCATCATAGTCAAACGCAAAACCTTAGACTCCATAACCCAACCCTCGTTTTGAAGCCTTCAATGCATGCTACACTTTGTGTTGTAGCCAACCCCATGATACCGCGTCTGATCATTCTTGGAAAATGATGAGCAGTTTCCTGATAAAGGAAAATGCTTAGAGGCATTATAGTTGGTACTTCAAGAACTGTTTTGTGAAGGTGCGACTTTCATTGGATAATCAAGTTTTATGTGTTTTCAATAAATGAACTCCATTGTGACTGGCATATAGTTATTTAGAAAGCAAGAGTTTAATAATCGTTAATAGTTGGGATATGGGTGGGTTGTGTTAGGCCGGTGGACAACATAAAATTTTGTCAAAACTTATCATGATTGCTGAACCTACAATGAATATAATAAGTTGGGATTTGGGAATTAAAATTCTTAATATAATTTCAGAATCTCTTAAAAAAATTTGCAAATTCCACAGGTAAGGTAATCATATTCCCAGGTTTCTGGCCATTTCTTTTCCTCCTATGTGAGATATTTTCAATGTTCAGGACACAATGCACAAACTCCTATATTATGATATTATTACATAAAGATAATGATACAGTGGCCAAATCTTCCTATCAGTTTCCTTGAGATTTTATCATAAAAACCTATGATGCATCTTCAGTCTTCCATTGCAACAAGAAAGAGTGAGTGTCTAATACATGCATACTCACGCACACAGGCATACACAAACAAACATGGCTCCAGGAACGTCAAATACGCTAGTCCTTTTTCGTTTTTGTTTTCTGGGGGAGGCTTGGAGCTCGCTCTCTCTTAAGCCAGGGTCCAACCAAAAAAACCTAAGCTTTGAGAGGAAGATCTTCATTCTTCTAGTGGACTTCCTCCGCTGACTCTGCACTGTCTGGTTTCTTGGGCAGGAGCTGAGGCCTGTCATGGTCGCTAGGCTTGTAACAGTAGCGAGTGCTCAGCAGATTGTTTACGAGAAGAGTGCTTCTTGCCAATGCCTGGAATTTCCTTCTCATGATTCTTTTGTTTGCTTTATCCTATCATGTATTGACCCTCAATATGTTTAGAAACCAAGAAGCTTTGCCAAATTGCAATTTTTATGATGAAAAATGTGACAGTCGTTTAAGTGCCCAAAGTTCAGGAAAAAATCCAGCCAAAGACATTTTAATGTCTTTGATATGAAATGGTTGAAAGTAGTGAAAAAAGATATAGGGACTTATGATAATGTATACTTGATCCCAATTAGTTGAGAAAATGATCCCAATTAGTTGAGAAAATGCTTTGATGACAATGACGATGATGATGATATGAAATATGTTTCAGAAAAGCATGGCAAAGCTCACTGCAGTGATGGCTAGAAAGTGACTTGTACCAAAACAAGGCACAACCTCAACCGCTCAAAAGTTGAGTCTCGCACTCTTGGTTTTAATGGACGACGACGGCAGTGGCAAGGACTATTTCTTTTTGACTCGATATCAAAATAAACCTCACTTTTCAAGTATTTTTATCCTTTTTCTAACATTTCAAATTAAAATCATGTTTAATTCGATTGGCATTCAGAAATCAAATCAATATATATGGGTGAAACACTAAATAGGTAATAATATGTTAGGTGTATTTTGATAAATTTCCCTTAAATTTAAAACAACCTAGAAATTATATTGGGATTTGGCTTTACTTTTGAGCACATATGCTCCCTCCGGTGCATAGTTTATTTCTACTCCTTTGGTTAGATGACCTACTTGGGAGATTTTTTCAATCTGAAATTTTGATAAGCTTTTTCGAATTATTAGATAATTATTTAAAAAAAAATTGAGTTTTCTAACACTTAGATCTCATTCTCTAAAAATTGGATGGTTTCTATTCAATCTTGAGGTACTTTTTTTTCAAAGTGTTTAGTGGGTACAACTAGGAAATTCTTTTTATTTATGTTAATCTATTTGAGGTGGTAAAGTAAAACTATCCTAGGTGGGGTTTAATTGGGGGAGTAAATAGACATTGTACTCTTGAGAGAGTAGAATATCTTTTGGCTTTACTACATGGGTTTGACCGGTCATTTTGCAGAAAAGAGACAGATAGAAGGAGAAGCTCACCTCCCCACAATCACGGCTTCCTTTGTCATCACCATCCTTGTTCTTGTTCCCACTCTTACCTGCAAAAACAATACCATGAGAGAATGCATTTGGAAAAGGAATAGAGATTAGGCACACATCCGAGAGAGAGAGAGAGAGAGAGAGAGTAAAACGAGAAAGGAGGACAGAGGACAGAGGGGGAGCAATCATGGTGTGAGAGAATCGGTAAAGCGTCCCATTGTACCCGATCCAAATCTGGGGATGGGTTCAAAAATTAGACCCGAGTCCCCAAATACTATTCAGGTCGGGCTTGGATCCAATATCATTTGTTGGGTTTGGGTCTGGGTCCGGGTCCGGATCCGCGTCCCGAGACCCCTTGCCACCCATAAAGAATAAAGAATAGACAAGGGAGAGAGAAATTAAAGTCACCGTTTTCTTTGGAATCCTGTGGTCCAGCAGAGTCATTAGAAGTATCACCGGTCTCTTTGAGAGAAGCAAAATAATATTCCCTAAAACTTGGAGAACTACGCACGTATTCCTCGTCCTCAATAACCTTGAAAGTATTCACATTAAGGCCCCTAACATTTACGTTATTGCCACTGTCCCCTCCCTCCTCTTTTTCCGGCCACTCGACCGGGAAATGGTCCCCCCTCGCCGGTATTTTACTTCCTGGCGACTCCACGACTTCCACTTTGCCCACGGGAAAAAGATTTCCGGGTGTTATCTCCGGGAAATTATTTTCCTGCTTCTTTTTCGGCGTCTCTCTCTCTTTTTTCGGCATTTCATTTACCACCTCGCTCTCCTGTTCTGGTTTCTCAGTTTCTTTAATCTCTTCTGATTTCTCTGTAGCCAATTCTTTCTCTTCAGAAACGATTGGTTCTATCTCCTCTGCGTTGTTTTCCGGCGACCCCACATTTTTTTCTGGCGAGACTTCATTCTGAATCACCTTTTCCGGCAACCCCAAGTTTTCAACCTCAATCACCTTTTCCGGGGGGAATTCGATCTGAATTTCGTCCTGTGAGTCAATGCTTTCTTGTGAAGCATGGGCTACTCTGTTTTTCCGGCAAAGATTGTGCAAAGAATCGGACGGAGAACCGGTTCCCCTGCAACCAAATAGGTCTTTTGCCGAGAGGCTTTTCGTCTTTCTCCCAACAAGAAGCCCTGAATCCGGTCGCAATTGGCTATAGGTACCTAGGGCTTCTTCATCGATCTCTGGCTTAGAGCCTGAGCAACCCATAGGTAGAGAGAGAGAGTTAGAGCGAGAGAGAGAGAGGAGGGGACATGCAGAGGAGGGAGGGGTTGGATTTTGGGTTGAGGGAAAAGTCTGAGCTTTTGGGTTTTTGAGTGTTAATTTTTTGTCGGGTGGTTGGAGATCGACTGTTGTTGCAGAGGAATCGGAGTTAAAATTTGGAAAGCATTGGGTGTTCTTTTGACTTGTGGTCTCTCTCTTCTGGGTAGAGTTATATTGGCATTGGGTTCATTTGATCTCTGTGTCATCCGGATAGATTTTTTTTTCTTGGGTCGATAGGATTGACAGTTAACTGCATAAGAACCGGATCAAAATTAGTAAATGATTTCCTATTTCCCACTTTGTACATTCAAAGAACGAAGTTCTGTCATGTCATTCTCTCTCTCTTAAAGTTAGAGGATTGGAAAATCAACCTCTCTCCCATTGAAGATGACTAAATTTGGGTTTGAAATGATTGGATTCTGTTAAATCTCCTCTGTTCCCCATGGTTGAAGTGTAGGAGATCTTAAAAGTTGAAGAATGCTAATTCCGAAGTATTGTTATTTTCATGGTCGTAGCAGAAGAACCGGGTTTTGTGTTTTTTGGGTTTAAACTTAGAGAGAGAGAGAATTATTGCATGAGAATCGGGGACTTGACCTTTTCAACAGACTTGGCAGCTATTTTCTCTGCTTCTGTTGTTATTTGGTTTACTTTTCCTATTTTCATGGGGTCTTTGAAGAAATCTTTTACCGGCTCTCTCTCTCTCTAAAAAAACCATTTCCAATGTACACTGTAAAGCCTCTCCCGCTCTCACCAAAAAACCATTTCTAATGTACACTGTAGAGCCTCTCTCTCTCTGTCTCTTTTGTGGAGAGTATCGAGTTCTCCAATTTGGGGGAAAACCCAGAACTGTGGCGTTTGGATTAATAGAATTATGCAAGACATTTGGCCCACCTGCTACATCAGATCTCAATAAATAGAATCTCACCCACTAGTTAAGAACTCATGGTGACAAAGTTAATATTTTCCGAGTTTCTTAGCATCATTTAACTGAATCTGCAGAGCTTACTCCTGCTCAAAACAAAGGAAAAGACAACCCACATATGCAAAATCTATTAAAAATCACAACCAAAAAGAAAATACCGAATTCAGAGAGAGAGACCTAATGGATGCTCTTCAATATGAAATTGAGCTTTCATGGCTATAGAATTCCTCCTTTTTAGAGAGAGAGAGAGATCATGGGTATAGTTCGGTATCAAATTTTAGATTCCATGGCTATGAAATTGCTCTCTGTATTTTAACCTATCTACTTGTTCGTAAAGAAAAGAAAACGAAAGCCAGTTCGAAAGAGATTGTCCTTATCATAAAGTACACAATTCTCACTCTTAACCCTTTCTCCATCTTGGTTTCATAATGAACCCATCCCAGACTAGGAAATGTATCTTCTGACTTCCACCCACAAGAATTAAGATAGTTCTCAGAATCCGGGTTATGGCACGGAGCTGGGTATGCGAGAGCAGATGATGAAGCCAAGCAGCAACCATCTCTAGCTTCAACTTTTGCTCTGAATTCTTTCAAATCTATCCCATATGATGAGATGATAAGTCCATAGTTCTTCATTGATAAATGAGGCATCATCTTGCTCTAAGATGGATGTGCATTTGGGAAGTAATGAAGGCATCATCTCTGGTCGGAGACTCGTACCCCATACGGTTCTTGAGTCATTTCTTCTTTTTGATTGTTAGTGAAATTCTTTAGCCGAGGAGTGGCAATATGGGTCTGAATTCCACTGCCTGATTATTTCAAGAACTGAGATAGCTTGACTTCCTGTTATTTTACTTGGCTTTCGGGGCAATTGGAAATCTTCTGTTACAAACTTGAACCCATCTTAAGATAAATTACTCATGTTTATCCTTCAGTTGTAACCCCTAAGGTTCGAAGCTCATTGCTGTAATTTCTGATACCCTCACCATAACATGCTTCATCGATTATGGGAATATCAGTGATTTGAAGATCTCTTTATTCAGAATCAAGCAACCTTTTGTAGTTTAACCATATTCCTAGCCTAGCTCCTGCCGCCAACTCTTTCGGGAAAATATACTGGTTCCCCAAGTTTCTAATGCATTTCAACAATGAAAATGCCTGGTCAATGTCCACGTCGGATGAAGCCCCAAGTGACCTTAATCTTCCAGCTATGAAATGAAAAGCTTAATTCTTTCCAAATGTGGATCCAAGAAATTGTTACTTCATCTTTATAAGAAAGAATAAGATTGTCATAAAACTTTGCATAAATGATAGGAATACTACTGGGAATCGGACGGAGACCTGTAACGAGAACTAGTCTTCAACCAACATCCTTCTTTTATGCAAACTGAAGAAGTATAGCAGTTCTAGCCATCGAACTTTTGATCCAATCAATAGAAGAAAGGCGTTCTCCTTTTTAATGGAGATGAAGATAGAGGTAATGCCAAATTAGAAGCCATGGGTAACGCGAAATTAAGAGAGATATGATTGGGTACATTCAAAGCTTTCATGTGTTTCTTCAGGAAATCTAAAAGCTTCTTCTCATTTGTATTTTCACCAGAAAATTTGCTTGAATGGATATATCGCTCTCATATAACAATATATTGAAGTTTATTATCAAAGCCTCTTAACAATTTTTCTCACTTGATAACAGGCACAAGCAACCCGCGCCTTTGAATTACATTTCCATAAGCATTGAGAACTGGTGTGGATGGGCAATAATTATTAACCAGCCCCTCTGCGAGAAATTTCTCCTCAAAGGAATCATACAAGAAGTGGGTGAAGTCAATTACGATAAATACTTCAAATAATTAACAAGTCTCTTATTGAACTGATTCACAGAAATTTCCTCGACCAGTGCATACTTGTGCAACCATGTTGTCAAACTTTTCCTCTTTCATGCCTTTGCAGAGCAGTCTGAAAGGTTTCAGGCATGAAATACGATACCAGATCCACAGTTGAGCTCTATATTTCAATTTGTTAGTCAATGAGTATGCTTTTCATTTAAAGATAGGCCTATATTTAACCCCCTTAAGCTGCTGCTTCAATGCTACATACCCCTATCTTTTTGTGCTTAAAGAGCAATGGCATGAACTCCAAGTCCCATCGGTTCAGATTCAGCAAGTAATCATCAGGCGAGGCCAAGTTTCCCCGAGTTGCATGTATTTGGCAAAGAGTAGTGAGTGTTATTCCTATAATCACTATTTTTATGTTTTACTCTTTTTTTGGAAATTTTAAAGTGTCCAAAATTGTAAATCGGTTTTTTTTAAAAAAAATCCATTTTTTTTACTTTTACTTCAGGTTTTTTTTTTTTTTTCTTTTGAAATTTTTGCAATTTTATTTTTAGGGCCAAAAGGGGCTGTGCTAGATACAACCTAGTTCTAAGGTCTCGGCTGAGTAACTCGCCTTGTCTTGGCCAAGGCGAGCCCCGACACACTGGTCCCAATTGTCACCAATGAAGCAAAGGAGCCCAATATATATAGAGGTTAAAAATCCTCTCTCGATTATTTCTGATCCTCAATCAACCTTCATTCAAAATTACTTCATTATGAATAGTGTGTTGGTGGCACACGAGTGTGTTCATTAGAGGGTGTTAAGTCAGTTACCATGGGTGATGATAAAATTGGATATGGAGTAGGCTTATGATAGAGTTGAATGGGGTATTTTACTGAAAACAAGGAAAAAAATGGCGTTTGGTGGTAAATGTAGGAGCTGGATTGTTGGTAGCATGTCATTTGCCAATTTCTCTATTCTTATCAATGGTAGCCCCAAAGGTTTTTTCCTGGCTTCAAGAGGTTTGTGCCAAGGTGATCCGTTGTCCCTTTTTATCTTTACAGTTTATGTTGAATGTTTTAATATCTTGATCAAGAATGTGGAGAGCACAGGTAACTTTGCAGGGTTTCAGGTTGGGGTGAACGAGCTTAGTGTGTCTCATCTCTAATACGCTGACGACATATTTATATTTTTCCAATCAAATATTGATCAAGTTTCTAATGTTGCATATTTTTTAAGTTGTTGTGAGGTAGCTGTGGGTCTAAAAGTGAATTTTGATAAGACTTCTCTTATTGGTATTAACTGCATTGAGGGTTTGGTAAAGGAACTAGCTGATGCTATGGGATGTAAAGTGGGCTCTTTTTCCTTTACTTATTTGGGGATTTCGATTTCTAATGGTAGTATTACCATTTCGGTATCGGATAAAGTTTTGCGAAGAATTCAAGTTAAATTGGACTTGTGGAAACCAAAATATTTATTTTTAGGGGGAAGAGTAACGCTTTTACATTCATACTTGGCCAATTTGTCCATTTATCAAATATCAGTTATGGAGATGCATTATTCCATTGTTAAAAAAATAGATAAATTGATGAGAGATTTTTTGTGGGGTTCAGGTGAAAAGGTGAGAATAGGGTTTGCATACCTAAGAGCAAAGGTGGACTTGGCATTAGAAAAGTGTGGCTAGTCAATCAAGCTTTGCTTTGTAAATGGTGGTGGTGCAGCTTTACTCTTAGATATCATTTGTGGTATCAAATTCTATCTCATAAATATAGTATGGATAGGCATGGTTTGTGGATTGGGGGAGGTAAAGGTAACGAGAGCCGTTCTGTTTTCTGGCAAGCTATTTATCTGTGTAAACCATTGCTTCATAGAAATATTAGATGATCTGTTGGTGATGGTTGCCAGATTTCTTTTTGGCTTAAAAAATGGCTTGGTGATAGGCCATTAAAATTGGTTTTTCCATAAGTTTATGATAGAATGGTGCAGCCTTATGCCAAGGCCTCAAGAGTTATTTGAGTTTAGGGGCAATGAAGTGGTGTGGAATATTCAACTCCTCTATAATAGAATCAATGAAAATACTTTCTCTAGTTACCTTGCCCTTATGGATATGCTAAATCATGTGTTTATTCGTAGGAACATTGCACATGAAGTGGTATGGGAGATTGAATGTGATGGTCTTTTCTCGATGAACTCAGTTTATCGTCTTCTTTTCCATGATCGATTTAGGTGGTCTTGACCTCTAGTAGCTACCTTTTGGAAGTGGCCTATCCCACATAAGGTTTAGATTTTCTGCCCAAAATAAGATTCAAATTGTGAATAATCTTATTAAGAGGGGGAAGATTTTTCCGAACATTTGTCTTATGTGAAAGAAAGATGGTGAATCAAGGGCTCATTTGGTTCTGCACAGCCCTTTCGTCTCAAGGATTTAGTCTTGGTTTTTTGTTCGAATGGGGGTATCATTGGCTATGCATCAAAGTGTCTTGGGTGTGACTTCCAATCTTGCTTTTCCCCATCTTCCAAAAGCTAGTAAGGTAGTGTGACAAATTACTAAAGCTGTGATTCTTTGGGAAGTGTGAAAAGAGAAGAACAAAAGAACTTTTGAGGGTGTTTGTTTACCTTACCACAGACTTCTCAATGCTATTAAGTAGTCCATCTGGTGTTGGTTGTACGTTACTTCTAAGGGCCAGGGCATTATCGAAGTGCATGTAGCTCTAAAATTGGATAATATTTATCGTATGAACTTTGTTAAATGCCGGCCAAGATCCTTGTGGATTCTACCTTCTCAGGGTGGCTTAAAATTTAATTTTGATGGTAGTTCTTTTGGGAATCCTGGATTGGCTGGTTTTGGCGGGGTAACGAGAGATTGCAATGGGGGATTATCTTTTCCTATGCTGGTCCTACTTGAGAGATCACGGCTAACCATAAGCTCGCCTTTAATGAAATTAGTTGGTGCAAGAGAGAAGGAAAACCATGGGCACTTAAGTCTTTATGGCTGCAAATTCTCCAACTGATAGAAGTGCTCCCAATCTCTTTCGTCCATGTCTATTGCGAGGTGAATTTTGTGGTTGATTCATTGACTAAATATTGTATTTCATGTCTTGCTATTGTGGTTGTTGATGATGTAATTTTGCTTTTATAATTTTCTTTCATCAATAAAATTTTGGTAAGATCAGTAAAAATAAAATAAAATTTCAAGCTCATTTCTCCCCAAATTCTTCCTAATTCTTGTGTTTTATATTCATGCCGCCGTCCACCCCACCTCTTTTTTGTCTTTTTTATGTTAACAAAAATGCTAGGGCTTTAGACTTTCAAAGTCTAAAGTAACATTTCCAATAATTTTTTATTTATAACTTTTAACCTGCGAAGTCAAGGTTTGTCAACTTTGAATATTGAATGTCCAAAGTCAAAATAACGAACGAATTTTGACTCCAAACCAGCGTTTTAAAAAACGGCGAGTCGAACCGTACTTGCCCGGTTGGACTCGAAAATCGTGAAAGGGGACCAGATCGCCTAAAAAATCGAAAATCGTCCGGTTCTAGAGAGAACCGGACGATTCTGTACAGTGAATCGCCGATTCACTATACGGAATCGGAGAGTTCGAACAGTGAATCGGCGAGTTCGAACAGGGAATCGGCGAGTCCGTACGGATTTTTTTTTTTTTTTTTTTTAGTAATCCATGATAGATTTTTTTGTAATACTTGATCGATTTTTTTGTAATCTATGATCGAATTGTTTTTGTTTTTTTGTAATCCATGATCGAATTTTTTGGTTGTTTGTAACCCATAATAGAATTTTTTGTAATCCATGATCGAAATGTTTGTTTTCTTTTCTTGTAATCCATGATCGATTTTTTTGTTTTTTTTTTTTTTTTTGTAACTCATGATAGAATTTTTTGTAATCCATGATCGAATGTTTTGTAATACATGATCGAAATGTTTGTTTTTTTTTTGTAATCCATGATCGAAATGTTTGTTTTTTTTTTTGTAATCCATGATTGAATTTTTTGTTTTTTGCTTTTTTTGTAACCCATGATAGAGTTTTTTGTAATCCATGATTGAATTTTTTGTAATCCATGATCGAACTGTTTTTTTCTTTTTTTGTAATCCACGATTGAATTTTTTGTTTTTTTTTGTTTGTTTTTTTTTGTAATCCATGATCGAATTTTATGTAATCCATGATCGAATTTTATGTAATCCATGATTGAATTTTTTGAAAATTTGTGATTTTTTTTTTTTAATCCATGATCGAATTTTTTTTTGTAATCCATGATAGAATTTTTTGAAAATTTGTGATTTTTTTTTTAATCCATGATCTATTTTTTTGAAAATATATATATATATTTTTTAATCCATATTATTCAAAGAGAAAATGAGAGAGATGATGATTCTGAGGCCACCCTATCCCAGTCATATTATTCACATATCGAGTCCCAACAGCAACAGTGTAGGGATGAGCACGAAATACTGTAAATTAAATGCTGAATGGCGGTTCATGCAGGGAAAGAACCTATCAATATTCGCATATTCATTCAAAAACATGAAAATTCTTAATGGAGTACCCTCATTTTTTATTGAATTCCTAAAAAACAATATTTATAATGAATTTTAATCATTTTTTCGAATTTTTTTTAAGTTTTATTCTGACCGATTCACCCGATTCCCGATCCGGATCGCCGATTCGCCGATCCGGATCGGTTTTTTGGAAACCCGATCCGGGTCACCGATCCGGTTTTTAAACCATTGCTCCAGACTATGAAGATCCGAGTCAACACTCTATAATCTTCGACATCTGAAGTCAATAATTATGTCTTGATTTGGGATCTTGAAGCTTTGAATCTTCGATCCGAAGTCAAGAATTTTCCACTTTGTACCTGAAGGCACACGAGGAGGGATCATTTTAGAAAAAATAAAAGAACGACCAAAAGGGGTTGCGAGCCTAAAATACAAAAGTTATAAGGATATTCTAATAACGTGATTTTAGGAAAACCCAAAAGTTATCTAAAAATGATGTAATGGCCGTCTACGCTAAGAAAATGATTTTGGTTTCCCCATGGCACCAAATTGTACATTTGGTTCGCTGGAGAACACCATGTTAGGAGAATGTACTTTTAACAGCAAATCTTTATCACCTCTCTCTCTCTCTTCAAATTGTACCTTGGAGACATTTGCACAAATGTAATAAAAGGATTTCCAGAACTGACGCTCCTAAGTTGAATTACAAATTTGGGCATTACAAGATGTGTAGAGCTTTTGATACAGGGAAGAACTAATCCCATGTTTTTATATAACAAAATTTTGAACAGATGAATGGGGGCAGCACAGCATTTGTAGTGAGAGAATGTTCTTGAGTTCGTCGTCTTTGGCTTTTAGTAGTTAGGGGCTAAATATGTGTATCATGGTTCAAAACCAGCTAGCCACTTCAAAAGAAAAAAAAATGCTGGGTTTGGAACTCCTTTCTTTTACATTGATACGTCCAAGCTTTGATAAAAAGACTAAGAGTTCTGGATTCACACTTGATAGCTGATGTTTCACTGCAAGCGCCTTTTCAGACTTTAAGGGGAGGATAATGGTGGTGGTGGGCAAGGTCTTATCAGTACCAAAAACTTGTTGAATATCTGATATTAATGTGGTGGTGGGCAACTCATTCCATGACTATGGACAAACCAACATGGACCATGATCAAGAGAGACGAAGCAATCGCGGTGAGCAATAGATCGCTACTCATAGATCGGTTTGCTTATACCATGTGAGAAATTGTATTTTTATATATTTAGGTCTTAAGCACCATGGGAGATGTATTATTGAGTTTATCAAAGATGTGAACAAAAACCACAATTTATGGGTTACAAAGCTGTGTACTATTAAAAAAAAAAAAAGTAACTTGAACCACCTTCCTAATATGGGGTACACATAAAAAAAATAAAAATATTATACAAAAAAATAAGTGCGCGTTTCTATAATTTCCGCAACGGTAAAATGCTTGGCTGAATTTGCTACTGGTCGGACCGGTTCAGATCAATGATTTCGATTTGGATTGGTTGGGAGATTCAACCAAATTTTTTATTGAAGGAAAGAGTTAAAAAAAGAAGAAGAGAAAATATGTCTAAACTAAAATAAATCACTAATTTTCTTTTATTTTTTAGTTAAAACATATTGAAGTTGTAACTTTTAAACATTAAAATATGAAGATTTCGATGTTTAACTTCAGGCAGGAAAAATATAAAAACCTTTAGATTTTAAAGTCAGAGGTTAAAATCAAGAGGAGATCTTCAAACTTTAAAATCTTTAAAGAATTTCATAATTTCAAATTTTTAAAATTTCAGATTTTAAAATAAAAATTTTGATTTTCCAAAAATGCTTAATTTTGGGTCTCTCAATTTTGTCCAAAACTTCGTTGATTCAAAAATTCTAAGTGGTGTGTCTAAGACTTTTTTAAGGAAAACTGCAAAAATTTGTACCTCTAATTTCTTCAGTTTGGTGTTGTTATCCAATAAATCCTTTACATAGAGTTGAGAGGTGATTGAGAGAGGAACAAAACTTTCAAATTTGAGCAAAAATAAATGAGAAAAATGAGTGAGAAACAAGCAAAACAATTGACAAGAAAAGTAGAGAAAAGGTCAACAAAGAAACAATGATTTATCAGATCTGTGAATCCCTGACAAAACCTCCCGGTTCTCTAATATAGTCATGTAATTTGAGTCGAACATTTCTGAAATTTCACCCATTTACCTCCTAATCCCAAACGGATTGGAGACCTCCTAATCCCAAACGGATTGGAGAATGCCTATCCAGCTTGGTGATTTTCAAAACATTGGGTAGAACTATTTAAATGTGTTTATTTATTGTGATTTTTAAAAGATTGTGTAAAACTGTTTAAAGGATTTTTAAAACATTGCGTAGAATTGTTTAAAGGTGTTTATTTGTTGTTACCATAGTTTAGCTATTCTCTTATTAAATAAGATTTTTTTAAAAAAAAACTCCAATTTTTTATCTCTCTTACAAACTAAAGTTTTTCGAAACATCAAAAAAAATCGTCTTGTTTTCAGTGTTAAGAATCAAACTCAAACTCAGAGTAGAGCATTGTTAATGTCAATTGCTACCCAATCGCCCAAACCCAATTTCATGGGGAGGAATCAGACTCCCGTCACTGGATGCTTAAAAGTCCACCATACCACCTAGACCATGAGCCCAAAACTTTTGGATTTGACATATTTGAATATTAGTTTTAAGTTAAACGTATTAATCCGCAAAATTTTGAAACATTACTTAGAACCAAATCATGACACTTGCACACTTCATAAATTTGCCCCGCTAGTTGTCTGATGTACATAATGTTGAACACGAATCATCGTTCGATATTATCATGAATCCTGTTCCTGAATCAATCGGATTATTATTATTTTTTTTTATTTGACAAATATCGATCGGAATATCATTTCAATGCAAAGGTTTGGACGCGAGCCCAGGAGTCCCAAATCTCATGGAAAATTCCAATTTTACCATTGAAAAACCCTTAAATCCATCATTTCGACGGTTTGAACCAAGCGATTATGGATTTGAATGGTGGGGGGAGAAAAGATAAAATCAATTTCAAAACACCAAATCTAGTAATATTAATCATTCATTTTCAAGCAATGTTCAAAAAATCGACTCGGGAAAGGTAATCGGGTCCTGACCGAGGCAATTTATTCGAGCGAGTCTTAGTAACTCACCCGATTCTAGTTCATTTTTGTAAAAAGAAAATGAATTATATATATATATATGGAAAAAGGTGAGATTAGCCCACTAACTCATATGAACATTGAGCCCAACGGCTCAGTTTGAATCTAAGCTGATCTGACAGTCACGGCTTTATTTTGTGTTTGAATTTTATTTTTTTTTCTACGAATCCAAATCACTTAGAAATTTTAGGGGTGTTCTTCTCATCAAGGCACATCTAATAAAAATATAAAAAAAGTATTCGTAAAAAATAAAATGACCAAAATAACCTCGAAACTTTTCGGGGATATTTTGGTCTATTTATTCCATATAAAATATTTTTCGACGATTCAACTATTTTTTATGAACACACTCCTAAAATTTCAAATGATTTGGAATTGTGAAAAAAATTAAAATTCAAACACTATCAGACATCCATGATATATATATTACAATTTTTATATATATATATATATATTACAATTTTTTATATCAGTTAGTCAATGACGTGTTAGTTGTCCCATACGATAGTAGCGGCTTCCCTAACAAAGGTTGCGGTTTCGATTCCTATTGGCCACTAACAAGATATGTGCATATCACATAAATATGATGTATATAAGTATACATGTACTCGCCTTTTTCAACTTGTTCAAAACCATCCAACTCGCTTTAAACTCGCCTTTTTCAAAAACCACCCAACTCGCCTTAAACTAAACTCGCCTTTTTCAACTTTTTTTAAACCACCCAACTCGCCTTTTTCAAAACCACCCAACTCGCCTTTTTCAAAGCCACCCAACTCGCCCTAAACTCACAAACCATGTTGGTTGCAGGCTCGATTCCTAATGTTTATAATATAAAATTGTTGTATACTCAACTCGCCTTGGTTGCAGGTTTGATTCCTAATGTTTACAATATAAAATTGTTGTACACCCAATTCGTCTTTTAAACCATGTTGGTTGCGGGTTCGATTCCTAATGTAAATTGTTGACCCAACTCGCCTTTTTCAAAACTGCCCAACTCGCCTTTTTCAAAGCCACCCAACTCGCCTTAAACTCACAAACTATGTTGGTTGTAGGCTCGATTCCTAATATTTATAATATAAAATTGTTGTACACTCAACTCGCCTTGGTTGCAGATTTGATTCCTGATGTTTACAATATAAAATTGTTGTACACCCAACTCGCCTTTTAAACCATGTTGGTTGCGGGTTCGATTCCTAATCGTCATAAATTATTGTACACCCAACTTGCCTTTCAAAACCATGTTGGTTGTGGGTTTGATTCCTAATGGCCGTATGAGCACTAACAAGATATGTGACTTCCTAATGTTTATAAACCATGTTGGTTGCAGGTTTGATTCTTAATGTTTACAATATAAAATTGTTGTACACCCAACTCGCCTTTTAAACCATGTTGGTTGCGGGTTCGATTCCTAATGTTCATAAATAGTTGTACACCCAACTTGCGTTTCACAAACCATGTTGGTTGCAGGTTCGAATTCTAATGTTTATAATATAAAATTGTTGTACACCCAACTCGCCTTTTAAACCATGTTGGTTGCGGGTTCGATTCCTAATGTTTATAAAATTGTTGTACACCCAACTCGCCTTTCCAAACCATGACGGTTGTTGGTTCAATTCCTAATGGCCGCGTAAGCACTAACAAGATATGCGACTTAAATATGACAACAAGATAGTTGTGGGTTCGATTCCTAATGTTTATAAAATTGTTGTAAACCCAACGCACTTTAAACTCGAAATTTTCAAAACCAAGTTGGTTGCGGGTTCGATTCCTAATATTTATAAAATTGTTGAACACCCAACTCGCCTTTCAAAACCATGCTGGTTGCGGATTCGATTCCTAATGGCCACATGAGCACTAACAAGATATACGACTTAAATATGACAACAAGATAGTTGCCTGTTCGATTCCTAAAATTTATAAAATTGTTGTGCACCCAAGTCGCCTTAAACTCATAAACCATGTTGGTTGCGGGTTCGATTCCTAATGTTTATATAATTAAATTGTTGTACACACCCAACTCGCCTTTTAAACCATGTTGCTCGTAGGTTCGATTCCCAATGTTTACAAAATTGTTGTACACCCAACTCGCCTTTCAAAACCATGTTGGTTGCGGGTTCGATTCCAAATGACCGTGTGAGCACTAACAAGATATGTGACTTAAATATGACTACAAGATAGTTGCGGGTTCGATTCCTAATATTTATAAAATTGTTGTACACCCAACTCACCTTAAACTCGCTGGCCTTTTTCAAAACCACGTTGGTTGCGGATTCGATTCCTAATGTTTATAAATTTGTTGTACACCCAACTCGCCTTTAAAAACCATGTTGGTCGCGGGTTCGATTCCTAATGACCGTGTGAGCACTGACAAGATCTGTGACTTAAATATGACTACAAGATAGTTGTGAGTTCAATTCCTAATATTTATAAAATTGTTGTACACCCACCTCACCTTAAACTCGCTCGTCTTTTTCAAAACCATGTTGGTTATGGATTCCATTCTTAATGTTTATAAATTTGTTGTACACCCGACTCGCTTTAAACTTGCCTTTTTAAAATCATGTTGGTTGCAGGTTCGATTCCTAATGGCCACTTGAGCACTAACAAGATATGTGACTTAAATATGACAACAAGATATGTGACTTAAATATAAAACCATGTTGGTTGCGGGTTCGATTCCTAATGGCCGCGTGAACGCTAACAAGTTATGTGACTTAAATACGACCAACAAGATATGTGATCTAAATATGATGTATAAGTATACATATCGTTTATAAAATTATTCTACACCCAACTCGCCTCACTCGCCTTTTTTCAAGACCATGTTTTAAGTGTTTGCTGCCATTTTTTTTCTTTTAAGCTCTGATTAGAAACAAAGGTATATTTTCAGGCTGTCACAAGAGTTTATTTACCTCAGAACGTGGTATAAAGGTGTATCTTTAGGTTATCATAGGAGTTTTTACCCCAAAACCTGTGACATAGGCATATTTTTTAGGCCGAGAAATTTTTCTACCTGGAACTTCGTTTGCGGCTTTTCGACACTTAAGCTACATTTCACAAGAAAGGTATGAGATGAGGCTTTACTTTTTCTCTAAAGGTTTGCCCTTATAAAACCAACATCCTCCATGCATATAGTCCAGCTCCATAGATTATCTCTGTTAACTAGGAAAAGCCAATAAAAACATGAAAAAGGGTGTACAAGTTTGTTCAAACACTGACAACCTATGAAACTTCATTTCTTCAAGGAGAAAACTCTATTCATTTTCCAAATGTGTAGCTTTTAATACTAGACATTATGTCACCCTAAGGAAGATTAAACAACTAAAATGAGCTCTATTACCCTATTCATTTTAGGCAAAAAGGCTTTATTTGGGAATTATTCCGATTAGGTTAAATTTGATTATGGCTTATTTGGGACTTATTCCTATTAGGTTAAACTTGATTATGGTTTTAATGGGCTGCTTCAATACACCATAATTGTTCATGAATAGACAATTGAAGTCCAATATTGAAGGAAAAAAATGCATCGTAGTTTTTGAAGATCATTCACTGATTGTTCATCTCTCGTGTATAATTTGTTAAATTTCCTATTTATTATTATGACCCGTGTTATATATTTTTTAAATGATTATTATGTTTTATTTTAAACCCTGATGTACCGCCATTACCATATTGAATCAGTGTGGGCTTAACTTCCCCAGGGACCAAACTTTTATTTCAATATTTAGATCTTGAACACATAGAAAACGTCAATATAATTAAGGACCAAAATGTATACAATAAGGCTGTTTAGTTTTGGTACAAGAAGGTCATAATCATCTTTAGTTATTAGATATGAAATTATATTTTTGGAGATGTGCCGCTGACCACATTAAAAAATCATAAAAAAATTTAAAAAATAAAATAAAAAAAAAACTAGAACTTTGTGAGCCTTCTAGCGAGCTGATTTCACATTCACAATGACTAGCCTTCTTATACTATAAATAAAAAATATTATAATATATTGTATTAATAGAATGCTGGTTTTCCAAGACTAGGTGAGTGTAGAGTGAGACCAGTTTGATTTAGGTGGATTGTATTTTATGCTAGAGAGAAATGATCCCTTTTTCTTAGGGATCATCTTTGAATTAGATCAAAATAGGTGGTTCTATGAGATCAGTGTCTTGAATTGGTTCGAATCAGAATTGCATGCATCGAATCAAAGTCAGTGGGGGGTGATCTAGGTCTAGGGAAGCTCAAAATTGCCTAATTCCTATCGTTTTTTATTTCTTTTGTTTTATGTTATGTCTATACCTCAATCTAAATCAGGAATCACCGATTCAAACCGGTCAGATGAGAAATTTGTTCCTGAATTTAAAACATTGTATGGGAGAGGAAGGTAGAATATGTGGGGGATGATCCAGGTCTAGGAAGGCCTAAAATAGCATAATTCCCCGAGTGTTTAATTTCTTATGTTTGTACCCCAATCTTTCTTTCTTTCTTTTTATAATAGGAGTCCATGCACAAATATTTCAGCACAATTTGAAGTGCCCAAGATGGGGATCTTAGTATGCTTTATTCTCTCTTCCTTGTTTTGGTACATATAGCTTGATTCGATTGACATTTCAAAAAAATATAACATTGAAACATTGAAGCAAAGCATTCTAACTTATAAAAGATGAACTAAAAAGCAATAAAAATATTTGAATATTAAAAGTCACAATGGCCAAACTTTTGTAGTTTATATAAGGTGAATTTTGACTTATAGAAAAAAGAATGCGGTATTAGTATACTGTCTATTTTACATTAGATAATATATATTTAACATGTCTTTTTTAAATATTGTCAATTTGATACTATTTAAAAAGACATATCAAATCTACTCCACACAACTAAAATGAACATTATAGAATACCATAATATTACTTTTGTTAGCCTTACATGAAATTTTGTCTTTGTCGTCTTACATGTGGGCCATTATGTCAACGTGAACTCTTTTTTAAAAATAATTTACACAATATGGGCCTTCTGCATAAAAACTTCTATGAGCCACTATGATAGTCTGCCAGTGGAGGCGTATCATCAAAGCAATGCAATCATAATTTTTTTTGGGTAAATAAAGTGGTAAGTCAGTGGGGATTTGGAGCCCTATCTTTTGGTGAGAATGAAGTCAGAGACCTTACCATAGGGCTCAGTAATACTACCGCCAAAGCCCAAGCCACTCTCCAATGCAGCCACGATTAATATTCACATTGTGTGGTCCTCTGATAAGACCATGTCTAAGGGCAAGGTCAAATTATAAATTCTTTCTCGAGCTTTTTGTGCCTGTGTCAGTGTCAATTCACAACTTAAACCAGAGAACTATTCTAGTTCATATAAATAGAGTGCCTATATTATGCTCATGTGGGATCAATACTATATACTTACTCCTTTAGGTAAAACACCTATTTGGGAGAATTTTTTTAATCTAAAATTTTGGGAACCACGAACTAATCAATAAATTATTATTTTTAAAGAAAAAATATAAATTTTATGTTTTTTAACACTTCAATCGAATGACAAAAATGGATTGCTTGCATGTGCCCTTCTTCTCCTAGAAGTTCTCAAAAGTTTTGAACTTAAGAAACCCTATGCTTTGCTTTATGAAAAACTTTTCCAAAAACTGAGCAATTATAAGCTTATATGCAAATTGGATAATTAGGAACATGAAAAATATGTAGAGCACTGAATTACTTACTTGTTGTTCCCAGTCAGTGCACAAGGTGATACTGACAAAAACAACCATTTGCACTAGAAGCCCGCATGTAATACCCATCCATAGCCCCTAGAAGAAGCAACAATATTCGATACACCCATCCAATTAGGAAAGATCTCAAAGTGATATTTGCATTGACCGTTAGAAGAGTTTTTTTAATACATACTAATGATACATTGAATCTTATATTCTTGCATGCATCCTATTTGTAAATGGTATATTGAGAATATTATGTATATCAAGTGTCAAGGTGCCAGGACTCGCCAAGATACCCGCCTTTTGGCCGAGGGGAGTTACTCGGGCAAGTTTAAGTAACTCGACCAAATTCAGTTGGATTTTAAAAAATTTAAAAGACAAACAAAACAAAAAAAGTCATATATAACATCTTCATTTCTTATAGACAGATTTAAGGGTCATCTTGATTGGATGGTGTAGCCACTTTATACGAGGTTGACGGATCAAACTACCACTTGAACAACATTTTTTAATTTTTTATATGGGGAGTGATTTCATGGAATGGTTGTATAGTAATATAATGAAACAATCTTCAAAAATTACGTTAAGACCATTTGTTTAACCCTACTTTTTAAATATACGCTCTTTTCATTCGAGTGAACAATCAAAGAAAAACAAAATCTAAAAACACAGCCTACAAAGTATTTTTCTAGCTCAATTAATATAGGCCGTCCATTTTGATAAGATGCTCAAATTTAGATCTTACAAAGATTTTTCCCTTTTCAAAATTATTAAATAGCATTATTATCATTAAATGAACAATGTTAAAAAAACAAAAACATCATTTTGAATTCCTAAAAGCCTATTGTTTGAGGGGGACTCATTTCGACCATGTCCAAAGGTGCAAATTGAACTTTGACACACTCTTAGCCATTTGATTTCACATTTGTGTATCTCTTAAAATTATGTGTATCTTTTCAAGGAATTTGTAGTGTGATCAATTAGTTCTCGGTTGGCCTGGTCTGATCCTAAAAAGCTAGGGCTTGGGCCACAAAATGTAGCCCAAGGACTGGGCTAGGGCCGGGCACACAGCCTGAACCTTTTTTTCTTAAATGTTTTTCTTTTATTTGTTTTTGAAATCCTAGCCCGGCTTACGTCAGACCTATTGGGCAGGACTAGAACCAAGGTTGGCCAAGCCCAGGCCTTGCCTGTTGCCATCACAATGTTGCCACCCCTATTGTGAATTGTCAATGGAGTACCCAAATTTACAAAATAGGGGGATGAAGAATATGTTTGCCAAGAAAATAAAATAAAAATGAAAAGAGAAATGGGGGTGCTCACCTTCCCACCCATGTGGAGTACAAATGCCAAAGCAATGGCAGCAGGAATACCCACAATGTAATAAGCCCCAAGATTAACAAATGCCCCAAGCTCCTGCCAACCACACCCTCTTGCAGTGCCTGAAATTTAAGAGGAAAGTGGAAAAGGAAAATCTCATCAATTAGTAAGTCTGATTCGTATTTCTACGTTTTCTCCCATAGGAATAATTTTTACTGGCCCGGCCCAACCCAACCCATTAATAGGGCCAGGGAGTTGAGGGTCCCTTTGGCCAGGTGCAGCCCAGGCCAGGCCTCTACTGTCCCAAGCCAGGCTCGGACAAGTACTGCCCCAACCTCGGTCCAACCAACCGCCACCCCTAAACAGCATCATAGGAACTCGATACCTATTCTCAATTGTACTTCTTGTTATGAGCCTTATGACTCTGATATTAGAAAGCTAGAAACATTTAATAACTTCAAAGATGTTGCATAAGTCTAATGTCCCAAAATTTCTTACTTCTAGCAGAGATGGTAAAACTTATCTTGGTAAATGCTCATGTAAGAAAAATAAATTCAGGAGGGGCCATTACCTAACCAGTTAAGGTGATCCATAAGTTAGTCGATCTAATTTGAAATTAAACAAAACGTGAAAGAGAAAACATCATTCTGTAGAAGCCAAGATTCATCTTACCTGAAAGGACACAATTCACTCCATCGAAAGAAACAGAGGTTGCAAGCAATGGTATCATCTGAGACATATAGTCTACAACCTCTTCTTCTTTACTGTATGCTTGACCCAGTACATGCCTCAAAAGAATGAGGGTCACTGCCACCAAGATGCTCATTGCAAGAGCCATTTGGACGGCGACTCCCACTGCAAAGCGTGCAACTTGTGGTCGCCCAGCACCCAACTCGTTGGAAACCCTTGTACTGAAACAACAGGAGAAATAGTTACAGAGAACGGAAGAAAATCTATTGAGATAATAGTAATACAGATTGCAAGAAAAAATAAATAAGATGAACATGAAAATTCAGAAGAATGATGGTGACCCCAATTGAAACATGGAGCAGAGGGTGTTGGAGAAATCTCTGAATTTGACTGATGTACCTTATTGCACCGCTGAGACCGTAGGGGATCATGTAGATGAATGAACTTGTATTTAAGCTAGATGAATTACAAATTGGGTGTTAGACAGCAACGATCGAGGTCTTAATTAGGCCAAAAAGAGGAGAATTAAATGTTTTAAACAAGACAATAACTTCTGTTTTTTTTTTGCTTTCCTTTTGCTCCGCTCATTTTTTTTCTTATTTAGTCACTAATCAGATACTAGATGAAAATTTACTGTTTTTAGGGAGTGACGATAGATTTTTACCTTATCGAAAGAATGGAAGTTTCAAGCTTCGGATTAGGTAGAAGGCCAGACATGAAAACAAGCAGCTCAAATGACCACCACTGCAAGCTGCTCAAACCCATTGAAGCACTTTAGATTATTAGATACGAGAAAAAACAGCTCAAATCACCCCCCACTGTTTCCTATTTAAAATTTAAAAGACTAATTAGATTATTTAAGATTTTACCTCTCTTCCTAGGAAACTGTTGAACTACCATATCAGTTGGATCAAAACATAATTTTGCACCCAATATGCATACAAATTAAATACATGTGGCAAC
The DNA here is from genome assembly GCF_054954075.1 of Amborella trichopoda. Lineage (NCBI taxonomy): Eukaryota > Viridiplantae > Streptophyta > Magnoliopsida > Amborellales > Amborellaceae > Amborella > Amborella trichopoda. The sequence continues at coordinate 4,239,466 of NC_142341.1, read as the reverse complement.
TGTGAAAGAAACATAAAATGTTTATTTACCCTTTTATTTCCACTGCCATGCATTCAAAGTCTCCCTAATACATCATAGAACCCTTCTAATGATGCCCACGCTTCATGCTATGACATCTATATGCTATTTTCAAAACATATTTTCTAAAAATTTAAACCCCAAAGGAAGAGAAGTAATAACAAAAAATGCTACTTAAATAGAAAGTAGGAACAGAGAAGCCCAATACCAGATCATTGCCGCTGAAGGGATCCCCAACCTCAAAAAGCCAGAAAGGTCATGAAAACTCTCCTTCGAAAAACCAGACCATGTCATCTTACAAGCTGGTGAGAACTTGACATACAGAACCAAAAGGATTGCATTTACATAGTAAGATATGGAAATCGCCATAGCAGCACCTTTACTTCCCAAACCGCACTTGAAAACAAGAGCCCAACAAGTAATAATGTGCGACAGAGCTGTGAAACCAGCAGTTATCATCATCGGAAGAACGATGTTTTGGGTCTGAAGGAATCGAGAATGAATTAGAAGCACCGCATTGGCAAAGAGGCTTGGGATCATCCACTTGATGAAACTTCCAGCTTCCTCTGATATCTCTATGTCTTGCCCCATGGCTTTGAGGACTGTCGTTGTTGAGGCCCAAATGAAAGTAAGTGGGACACAGAAGAGAGAAAGCACAAGAAGGGCTCTCTGCATATATATCCCAAGCATATGGTACTGTTTTGCGCCATAAGCCTGCCCACACAATGTCTCCAGTGTACTTCCCATGCCCGACTGAGAGAGAGATGTCAATTACACAAATGCCAACTTAGAAGCTACCATTTTTTATTTGAAACTTCCCCTTAAAAGGGGAAAAATGGAAATTATCAGAGATGGTTGAGTCTCAAATTCTAGTATAAAGTGGATGTTACCAGAGATAGCTGATTTTTAAGGTCTAAACCAATAGAGAAGATCGAATTCCATTTTTCTACATCAGAACAGAAAGACTAAAAAGTGCTTTTGTTACTTGACAAATAAGATGAGGAAAAATGGATGTTATCAGTGATAGTCAAGGTTCAGGCTCGGGACATAAGCCCTGCTCGGGTGAGTCTGAGTTAGGAGTGGCATTGGAGCTGGACTCGACCCAGGACCTGATGAGTAGACCCTACCCAGGTCCAGGTATGGGTCCAAAAATTGGTCCAGGTCCAAATCTTGGACCCGAACACTATTTTGGGTTCGGTTCATGTAGACCTGACCCAGAAAAGTGTTGATATTTAAATAATATTTAGTATATAATATTTAAATATACACTTAAATGAGTATAATTATATATTTTAGTTATAATATTTAAATAAGGGTTTGGTTTCCTTAAGGTTGCAACTTTGAACAATCCAATCAATGCGCACCTCCAAATTTTATCATAACATGTATTTTTGGTGTAAACAATTTGCTAGGATTACCTGAAAATATATTTTCATCTCTAACTATAAAATTTTAAACTCCAAAAATAGTTAGAATCAAGTAGATTTATAAACATATGAAAATCTTGAAAATGGACGGTCTAGATGATGTGTTTCAAGATGCACTATTTCTGAGACAAAATCAGTTTCTTTTTCATATTCATACATCTCGATATCGAAATGATCAATTAGAAGGTTTTCTAACATTAAAACATCCTTTTCTGATGGATTTTTGAGGTGCATCTGTAATTCTACATTTTGAGGTTGCAACCTTATGAACTTTTTCCATTAAATAATGCATGCATATGTTTATCAAATTTATGAAATATATTTAAATATATAGATATTTGATCCAGCCTCCACGTGATATTTGATCAAATTGTAACCTGAGCTTTTAGAAAAAAAGAAGAAACAGAGGGCCAAGACATAAGTAAATGGGAAGAGTGCTCACTTACCAGCAAGCTGAAGCCTGTGGCATTGGCAAAAGAAGTGGCCAATGAAGCTCCAGAGAGTGAAAGTTCACCCAAATGCCCCACGAACATGAGTGAGATCACACACAGACTCTGCTGGAACAGATTCACTGCTATCAGTGGCCCAGCCAATGCGATCTGAGTCTTTATCTCGTCGATTTTTTTTCTCTCACCACTTCCACAGTCCCTGTTTCTCGGATCTCCATTTTCTTGAACTGAAATTAAAGCGAGTTTCAGACCATTTTCTTCTTCCATCTGCAACTGCAAGTGGAAGAAACAATGCAGCAATGGAAAATATGGAATACCGAAGGAAATTAGATGCTTGACCTTTTAATCTCTCTCTCTCAAAGTAGATTCAATTATTTTCAATTATCTATTTTGTCTTGTTGGGTGATTTTAAATTCCAGTTACACAGAGCTTAGGCACATGATGCAAGTATATAAGTAGCAATTACAAAATCACCACCTGTCAAATGTGAATATGACAATGATGAACCTGTTTTTTAGTTCATGGTGAAAATTGAAATATCATTCAAGTGGGTCTGATGCCTTACAAAATCATGACAGTCATATCACGAACTGACAGTAGAGGGTTGCCTCTTAAATTTCATTTCAGGTACCCTCCAAAAGATTTCTCAAACTTGCTAAACTGACCTTACTCAGAGTTGAGAACCCTGAGTAAGTAAAGGTATTTGGAAAATTTGTACCACTTTGGATAAGCAGAGGTACTCTCATCGTTTGGTGGGGCCTCTTAAGTTAGTTAAATTATTGAAATACTCCTACTTGTTTAGGGTTTCAAACCCTGAATAACAATAATTCAGTGTTCAAAGAAGTACGTAGAAATAAAAATTGGAAGATAAATCCTCTATAGTTACCTGTGATCTTTTGACCCCTTAATGACTTTCTTCATTTATATCCAAGTACACAGCCGTTACTATGGAAGACCAAGGCTGTCCCTACTTAAAAGTACTACATAATCCAGTTTTCTCCTTTTCCCTTTTGTTTTGGAGTTTGTACTTGTCAATTATCTCTTTACATGATGGGCTTGGGACATGTTCACCATGCAGTCAGTATGCGGTGAATAACTCGGAATGGTATCGTTATTTGGCGTATTTAGATTTTAAAAATCACCATTTTGAACTGGAATCACCTGAAACTAGAAGGGGGATGATCTGGTTCTAGGGAACCAAGGAATCGCTTGATTCCCACGAATATATTTCTCTGCTGAGTCTATACACTGATCTAACTCAGGAATTGCCAAGTCAGATTGAGTCAATCACAACTTGATCCCCTCACAATTCAGCGTTGAATTACTTTGGGTGTAAAATATAGAAGTTACTTGCTAAAAGTAAAAAATCTCAGTGTTAGTTATTCAGGTAGTGCTCACGGTTAATGTAGGCAGTGTGATCAGTTGAGGTATTGCCTGTCATTGCTCTCAAGGTCATAATGGCAAAGGAACTTCGGTAAGTATTATATAGGAAAAGTGGTTGGTATGTCAAAGAATGCAGTTATGACATCGCATCCCTGATACATTTATCATCAATTTATAATGAACAGTGGAGATCACATTTAAATCTTGATTTTTGAGCACGATCTCTACAACTAACTATAAATAAATGGTGGATGTGTTAGAAAATGAACTCCAACAACTATGTCCCCGTTGCATAAATACCAGACCCTGTTGGTAGGTGTGTGTTGTCATGTGGCCTTTAAACATGCAATATTTCTCTCTCTTATAATTTAATGCTTATCATTAAAAACATGAAGCTTTTTAGAGAGAAAATATTGTTATTTAATGGCTAGAAAGCAACCACCTAGATTTCAAGAAGAAGCCGAACGTTGGAGAACGGCCTCCTCCATCCCTTGGAGAACGGCTTCCTCCATCTTTCTTTAAAAAGGGTTTCATGGCCATGGAGAGGTACACACAAATTTATAGAGTTCTTACAATTCTGCTAAAAGCCTGATCTTTGCGATCGATAGTCTAAAGACACTGCCTTTAATCCTAGGAGTGGGTCCATCTTTTCCTTCAAGTTTTTTTTTCAACATTGATATCAGAGCAGGTTGTAGAAGCGTGGTGGACTCATAACCTACTGGTCCCAATTTTTTGGTATTTTATTTTTTTTTTTTTTTTTCTGAGTTTAATTTACAGTAACTTTGATATTGTGCTTTGTCATTTACGTATATCTTGCTGTAAATTTTTTTTCTAGCCTTAAATTTAATAGTATGAATTTATTTATTTTTTATAAATTTTTCTCTCTTAATTTATTGCTCTTCATTTGAAGATTCAGTATTTGTTTCTACTGGTATTCTTGGTTCTGAAATATTTTCTCTCCGTAAATTCTTTTGCCATATTTTCTCTCTCTAGATTGCGTTTGACTTATGTGATCATAGCGTACTCAGATGAGTCCTCTGTTTAATCTTTTGTAGAAAAAAGTTAAAGGGATAGAGACACTAGAAGAATCATCAAAAGAATAGGAAGAGAGAGAAAATAAGTTATTTAATCTTTTGTAGAAAAAAGTTAAAGGGATAGAGACACTAGAGTAATCATCAAAATAATAAGAAGAGAGAGAAAATAAGTTTAAGGTTCTTGCAGAAGAGTTATCTTAACTTAGCATATGCCTCAATATTAGTTTTTCTCTATGCCTCAATATTAGGCTCTCTCCCTTAAGTAACAAGTTGTGTAGTTATTTTTCTCTCAGATCAAGTTGCTGATACAATACATACTTGAGCCCACGGTCAAGTAACAGAAAATAAAGCAAATAATTATTCTCTCTATTTTCTAATAAAATTAATAATAGTAACAATAGTAATTTGTAAATACTATAATAAAAAATAAAAAAAAAATTTCTTCTACTCTATGCAAGGTAGATGAGCATCTAAATTTACATATTGTTATAAACTTTTTTTACTGACCATGGACGCCTGAAAATCAGGCGGCTGACATCTTCTTTCTTCCATCTTTTTGTTGCTGAAAATTAGTGCATATTATTATTATTATTGAATCTTATTATACACGCCTCATTTCTATTGGAGTAAAGGCTTACATATCAATTGCATATATTTATTTTATGTTTTATTTATATTTTTTTGTGACCAATAATTTAGGGATTTTTGACATATTTTATTTGCATAATAATTGTCACTGCATTGCATAATTATCCTATGCTTTAGTCTCTTTAAGCTAGAAAAATTCATGATCTTGATTTTGTGAATTTTCCTTCTTTTTTTTTTGTGACTATGCAATACCATATTTTTTGTTGAAAAATATCAAATATCATTGTAGAGTCTCTATCTTGTGCTAAGACATATTCTCATATTTATGAAAATTATTCTTATGCAAGATTTAACATAAAAGTAGTTGTGGCCTTACTTTATTAAGTTTTTGTTGCATCACAGCAGTGCGAACATAAACTGTTCGAGAAAATTTTTCTTTGAAGTTGCAGCTCACTGAGAGTCGGCAAACTTATTGATTTAGCTAGCGGACAACCTTTTCTTAAACACAATTAAATTTGTTTTTTGAATTTTTAGGTAATATCTAAAAATTTAAAATGGCATCTAGGCTAGTCATGTCAGAATTATCCAAACTTGAAAAACTCAATGAGACCAATTTTTCTATGTGGAAAAGAAAACTTAGATATATTCTTTTTCAAGATAGGATAGATTATGTCTTAGAAACAGAACCACCAATTTTAGAGCCTAATGTCAATGGTCAAGCCAGAAGAAGACTTGAAAAATGGTTAGAAGATGACAAAGTAGCTAGGACTACTATGTTGAGCTTTATGGAAGATGATTTAATTTGAGTCTTTGATGACTACACCCCAGCTCAAAGTATGATAGATGCCCTATATGGGACCACTTCTGAGACCCGTATACAATTGTTGTTAGAAAAATACAATTCTTGCAGAATGAAAGAAACGGACTCAGTGACCGAGCATGTCAACAAAATGTCAGTGCTCGTAAAAGTCCTTGCTGCAGCTGAGAATCTAGTCCCCGATCACATGCAAGTGTCCATTGTCCTTAACAGTCTCACTCCATCTTGGGAGTCTGTTGAAATTGCATTGAACCATTCTGCACAAAGGATAACCATGTTAAATCTTCTCATGCATCTTCGTATTGAAGCTGAGAGAAGAATGAGGAAGAAGTCAAATGAGCTCCACTTTACCCAAAGTTCATCTTCACAGATCCTCATGAAGACTCTCAATTATCAGAAAAATACTAGGTATAAGAGAATGAAGATAAATTTTAAAAATCAAAAGAATAAGGTTGAGAAGACATGTTTTTATTATAGGAAATTGGGCACATCAAGTTTAATTATCCTAAGCTGAAAAATAAAAATAGGAACCAAAATAACAACCCTGTTTGAAATAATCAAAGTAAGATAAAGGACTTGATCTATGTAGTCCTAGAATCGATAGTTGCTGATCATGACCTGAGAAATTGGTGGGTCGACTCAGCCTCCACTCGACATGTCTCGAGGACCAAGAATGGATTCACATAATTGAAAGAGATTGCAGCCAGTAACCAATGGATTTATATGGGAAATGATACTTACTGGATGTACTAGGTGTTGGTACGTTCAAGCATGTTTACCAAGAAGAACAAATCTCGTATTGACTGATACAATGTATGCGCCCAATATGAGGCGCAATTTGATTTATGTCCTAAGGCTAGACGACAAGGGTTATGAAATAAAGTTCAGGTCTGGTCGAGTTACCATTGGAAAGCATTCTAGAGCTTTGGTGAACAGTACTAAAGTTGACAATTTGTACCGACTGAATATTAATGAAAATTAATCATTTTCTGGTTATATTGATGCTTCTTTTGATGCTTTAATGTGTATGGATAATCTATATTTATGGCACTTACGATTATGACATATAAATAAAGACAAAATGAATCAAATGGTTAAAAGAGGCTTGCTCCCCAATTTAGGAGAAATTGTGTTCAAAAAATGCAAGCCATGTATTTCTGGTAAATTAACTAAGAAGTCTTTCCTTAAAGGGAAAAGGTCTAGTGAACTACTTAATATTGTTCACTCTGATATATGTGGCCCATTAAATATGAAAACACAGAGGTATATAATATTTTATAACATTTATAGACGATTATTCACGTTATGGATATGTATACCTAATTAGTAAGAAATCAGATGTATTAGAAACATTTAAAAAATATAAAGTTGAGGTAGAAAATCAGTTAGGTAGACATATTAAAATTCTTCGAACAGATTGGGGAGATGAATATTGCTCCGCTTTATTTTCTGAATTTTGTAAGGAGCATGGTATAATTCACCAAACAACTATGCTATATACACCACAATAAAATGGTGTAGTTGAAAGAAGAAATAGAGCTCTAATGGACATGGTTAGGTCCATGATGAGCCATTCAAATTTATCACCCCATTTTTGGGGTGAGGCTCTCAACACTATAATATATATTATTAATCGTTTTCCAACTAAATCTATAGAGTTGACCCCATACGAATTATGGATAAGTAGGAAACCTGACTTTACTATATTGAAAGTTTGGGGTTCTTGGGCACATGTGCTTATACCACCACAAAATAGAGATAAATAACAAAGTAAAACTATAAAATGCTCTTTTATAGGCTATTCAGAAAATTCTAAAGGGTATAAATTATATAACCCTTATACTAGATTATTAGTAGAGAGTCGTGATGCTCATTTTTTAAAAAATATAGACGATGAAAATATTTTAAATAAGCCTATTGACTTACATGAAATTGATAAAGATAAGGGTCTGGAAGACCCTGTTTCTCAGACTCCCTCCACATTTGGTGAGAATAATTCAATTGAATCAAGTATACTAAATAGGTATAAAAGAACTAGAGCCCCACTTACGACTTTAGAAGAATTTTATATATTTATGAATTAAGATAATTACTCTTCATTGAGTAAAGATATAATAGATGAACCTCGTAGCCACAGTGAAGCTATTAGCTCACATGACTTAGCTGAATGGACTCAAGCCACGGATGATGAATTTAATTCTATTAAAAGAAATCAAGTTTGGGAGTTGGTTGACCTCTCTAAAGATAGAAAAGTCAGCGGTTGCAAATAGGTCATAAAGAAAAAGCTTAATGCAAATGGATCCATTGATCAATATAAAGCTAGGTTGGTAGCTAAAGGATTTACCCAAAAGGAGGGCATAGATTATGTAGAAACTTATTCTCTAGTAGTAAAATTTCCATCTATTAGGTTCATCATTGCATTAGTTGCATATTATGATCTAAAATTATTTTAAATGGATGTCAAAATAGCTTTCTTAAATGGAGAATTAAAAGAAGATATATACATGAAACAATCAGAAGGATATGTAATTAAAGGCCAAAAAGACAAAATATATAAACTTAAGAAATCTTTATATGGTCTAAAACAGTCTTCTAGGTAATGGTACTTTACTTTTCATAATGCAATCACTGAAATTAGTTATATAGCCAATAAGATTAGACCATTGTGTATATGTCTGGAATAGTGGGAGCAATTTTGTTATATTGTCACTATATGTGAATAATATTTTGATAGCCGGTAATGAGATTGACATGATTAACCATACCAAATCATGGCTAAGTTCCTATTTTGAGATGAAAGATATGGGAGAAGCCTCATATGTATTGGGCATTAAGATAGCAAGAGATAGAAGTTTAAGACTTCTATGTTTATCTCAAGAAAATTATTTAGAAAGTGTTTTAAAGAGATTTAAGATGGAAAATTGCAAGCCTATAGATACACCTGTTTGTAAAGGCTTGAAATTATCAAAGAAAATGTGTCCATTAAATTATAGTGACAAAGTTGAAATGGAAAGAATTCTATATGCTCAAGCTGTATGATGCATAAATTATGTCATATTGTGTACAAGACCGGATTTGAGTCATGCATATGGTCTTGTAAGTAGACTTCAGAGTAATCCTGGGATGACTCATTGGCATGCTATAAAAAGGATACTTAGATACATTAAGAAGACTAAAAATTACAAGTTGTGCTTCAAAGCTGACAACTTAGAGGTTATTAGGTACTCTAATGCAGAGTTTGCATGAGACCCAGATGATAGAAAATCAACCTCAGGAATTGTATTCCTCTTTGGTGGTGGATGTGTTTCTTGGTCTAGTAAGAAACAAGATTGTGTAGCTCGATATACTATGGAAGCCAAGTATATTGCTTGTAGCATTGCTACAACTTATGCCGTTTGGATTAAACTCTTCATAAATGATTTGAAGCTGGATATAGTCGACGGACCTATTAAATTTTTTTGTAATAATCAGGCTATTATTTCATCAATTAGGAATGGAGCTTATAGTTCCAAAGGTCAGCACATTGAAATTGTTTATCATTATATTTATGATATTATTGGAAAAAATGAAATAACTGTAAGTTATTTGTCATATTCAGATATGATTACTTTAACAAAGGGCTTGAGTACATAAATATTATCAAAGCATGTAGTTTTTTGATGGGACTTAAAAATATTTAAGTCAAGAACTCCCAAATGGGATATTTTTTTATGTCTTGGTCATGACAAGAAAAACCGCATTAACATAAAAAACCATGACATGACTTTGGATATTTTTTGTTAGAAAATATATAACCGCACTTGCGTGAAAGCCTCATGACAAAAATATGCACATAAATGTTAAATTCATTAAGTGGTAAAGACTTTATGATATTTCAATATATCTGGCTCTCATGGCCAAGTGGGAGATGTTGGTACATGTGTGTGGCCATGAGGCCTTTAAACGTGCAATCTTTTTTTCTCTTATAATTAGTACTTATCACTAAAAAAGGGAGGCTTCTTAGAGAGAAAAAGTGTCGTTATTTAACAACTAGAAAGTAACCACCCACTTCTCAGGATTACAGAGCCACGTTTTTTAGAGATTTCAGGAGGAAGCCGAACGTTGGAGACCGACTTCCTCTATCCCTCTTTAAGAAGGGTTTTATGGCCATGGAGAGGTACACAGAAATTTACAGAGTTCTCACAGTTCTGGTAAATGTCTGATCTTTGCGATCGATAGTCTAAAGACACTGTCCTTAATCCTAAGAGTGGGTCCATCTTTTCCCTCAAGTTTTTTCAACAATTATATGTAAGAAATTATGAATCGCAAGGTGTTCTTTGATGGTAGAATATGCAGAAATGTGTGAACATAGACTTTTAGTAGTAGCTAAATAGAAACTCTGTAATTATAACTTGAGTTTGGAGATAAAGGCCTAAAACGAAGTTCATGCAACAGGTGCGTGCATGCACACGTGCACACACACATACACGCAAATGTGCACGTACACGCACATACGCAGATTGTCATACATCGAAGAGAGAGGAATACAATACTTGGTATTTTTTAAAAAATTTATTTAACTAATAGATAATAGATCCACAAAAAACAAATGTAGATTAAATTAAACTATATTGGTATTAATATACACACATTTTTGTTTTTGTTATGAAAGTGAACACAACTTTTGTTGAGCATTTAAAATTCGTTATTATGATATTCTACGGGCACTGCACTTTTGTTTATTATTATTCAATGAATAATAGTGGCGTCAAAATTCAGTGCATCTATGCCTAATTTTTACTTAAACTACAGTTTTGTTTGTATCCTCTTTAAGCACAATTAATAACATTACGCTTCTTTCTTTCTTTTTTTAAATCTATTATTTATCTGCAAGATGATGACAATCATATACAAACAAAAATAGAACATTTTGATAACATGCGTATGGATCCTTAAGCATGTGTTGATTTTTGTATTTTCTAATATTACTTAATGTTCAAATGATCAAATTATTTCTTCTTTTTCGTATGCTTAGATTATTTATTTTGACATAGATTTTTTTTTCATGCAGGTTACTAATTAATTTTATTAATTCAAGAAAAGCATAAAACCAAAAGCAATTAAGTTGCATAAGAAAGATTAGAAGAATCAAGGTTAACCTCTTGGAGAATGGTATAGTCCTCAGCTTCCACAAAATCTTTCTGCTCTATTCTACACCATTTGACCATATTGTGGGTGTGGTTTCAACCTATTGATTGCACAATAAATAAATACCATTATACTCCTGAGTATGATTGTACAACTCATATGATGCCAACTATATGACCATATATCATTAGCTTTCATAATTTTAATATGGGTTTTGTTAGGCTACATCATTTGGTGGTGTAGAATTTTAAAGTGCTCAACATATTTAGACATTAAATACCTTTGAATTGCAATACAAATTTTTTCAAATAGAGGTATTTTTGGTCATTTAGAAGGGTGGAATGGATATTTTTATAAAAAAAATAGTGGTATTCTATTATTAGTTAAAAAAAATTAATTCATCTTGTGGTGATGTCACATACCATATCGGTAATGTCATTGTCCACTATTATTAATATGTTTTTGTTTCTATTAAGAATTTCTAATTTACCTTTGATTAATTACTTAAAATACCCCTAAACAAAAAGTTACTATACTATAGGATAGGGCTATCTAAATGTCTAAAAATGTTGAGCGATTTACACCACAAGTGGTGTACCCTTAACAAAACCCTTTTAGTATTTCTTGAGATTATCTTAGAGTTCTTGTGAGACATTTTTTATGTCTTATATATTTTTTGTGTTTTTCTTCTTCCTTTTTTTTTCTTTATTTTTTTTTGTCTTTTTGTCTTTATTATTATTATTATTTTCATTCTTTATTCCTTCGATCTTCATTTTTTTCATGCCTCTAGGTAGATTAGGGAGTTGACCTGTGGTGTACCCTTAACAAAACCCTTTTAGTATTTCTTGAGATTCTCTTAGAGTTCTTGTGAGATTTTTTATGTCCCATATATTTTATGAGTTTTTCTTCTTCATTTTTTTTTTTTTTTTTCTTTCTTTATTTATTTATTCTTTTTTTTTTTTTTTTTTTTCATTCTTTATTTCTTCGGTTTTCATTTTTTTCATGCCTCTAGGTAGATTAGGGAGTTAGCCTTTTTTAAAATGTCAGTAGGTGGTGTGGCAAAATTGGAAACCCCAACCTATGAGGCTACTATAGGTAAAATCCTATATAGGCGTAATTTTAGGGCCAACAAACCTCAAGAAAGAAAAATTAAATACATTATATATCAATGGACAAAGTGTGTCCTCCAATAGAAAATAGACCATCTAGCTTTTTATACTAGCCTTGAGCTTATAAAATTCAATTCTTAATTATCATTATATGAATCACAAAAAAGAAAAAGTAACAACATAATTGAACAGAGCCTGTTCAAAGTTTGTCAAAAGTCCAATTTTTTAGAAACTATAATTCGGTAATTATGAGGTCTATCCCAAATTTTAAAATCAAATAAATGAAAGCAAGATTAATCGACGAGGATGAGCACCAAACCCAAGATCATAGAGGGTTCATAGAGGATTGTGCTGTGACGATCGCAGCGCTCGGATTTAACTAGGAACAACTCAATAGAGAGAAGGGAAGCTTTCTAGAGGTTCTGTAATTTTGCCCTTGTCTGTTCCTTTCATTGGCTTCCCATATTTATAGGTAGAAGCAGTGTTTCAAAAATCGCCGATCCGATCTAGAATGGGGCAACCCGGATTGGGTATCGGTGATAACTGATCCAAATGAAGTATCAGTAAAACCGGGCGGTTCCTACTTTTTTCTTTTTCAATCCGGTTTTCTTTTTATGCACCCACCCTAGTTTTTTTGAAATGTAATTGACAAATTTTTATGCCAACTGACACTCCACGTTACTCCCCCAAGTGATTGCCAAATGTGATTGACACATTTTTTCAATCCGGTTTTCTTTTTATGCAACCACCTTAGTTTTTTTGAAATGTGATGAACAAATTTTTATTCCAACTGGCACTCCACATTACTCCCCCCACGTGATTGCCAGCTTAAAACGTTATTCCCCCACGTGATTGCCAGTTTAAAAAGTGTCCTTACTATACTCCCCCACGTGATTAACAGCTTAAAACATCACTCCCCCACGTGATTGCCAGCTTAAAACCTTACTCCCCCCACGTGATTGCCAGCTTAAAAAGTCTCCTTACTCCTCCCCCGTCATTGTTAGCTTAAAACCGTACTCCCCAAAACCTTACTAAAAAGTCTCTACCCCCACGTGATTGCCAGCTTAAAAAGTCTCCTTACTCCCCCCACTTGATTTCCAGCTTAAAACCTTACTCCCCCACGTGATTGCCAGCTTAAAACCTTATTAAAAAATCTCTACCCCCACGTGATTGCCAGCTTAAAACCTTACTAAATATCTCTACCCCCACGTGATTGCCAGCTTAAAACCTTACTCCCCCTACGTGATTGCCAGCTTAAAACCTTACTCCCCCCACATGATTGCCAGCTTAAAAAGTCTCCTTACTCCCCCCACATGATTATCAGCTTAAAAAGTCTCCTTACTCCCCCCACGTGATTGCCAGCTTAAAAAGTCTTCTTACTCCCCCCACGTGATTGCCAGCTTAAAAAGTCTCCTTACTCCCCCACGTGATTGCCAGCTTAAAACACGAAGTCTCCTTACTCCCCCACGTGATTGCCAGCTTAAAACACGAAGTCTCCTTACTCCCCCACGTGATTGCCAGCTTAAAACACGAAGTCTCCTTACTCCCCCACGTGATTGCCAGCATGCAATATGCATGCTTCACATAGCCAAGACAACATTCAACATAATCATATCGTTGGGTTTTTTTATAGTATTCATTCTTCTCACATCGCTTCGATGTGGGATATATCTGTGAGTTGAGAAAACGCTGGCAAGTATTATTAGCTTGGGATAAATTGCAGTGAGATGGTGTATGCGCGATGGTGTACGCACGACGGTGTACGCCCGTCATAAATAAGAAAGTTTTATGTCCAATTGTGGCAATGAAATTTGATGATAAAAACAGAAAAAAATTATTAAAAATAATAATTAGGTGGCCATCACCCTATCTTTTACCAAAAAAATTTAAATTTACTTACCAAAAAAACATAAAAACTCTATTAAGCTATTATATCATGGAATTATTTCATTATATGAGTAATAATTAATTAATTAGTTAACTAGGATTAAAAAATTAGTACTAGCTCATAGGATAAAAAAATAAAAAGTAATACAACAAGCAAAAAAAATGTAGTACAACATCTTCTTCTTTTGTCAAAAAAAAAGAAACAAGATAATCCACAAGTATCATATTTTTCTTGTTAAAAAAAAATAAAAGATAACACAATAAGTATTTCTTGTCAAAAAAATTAAAGGTATTTCTTAATACAACCTAGGAATAAATGGTCTAATTATATTTTTTATTTTTATAACATGATGGTCTTTAACATAAATTTAGTAATATTAATTTAAAGATAGGATTCATACAATGAGGCCATTTGAAATCTCTCTCTTTCTACTAACAATCTCTTCCACTAATTTATTTTAGAAACCTAAAAAATTAAAGAAAATTGGTACGCATTCTAATAATTTCTACATTGATACTTTTATTTTATTTATTATTTTTGTATTATAAATCATGTAGTGTACTATTTTTCTTACAGTTGTCAATTATACATTTTAAATTAGATGATATTATAAAATACTTTGGATTTGTTATTATTTATATGATAAAATAATTATAAAATATTGTTGGTATATAATATTATAGTTAGTTAGGTTGTAATAATTTGGGTTTTTTTAGCGGATTAGGGTTTTCCGCCAATTCGAGATTTTAGTGGCCAATTTTTGATCGATTTAGTCAACTCTTTATTGTAGACTATATATGATTATATACTTAATCCATGATAATTCTATCATTTATTTTGTGTGATGTAAATTTAATGGTCAACATAAATTTATACAGGGAAAGAACATCTCAATATTCATACATTGATGAAAACAATGAAAGTTAATAATGTAGCACCCCATTTCTTATTGAATTCCTAAAAAACAACATTTATAATGAATTTTAATAATTTTTTTGAATTTTCTTAAAGCTTAATCTGAGCGATTCTGCCCGATTACCGATCCGGATAGCCCATTAACCGATCCGGATTTGTTTTTGGGATGCCTGATCCGGGTCACCGATCCGTTTTTTAAACCACTGGTTTAGATCAGTGATTTAAAAACGTCGAGTCGAACCGGACTCGCTCGGTTCGACTCGGGAATCGGCACTGGACGTGTCAATTCGGGCAAATTACATGAAATCGCCCGGTTCCAGAGAGAACCGGTCAATTATGTACAGTGACTCGCAAATTCACTGTACGGAATAGGCGAGTCCCGTGAAGAACACGGGCTGCACAGTCTTCTTCAAGGGATTCTTCAAAATTTGTTATTTTTTGATCATTTTTCTTATTTTTTTTGCCATGTGATCGAATATGCAGGCTTTATGCAGCTTTTTTCAGCCTTTTCATGGATTAAATAATAGAGAAATTTTGTGTTTTTGGATAATGAAAGTTGCGTTTTTAGGATTTCCGCCTTTCCTTGTGTTTCATGCCAAATAGGGCATGAATCTGTGAAAATTTGTAGGCAAGTTGATCGTAAAGTTGTTCATCAAAAAATTCTGTTACGAATTTGCGATAATCGTTGAGAAAAACAGAGTAATTTGGAGATTGAAGGCTCGGGTTCACGAAACCAGGTAAGAACTTTGGGTTTTTTTTTTTTTTATGATCAATTTCACTGCATATTTTGAAAATAATGAGTTACATTTGTAGGGTTTTTAATCTTTATTGTGTCTTTTATCATTTAACATATTCAATTTTATTTAATTTGCTTAATTACAGCCTGATTTTTTGATGAACACAGTGATGTCTATGAAAAAAAATTCTGCTGTTTTTTTTTTTTTCCGCCTTTCGATTTTTTGTTCATGATATATTACAAATAATGTGTTAGATTTCTAGGGTTTTTAATTGTTATAGTCTTGTTTATAATCAGATGTATTCAATTTGATCTGATTTATTCAATTTGAGCTTCAATTTTTAGATTTAATGACTGTTATCTGTGAAGAACTGCGTTTTTTTTTTATTTTTTGCTCAATTTAATCGATTTGATTTGATTTATCGATGATAATGTGTTCATAATTTAGGGTTTTGATTCCTTATATTGTTGTTTATCAAAAACTGTAATCAATTGGATGTAATTTATTCGCTTGGAGGTAGATTTTTGAGTTAAAATGGTTGATGTAAGGTGGCTCTGTGAAGAACAGATTTTTTTTTTTTTTTTGTAATCCATGATCGAAATTTTTATTTTTATTTTGTAATCCATGATCTAATTTTTTGTTCTTTTTTTTTTTTTTGTAATCCATGATCGAATTTTTTGAAAATTTGTTTTTTTTTTGTTTTTTTTGTAATCCATGATTGAATTTATTGCTTTTTTTTTTGTAATCCATGATCGAATTTTTTGTGATCCATGATCGAATTTTTTGTAATCCATGATCGAATTTTTTGTAATCCATGATCAAATTTTTTGTAATCCATAATTGAATTTTTTGTAATCTATGATCGAATTTTTTTTAATCCATGATCGAATTTTTTGTAATCCATAATCGAATTTTTTGTAATCCATAATCCATGATTGAATTTTTTGTAATCCATGCTCGAATTTTTTGTAATCCAAGATCGAATTTTTTGTAATCCATAATTGAATTCTTTGTAATCCATAATCCATGATCGAATTTTTTGTAATCCATGATCGAATTTTTTGAAAATTTGTGGTTTTTTTTTTGTAATCCATGATCGAATTTTTTTTTGTAATCCATGATTGAATTTTTTGAAAATTTGCTGTACTTTTTTTTTTTTTATCTATGATCGAATTTTTTGAAAAATGATGATTTTCCGAAAAGATGTAAAAATCGTGACAAGGTTTTGATTATCATGAGGTATTAAACCATATTTTTAATTTTTATTGTTAAAGTTTATGTTGAAAAAATTGTATGTTGATAGATTATTTATGTAAAAAAATGCACGTTATTATATTTTTAATGCAAAACTGTATTTTTTTAATTCGTTGTTAATGCATTTTTGAGTTGGAATGACTGATGTTAGGTGGCTTTGTGAAGAATTATTTTTATTTGTTTTTTTTTTTAGTACATGATCGATTTTTTTTTAAAAATCATGATTTTTCGAAAAGATGTGAGGTATTAAACCATATTTTTAATTTTTATTGTTAAAGGTTTTGTTGAAAAAATTACATGCTGATAGAATATTTATGCAAAAAACATACATGTTATTATATTTCTAAATTCTAATGCAAAATTGTATTATATTTTTAATGTAGTTTTGCATTAAAAATGTATTTTCAATTTTTAAAATTTTGAACGCAAAAAATACATGTTGTTAAATTATGTTATCGTGAGGAATTAAAGTGAATATCATTGTAAAAAATTTGTGGCATATATGACAATTATATTATCCTGCATTTTTTCAATTTTATTATTAATTTTTTAATGCAAAAAATGTATGTTCTTGATAATTGAGTTTTAGCCATGTTTGGAGCTTGCATTTTGTATTATAGTATCTTGTATATTTGTAATTGATATGTACGAAAATATTATTGTCAATAGAAGTATTTTGCAATAACAAATAACAACAAATATAATTACATGTACTACCCCAACATATTATCACTATACATGGTGATTATTTTTCTTGTTGAACTGTCTGGTTAATTTTTAACTTTTTACATATTAAAATAGTTGAATCATGTCAAGATCTGCAGAAGATCCTGCATGGCAATATGGGGTCAGACTTGATCCCAACAAAAAAGACAAAATTATTTGTAATTACTGCCAAAGAGTGATAAGTAGTGGCGTACAGACGTTCAAGCAACACTTGGCAGGGGTTAAGGGAGATGTTTCTGCATGCAGTAGTGTTCCTAGTAATGTAAAAAAATAGATGGCGGCATTTCTTAATGCTAACAAAGGTAAAAAAATTGCCAAACATAGGATGAATGAAGAGATAACTAGTTTATATACGCCATCAAGCAGGAATGATACAGAAGAGCAATATAATAATGGCCTGGACATAGCCACAAGAATGAGTTTACATGAACAATATCAAAAGGAACATGGGTTTAGAATGCCCGGTGGGTCTAGCGCAGACATGCATGATGGGTCTAGCTCAGACATGTATGGCGGGCCCATCTTAGACATGCATGGCGGGCCCAGGTCGAGCATGTATGGCGGTCCCAACTCAAATATATATGGAGGGGTTGGTGGCAGTATGTATCAACAAGAATCAAATGTTGAAGAAATAGTTCCTAACTTATCTAGGAGTGCCAATATTGTAGGTCATGGTCGCATAGACCCATTTCTCTCAAAGCCTAAGTCACAATGGATGACTCTAAAAGGCATGGTTAAAGGTACAAGAAATATGTTGGGGAAATATGTTAGTAAATGGTTCTACGATAAAGGGATTCCCTTTGATGCAACCAATAGCCCATATTTTCCACCTATGGTCAGTGCAATCCAGAAAGCCGGGCCCGAGGTAAAACCCCCGACTGCATATGAGCTCAGTGGGCCAATATTAGATGAAGAGGTGGAGGAAGTTACAAAGTGGATTGAAAAATATAAACAGAGTTAACCAAGGACAGGCATTATTCGCATGAGTGATGGTTGGTTGAATAAAGTTAGCAAAAAGGAGTTTTTAAACTTCTTGACCTATTCTCCAAAAGGTACAGCTTTTTTGTCTAGTAAAGACGTATCAGGAATGAAAAAGGATGCAAACTTCTACGTACGACTATATGATCAGATAGTGGAGGAGGTAGGAGATAAGCATGTAGTCCAGTTTATTATGGACAATGTGCGTGCATGTATTTCTGCGGGCAGCAAGTTGATGGAGAAGAGGAAGCATCTAGTATGGACCCCATATGCTGCACACAGCATCGATCTTATGTTAGAGGAGATCGGTGAGATCAAAATTGTGAAGGAGACTCTAGAGGAAGCAAGGTTGGTGTCGAGATGTATATACAAGCACTCTAAAATATTATTTCTGTTTAGAGAACACTCTAAGAAAAAAGAGATAATCAGGCTTGCCATAACCCGCTTTGCGACCGATTACTTAGCTGTGGACTCCATTCGGGAATCTGCAGGTGCCTTAAAGAGATTGTTTACCTGTGAAGAGTGGTTAAATGACTGCCTCTCGAAGTCCAGTACCGGTATAAAAGTGGACGGCGTAGTCTCAAATAGTAAGTTCTGGTCTCGATGTTCCAGTGTAGTAGAAGCCACTGCCCCTTTGGTCACGGTGTTAAGAATGGTGGATGCTGACAAGAAAGCTACCATGGGCATTCTTTATGACGGTATCGAAAGAGCGAAATTAGCTATTAGGGAGAAGTGTAGTTTTGCAAGCAAAGTGATCGAGATTATAGAACGGAGGTGGAACACCAAATTTGGACGTCCAATTCATTATGCTGGTAAATATATATTTATATCATTAGAATGTTTCATTTTAAATCTTTTTTTTATGAAATTGTAAATGACATTTTTCTATCTATATATTTTATAGGTTACTACTTCAGCCCAAAACTTTTCTATTTGACACCTGAACATCCCTACAAGATTATGGAAGGGGTCAGATACATTATTGCAAGGTTGGAGAGAAGCCAGCGAAACCAAATAGCAGTAATACAAGAGGTATTATTTAATGTTTGGGTAAGAACTTTATTGAGTTGTTATATTTGTGAGGAATAATGTACTAATACGAAATATATTTGTTTTAGCTTGCTATGTATAGGGATGCTATAGGATCCTTCAGAACTAGACTTGCCAGGAATTCTCAAACTAAGATGGATCCAGGTTATCCCCTAGCTAATATTTTGTTCATTCATATATTTAATCTTATGAATTGTTCTTACCCTTACAATTTTTTTTGCATTTTAATATAGCTGAATGGTGGGAGATATATGGTATTGATGCACCTCACCTAAAGATGATAGCAATCAAGGTGCTCTTCCAAACATGTTCTGCTACTGGCTGTGAGAGCAAATTAATGAAAAAAATGAAAGTTAATAATATAGTACTCTTATTTCTTATTGGATTCCTAAAAAACAACATTTATAATGAATTTTAATAATTTTTTCGGATTTTTTTGAAGCTTTAATCCGACCGATTCCCGATCTGGATCTCCAATTCGTCGATCCGGATCGGTTTTTAAGGTACCTGATCTAGGTCACCGATCTGCTTTTTAAACCATTGGTTTAGATAAAACTTAAATAATTATGATAATTTTTTATTTTTACTTTTTTAATAGCTTAGATTCGGACCGATCCACACTCAATACAGATTGCCGATCTAGCAATCCGATACATATCTATAGGTAGAGGATGCGATCTACCAACTAGGTTTTCAAATCAAAAGTAAAAGTTTATATTTTCAAATATTTTATAGCAAGCATTAAAATATTTGAATTGTTTCTAGTTATTAGTTTTGTCCTCTCCTCCGTTTAAAAGTCGAACTTCCAAACTGCTGAACACAGACGAAAAAAAAAAAAAGGACATTCGAGTGGTTTAAAAGTGAAACTTGTGATATAAAAAAAAAAAGAACAAAAAAGTATTTGAGTGGATCAATGACAGGACTTTCAAACACACAAAACTGAGGCATTTGGTGGTTAAAATCCAAAGGGTGTGTGTGATTTTGGTCTAAAAAATTCTCAAGAGTATCTGAAAATTTATTTTCATATCTAACTATAAATTTTAAACTTCAAAAATAGTTAAAATTAAGTAGATCTACAAACATACGATAATCTTAAAAATGGACGGTTCAGATAATGTGTTGCAAGATGCATTATTTCTGAGATTCAAAATCTTTTTTATTTTTTCATACCCATATATCTCGATGTCGAGATGATCAATTAGAGGGTTTTTCACATTAAAACACCATTTTCCAAAGGATTTTTGAGTGCATCTTTAATTCTACATTTTAAAGTTGCAACCTTATATAAACCTTTTCCAAATCCAAATACCTTGTTTGTTGTGTTTTGGCTATTCTTTCTCTCGACCAACCCAAACATCTAGCTTTTTTTTTTTTTTTTGAAAGTCGCACTTTAACTTCTTAATTATTTTGTATACTTTGGAAAAGAAAAATGAGGATAGAAAAAACCTAAAAATTTAAACCTATAACATTCTCTAGCAAGGAAAGATTAGGGGCTGTTTGGGTACTTGAAAATCTATTACATGATAATATATTACAAGGAAATATGACATTTTAACTGTTTGGTATTATAAAAAATTAGGAAATATGATGATAAGTGAAAATCTATTATTACGGGTAATTTTGAGAAATATTTTACATGCGTTTTTTTTACCCTATCCTAATTAAAAAAATCTTATCTTGGGAGCCCTCTATCTTCATACTAACTAGCATAGGAATCCCTCATTTTTAAGTTCATCCCCTTATATGAAAGCATCAACTATATAAAAATAAAAATAATAAAAATAAAAATCAGTAATCAATAATAAATTATACAACACAAACATAATAAAAAATTTCATACAGCATAATCCTATCTAAAGGCATCAGCTGTCATATAAAAACAAAAATAATAAAAATAAAAATTAATAATCAATGATAAATTACTCAACACAATCATAATAAAAAAGTTCACACAACATAATCCTCATAAGTGGTACTAAAATCTCAATTGAAATAACATTATTCTTTACTCTCCTTCAATACCTTAAAATTTTATACTGCAATTACCAAACATTTAGGTTACTAATCAAACTTCTTCTCATATTTTAACTCGTACCATAGAGATTTTGATTTTAGTATCAAAAATTTGAGAGAGAAAGATATATTGGGTTTCTAGAGAGAGAATGGGATTGAGAGAGAGAGAGATTCGATTTTTAGAGAGAGAAAAAGATGTTGGACTTTTAGAGAGAGAATGAGTTTTTAGAGTG
Source organism: Amborella trichopoda (assembly GCF_054954075.1). Lineage (NCBI taxonomy): Eukaryota > Viridiplantae > Streptophyta > Magnoliopsida > Amborellales > Amborellaceae > Amborella > Amborella trichopoda. Next base: position 4,217,720 of record NC_142341.1, on the reverse strand, counting down.
AGAAAGGGAGATTGGGTTTTTTGAAAGAATGAGATATTAGGTTTTTAAAGAGAGACAACATGAGTTTTTATAGAGAGAGAATGAATTTTAGAGGTAGTAATAGAGATTAAGTTTTGAGCGAGAGAAATTGGGTTTCTAGAGAGAGAAAAAATGTCTTTAGAGAGAGAGAGATTGGGTTTATAAAAAAAGAATGAAGTTTAAATTTTATAAAAACTATTTTAGCATATATTTATTTATTTATTATTTTGTCCTTACTACAAACAGTAAAATTTTGAAGAGTGAAGATTTTAAAAAAAAAATTTAAAAAAAGAACAAAAAGAAAAAAATAAAATAAAATCATACCAAATGGATCGGGCCAAGGCTTATTGGCCTAGAACAGACATTCTCTAGGCTTATCGGGGTAGCTCCGCCTGTTGGGCAAATTTTGGGCCTTTTCGGCCTGGCTCGATAACAACACATACCTAGGTAGACTCGAAATGGCCCGGAGCACAAAGGTGGCATGTTACCAGCCAATTAGTGGCCCAAACCTTGCCCGGCCCCGTCCATTGGCACCCTTAGGTCCAACCTGGCCAGGGCATGGCCTAGCCCAAGGCTTTTTGGCTCTGTCATAGCCAGTTGGGCTTAGGTAGGCCCTATAACGACTAAGGATTTTTGGGCCAGGGCAGGCCTTGGCCAAGCCCGTTTGCCCAAGCTAACGGGGATTTAGTTTTTAAAAGGCAGTAGAGGGGCTATGTCAATGGGAATCGAAACCACATGCGATGACTAGGGTATGGGGCTACTACCACTACGATACCGGCCCCTTTTTCAGGCTAGCGGGTATTTGGTGATTCAATTTTGGATTATGTCAAGTGTTCCAAAACTTATTAGAAAACCTTGTAGGGTGTGTGTTTTGCACAAGGTTGCAATCTTATGGGTCCTTCGAAACCTGTTATATGTAAAATTAGGTTTTGTATGTCCTAGTTTTTTTAGGGTGAGGGAGCATGCGTTGTTCATACAGCTCCACAACCTGGTTTTGCCCATCCAAAAAATTGGATCAGAACCATTGTATGCAAATTCCAAAAAAACTTAGAATTTGTGCATGACCGTTTACATAAACGCTGTGTGTTGAATAAGATTCCAATTAGCGTTTAAAAAAATGGAGCGGTGACTCGAATCGGTTTCACCCATACCAATGTCGAATCGGTTTGGAGAATTGACTGAATTGGCAATTTTTGTCCCAATTTTTTTTCAAAAATTCACTATAAATATCTAAAAATAATATTATTTGAGTTTCTAAAAGAAATTAGGAGTTGTGCATTAAATACTTTATAAAAATAGGTGAATACTGAGATGTTTTCATGTTCCGGATGTCTGTATAATTATTAATTATAATATAATATTATAATATTAGATCAAAATAACTTAAAGATATTAGAAAATACTTCCATGTTATAAGATTAAAAAAATAATTTTCCATATTATAAGATTATTACAACCTCACTGATTATAATAATATACATTGAAATTAAAATTATTGGTTTATACTTTATAATCATTTTACTATACAAAGTTACAAACTGTCTTATAATATCATCTAATTTTAAAAAATAAAATTATTTCATGCGAGCTGATTTGTATTTCTACATATGTAGTCCAAAAAGTGTAAAGCATCCATCTTAAAGATGGATGCAAGTAGGTCTTTATTCTAAAATAAGTAGGTCTTTAATCTAAAATTAATGGAAACTAACAGTCCAAATATTTTTTCTTGAATTATTGTTTTTAGTTTTTAAAATTTATTTATTTTTTCATATTCATGATCTCCATGTCAAAGATTACATGTCCTTAAAAATTAAGTCTTAAAATCTATCTCAAAAATAGATTTATTAAGAGGCCTGTATTTCTGCATATGCGGGAATGCGGGCTTGGTCGCATAGAAACCATGTCCTTAAAAAAAAATCTAATTTAATACATTATATAATTTATAATATAAATATATTTATAAATAATATAGAATATTTGATTATCAATGTAATTAATATAATTATTAATCATACTATTATAATTAATATTATGCTATGAAAGTCAACAACTGAGGCTATTTTTCTACTTAGGCAACTGATTGAGAAGTTTGGGAAGAAGGAAAAAGACATCCACATGGTCTTTATTAATCTAGATAAAGCTTATGATAGAGTACCTCGAGATTTGATTTGGCGGGTGTTGGAAAAGAGATGCGTCTCTAGACACTACATCGACTTGGTGAGAGATATGTATGATGGAGTGATAGCTAGTGTACGAATAACTAGTGGAGATACGAGTGAGTTTTCAATGACAATAAGTCTACATCAAGGGTCAGCATTGAGCTCGTACCTCTTTGTCTTAGTTATAGATGACTTAACTAGGCATCTACAAGATGAGGTACCGTAATGCATGTTGTTCGCAGATGAGATAGTTTTGATTGATGAGACCCGAAATGATGTTAACACAAAGTTAAAACTCTGAAGGAATGCTCTAGAATCTAAAGGTTTTAGAAATAGTCGAACTAAGACAATATATGGAGTGCAAATTTAGTAATAATAGGAGTAGAGATGAAAAAGTAGTTAAGATTGACTTTCATAAAGTACAAAAAAGATTGCATTTTCGATATGTAGAAAATAATTACAATACTTCTTCTCAAATTAACTGATCGTAACTTGAGGATTAGAAACAAAAAAAAAAAAGAGAAAAATATAGGATTAGAAACAGGAAAAAAGAAAAAAATACAGGTTACCTCTATGGGAACTATGTCATCTTCCCTCTTCTCAAAAGAATAACTTCTTTCCAACCTTCATTGGAGAGTGTCATCTTCAATCATTTAAGAAGCTTCAAACCTTTCAAATTTTTGGAAGAAAATCCCTATAAAATTTTTCTACACATCAAAAAATCCTAGAGAGAGAAACACAAGACTTTAACTGCTCTATGTAATTGTTTTTTGGTTCACCTCTCTCTAAAAAATAAAAACAATTCATTTTTATATGAAACCCTAATTATTATAATTTTTTCAAAATACCCTTTTAATTTTTCTTTCCCAAAAAATGGCCCCAACCTCATGATACTAGAGGTCCACAGACTTTTGTGAAAGTCCCTAACAATCAGCCCCTCTAGACCCATGAGGAGGGCTGCCCTTGCTTAGTGAATATCGTATCCATTATACCTGTGCTCAAGTAGCACCCATGCATGCCAGTCCTTACAAAGCTTATGCTTTTTATCCTTTGTTAGGGCCTCATCACATCCTATGAATTGCAATTAGTATGGATTTTCTCTATTCTCATCAACTGATTCTCTAAGACATCTCATATCCAGTGATAGCGGATATCTATATGCTTTGTTCTGGCATGATATGTAGCATTAAGGAAGACGTCGCACGTAGAATTAGAGCTGGGTGGGCAAAGTGGATATGTGCAACTGGAATTTTATGTGACCGCCGCATACCAATGAGACTGAAGGGCAAATTTTATAGGATAACAGTGAGATTAGCTTTATTCTATAGGACGGAATATTGGGCGGACAAAAAACAATATTTCAATAGAATGGGTGTAGCAAAAATGAGGGTTTTGAGATATATGAGTGGCAAGACAAGTAGGGATAGAATTCGAAATAAATCTATTCGAGAGAATTTAGAAGTAGCACCAATATGCGATAAAATGTAAGAAAATAGACTTAGGTGTACTAGCTAAGTGTGGGGCCGACCAAGTACAACACTTGTTAGGAGGTGCGAGTTACTTCAAGTGGAATGACTAAAAATGGCAGGGGATAGACCCAAAAAGACGTGATTGGATGTAGTCCAAAAGGATATGAAAATTTATGGCCTCACTGATGATATGACCTTTAATAGAGTAGAATGGAGAATCAGGATTCATGTAGCCGACCCCAATTAATTGGAAAAAAGGCAAAAATGATCATGATGATTATTAATTATAATATTATAATAAACGTGATTAAAAAAATAGCTCTTGCATATATATTTTGACTTGCTAGTATGGTTTTTATAATAAACATAATTAGTTTTAAAAATACTTAAAACTACAAGTAGTGTTTCAAAAACCGCTAGGCGGCACCCAAGTGGCCATGCGGGTCCAAGCTGCCCAACACCTATGCGGCCAGCTAGGTGGGCACCCATAACCTAGGCGGCCCAGTTGAAAAAAAAGTAAAAAAAAAAAAAAACAAAAGAAAATTAACTGATGACTAATAATGAGTAATCCATAAGAATTTTGATAATCCACAAGACCATAATCCATAATAATTTTAATAATCCATAAGGCCATGATCCCAGTTAAAAAAAGAAGATAGAACTCGAGAAGAGAATTTTGAATTTTTGATAATCCATATTTTCATACAATGTTAAAACAGTAAAATCATACAAGCATACATCATAAGACCATAATCCATAAGAATTTTAATAATCCATAAGGCCATGATCCCAGTTAAAAAAAGAACATAGAACTCGAGAAGAGAATTTTGAATTTTTGATAATCCATATTTTCATACAATGTTAAAACAGTAAAATCATACAAGCATACATTGATAGTCTATTACACTGTAGACTGTACACACAAAAGTTAGATAGTAGAACTAGAAACTAGAAAGTAGAAATGAAAAATAAGAAAGTGAAAATGTACAGAAATTCAGAAAATATACAGTCTAGGACACATTAGTCAACACTCAACACAATAGTCAACACTCAAAACCAAGAGTTTTTAGTCATCATCATCAGAATGAATAGAGTAAGCTTCATCATATGCATCAAAATCGAGGCCATCATTATCAGAGTCATCTCACTCTTCAATATAATGCTCGTCCTTCTCTGTTTCTTCTCAATCTGCCTCTTCCTCCTCCTCTTCATCTACCTCCCTCTTTCTAGTATGTGCAGATGAAGCATTAGGAGTTTTGGTTGTTCTACAATTTTCTATCTTTTTGTGCTTCCCTGAATTCAAATATTGTATAATTTCCTCTCTGGTAGCGTCAATAACATTTTTATACGGGGCAACATCCCCCTTAATATCGGCAATGTGGTTTTTAAACCGGTAAATGCCCCATTAGTATTATTTCCACAATAATTACATTTAATACGATTTTTGCCATTCGGATTCGGGTTATAACCATACTTCCAATTCGGATCACTACTTCTAGAAGAACCTGGAGAAGATATTTACATAGAATAATGCTCAGTTTCATTATTTTTTGGTTCTTTTAAATTCAAAAGTTGTCTAATCTCATCCCGAATAGCTTCAAAAACTTTTCTACAAGAAGCAACATTATCTTTAATACCAGCAAGGTGTTTCTTGAATTGGTTAATACCCCCATTGGTATTTTTTTTACAAAAATTACACTTTATACAATATTTATCGTTTGGTTTTGGGTTATAACCATACTTCTAACCCATATCACTTATTCTATAAGTAGTAGAAATAGATTTATTCAAATAACAAGGATTTTGTTCCTATTTTTGTTTTACAAAACTGATATATTGCAAGAAATTAAAAACAAACCAAATACAAAGATTTATCGACCAAAGATATCGAAAATGAACCACATAGTTATCTTGCTTCAAACTCAGGTCCTTTAAGAACCTCTTCATGTACAACATTTCTTTAGTTGCTTTTGTAGCCGCTATATATTCTGCCTCTAGCATGGAAAGATCTACACACTTATGTAATTTGCATTGCCATGATACAGCTCCCCTTGCAAAAGTGAACAAGTAACCTGATGTGGATTTCCTGCTCCCCTTGCAAAAGTGAACAAGTAACCTGATGTGGATTTCCTGATATTGAGATCTCTAGCCATGCTTGCATTTGTATATCCATCTAGCACAAACTTTTCACTTCCAAAGCATAAACAAATTTTGGATGTGCCTTGAGATATCTAAATAATCCATTTTAGTAATGTCCAGTGTTCTTTGCAAGACTTAGCAAGAAATCTACTCACCACACCTAATGCACGTGCGATGTCTAGCCTTGTATACACCATGGCATACATCAAACTCCTTACCACTAAAGCATATGGAACATCTTCTATTTCTTTCTTTTATTTTTTTGAATCTATAACCAAGGCTCTCATACCACTTATTGGGAAGTAGTAGCTCCCTATATATGTGTGAATCAAAGAAAAAATATCAAACCTCTAAGAAATAAAAATATAAAAATTTACAGGAAATCACAAAGATTTATGCAAAAAACCACCTTCAAAGAAGGGAAATCATGGGACACCACAGATGAAATCTACTATGCAGAAAATAATTACAATTCTTCCTAATTAACCAACATAACTTGAGGATTAGGAACAAGAAAAAAGGGAAAAGTGCATAGATACCTCTATGGGAATTATTTCATCTTTCTCACCTTCTCAAAAGAATAATTTCTTTCCAACCTTCATTGGAGAACATCAGCTTTATGAAGCTCCGAACTTTTTGAAATTTTTGAAAAAAAACCTCTGTAATTTTTTTGCACATCAAAAAACCTAGAGAGAGAAACAAAGGACTTTAACCTCTCTCTATGAATTTTTTTAGTTCATCTCTCGGTCTAAAAACTAAGAAGGACTCATTTTTTTAAAGAAGCCTAATTATTATAAATCTTTTTCCAGAATTCCCTTTTAATTTTGCTTTCCCAAAAATTAGGCCCCAACCTCATGGGGCTGGAAGTCCACGGAATTTTGAAAAAGTTGGTAACATATCTTTAGTACATGAAAGTTATAATCTTCCTTAGTCGTCGGTGTTAAATGAGCAACTTGAAGTCTGTCACTGAGTCTAGAAAATTAGATTCTCATAATATGAGATCTTTGATAAATTGAATTTTATATCAGATGGCTAAATGTTACTGAGCTACTGGTTCCAAAGAAAATGTCTTCTTGTATTGTATGTATATAGGCATAGACATACACGCATAGTTCCTCGCAATTGCCCATAAACTTATGGGCTCCCTTATTTCAAACGCCAAAGCACTTCAGCACGAAGTAGGCCTGGCTATGCGCAAGGAGGATCCAATGGCCCTCGTAGGCTATAAAATGTGGCCCATGGGCTTGACCAAGTTGAGCTAGCACGTTTTGAGGCCTGGGCTTGGCTAGGGCCACAATACGGTTGGACAGGCCTTTTTTTTTCATTTTTTTTTTTTTAATCTTTGAGTTTAGTAGGCTCAACCTGGCCGAGCCAAGGCTACCCTTGCGCCAACCCTGGCCTTGTCCTAACCGAGTTAGCCTTAGTTAGAAGTGTAAAATAAGGGATTTTAATAGTATGAATTGTATACGATGAGACCGTTTACTTTTGATACAAGAAGGTCACAGTCATTATCAACCGTTGGATGTGAAATCGGATGTATGATGTTGCATCACTAATTGAGCACAAAGTCTGAAATAAATTTTCTCAAAAGCTATGATACATTTTAATATGTTAGATTTCATATCCAATGGTTAAAAAAAGTTGAGGCCTTTTTGTACGAAAAATAAATGGTCTCATAGTATACAATCCTTTTATATTATAAGGACAATTTTACGTAACAAAAGAAAGTTACAATCACCCTTAACCATAGATGCTAATTCGAGGGGTAGAGGCCTATCGCATGGTTTAAGAAAACTATTTGAAACTTTGAAATAATTAACACATTCTCAACCACCCGATTTTACATCGAATGAGTAGATGTTGATCCTAACATCCTTGCATGAGAGGTAAGTAGTTTCATTGTATGCCACTCTTAAAACAATTTATGGCCTATTAACCACCCCAAATAATTCATATTGCACAAAAGGTTCCCAATGCTCAAACTTGCCGTTTCCTATCTTGACAATAGGGCCACCCATACCCTACAAGTTCACCTATCACCGAAGGGGTGCAAAGGGCATTTAGGGGTGGCAATGGAACCGGGAGCCGACCGCTAGATCCCACTTGGATGTGGGTATGGGCTCAAAACATTGGATCCCTAGCACTATTTGAGTCCGAATCTTGGTACGAGTCCCGTATTTTCCAATTTATGAAAATACATTAAAAGATATTTAAAGGAAAAAGTTTATATAGAGCCTAGGCTCTAAACAATCAAATTAGAGCCTACCTGAACAATCCAAATATTCTCAAATTAATCATCTTGTCATCAAGATGCATAGACTTGAGAAAAAAATGGATTTCAAGTTTTGAAAATAGTGCATCTTGTAACGCATTTTTGGACCGTCAGTTTTAAGTTATTAAACTTTTCATAGATCTGCTTGATCTACATTATTTTTGAAGCACTAAATTTTTATAATTAAATATGAAAATATATTTTAAGGCTATCACAAGGATATCCGGTATTGAAACTACATTTCTCAACACTATTTGAAGGTGGGCTCTAATTTAATTGTTTAGAGCCTCGGCTCTATACAAACCGCACCCATATTTAAAAATGTAGATATTTTAACTTTTGAGTTCGGTCCAATCGAGTCTAAGCCAGGATCCAGGTTCCAAATTATATTTTTGGGTCCGAGTCTGTCCCGACCCTACCCATTGCCACCCCCAAGATGGCTCTATTTTGTACGGCTAGGTGTCCTTACTAAAACCGTAGGTGAAAAGCTAGCCTCCATAAATAATTAAAGGATGTGAAGTCTGCAAGACTATTTACTTCTCATACATAATAGCCACAATCATTTCTAGCCGTCCAATATTGCATCAGAAGGTTCGAAGTGGCCCCCAACTTGACAAGAACTTTTATTTGCTTTTCACGATGGTCACTAGCATGCATTACAACCTCTAGATTTTAAATCTGGCGGCTAAAATCAGTTCTAACCTTTTGTGTTACAAGTAAGTGGTATCATGATATTCGCTTCCATATACCCAAAGTTCTCAATTTTAATACAGTGAAAACATATATAACTGGGAGTGTGCCATTTGCCTAATTTTTATTACCTGGTTTTGGCCTTTCATGAAATGTAAACAATTTTTTGTCCTTTTTTTTTGCCTTTTCCAGTATTCCAAAGGATCACTTTTACTCCCCCTTCGCATGATCTAAGTGTTCATCCTCTCTTATAAGAGGAAACCCTAAGTACCATTTTGATTAATCTTAGTTTCAGTTTCTGGTCCTGCAATGGCCTACTCTATTTGTTCCCAGGTCAGTTTGTACCTCTCCCTTTTCTGTGGTTTTTTTCATCAATTTTTAGCCTTTCCTTTGTGGTTTTTAAGATTATGGTTTGTGGCAGTTCTTTGGGTCTTCTGTTTCTATTTGGATCTTTATTCAGTTTTTTGGATTTTTGGTTTGGATTTCGGCGTTTTAGTTTGAATTTGCAGCATTAGTTTTTGTTTCTTAAAAAACATTTCGATTTTGGAATTGTCCAGAATTTCTTAAAATTCCACTAATTCCTTCATTTTCTTTAAAAACATTGGTTCCCTTTGTTTCTTCATCTGAACTCTATTTGATTTACTATTGATTCCAAGTTTTACTGAGTGTATTTCTTATGATCGATTCTGTTTGTCTTTTGAGTCAGATTCTGATTCTAGTATTTTCCCCTTTATATGTGGCTTTCTCCTCCATATGTGATTTTTGTGTTAATATTCAATTTTTGTGACATGCAGGCTGCTAACCTGGTTCATGCGAGCTGTGATACATCAGTAAGGAGATCCAGTTTCCAGGTCTCAATTCTCATCTTTTTGTTAGATCACTGAGAATACTTCGCTACTTGGTTTTACTTTTTTTGGTATCTGAATAGTGACATTAGTTCATGTTAATATTGAGTTATTGTAGTTTCTAATTAGAAATAATGTATGTTCCATGAATTGTAATTATCAGTTTTAACATCTGTTTCAATTTATTATTTGGAGACAAAGTCTTTAAGCCTAATGCTTTTGTTTTGGCTTCTTGACTTGGAGTTGAGCTAAAGATTAGCTGCGTTAATGGAGTAGTTGGACCTATGGGTCAATATTTCGAACTTGGTTGATTTTATTCTTGTTGTTTGATGTGGAGTCGACTCAGGATCAAACTAAGGATTTGGCCTCAATAGTCACTACTGTAAGCTTATGATATTGTTCTAGTTGCTTGTCTTGTAGGTGAACTCACGACCATTCTTTCTAACTGAGGGTTCAGACTTAACTTTCAATGCTTTAAGCTTTAATTGAGGAATCATGGATCTTACTGACTCAATCAATGGGCATTTTCCCCCTATTTTTAGTGGGAAATTTGCAGATTAGATTTCAGACTTCTATTAGCAGCTTAGGAACATTGGCAGCTTAATGATATATTGGATGTTCCTATAGCATGAAAAACAAAATTATTTATAATCAGTATCTATTCTTTGATTTTGTTTGTAGCCTTTGAACAATAGATACTCTTTTTTCAATCAAATGATGGTAGATGCTTGATATGCTTAGCTTCTTATTTGTTGAACGTATAAACATTACTACGGGTTTCTGTTATTTAAGTCAAATATGGTTTCATTGTGTAGCAAAGGTTTAATAGTTAGGTTCTTATTTGCAATGGTGCATACGTGATTCTCACATGTTTCTTGTATCTGTTGCATTCTAATGACATGAACAAAACTTCTTGTGTAATAAGCATTCTCTCCTCAGATGTCTTGGTCATAGGTGGTTCAGAACTTTCTGTTGCTCACAAATGGCCTGATATAAAAATTCAATTCTTCATATCATATATGCATTTTCTCTAATAGGCACTTTTTTTTCAGATTCTGTGTACGTGGAGTGCTTACTTTGATTACATTTTCACGTGCATTTCTTGTGCTTTATTCCAGAAAAGTTCTCTATCATTTCAAGGCAAAGCATGGGTGCCAGTACTTTCTTTGAATGGAAGCCCAAAAACGTTGTCCTCAAAGGCTGGATACACAACATGCATGTCTGTGCAGCAAGCTAAGAGAAGTAAAGTTGCAGTATCACCTTTGGAACTTGAGGATGCTAGAGAACCTCCTCTTAATTTATACAAGCCCAAGGATTCATACACAGCAACCATAGTTTCGGTTGAAAGGCTTGTTGGCCCAAAAGCTCCCGGTGAAACATGCCATATTGTGATTGATCATGGAGGCAATGTTCCCTATTGGGAAGGGCAGAGTTATGGTGTCATCCCTCCTGTAAGTTGCTTCCTATGTTTTATCTTAAACTTCAGACATCTTGTAATCTTTAATAATAGTACTTAGAAACGCCTTGAGAGGCTAGCAAGAAGTATAATTGGCTTTCGATCACTATCACTAACTGTTAAGGACTAGAACCAACTGCCAGTTCCAATTGGCATACAAATTTTAGGTTACATTGATCAATAACATTTGGATTTCTCTTATGGCATTTGAACCACCATTGCTAAACAATTGTGTTGTGAGTTTTGCAGGGTGAAAACCCAAAGAAACCAGGAGCTCCCCAAAATGTCCGACTCTATTCAATAGCGTCAACCCGATATGGGGACTTCTTTGATGGCAAAACAGCCAGCCTGTGTGTACGTCGAGCTGTGTATTATGACCCGGACACTGGAAATGAAGATCCTTCAAAGAATGGCATTTGCAGCAATTTCCTTTGTAATTCCAAGCCAGGAGACAAAGTCCAGATTACAGGTAAATTGCAAACTCTTATAAAAAGGAAATCCCTTGAGAAAGAACTGTGGACCCATCTGATCTTTTTCAGATTATGCCAAATCTCTCCCAACCCTGTCCCCCCTCCCCATCTCTCTCTCTGTCTCTCTCTGCCTCTCTCTAATCCTATTATGTACTGAATCTGTCAAAGCATTTGTCGATAGCGAAACATGTATTTGATGTGAACCCAACTGTTCTTGTTTGCTTGGCAGGACCATCTGGTAAGGTGATGCTATTGCCCGAAGAGGACCCAGATGCCACTCATATCATGATAGCAACTGGAACCGGCATTGCACCATTCAGAGGATATCTAAGGAGGATGTTCATGGAGTCCATCCCCTCTTTTAAATTTGGAGGCCTCGCTTGGCTTTTCCTTGGTGTTGCAAACTCAGATAGTCTTCTCTATGATGAAGAGTTCAATAATTACGTGAAAGAATACCCTGAAAACTTCAGGTACGACTTAGCACTGAGCAGAGAGCAAAAGAATAAATTAGGGGGAAAACTCTATGTTCAGGATAAGATTGAGGAATACAGTGATGAAGTTTTTAAGCTTTTGGATGAAGGTGCACATATATATTTTTGTGGGTTGAGGGGAATGATGCCCGGGATTCAGGATACACTGAAGAGAGTTGCAGAGCAAAGGGGAGAGAATTGGGAGGAGAAGCTCTCCAAACTCAAGAAGAACAAGCAATGGCATGTTGAGGTCTATTAGGCAAGAATTGATTAGGAAAACAGAGAGAGGAAAGAGGTTCAGTTAGGCAAGATGAAGAGGGGTTGGGTTGGTCCTGTGCAATAATGCTCAACAGGTCAGAGAAGGATGAATTTTCTGATTTTTCCAATGTGTTTGTGTACTCCATATTTGGATTTTATGCGGCAAGATTGCTGTGATTTTATGATCTCATTGAGAAATGCCTTATCTATATTCAGATGGGGCTTGGATGTAATGGACCTGGAAGATGAAAGAGGAGAGAAAATGTTGGGATAGAGATTTCTATTATAATCTATGTGGTTATTTAGGGTTAACATTTAGCTATAAATAGCAAAAATGCATTGCTTTGTTTCCTTTAATAGCATGGCTTTGAAAAAATAGGCCGTTTTTGTGGATGTCTTTTATTTAGATTTGGTGCATTCTTCAATTTGATATATGAGAGAGAGAGAGAGAGAGAGAGAGAGAGAGAGAGAGAGAGTTGATACTTCTAAGCAACAGCAAAAAATGAACTAAAACCTGGTGGTATTGAGTTGATCAGCTTTGCAAGAAGTGCTCCCGAACTACTCACATTTAAAAATTGTTATTCTGAACTACAAAAAAGCAGTTGGATTTTAGCTAATTAAAATAGAATTAATAGTACGCATCTTGTTCACTCACCTGGTTCAAAATTTTACATAACAAATGGCTTCTGTAGAATTTTATTAAATAAATGGCATTTGTCAAATCACATGATAGTTGTTGAACTCAGTTTGAGAATGCTGATACCATTACAACCCCAGGATCAGTGGCAAAAAATCAGCCCAATTCATATTCAGAGTATTCCCAACACTTTCATATTCAGCCCGTGAATACCACTTGCGTTACAAACTACACACTTCTCAGTACTCACCCTTTTCCACTACCACTTTCCCCAGGAATAACACTTGCAAATTCAAGTTCTCACTGAATTCTATATAATTTTTTTACAAATATTGTTAGATCCCAGCAAATATTGTCGGAATTATTCCAAGGCTGCCTGGTGTATTAACCGGCACCCACTTGCAACCATAACTTTCACTCCATTATTTATAATAAAATATCACAATAAAAATTTTAGTCATAAAATGTTTTATTGATAAATGGAGCATCTGTTCTCTCTAAGATTATTTCTATATGAATCGAATCAGTAAATATTTGACTGGAGATCTGTAGCCCCTGTGAGACTTCAGCCATCTCTTCTTTTTGATGTTCTCCAAGGGATATTTGGAGAGATGGTTTGGATTCTCAAGCACTCCATGTTTAATCCACCCAAGCAAGAAATTACTAGGCTTGCTGTCAAATTGCTTTTTTGATTGGGAATTTGAGACCACTGGCTGTGAATCTGAACCCATCTCCAAAATCAACTGCAACTCCTGATTTAAGCTCCAGTCAGTAAGAATCCAAAATGCCTAATAGGGGATGACTATAATAAAAAGATTAATTGGGGTATTGAGAACCAAACAAAGCATAATCTTAAGGATAACCAGAATTGGTTCAGCCATTTTTCACTAGACAAGACCTTGAGTTTCCCATCAACAACATACACCCTCTCTCAAAGTTTCCTACCGCATTCTAGCATGGAAATTGCATCCGCTTTTGTGCAATTTGTATGTGATAAAACCAACCCTAAAACTTCTTGCAATTTTCTTGTTCTCTCAAAGCGACTACCATACGAAGTTCACTTAGCTCTTCTTTGTATGATCTTAGAGAACTGCAATAGAAAGATTCATCTATCTGCGGATCTGCCCTATCTGCAAAAATCATTTCCATTTGGAATTGAACAGGAAAGACTCTTCTCGTGACTGATGGCCAACATTGATTTTAACCACATATTTTCTCTCACCAACTTCATAATTTTTAAAGTCAATCTTGAAGAACACTCATTTCTGGTATTGGGACACTGTTCTGTCTCTTCAAGAAGGACAAGGCTAATTGATGTCTGAAATTCTGAGTAGCTCATACTTATTATTAAATCTTATCACAACTGCAAATAATTTAAGCTCTAGTTGATTATTTGCAGAAGAATGATGTAAATGAGCTGAATAGGAGGGGAAGCAGAAAAATCCAAGGGCCAAGCAAGAAACTAGGAATCCAGAGGTAACTTTGAACACAGGGAAAAAGAAAATGTAAGAAATAAGGACAACCAACTGGTTTTAGGAACCCACTTGCAGAAAAATGTTGTATCCAGTACCACAAAGAATGCAGAATCCCAAGACATTTCGGGAACTGCATCATCAAACAGGAACCCTTAAAAAAGAGAAGTGGCGAAAATGCAAGATTTTAACTCCGAAAAGGATTTTGAAAACATACAAAGGCAACCTTATAGATAGTGAGGGATCCCCATAACATGGCCCTAAAAAATGAGACCAAGAAGAAAGAATAAACACGAATGAAGTCACGGAAGAGAGAAAGTCAGAGCATACAAAGAACAATACTAACTAGAATTAAGGACAGCGGATTGATGTCAAGAAGCTTAGGAGTATTAGCCACAAAGTCTGAGACACAAAATACTAGGCTGGCTAACCAAAATAAAGAAGCCAATAAAAGTTCAAGGGAAGTTCATACAATGCAAAGCAAAGGAGATTGTAAAAGAGTAATGGTCTTATAGAACACAAGAATTCCATAACCACCTTGCACAGATGTCACACAGAAAGTTCACGGCATGTTCAGCCAACACTGGCCAGTGTACAAGTTCACATGTCATCTGCACAAGTCAAGGTAGGAACCCAGGGACTATGGTACAGAAAAGAGTGAAGTCCAAAAACAAGAGGAATTGAGGCCTCAGAAGCAACACTTTGACCCATAGAAGCATGGTCGTTAAAGCCAGAGAACCTGTTACAGGAACTGAAAAAGAAAATGAATGGGAGTATTAGTAAGGCAAGAAATGAGTGGTAGTAAACCAATGGAACTGAAAGAACAACTACAAGGAAAAGATAACTGTATGCTCAATTAGGCTGTACTCGTTGAAGGTGAGCCCAGGAGAACGAATCAGCCCTCAAAACTGTTAAAACTAGAGTTAACTGCCCTTCATGTTCCTAAGAATCCAACAGATCTTCAAAATACTTAAAGAATGAAGCTTTCTGTCTGAACAATAATTAGCTCAAACAGGAACCCTTAAAAAAGAGAAGTGGCGAAAATGCAAGATTTTAACTCCGAAAAGGATTTTGAAAACATACAAAGGCAACCTTATAGATAGTGAGGGATCCCCATAACATGGCCTTAAAAAATGAGACCAAGAAGAAAGAATAAACACGAATGAAGTCACGGAAGAGAGAAAGTCAGAGCATACAAAGAACAATACTAACTAGAATTAAGGACAGCGGATTGATGTCAAGAAGCTTAGGAGTATTAGCCACAAAGTCTGAGACACAAAATACTAGGCTGGCTAACCAAAATAAAGAAGCCAATAAAAGTTCAAGGGAAGTTCATACAATGCAAAGCAAAGGAGAATGTAAAAGACTAATGGTCTTATAGAACACAAGAATTCCATAACCACCTTGCACAGATGTCACACAGAAAGTTCACGGCATGTTCAGCCAACACTGGCCAGTGTGCAAGTTCACATGTCATCTGCACAAGTCAAGGTAGGAACCCAGGGACTATGGTACAGAAAAGAGTGAAGTCCAAAAACAAGAGGAATTGAGGCCTCAGAAGCAACACTTTGACCCATAGAAGCATGGTCGTTAAAGCCAGAGAACCTGTTACAGGAACTGCAAAAGAAAATGAATGGGAGTATTAGTAAGGCAAGAAATGAGTGGTAGTAAACCAATGGAACTGAAAGAACAACTACAAGGAAAAGATAACTGTATGCTCAATTAGGCTGTACTCGTTGAAGGTGAGCCCAGGAGAACGAATCAGCCCTCAAAACTGTTAAAACTAGAGTTAACTGCCCTTCATGTGCCTAAGAATCCAACAGATCTTCAAAATACTTAAAGAATGAAGCTTTCTGTCTGAACAATAATTAGCTCAAATTCTGCTCTGAGGTTTTAAAACACACACACTGTGCATATTATCTTGATCAGTTTGGATGCCCTTGTAATCAAGCATCACACGAAGGCTGTGCATCATTCCATCCCAAATATTCTGCTAATACTGTTCTTTTTCAACTTTTCATTGTATAGCAGGGCCTTGACATGGACATGGTTGAGGAAATCTAATTGAGAGCTATAAAAGTCAGCAAAAGCATGATCTTTCATTACCTTCTAGTCTTACTTGTTCAATCATTCAAGACTATTTCATAAAAATAACTGTTTTTTATTTGATCAATTTTCACACAAAAGCCAACAGCAGAAGTGCACATCGGTGCATCCATGGAATTTACTCACCAGCCAACCCATTTGAAAGGTTCCATCATTCACCACCATGCACATGAGAGCCAAAACATACTATGTAAAATATGCATGCATTCGAGTCAAAATAAACTACTCCCTTACATGGAGTAGAATACAGCTACTCTAATGTTATTCATCGGCATAAAATAAACTCCAAACCCAAAAGCAACAGCAGGGGAATCGAAGTAACTGAAACCCTCAAATACTCCGCAAGCAGTTGATCTGTCACTGATCAACAATCCCCAATTTCTCAATGCAGTAGAGGCGCTGTTCAAGCTCCTGATTTCTGTTGGTGTCCTTTATGCAAGTTCTCTCAAATCTCCAGATGAAGAGAATAAGTTAATTGTAGATTGTGCATGCAAAATAAGAAAGATGAGCAGAAGAAAGAACTCCAGATATGTCCTTCTCGAAAAACGAAAGCTGCTCTGTTGAAGGTGAGGTTCTTGGATGGAGATGATTATGATGATAATTATGGGACCAACAGTTATCTGTATAAAATACTACAGAGGTATGTTAAATACAAACATCCTAATGTCAATAGCACATGGGAGTTAGTTAGGAAGATACTTTGTAGAGCAGAAAAAGAACGAAGTTGTGAGGGAAGTAGAGATGCTTATTCTTGATGGAATTGTAGCATAGATCCTTGGGGACATAAATATTCCAATAACCAATGTGGCAGCACATGACATCAAATAACATGACTAATGCGTGAAATCTTAATAAGTAGCACAAAGCTTTACCCATGACAAAAATTTCAAGTGAGGAAGCGCACCATTACAGATCAATCCTACAATTCTCAATATCAAAATTGGAGTACGATATGCAAGGACACATAAAAGAGAGAGAGAGAGAGAGAGAGAGTATGGAGAGATTGAGAAAGATATGCATGGACATGAGAGAGAAAGAGAGAATATGGAGAGATTGAGGAAGATATGTATGGAAACATGAGAGAGAGAGAGATAGAGAAACCCCGAAGTATGTTTCATCATACTCTCATCATATCTCACATGCACTATAACAGTCATCAGAATTATTGAGATGTACAGACAGATATAAGAAATGGAAGCTTATTGAAAAGAAATTCTTCTGGCATATATTAGTGCGACATCTTCATGGGCATGTGCACCCCGGCTCTGCTTCCCAGCCTAGCATCGTTATGCATGCATTTATCAAAAGGTTTTCTAGTTCAATATTCTCTGTAAAGGTAGAGTTTTTCTAGTTCAATATTCTCTGTAAAGGTAGAGTTTCTGCGTCACCCTGTTGCATATTACGAAGAGTCTTCATGGTAGGCTGGGAGCTATTTGAGTTCCTTTGCTTGTCTAACCTCGCAACAGTCTTCTGCCCATCATCACTAGAGGCTTTTGCTTCTCAAGCACATAAAATAAAGAACATGTTGTCATGAACCAGTAGCCACACTAGTCCAATTTTAAGTAACAGCAATCTTCAACAAGAAGTCAATCATGCACGACTTACAGATTTCTACGACCCTATTGCTACAAGCTCGGTCAAATACAACGATATCCAGAAGGGAATTGACACCAAATATGTTAGCACTATGCACTGAAGCACAAACTGCTTCATCAGCTACCATTAATCCACGAACAATAGCATCATGGTCATCACCTTTAATACCAACAACCTATGAAGCAGACGGACCAATTTGTAATGACAGATATTGAAACAAAATAACACTAACAACCTGGCACGAAGGAACTATGACACATGAAATCATCCTTAGTTCCATATTATACTTTCCGTGGTAATTTGTTGGGATACCACGCAGTTCTATTATACTTCTCCGTGGTAATTTGTTGGGATACCACGCATATCTAATGAACAGTAGGTATCACAGGGATTGGCTCCTTGGTAACATCAACTTCTGCAAAGATGGCATCTCTTCTTGATACACATCTGGTGGAAGGTGATTCATATGGAGACAGATGTGGTTCTATATTAGATATAAAACGTCAAATATTACTGCAAATGTCACATACGAAAAATCAAAGCAGCATAACATATTAATCTCCACCACCAAGGAATTAAGAATGCATGTAAACTAGAACCCTCTGGTTCAAAAATGAATAGAATGTCATTTTGTGACTATCCCCGAACAGCAAAAGGGGGCAGCCTCAACTAGAACTGGTCACTTCATTCTATGTGTTAACATAAAAAAAGGAGATGGCATTAAACCAATGTCTATTAAAGAAATAAAAAAGACTTAAATCCTGCCTACACCATGGTTAAAATTCATGGTATTGGTCCTGCACCAACTCAAGATCCTGCAACAGGACAACAGTATCAAACGGATAATTTAAAATCTTGTCAACACTAGTACACTAGAGACCTGTTATAACTAGACTTTGCATGGTATATCTAACACCATAAACAGACCTCTAGTGGAAGTCCAGCTCGTGTCACCATTGCATCAGTATCACCAGCACATGTATGTTCTGATGTTGCAGAGGAAAAAGCTCCCCCGTGCTCTAATATATCAAATCATGCACAGTATGGTATTAGAATAGCCCTCAAAAACAAATGTTCGATCACTATCGGATGACAGGTAATATTTCAGCATCTGACTTAAAATAAAAAAAAAACCATGAAGTGGAAATAGGTTTTTTTTTTTTTAATTTCCAACGCAAAAAAAAAAAAAGAGAAAAATTATCAAGGACAAAAAGGACGACGAGAACTATCCCAATTGTTAAAATTGTTGAACAAGCATCGAATCAATGTAAAGTACCATGCTCTGTGTTGAGCGCAATCACCCCAAGGCAAGAGCCTTTCACATATAAACCAGAAGACCAATAGCCAATCAAGCAATCATGTAACCAGCTACTATTTTGAGAAATTGCAAATGATAAAAAAAAAAAAACACATGTTTTTGTCTTCAGATATCACTAAACAAACAGGTCCATTTGATAGATAATACAGCAGAACTCTATTTCTCCAATGGCTTTTTTACATATAACTTGGTCAGAGAGAGAAGACAGAGAAGTGAGAGAGGAGAACTCCACTGCTCCAATCGTCCATCTTTGTGCAACAATTTTGGCCTAAAGAAATGTAAATTGGCCTACACTACTATACATCTTATTGGAATGTAAATTGGCCTATATATATAAATTGACCTAGACTACTATACATCTACCTAATCCATTTGACTTAGCTTGTACCTCTTCCATTTGACTTAGTTTGCCAAGGCCTAGAGTGTCTACAACTCCTTATTCCATTTGACTTAGCTTTCACCCTTGAAACTTTAATGGCGGAGGTTTCTCTTCTTTCCTGCTTGAGCTTCATTTGACTTAGCTTTCACCTTGAAACTTTAATGGCGGAGGTTTCTCTTCTTTTCTGCTTGAGCTTCTTCATGTGAAATCGAGGAACCTAGACCATTTTCATGATAAACTCACTCTTCCAAATTCTTTCTCTTTTGCTTGGTCTGTGGAAAAAAGAAAAAATGAGAGAGGGACCAGAGACAACGCAAATAGTTAAAAGAGGGAGAGAAAGGAGGGTGAGAGAGGGAGGGAGTAGAGAGAACGAGGAGTCCACATCATGTTTTTTATGTGAAAATTTACAGTTAATGAGGAATGAACTATAAACTCTAAAAAATTCTGCACATTTCAAATAAGCTCTTCGAAAGTTTCACCGGAATCATGAGAAATCGATAATCAACTGCAAAAATGAGCTAGCAACTTTCAAATCAACTTTAGATCATAAGTTTAACCATGAAAATGCCACTAAAACAGACACTGAAAATGAACTATGAACTCCGGAAATCAACTTACATGGTAGATTTCAAAGTTCTTTGAAATGAATTATTGTTCAGAAATTTCATAGTGATAAGGAAAGATGAATGATCAACTCAGAAATTGCACTAAGAATTTGGCGAGTCAAGTCTGCATCACAACTTCAGAGATGATTTCAGACGAGATACCAGAAAAGTTTAATGGTAATCACGAAAATGAATTATCTACTCTGAAAATGAACTATGAACTATCCAATAAAGAAGTTCATGCACAGTTTCAAATGTCACGATTGAAAATTTCGGACGAAATTTAGAAAATGAACGATCAAAATCTGAAAATGGATTAAGAAGTTAGGAAAGATGAATGATCAACTCAGAAATTGAACTAAGAATTCGGCGAGTCAAGTCCGTAGATGAATGATCAACTCAGAAATTGAATTAAGAATTCTGCAAGTCAAGTCCGTATCATAACTTTAAAGATGATTTCAGATGAGATACCTGAAAATTTTACTGGTAATCACGAAAACGAATTATCTTCTCTGAGAATGAACTATGAATTGTACAAATCAACTCCTGAAAAGAAGTTCATGCACACTTTCAAAGTCTCACGATTGAAAATTTCAGACGAAATTTAGAAAATGAACGATCAAACTCTGAAAATGATTTATGAACTTTGTAAGGAAAGTTGAATGATCAACTCAGAGATTGAACAAAGAATTCGGCGAGTCAAGTCCGTATCATAACTTCAAAGATGATTTCAGATGAAATACCTGAAAATTTTACTAGTAATCACGAAAACGAATTATCTACTTTGAAAATGAACTATGAACTGTACAAATCAACTCCTGAAAAGAAGTTCATGCACAGTTTCAAAATGTCACGATTGAAAATTTCAGACGAAGTTTAGAAAATGAACGATCAAAGTCTGAAAATGGATTGAACTTTGTAAGGAAAGATGAATGATCAACTCAAAAATTGAATTAAAAATTCAACGAGTCCAAGCCCATATCATAACGTCAAAGATGGTTTCAGATGAAATACCTTAAAATTTTACTGGTAATCACGAAAACGAATTATCTACTCTGAAAATGAACTATGAACTTTACAAATCAACCCCTGAAAAGAAGTTCATGCATACTTTCAAATGTCATGATTGAAAATTTCAGATGAAATTTTAAAAATGACCTATTAAACTCTGAAAATGGATTATGAACTTTGTAATCTACTCCTGATCAACAGCTTAACCTTAATCCCAGATGAGATGTTTCAGAACTTTGCAGGTATTCAAAAAAATGAATGATCAACTCTGAAAGTGAACTGTGAACTCTACTAGTTAGCTCCAGATCAAAAGTCACAACGTGTTTGTATAAGATGCTTGAAATGCATAGTAAAACCGAAAATGAAAGATCATTTCTGAGAATGAACAAGCAACTCGAATATAAGTTTATTGAAGTATAAAAACTGTGAATTATTTAAATAAATCCAGAGCAGAATTTTACAGATTTTGAGAAAAATGAAAGATTAACTCTGAATTTTACCAGAATTCTAAAATTAATTCCTGATCGTCAATTCAAGCATGTACTCAAAATGAAAGACAGAGAAATTTCAAACTTTCAAAGGTAATGAGAAATACGAACTATCTACTTCAAAAATGAGTTTAGAAAAGCCAAGGATCACTGTCAATGGATCTTTCATGGCGTTTAGGAGGGAGCAGAGAGAGACCTTAAGAGACTTTTTATGGCGTGTAGGAGGGAAGAGAGAGAGAGAGAGGGAGCTGAGAGAGAGGAGGGAGAGAGAGAGGGAGCAGAGAGAGAAGAATGTGAAACGTACCATAGGTTGGTCCGAAATGAGGATCAATAAACTGAGAAATAAGCAGTAAGAAAAAGGGAGAATTTATTCTAATAAACTCAGAAATTAGCAGTAAGGAAAAGTGAGAATTTATTCATGAAATATCACAACAAAATGAACCCAAGAGATGTGAGCACTGGGATACATTCCTGAATCCCTCTGTTCTAATGCTTTCTTCATGGAGGCAAATGAAATTTTTATGAACTATAAAGCGATACCTTGAAACAATTACAATTGAAAGAATCTAGAAAAATACAAAACATTCCATTCTTTTAATCAGGTGTTTCGCACAAAACATTCCATTCTTCTAATCAGGTGTTTCGCGATGCAACTGCTTAAGATAACAATCTCTAACTCTATTCCTTTCATCAACCCAATTCTCTAACTTGACAGGGAAATTCTGCGAATTTGTGTTAAAAATTAAAACCCTTTCTTCTTTCTATAGTGATTTCAGATGAGACATAGAACAGAGGTTCGGAGCTAAGGCTAGAATTATGCTCTTGGACAGAAATTAACCTCAGTTTTGACAAAAACAAGAGAATTTCAGGAATTAGTGCTATGAGCCCTTTCTTCACAAATGAAATATTCTCATGCTTTAAAGGAAGAATTACAATAGTTGATGGGAGGGTATCACTAGAACCATTTATTTCTTGCAGTAGAGAGAAAATTGGTTTCTTATCAACCCACTCAGGAATAACTCACATTTAATTTTATTGGGGACCCATTTGTGATCTAGAATGAATATCCATTGCTAAATAAATAAGACTGATAGGCATGAGAAAACAAGCACTCAAATCCTCCTACAGATAAAACATAAAATCCAACTAAATACACAGAAAAACCAATACGGATTTATAACTCTTGAAATAAACGAAAAATAATTAATAAAGGAATAACTGATTAGAAAATTTTAAAACAGGAAATGAGTCTTGGGATTTGTAAATGAGAATAGAAGAAACTTGATTGGCTTCCTGCTCTATAAATCTATGACATTTATGGAAGTGAGGATGAATTCCAAGGATGACAAGGTGGGTTCTAATTATTTGCATGCATAAGTACTCAAAATTTAGAATTAGAGGAGGCACGTATTGGAGCTTACATGAGGCCGCATTCTACAACTGCCATTGCAGCTATGGACGGGGTTTGTGAGGTGGTTTTACTTTGGTTTTCTCAATGGAAAACTATTGTGTTGGAGCTCTCTCCCCTCTCTCTGTAACTACTACGGCAGTTGCAGAAGAGAGTAGCATGGTAGTTTATATTGACTTTCTGAGTGGCAACCCTTCCAAGGCCCAATGAGACGGAAGTTAAAGGATTTAAAGGGAAGGTCTCTCTGTGTGTGTGGCCCGCCTGTATCTCTTTGTTATGTGGACTGAGAAACTTGGGCTTGAATTTTCAAATTTTCAATCGAATTGTATCTTATTCTCTCGCTTCTCTTTATAGTTTATAGTGTAGAATGAACAAATCATAGCCCATACAAGGCTCCTGAGGTCAAACTCCTTTCACAGGTACTAAACACCAGTGTTCGAAAAATCGAACCGGCCTCTGGCCCAGAGCCAATCGGAGTAACCGGTAAACCGACAATTCAACAGGCTTGTCCAAAAAGTGTCAAAAAATAAAAAATATATTTAAAACATAATTGAACAAAGTAAATCTGATTGAAGTTGAAAATTAGTTAAATTAGGGAAAAAAATAAATTTTAAAAAATCGATTTGTGCGCAAGAGTATTTTTAAAATTTTTTAAAATTAGGAAAAAGTAGCCAGGGGTATTTTTGAAAATTTTCAAAAAACAAAGTAAAAATAATCCAATCAATGCTAAAATGATAAAAAAACATTCAAAAATACATTACAAACAAATCTCTTATTTTTTGAGATTTTATGTAGAAATTTTAATTTTTTTTTTCAAAATACCATGCTAGACCGTGCTAAAACCGGATCGACCAACGCCCTGGTTCCAGTTTGACCGGCCGGTTTTGGACCGGCCGAGTTTTGCAAAACAATGATGCACACACACCACACATTCTGTGCGCATTTGTTGAAGAGTTGCATCCGCCTGTTGTTTGCCTTGCCACGGACGGCAAAATTGACCATAATTCTCATGAAGCAAACGTTCACATATGCTCCATATGTGGACAGTTAAGATCAGTCTTTTGCTTGGACATGGATCATGTCCATACAACGGTTCATCTATTTACTTTGGGGTAGATGTGCGGACCACATATGTTGGAGCACAAGTACATAGTCTGTTTTAGGGAAATTTGGGTGATGTAAAGTTTCTGTTTTAGGGAAATTTGGGTGATGTAAAGTCCTTTTTATTTTTAGAAAAACAAACAAAGCCTCTGGTGATTTATATTTTACTTTCAAGTTCTACTTTTTATTTATTTCTTATTTATTTAGTTGCGGTTGTACACTACTTACAAATCGACAATTATTCCTCTTGTCAAATAGTACAAAATTCAAGAATTTTTTTTTTAACTTTGAGTCTAGTCAATGATATTTTTACAACCACCCAATTTAAATTAGACGAACAAAAGTGTCACCTCCTTGTACCAAAGATAAATATTCCCTTTATATGCTTTTTAATGGTTTTGTAATTTATCAAATTACCTCATGTGGTAAAAAAGTAGTTTCGACAATGAATTTCCAAATTTCCAAATTTCCAACTTAATTATTATTTTTTTCAAATGTAGGAGAATGGATTGGACGTCTAATGTCTAAACCGCTATCTTCTAAAATTTATGGGGGTATTTTGGTTAATTTATATTTTACGAAATATTTTTTATATATTTTTATTAAGTGCGTCTCACTAATATGTACACACACTCCAAATTTAAGATCATTCTAATTTATAGAAAAAAAAATGAAAAATGAAAACAGTATCAAACAATCGTGACCGTGCGATGAATTTTGGGCGATGATGAGCATAAGCGAAATCACTGTTCATTTTTACTTATAGGCGTTGGGAATACTTTTCTTATATATATATATATATATATATATATATTAGTTTATATAGAGCCGAGGCTCTAAACAATCAAATTTGAACCTACCTCAAAAATTTCATTAGAGAGGTTATTTTGATGTCCAAATATTTTCAAATTGATCATCTCAACATAAAGTTGAATGGATATAAGAAAACAATGGATTGCAAGTTTTGGAAATAGTGTATTTTGTGGCACATGTTTTGACTGTCCATTTTCAAGATTTTCAAGTTTCATATATATGTCGATTTATACTAATTTTGAAGCTTTAAACTTTATAATTAAATATGAAGGTATATTTTAAGGCCATCACAAAGATTTTCGATATTAAAACCACATTTCTTGATATTATTTAAAGATAGGCGTTAATTTGATTGTTTAGAGCCTAGACTCTATACAAACCGCACCATATATATATATATATATATATATATATATATATATATATATATGCCCACATACATGTATAAAAATAGTGAAATCGATGGATGAATATTTGGACCGAGGTTTCTATGAGTCCCCCTACTCATCTATTTAAATGAGTCCCCTCTCTAAAATTCATCTTAGAGATGGATTGCGGATCCAAAAATTTAGAGGTCAACAATTTCCACCTTGGTGAATATGAATAAAAATATTTTTTGAGAAACAAAAATTGATATTTTCTGATGTTAATTTAAGACCCTCCACTCCAGTCTTTGGAAGGACTATCATGCCAACCATCCATATTTGAGATGGATAGTTGGTGCATCAGGAAATCATATGTAGACGTGCGTCGCCGATGCACGATACACTTTTCTTAGATATTTGGTAACTTAGATGTTTTTTTACAATGATTTGTGAGTTTTTCTTCTTATATGCACTGTTTACTTTTTCTTTTTCTTTTTTTATTATTTTTATTATTTTTCTTTTTTTTTGGAATTTTTTGAAATATCTTCATCTACAAATCAATTTTTTTAAATCCATGTTTTATGTTTTTTTCAGTGTATTTGGACTTTTTATGTTTTTTCAGTTTTGTTTGACGTTTATGATTTTTATTTTATTTTTAACATTTTTCTTTGAATTTTTTTTATATATATTTAGGGTTTTTTGGCCAGGACTTGTGAAAGCCTGCTCGGACTGACCCGAGTAAGTTGGCTCGGGCCAAGGCTAAGTTTGTAGCTGGCCCGAGCCAAGTTCTTAAAGTTGGGTATGCATATCACTAAACACAAATAGATAATGTTGCATATAACTCTGGGTTCATTCATGCATTGTGAGCTGGTTAATTGGAGGCTAATGTCAATTTTCTGTATTATAGATAATATTATGAAAAATAAGATTTACAATTCAGTTAATGTAGCTGTAATCTAATTTTTTTAAAATCAATGCTGTTTTTTCAATCCGAAATGGACCTCTACCCATCTTGAGTAGTTTTGTTTTGTTGAATTTTATGTACATCCAAAATGATAGTTTTTGAGATCTTTTTATGGAGAATTCATTAGAAACTCTTCTTACAAATTTCTACCTCTCTTACCTCCACATTATCTTTTGAATTAAAAGAAAACCCAACATGCATGCGACAGAAGAAGTTGAGCAATTTGATGTTAATGTTGGTAGAAACCGAGCAATTTGACGTTAATGTTTATAGAAATCGAGATTTTAAGAGATTTTTTCCAATATTTTGTCATCGTATCAACTATTTATTTCCAGGTGTCAATGACTTTTCTCTGATTAAAACTAATTAGAGAGTGTGCTTAAAACCTGCAGTGATTAGGCTACAACAACCCAACTCTGGATCCAACTAATTAGAGAGTGTGCTTAAACCTGTCGCAGTGATTAGGCTACAACAACCCAACTCTGGATCCAAGAAAGTATATATCACTGTAGAATTATTGGCCCAATATTTTTGAAATTTCTCATTCTTGTCACTGCTGCAATGATCATATAATAACTCTGGTTGGCCCAATATTTTTGAAATTTCTCATTCTTGCTGCCGCTGCAATGATCATATATTTTGTCAGATATATCCAAGTTCAAATGAATCTTGAACTCTATCGTTTTTTTAAAATGAAGTTGAACTCCAACGTTTAAAATTTAAAGTTAAAATGATATTTAGAATAAAGCATTTATACAAGGCATCTATGAAACCTATTCACATTCCAAGCATTGGTCCTAATCACACATAAATAAAGGATGTTATAGAAAGGGCATCTTTTACAAAATAAAATGGCATATGTATGTTATTTTTTTACATTTATTTCAAAATATACAATTTTTTTTACCAAACTTTAAAAAACTCAAATTCTTTAAAACTATATGTAATATTAAATATAGTTATATTTTAAAATGTACAATTAAAATAAGAATTAATAAACCAATTTAACTTGAGGATGTCTTTAGTAGTTATAGCATAATACTAATAGAATAATAACAAAATAAATATGATTTTTTCATAAATATCATAATTTTTTGTTACTAATTATAAATATTCCAATATGTATTTATTTTTACTACAAATTTATTAATATTAATGTAGTAATTCATGTATCATGACTATATAACAAATATAGTTTCATTAATTATAGTTATTAAAATTAAAATTAAATATTATTGATATATTCAAATAATAAAAATAAAATTCATCATCATCATTATAGCTTTTTTCCAATTAAATGGGGTCGATTACATAAATCCTAGTCCGCCATTTTGCTCTATTAAAAATCATACCTTCAGTGAGATCATAAGTCTTCATATCTTTTTGGACTACGCCCAACTACATCCTTTTAGGCCTACCCCTTGCTGTTTTTAGTCATTTCACTTGAACTAACTCACACCTCCTAATAGGTGTTGTACTTGGTCGGTGCTACCAACCCACTTAAATCTACTATCTCTCATCTTATCACCTACTGGTGCCACTTAAATTCTCCCGAATGGATTTATTTCCAATTCTATCCCTTATTGCTTGCTACTCATCCATCTGATCATCTCCATCTCTATTGCACTCATTCTATGGGTATATTAATTTTTGTCCGTCCAACATTCCGCCCCATAGAGCAAAATTGGTCTCACAGTTATCCCATAAAACTTACTCTTCAGCTTCATTGGTATGCAGTGATCACATAAAATTTTAGTTACACATCTCTACTTCGCTTACCCAGCTCTAATTATGAGTGCAATATCTTCCTGAATCTCTCCATTTTCCTGGATTATCTACCCAAGATATCGAAAGTGCGGTCTTTTTTGTTCTTCGTGGCTGTTAATTTTAACTACTTTCTCATCTCTGCCCCTATTATTACTAAACTAATTTATCCATTTTCATCCTTCAACTAACTTATCTATAAATAAGTCTATGCTCTCATTTTTTAAATTCTACCACCAAGTTCTTGGACACCCATTACTTTCACACATTCTTATCCAAGCCCTGCTGAAGATGTCCATAACCACGAGGCTATGTTGGGTAGTCAATCTTTCTCCTGGGATATCCTTGCAGTCTTCACATGATGATCGATCTCACTTCTTAACTAGGAAGAAGTATGTTTGGCTTTTATGTGATATACTATTATAGGTTATTAAATGTTCATTTCACTTTTTAAAATAAGTTTTTGTTATTGCTAGGTCGTAAGCCATAACAAAATGTAAAATAGTATCATCCATCTCATTTTCTTCCCCAAATCCATATGCCCCATGTACCTCTTTATATCCTCTGCTATCCTTCCCTACATGACCATTTAAGCCCCCTCTTAAAAAGTTCATCTCTTCATTTTGTATGTCTTGAACTATTCCTATGTCCTTCCAATATTGTCTCTTAATTCCATCATCTAATGATATTTATGGTCTATAAGCACTAATTATGTTAATTATCTATTCTCTTAATAAAAATTTAATTAATAAGAGCATAACACCTATTCTTTTGGCATTAATTACTTTTATCTCTTAAATTTTTATCAATTATTATGCCCCCATCATTTCTATTATTATCTTTCCTTTATACCAAAATTTATACTCATCTATTTTTTTTATGTTTTCTCATTTTCATATAAGATAAAGGTATCAAGTGTCCAAAATTGTTGAGTACATCAAATACATATTGTATATGTAGGAGTAGCATAACAAAATTCATATAAAGAAGTTTATAGTAAACATCTTAATACTTTATGTGGGATTGTATGTTACTAGGTGGATTATGTGTGTTGCACGTAGAACAGAATGATCATTAATCATATAAATATGTAACGTTAACGTACATCTCTATGTTGATATTTGTTCAAAGAACTCTTACAAATTGATTGGTTTCTAGGGTTACAACCCATTTTTTGTTATTACATAGTCACTACAAATTTTGAATAAACATTGAACACCAATTCAGTGAATCATGCAACAAATAAGAAATGAGTGATTTTTAGAGATATGATCTATTTTCTATTACATAATATCATTATAAATTTTGAACATATGCTGAATGTACGCTAGAAATATGACATGTCTCGAGGCCTAACATATTTTGCCAGGTATTTATATGAATATAAATATAATTATTAGAATAGTGATTTCTACATTTTTTTACTATAGAGAAAATAATTATTATCGCAGATAAATATTGCACTACATAACATTGAATATATGTTATTTGATTTCATGGAAGCACAACACACATGACGAAAAAAAAAACATAGTATGCATTCATGAGCCAATTCCATTGATGTCGATAAATATTTCACTACAAAAAAATGAAGTTATTTAATTTCATGGAGGCACAACCTGCATGATAATATGATAATAACAAAAATAGGAAAACAAAAATAGCATGTATGCATGGGGCCAATTCCATTGATTTTTTATAGTTTTATAGGTTCATGCATGGCTATTATAAATTAAGTAATTGGTTAGTGGTTTTATCAACAGTTTTATTAAATATTATGGCAAACAATGAAAAAAATAAAAATTCTATTTCATTATTTCATTATTTCATTATTTCATTATTTTATTACTACTACTGCCTCACACCTTTAGAGAGCAAATAAAGAAATGACCATTTTTTGTTCCTATGATTGAGAAGCTACTTGAAGATTTTAAACAATGTAAACATCCCAAAAACATAAACAATCTATTTGTAATATATATATATTATATTATATTTTCTACCATTTTGGTAAAGATTCAAAAATATTTTGGCCCAACTCACAAATATTAAAAAAATATAAAAAATAAAAAATTTCAAAAAATAAGATATCTATTGGTAATATATCTTTTTATATATTATTTATAATTTTGGCAATGATTAAATAATATTTTGGCCATGAATACTTATTTTTACATTTTTGTAAACATAGACTCTCACTTGCTTCAATCCATAACTAAAGCATTCCATGCAATGAAATGTATAGTAGAGAATGATATTGAAACTAATGAATTGTATGAGATGGAGAAAACACTAATAACTAAATTGTTATTTAATCATTGCCTAATTGATAGCAAGGAAAACCTATACAGCAAAGAGAGGGAGATAAAAAAAGATAGGTAGAAGATAGTATAGCTTATTAGAGCTAATGGCTTGGGCGTAGCCCCATTCAACTTCAAACTTCTATAACATCAAAATCTTAACTAATGAGAGTGAGACTGAGAGAGAGAGGGGGGTACATGCATTGAGAGAGGTTATCATATTCTTGGCTGGAGTATCCCCTTGAATATTAAAATAATATGTATGCATATCTTTTTCTCTTTTGAATTTGAGTTGGAGATAGGTACCCACTTTAGAAAGTTTGAACAAAAAAATATGGAAAGAAAATATTTCCTATTTCTAAAATTAAAATAATGGAAACGATCTTTTTCTCTCGTACTAAAATCTCTACTTTAAGATATTCTAATTCTCAAATTAAAATATGAAAACAATCTCTCTCTCTTCTCTGTTCTTAAAATCTCTACTTAGTATTTTCTCTCTCTATTCTTAAAATCTCTATTCTTCACACAAACAATCTTAGATATATATAGATATCTTTCTCTCTCTTGAATTTGAGCTAGGGGCATGTACCCCATATTGAAAAAACCAGGCGATCTAACTGGTAACCATCCGGTTAGATTGGAACCGGCCACTTGCCGGTTCTGGTTTTGGGGGGTTTGGGTGATCGATCGGTATTTTAAAAAATCATAATTCAAAAAATGTATATAAAATATCAAAAATAAAGAATTTGATTAGTAATGTATTTTTTAAAATATTTTTATATTATGATAAAGATTAAATTGTTTTGGTCATTAATACTTATTTTTATATTTTCCCATCTTTTTTAAAAAAATTGAAAATACCCTAGGCACAAATCGATTTTTAAAAATCTATTTTTTCATTAATTTTCAACTTCATTTGAATGTGTTTTGTTTTAATCATTCTTTATATATTTTTCATATTTTAATAGATTTTTTTGTATCTTTTTTATTTTTTTAACAATTTTTTCACTGCTTTTATTTTTTTCAACAAATTTTTTACTGCCCAGGACTTGCTCGGTTAGAACGGTTGAATCAGCCGGTTTACCGGTTAGGCCGGTTAAACCGTTTCCGGCCCCATGTCCGGTTAACATTTCCGTTTCGATTTTGCTAACACTGCATGTACCCATTTTAGGAAGTAGGAACCAAAAAATAGAAAAAAAGAAAAACTCATATTTCTCTCTTCCTAAAATCTCTAATTTCTCTCTCTCTCTCTCTCTCTCTCTCTCTCTCTCTCTCTCTCTATTCCTAAAATCTCTATTTTCTCTCTCTCTCTCTTCCTAAAACCTCTACTCTTTAGG
This sequence comes from Amborella trichopoda, assembly GCF_054954075.1. NCBI lineage: Eukaryota > Viridiplantae > Streptophyta > Magnoliopsida > Amborellales > Amborellaceae > Amborella > Amborella trichopoda. Next base: position 4,185,810 of record NC_142341.1, on the reverse strand, counting down.
TACAAAATATTAGGAAAGGGTGGAGATTTTTTTTCTCTACTCTTCACACACAAATTTTAGGAAATGGTTGAACAAAAAAAATTCTCTTATTTCTCAATAAAATATGGAAATCTCTCCCTCTCTTCCTTAAAATCTTCGTGTAAATTTTAGCCTATCTTCCTCTAAAGTGAGAAATGTGTCCTACAATCTCTATAGAATTAAGCCCTTCTTATTTCTGCGATACTAGTCTCTCTTCCTCTAAAGTGAGAAATGTGTCCTACAATCTGTATAGAATTAGGCCCCTACTTATTTTCGTGATATGTGTCCATCGTCTGTTATTTTCGCGATACATGTCCATCGCCTGTGATAACAATGTATAATTTAGTATAGATAAGACTATTTACATTTTATACAGGGATGTCATAGTTAACTGTTTTTAGGTGAGTTAGTGGAGATTGCGGAGAGGGCCCCTACCCTTGGAAGGAATTGTGTCCATCGCCTGTTATTTTCGCAATAGGTGTCCATCGTCTAGGATAATAATGTGGTATAGATATAGATAATGTAGTATAGATATGGGATAATAATGTGGTATAGATATAGATATAGATATAGATAACGTAGTATAAATAAGATTATTTACATTTAGGTATAGATATAGATAATGTAGTATAGATAAGACTATTTATAGATATGGATAATGTAGTATAGACAAGACTATTTATATTTCCCCTTTAGTTGAGTTAATGGAGACTGGGGTGAGGGTATACGGGAGGTCATAGTTAACCTCCTCTCTTTTTTTTTTTTATGGTGAGTTAGTGGAGACTGGGGAGAGGGTATTTTCTCTCTTTTTTTTTTTTTTAGGTGAGTTAGTGGAGACTGGGGTGAGGGTATTTTCGTTTTTAGGTGAGTTGGTGGAGACTGGGGTGAGGGTATTTTCGTTTTTAGGTGAGTTAGTGGAGACTGGGGTGAGGGTATACAGGGACGTCATAGTTAACCTCCTGTTTTTTTTTTTTAGGTGAGTTAGTGGGGAGAGGGTATACAGGGAAGTCATAGTTAACTTCTTTTTTTTTTAGGTGAGTTAGTGGAGACTTGGGAGAGGGCCCCTACCTTTGTTAGGAATGGAACCTAGGACGTAGAGAATTGAGGGGAGAGGGTACACAAGGAGGTCATAGTTAACTTTTTTTTTTTTAGGTGAGTTAGTGGAGACTTGGGAGGGGCCCCTACCCTTGATAGAAATGGAGCCTAGGACGTAGCGTTACAAAATCATCAAAGTTAACTTTTTTTTTTAGGTGAGTTAGTGGAGACTTGGGAGGGGGCCCTACCCTGGATAGGAATGGAGCCTAGGACGTAGCGTTGCAAAATCATCAAATGCTAACCAAATAAGCCTGTGCTCTTTTCTTACAATTAACTACTAATTGTTATATGTGAAATTCAATAACTTAAGACGCATCGCAAAATCAGAGAAGCGCTAACCAATTAAGCCCATGCTCTTTCCCTACAATTAACTACTAATTGTTAGATGTGAAATTCAATAACTTAACACGCATCGCAAAATTAGAGAATTTATTTTAAACTTGAACCTGGCCAATAGCGTACTACCACCAGATTGATTTCATATTTAATGACTAAGCATAACTATCATCTTCGTGAACCAAAGTAAATTATCCTGAATTTTATTCTTCCACTTTACCTTGGGCGAACACACATCGTGTATATGCCGTGTTTTTATTCCTTTCCCCATCGTAGGAGTAAATTATGACATAGCTTGTATCCAGCTAAAAAAGAGGAAAATTTTCATATTTTTGGCAATCATGAAATAAGGTGCTCAAACCCAACATCACTGCTGATATTTATCACACAATGATAACTATGCTTTTATTTATCATAGGAGTATATTATGAGTTATGACATAGTTTGTATTACCTAGCCAAAAAGGGGAAAATATTTCATATTTTGTTGGTGTTTGTATTACCTAGAAAAAAGGAGAATATAGTTCATATTTTGTTGCTATTAGTTACTAGTTAGCGAAATATGGTTACGTTTGGTAATGGACCGGCACAGTCCAGTCGTTTGGGCTATAAAATATGGCATGAGGGCGGGGCTCGGGCTCAAGCTCGGGCTTTTGGACTGAGCAATGGTCATGGGAGGCCGACTCTTAGATTTATTTCTTAAAACCACTAGGCATGGCTGCTTGCACAAGACTGGGTGTGAGCTAGGCTTGAACCAGGGCCCTTTTGTCCTATCAAGGCCGGGTTCACCCTATACGACCCATGCCACATTCGAGCTAGCCCGACCCATCCTAGCCCATTGGGGGCCTTGGAATTCGGTTCCTAGACCCAATGCCGCTCTCCATCTTTGTCCAAGATAGTAGATGTGCCCGCCCTATCCTTTTATTGGGGGAATGTCTAATGATCAAATATTTTCTTCATAAAATTATTATTATTATTTTTTAAAAATTATTTTTTAACATATCCATTATCTCCATGTTAGAGATTATATATTCTTTAAAAATTAGGTTCAGTATCCATCTCAAAAATAGATTTTTTTTGAGATGGGACTCACATATGAGTCCTATGATTCACATAAACCATGTCCTTATATGTATGTGCATACATATACCACACCATACACATACACAATCCAATCATGATCACTAGATATACAGATTTAACTATAGGAAAAGGTTTCTATACTTTCCCTACAGCGTAGAAGATCTATGCTTCCCCAACCATCCAGCCGTCTAATTTTGATCAAGAGAGCCACTCACCGTTTGATCTTAGATCTGACGTCTCAAAGTATTTTATTTTTAGTTTTTTTATACAAATTGTATGAATATGAAATTTCGTACACCATCTTCTCAATGGGGAAAACCTATAAAAAAAATTGTAAAAATAAATTTTTCGATAAATGTAATGACCAAAATACCCCTTAAAATTTTCGGGGGTATTTTGGTCATTTTATTTTATTGTAAATAGATTTTTTATATTTTTCGCTAGTGCAAGTTTAATAGAGGATTGGATGTACAAAATTTGGTGTCAAAATGGTTTATAGCAAAAAATAAAAAATAAAATAATGTAGAGACATAACATTGTGATTGGGGGCAATCTCAGCACTCCATTCAGAAGGGACGGTTGGATAAGGGGAAGTATATAAATTTTATGTTGTAAGAGAAGCATAGAAAGCTTGCCCTTAACTATAATCCCACATGGAACATAGTTTACATCTACTCTCTTTGTCATGAAAAATATTTTTCAATTCAAAATTTTTGAGAATCACTTAGAAATCGTAAACCACCTATAAATCACTAGATGATTATTCTCAAAAGAAATATTTTGAATTATTAATTTTCTAACCCTTAGTTTTTACCTTCTAAAAATCGGATGGTCTTTATTCAACTTTGAAATATTATTTTATCAAGTGCATAAAAGTTGCAATTAGGAAATTTTCTTCCATTGAAATTAGTCTATGAGTCTGTTATATTAAATGCTCTATGAGTCTGTTATGTTAAATTCTATACCCGCTTGACTACTCTATTGAATGCCATACCTCAAGTGAATCCATAAGTTCAAAACATTACTTCCAAAACTTGGGGTCCTAAAATTAACCTCTTAATCGTGAGAGTAAATAGACAGCATGCTCGGGGGAGCATAAAATCCTTTAGCTTACCATGTAGACGCACATGCTTTCACATGTCGTCCTCCTTCCTTGGGTTTAAAGACCCTTCCGTTCACTCGCGCTCTTCTCTAAAACCCTTGCTTTCACTCTCTCTCTCTCTCTAAAACCCTTAAAGCCTTGGAGACCAGAGCGAGAAGAGGAGAAAAAAAGTAGACTGGTTTGAAAAGGAGAGGGAAACAAGGTAGAGAGACAAAATAATCGTCTTTGCTGCAAAGGGAGAGAGAGAATGGGTTTCTTTGCGCCAACTCGTGTAATGGAAATTGTGAAGAAACAGACGGGCGGTCTTCTTTGGAAGAGGATCAAGCTCACCACAACTCGCAAAGCCAATGCCAAGAAGCGTCTCCTTCGAGTTTGGCAGGTCTTCTTCTTCATCCTCTCTCTGAATTTAACCTAGAAATGAAAAAACTCATATTTGAGATATTACTTTTCTTAATTGATTCAAATATGGTTGAAAATCTGGCAAAATCTCAGCTAGAAATATATTTTTTGGTGTTTCATGATGTAATCAAACAGCTGTAGGTCGTCAAGGATAACCTTCGTCTGTGTTTGTGTAACTATCCATATTAGGAAGATTTTAAGGCTAGAAATGTTGTAAAAGATAGAAGGAGATTTATGAAAATGCCACTCGAGAATTTGGAAGGAGGAGTTTATGCCTTTGGGTTCATGGTTTTTGTGGCTTTTATGTATCTTCCTATGACATTGTGAAGAGAAGATATGGCAAAAATTGGTCAGATTGAAATTATGTTATATGTGGACCAATGCATATATCATATGGGTTCTTGATCTGTCATATTGTTTAGGTGGTGCTCAGTGGGTTCTTGATATGTAAGGCAATTTTGACCTGACATTAAACAAGTGGAGGCACTGGCTCGGTTGGACTAGGCGAACCGGATGGTTCACTCATCAGACCTGTGAAATTTTTATAAAATAAAGAACTTCAGAATAATGCGCACTTCCAATAACCGGATGGTTCACTCATTGCATCATAATAATCATATCCATAACACCATACTTGCACTTCCAATCTCTCTCCCATAAAGTCATAAATAGTTGAAGACAAAGTCATAAACCATGGCATAAAGCATAATAGCAATCCAAACCCCACATTTAGATTGTTACATAAATGATTAAATATACATGAATGCTAAGACAAATAAATCCAAGTCATGTGCAGCATCCATCATCGTCGTCTCCTTCTTCTTTCTCCTCATCATATCCACCGTCTTCATCATCATTGTCATTGAAATGCTCTCCATTGAGACCCTCTATAGCATCATCTCCACCACCCATGCAAAAGATTCTCTATTGGCATAAGAGCTTTGATTCCTAAACTATTCAAAATTTCCAAATCAAGTGCTTAAAGTTAAAACTGAAAATTTACCTCTTATGGTGTCGTACATAGAATTAGAATTGGGTAGGTGAAGTGGAGATGTACATCCGGAGTTTTATTTGATCGTTGCATTCCATTGAGACTGAAGGGGAAGTTCATAGGATGGCTGTAAGACCAGCCATGCTTTATGGGACGAATGTTGGGCGGTCAAGATATAACATATCCACAGGATGAGCGTAGCTGAGTTGAGGATGTTGAGATGGATGAGTGGCAAGACAAGAAATGATAGAATTTGGAATAAATACATACGAGTGGACTTAGATGTGGCTTCAATTGGCAATAAAATGAGGAAAAGTAGACTGTGGTGGGTAGGCCATGTGCAGTATAGACCTTAATACAACACCGGTTAGGAGGTGTGATTTGATTCAAATGTAAGGCTCTAAAAGGGCAAGGGGACGGCCCAAAAGGACATGGATAGAAATAGTGAGAAAAGATACATTGACTTTTGGTCTTACTAAGGGTATGGCCCTTGATAGAAAAGACTGGAGGAACATGATTCATGTAGCCAACCCAAAATAATTGGGATAAGGCTTGGATGATGATAATGATGGTGTTTCCATCTCCATCCATTCATCTAATTGTTCTTTAACGCTTTCGTAAACTCAAACTCAGAAACAACATGAGATGTTTAATTTGTATTGAACTTTAAGAGAACCAAAAATAAAAGGACACTGTTTTTATGCGGGCTAGTGAGATCTCCACTGTCCGACATGGTTGGATGACGGGGATTGTGGGGATCCGCTGCAATCTCCACAGTGGAGATTTATGCAGGCAAGCAGGCTATCCCGCATGAAACAATTTACCAAAATAAAATGAATTACTTGAGAGGATATCATATCTAATGTTTACCCCCATCTTTCCCAAAATCTTCTTGTTCATTCTCATGCAAGTTCATCTCCTTCCCGGTCCTCATTTACATATGCCTATCTGGATACAAGATCTCAATCATGGTATGCCAGCCCTTTGCAATCTCCATATGGTTAGACAATGTAGCTTTGTTGTAGAAAAATTTTGGGTTGAGCCAATAAACATCTGTATCTATAGGGCAATGCAACTGCCTATCCCATCTCTTATATATAATCTCTCAAAATTCCTTGTACTTGGACTTCTTGTGCTTGAAACTTGCAGTGATACTGCATGATTTCTTGTACTTGGACTTCTTGTGCTTCGCCAAGGGCTTTGTTACTCTAATCACATTGGCAATTAAGCTCCAAAACTGGCTACTCAAAACCAAATCCACCATGGCCCTCCAACTACTCGTTTTGGCACATACAGATTTCAACCAGTCACTTGAAGTGACCACGGTTCTCAAACCATTCCTTGGCTGTAAAATACTATGTAATGTGAGGATATTTGTGCCAAACCTTCTAGTTGTGTGGCTCATTAACTCTCTTCTGTATGTTATTCCATCCAACCGAGGACGAATGAGTGGTTGCAGATAAACTTTGAACACTTTTGTTTCCTAAAAAAAATTACAATAAGTTGAAAATTTCCTCAAATAAAAACATTGAACACTTTTTGCTTTATATACAACTGATGAAACATCCTTCATCTTCCCAAAATCCCAAAGCATCAAATAGATAAATGAGCTGCACATAAAGTCCAAAGAATGGTATGATAATGCTCTTGCAGTTGCAGGTTGCAGCAACTGCCCCAAAGAGAGTAGTTGCACATTATCAATAATAAATTGGTCCACACATTCTATGGTCCCACTTTGTCAAAAATCTCTTTAAACAATTGAAATAATGCCTCCCATCTCTCCACAATATCAGAGGCATCCGCAGACTTAAAAAAATTGTCCTCTTGTAACAATACACCAAAATTTTTATCAACTGTCTATCTCTCCCATCAGTCCACCCATCAACCATGATTGAGTATCCATGACTACCCTGATCTCCCTATATGTCTCAATGTAGTATTTGCCCTCTGCCACATTCTTCTTTAACGACCATCTTCTAGCATCATGGAAACTAGGCCTTTGTACATTGAGCCTAAAGATGGCACTGATTCACTACATGTAACAAAGGTTAAAAGTAGGAGTTGTGGGCATTAAATGGGATGGCATAATCATACATCCAATGGGCTGCACACATGTGTAAGCTTTCCATTGCCTTCTCCCAAGCCAACACATTTAATTGTTGGCTGGGCATTCGGTATTGTTCTTGATGGGAAATAATTTTCTAGCCCACCTTGACTTCAAAGCCTACTGGTAATGCTAATAGCAAGCTAGTTACCCCCTCATCTCTTAAATTACATTACGTTGGATGTAGGCTGGGGCTCCTCTTCTTCATCTATATTAAGAGTCTCCATTGAGGTAGGGTAGGGTTGTCAATCTCTTAGGCAATTAGTTACCTTCTCTGTTTTTCAGTTTGATGACTTCCAATATTTTTTGCACATCTTTCATGACATGGGCAGGTTCCCAAGAGAACTTACTCACATTGCCAACCTTGTGAGCCAATAACACCTGACCCGATGTAGGCCTCCTCCCTTTGTTAGTTTTACAACATGTACATGTGTTTTCATAATTCTCTCCATTCAATAATGTATTTACATGCCCTACACCAGGTCTAATTTAGCTTTATTAGACCTAGATGAAGGCATTTGTTTATTAAAACTCCCAAATCCCATGATCCCAATTTAGGCACCAATCAATCAAACTCAAATACTTAATCACCAATCACCACCCAATGTCCAAATTCCAACCACCAAGCCACCAAATACCACCCAATGACCAATCTCCCTTCTAAATTCCCAAACCACTGCTAGGTCAAATACTTTCGGGCAACAATAAAAAGGGCTCTTTACTATTTTGTTTTCTTTGACATTCATTTTACTAAAACCTAGATCAATATCCATCCATTTATTAATAGATCTTTCAATCGATCGATAGTAAGATATGGATTTCTATCAGGTCTTCGTATGCATATCAAAAAATACAAATATGGAAGAACCTTGAAGGGACCAGACAGTTGCCCTGAAAATACATGCTGCGATCAACAAAGAAATCAGGAATCACAAATTCACAACTCTATATCAAAGAAAGACACAAACCTAGAAATCCCAAAAATCTACACAACAAAACCCCTTACATTTCCTTAAAAAATATTGATTAGTCATGTGAAGTATTTGAATAATTGCAAAAAATTGATTATTCGTATTAATATCAAGTTAAATAAAAACCGAAAATATTAAAAAAACACACGATATCCTGATTCAATAGTTTAATACTTTCCATAGATGTTTTAAACAATAAAAAATATGGAAAAATCGATTTTTCCTATTAAAATAAAGAAAGCCTATGATGCATTAAATCCTATGGAACAATTTCCATATATCTACATTTTTCATAGTTTCATTGAAGTATTAAACAACCAAAAATAAAATAAAAAATAAAAGAACACAATAACAAATATCGATGTACAAAAAGATGTAAAAAATCCACCAGATAAGTAAATACCTACAACAAAAGCCAAAAATCCATTATATTGGATGCAAGAATGCCACTACACATTTCTAAAACTACCTATTGTAAAGATTAGAAAAAGTACATTATCTGCAAAACATCTTAAAAAATGAAATTGTTTTTCTAACTTTTCCAAAATCTAAAACAAACAAATCAAAATAAATCGGACAATTTTACTTGGAGGTTGAAATGCTGCAGAATGAGTGGCTGGATTCCCCTCTACAAATCGCTAGGAAATAGGCCCCAATGTAGGACTTCTGAGTCAAGAGAGAGAGCAAAAATTGCCAAACTCTCTCTGTCTCCTCTCTTTCTTTCTCTCTCTGTAAAATGTAGCTAATTACCAAAATGCTCCTAATTATATTGGGAAAGCCAGAAAAAACCACTGCAGAATGGCTAAAACTGATGGAAAAATAAAAATGAAAATGGCACCACCTGGAATTACTGTAGCGGCATTGGGACTGCTGGTTCAATCTGGAACGGTTGAGCCTACTGGTCAGATATCTGGGTCAATAGGCCCACAAGTGCATGACTCCTGGTGCGACTAGCACTGGTCCGGTGTTCATTTCATTGATGTGAAGTCTTCATTAAATGAACACAATTAGTTCCAATAAGGGAATTTGTTTGTAGTATCATACCAAATTTGATATAGTATCAAACCAAATTTGATATGCTTTACATGACTTTGAAAATGAGGAATTCATGTATAAGAAAGTTCCAATCTTTTAAATCTCTAGGAATCTATATGTTCATAAGATAGAAAGTCAATGTCGTGATTGGTGCTCTATATGACTATATCCAAATGACCAAATCGGTGAAGACAATAGCATTGATACGCTTCAAACTATGTGACTTGTAAAACAAGCGGGATTCATATATGTGAAAATGCATGAATCATTTATTAGTCTCTAAGAAATGAGAAAAGCATTTCTTGCTCAGTGCTATATTTTTGAAAGAGCTTCACCATGAGTTGTTGTAATTATTGTTTATGTGATATTGTTCTATACAAGTGCATAAGCTTAGGGATTTATGAGGAATTAGACAAGTATTATGAAACATAAAAAAACACCATATGTTAGAATTTTGTTTTTTTGGTTTTTACCTTTCACTTGCATAACAGAATTTTGGTTCTCGTAAAAATTCTTTGCCTCTTCGTGCTTCCTATATTTATATTGATATCTACTTGAAAGCCCATATATCATACTTTTGTTTCACCCTCAAGCTCTTCCATCTCTGTTTTTTTGCCTCTTTATCTACTAGGCACTTAGAGCTTCTCTCTATTTTGCTTAGTGCTTTCTCTCCTTGATTTAATGTGTATCCCTGTTGGATAGTTTTTATTGTATTCATTATAAAAAAAAAATAGCTCTTCTGTTGATTATCATCCCTAGGCCTCTTTCTGCATCCTCTAACAATTGAAAAACGTCAAATTTGAGAGCAAAATATGAAAATTCATTGCATTTATAAGATTTTGATTGTCGATTTATGGTTTGGCCGAAGTTTGAATTCTTATGAAATTTTTGCAGTGCCACTAAAAGTTCTTCCGTTAGTCCATTTTTGAGTTCTCTATCAAATCAAAGGGTTATTTTTCACAAAGCTCTGATTTGCATGATTTTGAACATCGAAACACTAGTTGGCTGAAAATTTCGAAAAACACTCTAATTTCATCAAGTGTATAGCAATAAATCAACTTCTCTTGATTTTCATTCTGCGTATAGGTTTTCTGTTTTTAATATTTTTTATTTTCTATTTTTTCTTGATCTTCCTCGACTCCTTTGTTTGCAATTCATCCAAATTTGGGTAGACTTGGCATCTCCACTAGTAGGTACTCACGTAGTGGAGTTGCTCCTGGCACCCAGTGAGTCCAATTTTTCTAATGCTAATTATGATTTCAACTTGGCTGGGAATAGCTGTATCTGATTTTTTTGGTTTTTTAACCTCTGCACCAAACCACTTTCTTCTTGCTACTTGACTTTCCTATTGTTATTAATGGTCTGAACGGCCACTAGATCATTTCACAGGTTGTTTGACATGAAATTTAGGTGTAATGGAGTTAAATGAAATTTGTGGGTGGCTGGTTTAATTGCTTGGCTTCAATTTTCGAAAATAATTGTATCCTAGAAAAATATTTCTTCTAAATAGACTCTCCATACATGGCTACTGAAGATTATCAACCATACTGGATTCCTTCACATGTATTTATATTAAAGTTACTCAGGTTTCATCTAGGTGACAAAAGAAAAAACTCAATTGTGGCATGGATATAGGGAATACACATACTATAAATGCAATGGAACATGGAGGAATCATAATACATTGGTCATAATTGTCCAAGGGAAAATGGACAGTCATAATTGTTGAACGGAAAATGGACCGTCATAATTGTCGAACAAATGGACAGTGATGAAGAGAGTAATACCATCATTTGTGTCAGACCTGCTCTGGCTGGTCCTTGTCTCTCCCCATTTCCATCCTGCATTTCAATGGATGGTTATGATCTAACAGAATATGGTTTTTCTAGTCACTAGATTCTAATGTTGTTCAGGGTAGAAGTATACTGCACATGAAAGTTTGTAGTATTTGGTAGAAAAAGGCCCATCCACCTTCCATCCTAAAAAATGGACAGCGGAGAGGAGCTTGTTTTTTTTGCTTGAAATTGTGATATTGTCCAGCATCTGAACAGCGGGTCATTTTCGACTTGTCCCCGGTGAGGAAGACACTTAATGACCCTCTTGCTTCATAAATTGACGCACTGTGAATGGCGTTATTACCTGGAATTTCCCTATTATCGATGTTCTCGGTTGCATTCTAAGCTTCTGATCTCCACCTGTTTGTTGCAGAATGAAGCTGTTTTGAAGGCTTGTTCTGAACCTCCTCTTGAAAAAACATCGACAACAGATGGTGATGGTGCCCAGAAGACCTAGGGAGTAAGCATGTATGGTCAATATATTGTGCAATGTGCATTTTGCTAAAGTGTAGGGAAAGTATACAAATGAGGGGTTTCAGTATTTTTCATTTTGGGTCTCACAATACTTCTCTTTCTAGTCATTGGATTGCAAGTTGAAGAAACATCTCATATATTCAGAAGTGGGTCTTTTTGCAATTTCGTATTCTGTCAAGATACTTGGTCGCTTTCTTTAACAATATTTTCTTTTTCTTTTTTTTGTTTCTTTTGTTTTTTGAATCTGTATTATTAGTACAATGAGATGATGTTCCTTTAGTGGTGACTGTTTTTTATATGTTTCTCTTGTTTGTTCTATACCTTGTTGACTGTTAGTGTCTGTGTCAAAAGGGATACCAAATGGGTAGTTCCTGATCTGTGAAATTTCACCTTGACTTTCAAAATCTGGTGGCCTAGGTGTAGAAGACAATGTCCAAGGTCTTTATGCACTGTATATCTATAATAAACCCCTAGTTGGAGCAAAACTTTAAGATGTAAACATTACCAGAGAACCATTGGAGCATCTTGAATCTTTACCAAATGATACACCCATAACCTTAAAATTTGATTATCAGGTTGATATCAGTTCCTTTTTCCTTTCAACTTATTGCTGCTAAATTGCCTTTTAACTTCTTGGATCTTTAAGGAATCTAGCTTCTTTTCGAGAATCTGCACACGGTCTGTCTTGTAGAGACCTGAGTAGCACCTTAATCTGTCCCATTCTCAATGTCCGTGTTTTTTATGAGCATTTTCACGAGTGGCTGTCCATTTACTGAAGTTCTCTTGTTATGTATTACAATGAGTTTTTTGTTTCTATGCATGCAAAGTACTCTGTTCGACATTTGTGCTAGTTCATACGTACTAGATTTGGTAACTTTCTACCCTAGAGGTTTTGGTTATTGTGGTTGGCCTACAAATAAAAGGGAATAACCCCAACTAAGGAAGATTATTATTCTATAGTTTGATATTCTAGTATACACAATGAAATAACCGTTATAATGCTCTGTTACAATTAACTACTCTATCCAATTCCAACCTTAGGTTCTTTTTGCCTTTCCCTTCTCAGTTTGACTCTAAAATCGGGCATATAAAACTCATTTGTTTGACATTTTGTGAGGTATTCCTTGAATGTTAATCTTCATCCACTCATACCACTAATACTTGTGTCATCAGGATGTCTTGCTTCACCTTTGCTTCTTCATCTAGTCATATTTTACCTTTGTTCCATTTTTAGCATCCCTCATATATCTTATCTTGTAGATGCAATGATGACCTCATGGAAATACTGGCAATTCAAAGCTGTTTACTTTATATCGATTGTTGAGTTCCTTGTGTGACATCATCTTTCTCTACCTGTATTTATGTGAAGTACATGCTACAGTGTTCAGTTTTTGAATTGAGAAGGTGGTGTAATCCCAACCACACTTGGTCAATTTTGCTTCATGAACTGGAAGCCATGGTTTTCTATGAACTCTGGAAATGTCAGTTGTTGTAGGTGTGGTTTCTGATGGGAGAATTAGTTTGAAGCCATATAGGGAGCAATAGGAAACCAAAAAGTGAAGTCGGAATAAAAATATTCTGAGTGTCTCTTTGAGTTATGCTCTTCTTTTGGAATGTATGACTTGCAAATTTTTCATCCAAGTCAGCTAATATGACCGAAATGCCAATATTATGAGGGTCCTGCACCAAATTTATAGGCAGCGAGCACTGCTTGCCTCTTTTATCAAAGGCAATTGCCCAGGTCACCATGCAGATTGATTCAAGCAGGGGGATGTCTTTGTGCCTTGCTTGATCCTTGGGTAAGTGAGCATGACTAGGCAATTGCCTACCATGCGTTACGTGATATCCCACTCTTACCTGTTGGGTTTTCCTCTTGGTTTTTGCCAGGGTAGGAAGCAGTCGTAAATGTTGGATGAGATCATGTTTATAGATGTCAGATCAGATCCCCCCTCAAATGACTATGAGCTCATGTTGAATCACTAAAACAATTTTCTTTTGGGATCCAACTCAAGCATCATGCTATGGCTTGTTTAGTTCTCATTCTTGGAACATCGAATGAGAGTTTTGTAGCTCTTTTCCAATTGCCATATTTGCCCTTAATAAGTTTTTCTAAGGATCTTTTACTATTTTTCTTTTCTCAATATTTATGAATTTTTAATTGGGTTTTAACATTTTATCTTACTTTATATGTTTATTTATTTATTGGAAAAAACTGGCGTGGGCCCACTAGTTCACAAGTACATATGAGCCCAACAGTCTTGATTCAATCTGGGCCGATCTGAAGATCACGACTTCATTTCATATTTTAATTTTAATGTTTTTCTACAAATCCAAATCACATGAAATTTTAGGCTTCTATTCTTCTCATCAAGTCGTACTTAGTAAAAATATTAAAAAAATATTCCGTAATAAATAAATTGACCAAAATACCCCTAAAAATATTCGGGGGTATTTTGATTAATTTATTTATTGCAAATTATTTATTTATATTTTATTAGATTCTCCTATTTTTAAAGAACACACGACCAAATTTTCAAGTAATTTGGATTTGTAGAAACAAAACTAAAATTCAAATACGAAGCAAGGTCGTGCCCTTTAGATCGTTCCAGATTGAATCTGGGCTGTTGGGCTCATATATAGCTGTGAGCTAGTGGGCCTACACCAGCTTTTTCTTTATTTATTTATATACTCATTTTAATAGTTTTGGAGATATTTACATATCCAGATTATGTTTGTATATTTGCTGTCACATTTATGTATACTTTAATATGCATCTAATATAAAACTGATTATATGCTTACAACAATGTATTGGTTTTATGATTTATAGCTTAGATGAGAGAGCGTAGACTTAGGTGGGCTGGCTATGTGCGGCATCGACCCAGTACGGCACCTATTAGGAGGTGCGAATCAGTTCAAGTGGAAGGATTGAAAAGGGCAAGGGGTATGCCCAAAAGGATGTGGTTGGAATAGTCCGAAAAGATATAGGGACTTATGGCCTCACTGAGGGTATGACCTTAAACGGAGCAGAATGACAGACCAGGATTCGTGTAGCGGACCCCAATTAATTGGAAAAAGGCTATGATGATGATGATGATGTCTATCCCTTATGATATCGACATATTAAATATAGTTTGATAAGAGAATTATGTATGAAACATTAAAACAAGAATTATATATTATATAGAATAGTACGTAGAATATATAAATAACATAGATATTAGAAATAAAATGGAAATGAAATTCTTGGCACTCACATAGGGGACCTAGCTTACTTAGGTCACACTTGTCGGTTTTTGCGAACATAGCTAGTCACCTGCCTAAGCAAGGGCCTGAGCAGGGAGGTGGCTGCCTAGTAATTCTTGCTAGGAAAATCCCTAGGCAAGGGCCAAAGCTATTTCCTTGTCTAGAGATGGCTAGCTGAGCTATTTTTGAATTTAGTGTTTGGCTGTTTTAATTAGTTGCATAGATAGAAGTGAATAAGTATCATCTGAAAGCAACATCACTATCAGTTATATCGAAGATCATAGTGTCATGATATTATTCTTCATTCTTAGAAGCTTATGTGCCTTTTCAATTCCGGACTATCTTCAAATATTGTTGCTTGGGAACTGCTAAGGATTGGTCTAGGTATTATCTGAAAGCAACATCACTATTAGTTATATCGAAGCTCATAGTGTCATGATATTATCCGTCATTCTTAGAAGCTTATGTGCCTCAATTATGGACAATCTTCAAATATTATTTCTTGGGAACTGTTAAGGATTGGTCTAGGTGTACAACTAGAGGTTTCCAATATGTGCCCAAAATCAGGTTGTACTTTCCATCTGTCTGTTTCTAGATGTGCATTTTGCCGCATTTGCAGAAATAGTATTTTTATATTGAGTTTTTGCGGCTTGTAGTGTCAAATTTTGAGGCGTCATTTATCATTTCAAGGTTTCACTAGCACTTGCAATGTATCTTTGGACATGTGGAAATTTGGGGCCCGTGGCAAAAGTAATGGGGTTATAATTATTCCATATTTGACTTGGATTCATCTCTCCACTGCAGTCATAGGAAGCATATGTTAGTGGTCCCTGTCGTATAATGTGTTAATGATGATTGGAGTTCTATGATACATAGTGGCATTTCTTATGGAAATTGCACCAATTTCAGAGTGGGTTTTAAGTGAGCACAGAATGCTTACCATGGTATGGCCTGAAGAGGCCCCTAAGACAATTTCAGATGAATTCCATCTCTCAGAAGTCCAAATTAAGTATTCCTTTTACAAGACAGGACTTTGAAAATTTCGTATCGAGTTTCTTGTCTTTCTGAAATACTAGAATCGTATGTGTAGCCGTAAAAGGATGGTACTCTTGGACCTGGTAAGCTAGAAATATTGTGGAAATGTAAAATTTTGACTTTAAGGAGACAAGAGTACCCATGAAGGAATTTTGTCGGATTCATAAGATAAGTTTTGATCCATGACTAGGAGAGAATAAAATATTTGTGGTCGCTATAGCTCGAAAGCAATGCAAGTTGCAAAGGCTAATTCTTGGGCCTTTAAAGGTGTAATAAAGGGAGAGAGAGAAAGAGAGCAATAGATTCCCAAGAAATGTAGGGCCCTTATGATGGATGTGTGGCCTTCTATTTGTCCAACAACAGATATTTCTATATTTAGATATTGGAAAATGTTTCTAAATGAGTCCTCTCTCCAAACTCTATTTCAGACATGGAATTTTGGATTTGAAATTTTAGGGAATGAAAATCTCAACCATGATAAGTAGGAGCTTGGAAAAAAAGAAAAAATTTAAAATAAAACTACACATTTTTAGACAGTTTTAACAATCGGTTTTAAATTATTGTGGGGCTTCCATTTTCTATCATCCATCTCCAAGGTGGATGTTACATGGGTCGGGGAACGCTATTGTAGAAGTGCATCCCTTGATGCACAAATTACTTCTCTTTGGATAGATGTCCGTAATTTATCTTTTCAAGTTCTATATTTGCAACCAGAAAATGTTCCCTGTAGTGAGTGTTTTGCTTGATGTGGGTGTAAGATTTCATGTGATTACATGATATTATATGTTCCATTTCTCCTTGTGCTCTAAGGAACTTAGAATCCTATGCAGCTCATACTTCTTCCTTAGCCCTATCTGCCTACAAAGAATTTGTGCCATATGGATACATATGGTTTACAATAACCAAAATAGCCACACCAATAATAAAAATCACGCTGCCCATCATGCCAGTTTCTTAGAAAATAACATATATCAAAATATAGTTTTAAGTGTTTATTCGCCGTTCTACATGATTAAATGTCTTTATTTATTTTCTCGAACATTTGCAGCTTATTTTCCAAGGTTTTTCTATAATTTTGTTTGCACACATTTGTGAACTGGTATTATTTGTATTCTTGCTGTATATCCATGTCTTTGTAGCATCTTTCTATCCGTTGCAGTTTCAAAATTTTAGCATTAAATTATACAAATATACTAGTTGATGCTCTGGACCAAGGACAACGTGTACTAGGTAATTGAAATCTCAATCTTCGGTCTCTCAAACCTGTTTCCCCTTATTGATCCAAAAAACAGAAAAAGAGCCGGCTTCTTCTTTGATGTTACAAAATACTTTTACATGAGGAAGCTTCATATTGGCAGATTTCTACGATCCACATTGCCAAAAGCCAACTTCCTGCTATTCTCTTTTGGTTTCTTTCATAACCATTAACAAAGAGTGAAAGAGACATCAAGTTGGTTAACATACTCCCAACTGTTAATTATTCCATGGTTTTTTTTACTTGGCTAAAAAACCCAAGCGCTCATTCACTAATTTGCATGGGCTCATGCACTTTTTGAACTAGATGAAGTTAGGGTACTACTGCAACTGCTGCTCTCTTCATTGTTTATGTCTTCCCTGGCATTTCTGGAATTCTGTTGTTGAAGCATGAAATCAATGAAGCCAGTTCTGTAATTGCTGGAGAGGTGGATGCCATGCTCTACTCTTGCTTCCCTCTTAGGCCCTCTCTTCTTCAAGAATATCCGACATACCACCCAATCTTCCACCGGAGCCATATAATTCTGCAGAAAACATAAACCACAGAACAATCTAAGACAGGCCTCTCAGGATTATCTTATGGAAAGCTTTCACTCCTTTTATTTTTAAAATTGTTTTGAGCCGCAATTCTGTACAATCTAGAACCCCATTTTTTTTGATGAGTTTTACTGTTTTGGATCCTCCTTTTTTTTTTTTCTTTTCCTTCTTTTTGCTCATAGTTTTTTGGAAACCCATTCTCTTTACTAGCTTCTTGTTGGGTTTTGTTTATTTCTCTGATTTCTTGTTCTGGGTTTATTGTTTTCCATCTCTTGATAAACTGGGATTATTTTCACCACCCAATATTTACAAAGTTCAGTGTATTCCCTTGGGGCATGTTTAATAGACGTGGAAATATTTTCGTGAAAGTATTTTTACATAAAAGAGCTCCCCCATGTCATTGGGTATAGGGGTTTTTACAATTGGCTTCCAATTGGTATGAAAAAATGTTGAACGAATAGGTATGAAAAAACTCCCGCATCTAGTCACATGGAGGAGTTCTTCCGTGTAAAAATACTTTTACAAAAATGTTGTTTTCACATGTACCAAACATCTCCTTATATTCTCCCAACGAAAAAGAAAAGAAAATTTTCATGCATTTTGAACACTGGTCAGGCTGAATTGCCGTAAAAAAGACAATTCACGGTGAATTTTTCTATCACAAATGAAAGCTCACATACTTGTATTGAGCTTTTCCTTGCTGAAATATTGCAGGGCTTTGCCCCTGCCTCAGCTAAACGATACTCGTGCATGATCCAATCAGTCTTAACACCCTTGGGGGCCTTCCCTCTGTAAAAAACGAGAGATTTCTTCATACCCACAACTTGGTTGCTCCTGCTTGACAATACAGGCTTGTCTATTCCAGTTGCTTTCCAATAACCAGTAGCAGCTGCCCTGTTGGGCCGGTTCCCATTTGGGTATTTTGCTTCTTTGATGTTGAAGAAGTACTTCTCTTGCCCTTCTTCCCCTGGAAGAGAAAAGAGAGAAAAATCATTAGTGAGACAAGGAACACTAGAATGAGGAAGGAATTTCCATGGAACACACAAGAAGCTTGAACTAAACCTTGGAGTTCATGAAGGTTTAGTTTCGCTAACCTGGTAATTCCCAAGGATCATGCTTGTAGATGTCTATGTCCGCAATGATGGAGGAGGGCAAGGGACATGAGAAGACCTTGCGTTTCAGGTACTGGATTACGAGCTCTTCGTCAGTGGGGTGAAACCTGAATCCTGGGGGTAGTTTAACCATTGCCTCCTTGAAACTTCTCTCCTTCTCCATGCTCGAGAGAGAGAGAGCCCTGAAGTAAGGGGCAGAGGGATAGGAAGCTGTAGTAGGATTGGGTGGTTAGAGAGAGGGAAAGATGGATGAAGAAGAGTATCAGAAGCCCTGAAGGAATGGGCCTAGAGGGGGACTTAGAAAGCTCCAAGAAATGTTCAGAGAGAGAGGAAGGGAGAGAGTTGCAGGGGGGCCCTTAATAAAGGGACACAGGTGGATGGTGCTTTCGAGAGCTCTTCTCATAGATGGGTTGTTAGAGAGAGAGAGAGAGAGAGAGAGAGAGAGGAGGAGCCTAGAAATGGGCAGTTATCATTATGGAAACAGTTCCAACTTTAGAACCAGAGAACCCACACACCCCTGGTCCCTGCTTATGGGACATAGGACACCAAGCCCATCTCCATTTATACCTGCCCAACCCTTGTCTTCATGCCCACAACCAGACACAAGGGTTTGCCTTAACCGAGACTCAAACCCATCGTTGACACTTTTTTAACAAACATTTTCTGATTGAAAAATCCAAAACTCACTGATACTAATTGACAAGAGGCCCCTAAATGTTAACCTAAACACCCCATATACTTCTAAATTTATGGTTTGGATTACAAGGGGTTAAGTTTAAACCCTATCAAATACTTCTAAAATTGGGGCTTGGACTACATGGGATTGAGTGAATTTATGAGAAAACCGAAGCAGAAAGGTTAGAGAGAGGGGGAACAAGAAATTGACCAATTTTTCAATCAATTAATTATTATCTATTTTCCATTATTAATAAAGCATTTGAAGTGTGAAGAGGGGCAGTTTCAGCTGCCTCTTGGAGGTGCATAATAATTGCAGAAACGTGAAGGAGCCTCCGGCATTGACCCGTCCTCATTGTTGATTATTTTAATTGGGTTCTTTTAATTTCTTGGCTAAGTTTAATTGGATTAGATTCTTCTCTTTATTCTTTTTTTATTTTTTTTCCCACTTTTTTTATGTGGGGGCTTTTTAATTGGTTCTTTGCTTTTTTTCATCTCTTTTTAGGTGCTTTCTTTTTCTTTTCCTTTGTGAGTGGCGAGGCTTTATCCACTCTTGGGTTTATAATGGGCTTTTAGTGGGTATTTTGATCTTTTTAGTGGGTACCTATTGTTCTTGTCTCCCTCTTTCATATATTGGATTCGTTCGTGGAGTGATTTTTATTTTTTATTTTAATATTTTTTATTTTTGTTATGTTAATGGCTCAACTGTTTTGGGCATTTTTTATGATTTTTTTCTGCTAATGATGGTCTTTATTTACATGTTGGGAGTTCATGGGACTTATTTTGCATTTTCCATTTGGTTTTTCCTGTTTTTTGGGTTTCTTTTTTTTATTTTAAGGATTTTATTAGTTTTTCTAATGCTAGCTCTTATTTGAGTTTTTCTTTTTTGTGCTGAACGGGATTTTCAATTTCTTTTGAGTTCTTATTAATTAATATTTTTTTGTTTTAACATGTCTCTTAAAACCCGATGATTTGGATTGGGAATTGCCGATCCATACCAAGAACTCTCCCCTTCCCTCTCCCAAACCCCTCTTTCATATTTTTCTTTTTTTTAAGGTTTTCTTATATTTTTTCAGGCCCCTTTAAAACTCTACTATATAAATTTTTATTTTATTTTTTCTTAAGCCCTTGACATGCTGTGGACGATCCACCTACCGATCCGGTTTACAATCGGTCTAATTCTTGGTGAATAGGACTTACTTTATGCATTTGTGTTTTGCAAATTATATTGGTTATTCTTTTCTGGATTTGTAATGTATTTTATTTATTTATAGGTGTTTATAAAGGGAAGGTTCTGATGGGCGGATGGGGTTGAGTTGCTTAAGCCACAAACTTTGACATTGCAGCCGCTTACGTGCTCGGAGGGGAAACCTAAAAACAAATGAAAATTATATTTAGAGAGAGAAAGAAGAGAGAGAGAGGGTGGGACCACAAATGCGGAGAAAATTCCAGGCATGGAAATCTGCTCCCACTTGGTGTATGGTGTAAACAAAATTAGGGTTTCGTGAGGGGGATGCACCTGCGTCATCAAGGCACTTAGCTTCATTTCCTTATTCTCCCCCAAAAGTTATTTTCCTTTTTTTTCTCTCACTTCTTGCCCGGTCAAAACATCTCTCTAATTCCCCTTTTCCATGGTTTTCTCTCTCTACTTTTTTTAAATGTATTGCGTGTTGGAGTGGGGGAGAGAAGGTAGACGTCAAAAGTGGCAATCATGTGGGCAGGAATGTCGTTCCTCTCTCTTTCTCTCTCTCTTCTCTCTCCCTCTAACTCTCCTCTCTCCCGTGTTTCGCTCTCTAACTCTCGTGCTGGTTTTTCCAACTTGGAATTGCGGCTACACCCTTTTGGTAGGTCATGAATGCGAGCATAAAGTTCGCATTGAGTGTGGGTCGGGACCCTCTCCTCTCTCTTTGTATCGTATTCTCTCTCTCTCTAACTTTATGGGGCCTCTCTCTTAGCTTGGTGTGATTTGTGGACCTCCTCTATAATGTCGAATCTCCCTCTCTCTCTCTCCCTTATTTAGTCCCTTCTCTCACTCTAGTTAAGTTTCTGTCTCCTTTCTCTCTCTCTACCCAGTCTTCTCTCTCTAACTCACAAACCTACTGTCGGTTTTTCCAACTTTGCCACCCTTTTCCCCAAAAGCCATGAATGAGTTGCATCGAAAGTCCAGGTTGAGTGAGAGAGGGGTTATGGTAGTGTACGGTTTGGGTCGGTGATGGATGATGATATAAGTAGCGGGTGATCATCGTCATCTTCGTCAAAGTTGTTTTCAACCGATTGTAATCGCCTACATGAATCTTGGCTACACAATATATCGGTCATAATTTCAATAAAATCATAAAACTATCGTATTTTTTTTCACATAAAGACCAGGTGAAGGTCTAATTTTTTTGCCCAAATAA
Source organism: Amborella trichopoda (assembly GCF_054954075.1). Lineage (NCBI taxonomy): Eukaryota > Viridiplantae > Streptophyta > Magnoliopsida > Amborellales > Amborellaceae > Amborella > Amborella trichopoda. Next base: position 4,164,111 of record NC_142341.1, on the reverse strand, counting down.
TCTTGGTTGTTAACATGGTATAAAATCGTATTGATTTCCTAAAAAAATTATTTCATGCCTCAGTTATTGCTTAATTATTTTTTCTCAAAACTTTATCTATTGTTCAGTTCTCACTAGACCTCGGTTATGGTATAACATGTCACTTTGAGAAACACCCTAGTATGAACATGTACCAAACAAGAGAAAATAGGAAGCCAAAACAAATGAGAAGCCAAAAGTTTATTCTCCTGTGGGAGTATACTGTCCATTGACTCCTCAGTTAAGATCCCAAATTTTAGTGCTGTAACATCTTCAACATAGGCTAACCTAAAAAAAAAAAAAACCTTAATTCTTCGTATTATTTCATGGTAGATCTTCATTTTGTTTTTCTTTCAAAAAACATAAAAAAACCCTAAAGATTTCACTTTACCCCTTCATCTTTTTTTTTTTTATTGACTTTTGATCGTAAAAATTAATCCCAACAAATCTTTTTATATCATTTCAACTCAAATTTTTTTTTAAATGGGTAGAAAAGAAAAAAGAGGGTTAAAATTTTTTTTGAGATGAAATGGTATAAAAAGATTTCTTGGGACTAATTTTTATGGTCAAAAGTCAATAAGAGAGGAGATAAAAATGATGGGGTACAGTAAAATCCTTAGGATTTCTTTTTGCCGATTGAAAGAAAAACAAAAAGAAGTTTACCATGAAATAATACGAGGAATTAAGGTTTTATACGAAGCTTTCACTAAAAAAAATTCTAGTTGAGCTCTATATGTATTAAAAATGTCTAAAAATTGGACAGAGACCGGCCGATTTTTTAAGGGTCTCTGTCCAATTTTTGAAGGGTGAGATCAAGCGTGTACCAATATTCAAATTTTCCATATCGTACAATGGAGAGATTCCTTTACCCTGGTGTTGGTAGGACTCAAGCTTGAGATCCAGGTACAACGAATTTTATAGCCCGACGTGCTGCGTGGTTTATACCCAGGCTCTTCGCTTAATCAAGATTCAAATTTTCCTTTTAAAAATATTTATGTCATCTTTCTCAAGTGGTTACCAAAATTTCTTGCGGAAAAATTCCTCCTATGACTTTTTAACAAAGGAGCAAATACACAATATGTTCTCACAGGAGACGTGCTCAACTGGGAATCGCCATTTATTATAGAATGGAACGACCAAAAATGTTTTATGTAGTCATTAATTTGTGTGTTTTTCGACCGGTAAATTGGTTGGCAAGCATTAACAGGTTTCATTTTGTCTTTTTAATTTTGTGAAATCTCTATCTCATTCATAATGAGAAATATGCCCTCAACTCTTTGCTTGCTTTCGAGAAATGAATATATTCTGAGAACATTTCATGAAGGCCAAGCTCTTTAAATATGAAATTTTGTGGCCTTTAAATAACATACGATGGTTGCCTTTGTCTTTGAAAGGAACTCACTAAAATTTCCTTGGCAAAAGATGAAATTAAGGATGAGGTATTTTTTAAAAAATTTATTATAAAGTTCAAAAGGTAGTTAAGTATAATTATAGGGTGGGACCAAGGATGAGGACCTGTTTCTAACAAAAAAGGAATTTTTTTTTTTAGGTAATTCAGTTCGAAAGACATGTCTCTCCCCGTTTTTTTTTTTTTTAAATGGTTTAGGCGTTGGATTTTTTAAGATGCTAGTGGAGTGGTGTCCGTGAGAATGGAAATGGTGACTAGGATGCGGTAGTATACCAGACCCTAGTAAGAGAGAGACTATTATTTTTTGACAATTTTTTTGCAAAAGAGGTTGCTTATTATTTTTATTTTTTACAATTTTTTTTGAAAATGCGCTTCAGTTGACGTGAGAGAGAGAGAGAGTGAGACAACACTTTAAAATGTACGCATATGATCTGAAGAATTATCAAAGAGTCCCAATTTCTATCAATGGAATTTGTGTGTGTGAGAGAGAGAGATAGAGGAACTTGTTTCAAAGTGCAATGTTCTCAACAATTTTTTGATAAAATTTCAAACACTAAAAAAAACACTCAAAAGTTTTAATTGTTATATATGATATTTTTGTGTGTTTGTGAGAGAGAGAGAAAGAGAGGTGCAACCACATGATATGAAGAATTATTGGGGAATTCAATTGTTATATATGGAATTTGTGAGAGAGAGAGAGGGGCAAAGGCAATCACATGATATGAATTATTGAGGAAGTTTCAATTGCCATGCATGGAATTTTTGTAAAGGACAACCGACACTGAACCACCGTATGCCCGGGAGATTAATGATAGATGGAAACTCTATTTTTGTTTGATTAATATCCATCACATATCTTTTAAGAGAGAGAGAGAGATCAAAATTGTCATTACGATTGTTATATTGGAACTTTGGAAAAGACAACCGACATTTTAATCAAAATATTGAGTTTAAGGCCTCTGCAACTTACTTTTGCAGGAACAGTGGATGTCTATGCAATCCTGTCAGTAGTTAGAGAGAGAAAATATTATGCTTATAAACTCCGAAAGGATAACCGACCTTCATTATTTAATCAGTGTTTTCCACCTCTATTAGGACCCTGACCTCATCCCCAAAACCCATAAAATTTCAGTACGAAACTCCCAGGCGGAGAGAGAAAATCAATCATGCATTCAACTTCCAAGTGTTCATTTTCTTAAGCATTCTTGAGATTGAGAGAGTTTGATTTGTCTAGAGAGAGAGAGATGGGGTTTGATTTGGGAATTTATTATTCATGATTTGCATGTTAAGAGAGAGAGACTTGTACCAACTTTCATGTACTATTTAATGAGGAAAGAGAGAGTTACTTGCATGTATTTTCATGTGTCATTCACTCATGGATGATGTCTTGGAAATGTTGTGGTTGTGAAATTTAGCAAGCCCACACTTCAAAACTTATATGAAAAATCACATTCAGTGCTAGAAACTTTGTGATGGCTTGCCCAATACATTGATGTCCCTCAATGTGAATTTGAAGCTCCTAAAATATTGAGGATTTGACATAGTTATGACATTTGAAATAAATGATAAAAATTATTAAAAATAAATAATTTTTTAAGGTTGAAAATTTATTTTATTTTTTAATATCCACAATTGTTGAAGTGGAGAAGATAAGGATCATTTTGTACTTTTAGTAGTGCTTGACTTGTGTCTTCAAAAACTATATAAAGCTCTAACTTGTTATAGCATGTTTTGTGTGTGCGTGAGAAAACAATATTCTCTCGAACAAAAAACCAAAAACATCATATCAGTAATAAATCAATTTTTCTCCAAAAGGTCGGATGCAAAAAATCGGGTAAAAAATACGAATTGCCAAAAATTAGTTAAGTTAGAAAATTGTGAATATTTTTAAATTTTGCTCAAAAAATGAAGTAAAAAAGTCAGATATGTAAAAATAGCACAATATAAGCTTATGTGTTATTGTTATTATGTTGTTACATTAAAACCATTGAATTATAATTTTTATGTCCTTACCTAATATCATTAGAAGCACACTTGACAATAATACTTACTCTATTGTCATGACACAAAATGTATGATAGATTTATTGAGAGCATAATACAACAACAACAATACAAAACACATGAACTATATTGACGAACGACAAGAATGAAACCCAAGATATAAGATTATTGTTAGGGAAACACAAAAATATTATAGTTAACTAAAACCCAAAAATGTAAAATAATAGTCCATCCAAATTGTTATGGTGTATATACTAATAAAATAAATAAAAAATCATAAAAGCGAATCAAACTTTTGTATGCAGAAAGAAAGCAACAAAATGCTTATACAAATCCAAATATTCAAAGTTCATCTTGAATTCTTAGATGCCTAAATCTTTAGTCGTCACTTAGTGTCTCTCTTGCTCTTTATAATGCCACTCAATGTTTAGAGGAAAAAAAGATTCTCCCTGGGTTACTCCTCTAACTCTAACTATTATTTTGATATACATAGTTTTTGTGATGAATTATTTTATGGAGAATATATTATACCTTTTTTAAGGGAATATATTGGTGAAAATATTTTATGAAATTTTTTGTTAAATCAAGATTCTTCATTTATTTTCACTTTTAATGTGCTTACCTCTAATCTGAAATTCAAAGATGTTAAATTAATGAAGAGATAAAGTTATAGGAAATAAGTTTTTTTTTGAAAAGTTTGATTGAAGAAAGATAAAATACGGATTTATATTGGTTCCATTAAAAAAGAATGATTTTTTAAAAAAATATTTTGAAAAACTCAGAGTTTTCAACCGATTTTAAAAAATGAGAAATTTTTTTAAAAAATCATGTTTTGAACATAGACTTGCTGACTCTGATAAAATCTATCTATCACATATAACATTTTCACTGACAAAAAGCAGTTGAGCCAACTTCAATAGCATCCACCCATTCAAGGTTTTAGAGGCCTCAAAGGATATGTTTCACCACATATAGCATCCACACAATCGAGTTTTTGGATTAATATACTTTGGATGTGTCCCATCATCCTTATTAGGATTTTTTTTTATCTCTCTCTTTCTCTTAAGTTTGATCTACATGTTAAAGCATATTAAAGCAAATATTATATGAAAGAAACGTTTCATGTAGCAAGTTTTGTTTTATTTATATGTAACAACTTAAGAGGGCATACACCACATATGTCAACCCGCATGCCTATACATTTTTCATACATGTTATTATTTTTATTTTTTCGGCGTATGCGGTGTACTCATGTAGGAAGGCTCTCTACGCTTACTCTTTTGGGTAAAATGTGACGTGGACTTTTTTTTTCATCTAAAATTTTAAGATTCGTTGTAGAATCACGAGATGAACATCATTATCGTCGCCGTTATCATCATTATAAAAGTCTTTTTTCACCTAATTGGGATTGGCTACACAAATTGTTATATGTTATTTTGCTCTATTAAGGGTCATACATTCAGGGTCATACATTCAGTGAGATCATAAATCCCCATATTTTTTTTCATTACTTTCAATCATTTCATTTTGAGCCTACCTATTACTTGTTTTTAGTCTTCCATTTGAACTAACTCACAATACCATAACATGTGTTGTATTCGGTCTGCGCTATACATGGCCAGCCTACCTAAGTCTACTATCTCACAAATTATCGCCTATTGGCTCCACACTTAAATTTTTTCGAACATAGTCATTTCGAATTATATCTCTTCTTATTTTGTCACTCGTCCATCTCAACATCCTCATATCCACTACACTCATTTTATGTGCATATTGTTTTTTGATTGCCCAACATTTACTCAATAGAGCAAAGCCGGTCTCACAACTATCCTATTGTACTTACCCTTCAACTAAATCGGTATGCGGCAATCACATAAAATTCCAGTTGTACATCTCCACTTCTTTCACATATCTCTAATTCTCTAATGTGCAACTTCACTAATCTCTTCATTTCGTAGATTATCGACCCAAAATATCGAATGTGCACTCTTTTTTATATTTCCTAGCCATCAATCTTCACTACTTCCACATCTCTACTCATGTTATTACTCAACTTGCATTCTATATACTCTGTCATAGTCCGACTAATTTTGAGACATTTAGATTCTAAAGTATCCCTCTAAAGTTCTAACTTTGTATTGATGTCGTTTCGGGTGTCATCGATCAAAATTGTGTCATCTACCAAAAAATAAAAAATAAAAATAAAAAATCAAGGGAATTAAATTTTAAGATTTTATTTAAAAATTAGATTATCTTTATCCAAACTTAAAAAGGCCTTTTCAGGCACATACTATACTTTTGATTCTTGAGGTTACCCCCCTCTATGATCCATGTACATTTATGTCTCTCTTTCTCTTTCTCTCTCTAAATTACCTTTTCTTGGTGCATCTTTTGACTTCAATTCTCATGTTTTTAATTGTTAAATTTTTTTATGGGAAAGGTTTCTATGCTTCACCTACATCATAGAAGTTCTATCCTCCCATTACCATCCAGCCGTCCAATTTTGATCAAGAGAGCCACTCACCATTTGATATTAGATCCGACGTCTCAATGCATTTTATTTTTGGTTTCTTTTATACAAATGGTATGAATATGAAATTTGATACGTGTCATCTTCTCATTGGGACGCACCTATAAGAAATATTAAAAATAATTTTTTGATAAAATATAATGACCAAAATACCCCGTAAAACTTTTAAGGGTATTTTGGTTATTTTATTTTATTGAAAAATATTTTTTTTATATTTTTCGCTAGTGCGAGTTTAATAGTGGAATGGACGTCCAAAATTTGGTGTCAAAATAGTTTATAAAAAAAAATTAAAAATAAAATAATAAAAAGATGTAACATTATGATTGGAGCAATCTTAACCCTCCATTCATAATGGATTGGGGGGGATAGAACTTCTATGACGTCGAAAAAACATAAAAAGCTTGCCTTTTTTTTATTCTTCCAAATCGAATAGGCCAGGTCTTCAAAATACGACCTTAAACTCTTCCCATTTTTAGATCTTTTATGCGCCTTCGACACATCTATCTATCTCTCTCTCTGACATATTCTCTCTTTCTCTCTCTCTCTAAAAAGATCTCCAATCGTGTATTTTCAACATCATAAAATAAGGAAGAGAGTTGGGCAATTCGAATCAAACACCTCAAAGGGACAAGACCTTCAATTAAAAAAATGAAGGGTGATACGTGTGTTCCACGCATCATTGCCGTCCCAAATTAAAAAGTACCAACTAATTAATTTAATTAGTGGATTAGTACTAATCACCAATACTTTTATGTTATTTCTCACTTCTCCTTGCCTTCTCATTCGTGTTCATTGAATCGTAAGCACGCCTCACATTTCATCACCAATTGCAATTCTATGTTTAGATTAATACTAATGACTAGTATCTTTCAATCTTAGATTACCCATACCCATTTCTCTATTAATGACTAGTATCTATTACTCTATCTTATCAATACGCCTTTCACTCTCATTATAAATATCATCATGTCTAATGACTTGTGTCTTTTAATCTATATAATTCTCCATTAATGACAAATATATTTTAATCTAGATAATTAATACCTCTTTCTCTATCATTCTAAACATCATTATGTTCTATATATTGCTTATCACATACTTGATAAGGAATGCCGATTATTTTCCTTGTGTTAGCCTCAATTTAAGGGAGATGAAGTCGTACTTTTAAGAAAATTTCCCACATAATTCATATTCTATTTTCAATAATTTTTTACATCTAATCAGTGTTCCAGAGATCGTCACAAGGTACTTGGCCCTTGGCTGAGCTAAGTAACTCAGCCAAGTCCGAATTGACTCGACTGAGTTATATACACCTTAATAAAGTTTTATTGTAAAAAAGCAAAAAAATTTAAAAAAAGTCTAACAATTGTTGAAATAGGAAAATTTTAAGAAGTAATAAAAATAATTAGAAGACCAAAGAAGATGGAAAAAACTATAAAAAGATAAATTAGTAGAAAAAATTGATTTATACTTGAATATTTCAGAAAAATTAAAAGAAGAATATAATAAAGGTTCAAGAATAATTTTAAAAACTATCAAAACCGTCTAAAATACTATTTCTAACTTATATAGTGGTGCTTTTTAATTTTTCTATTTTTATTTTTATTTTTTTAGGAGGTATTTGTTGCCCTAGACCGAGTTACTCGGGTACGGCCAAGTCCGAAAGCGCTGAATCTATTATTCAAAGTGGAGGCTTGGCCAGCTAATATTCACTAATGACGTTTATCAAAGATAATTAGAGGCCCGGGCTTTTGTGTGTGCAAGGTCCCTCCAATTCAACAATAATATTTCATTATGTGGATGTTCTGTTATGGATGTTTGGTGAGATTGCACCTCTTCATACACGCGCAAACGTATAGAAACACACAATCAAATCATGCACATAAACGTGTGAGATCAAACTAGTGACAAATTGTAAAATGCAAATTTACATAATTCGGATCTTAATAATCTGAAGAATACTATTAACTTGGGGCTCCCACGAGGAGAGCCGGTGGAATGGATGCTCTCAATGGATAGTGTTATTAAGCTGAATTTTGATGGTAGCTCTTTAGATAATTCCGACCTTACGGGTGTGAGAGGAATTTTGAATAAATTAATTTATTCACTGAATTCATCACACAAGTGCTGTGTGTAGCTATGTCATTAATTATGTGAATAAATTAATATCGGTTCTATGTTAATTCTGACCATCCGACCTTAATTTTGAGGGTTGTGAAGGATAATACCCCTGTACGGATTTGAAATTAGGACCTTAACCAACCAAAATTAAGGGTATTTTGGGCATATTGATATGTTTATTTGGGGTTAAATCAAGGTCAGAGAAAGTATATAAGGTATTTTATATATTTTTGGCTCACAGAGTGGTTTCTCAAGAGAGAGTCGCCGTATACCTTGTAGAGCTACATAATAAAACCGTTGATCGTCCTCGCCTATTGATGTATTCACATCTATGATGAATGATATAAATATATGTGTTGTTCTTTATTTTTTCTTTTTGATAGGCTTGCTTTGTGCTTTAGTTGATATTTGATTTTTCTCTCATTTTCACCATGTGTCATCGACACCCTCTCCGGCGTGTTAGGGTTTTCCAAAACATGAAGATTTATAAATTCTAGAACGTTTAGGAACTTCATTTAGTTTACCTTTGAAAATCGATTGAAGAAAGGAAATGAAAGACCTCCTCTACATGGAAAATGAGGAAGGATCATAACTAAGTAGATCCGATTTAGGCAAAAGAAAGAAAGTAATAATAAGATGAATCCTTCCATTTTAATTTGAAAGCAATGCCAAAATATTCACGCTTTTGTGGGAGTATATTATCTGTTTACTCCCTCCGATAAAACCCAATTTAGGAGTAATTTTAAGACCCTAAATTTTGGGGATATATACTCTTCATCCTAGGACTAACCTTAATAAAAAAAAATTCCAAATTTCACTTTCTATGCACTTGGAAATAAAAAATAAAGAAGATCTCCATATTGAATAGAGATCATCTAATTTTTGGCAGGTGATATCCAAGTGTTAAAAGCCTCAAAATTCAAAACTTTCATTTTGAAAATAAACTAGCGGTTCTTTGGTGGTTCTTAAAATTTTAGATTAGAAAAAAATTTCCCAAGTAAGTCTTCTTTCCGAGGGAGTAGGTCTACAGTATTGCTCCCACAATAGTATAGTATACAAGCTACATGTAATAAGTGTATTTTTTTTAGCAGTTGGATCTTTCAGTCGGAGAAGACTGTGCGTTTGCTCCCTCAAACAAAAGAGCCACTTGGGATCATTATGTCTACTTGAAATTTTGGGATACACTTTAAAAAGTGTTTTCTTGAAAGGCAAAATGAAGATTTTGAGCTCCTAAACTATACAAAGAGAACTAGAGAGTCGCACATCAATCTTAGGACCTTATCTTCTGAAGTCGTATATAGAGTGCCTATAATGTTGTTTTCTTGGAGGTTAGTTGCTAGATGGAGGAGTTTAAATCCCAAACTGTGGGGTCTTTAAACTACTCTTGGACAGGGTTTTGCCAATGAGTAAATGGACAATATGCTTCCACCGTTCCATGTAATCTTCTGTCTTTTAATTTTCACATGTGATCTCGTAGATTTATATACATGGGTGCCAATAGTAAAGTCTTGCATAGGCTAGCAATGGGCAAGGCCTGAGCCGGGCTAGGGCCTAGGGGCCAACCTTGGCCCTAGCTCAATCTTAGTCGCTATAGGGCCAATCGGAGCCCTGCAGGACCGGACCAGGCCCTATCAGGTCCAAACCAAGTCAAATACAATACAAGAAAACAAAGCGACAAAAAAAAAAAGGAAAAAAAGTTGGTCTGGGCTGAACCAAACTGTCTTTATCCTGAGCCTAGCCCAAGTCTGACCCACCCAGCCAATTTCCAGCCCTTGTCCTCGCGTACACATGTTCCTTGGGAAAAAAACCATGTCTGATGCATGTTTTGTGGCCAAAGACCAAATCAAAGACCATGTCTGAGGCATGTATTCTTACCTGAAGTTAACCAAATCATCCTTGTTTTATCATGTGCAAATTTAAATAAAATAAAGTAACGCGTTTGAGTTCTTCAAACTCTAAATCCAATGGCCTGTGAAATGGACAGTCCACCATTGGGGGTTGGAGGGCCGATGGGAACATTATGTGAGCTTCAAAGCTGTTTTTATTTATTTTTTGATCCCTAGAAATGAATAAAAATGAATTGGAAGTTTTAGGGTGAAACGAATCCCTTTTACATAGTCCTTTGCAGGGGGGAGCAAGTGTACAATTTTGGTAGCACAGTATAATGTGAAATCATCATGATCATCATCATCGGATCGTTTTTTTAGCTATTTAGGTTTAGCTACATGAATTCTGATTCGCCATTCTGCTTGATCAAGAGCTATACCCTCGATGAGGCCATAGGTCCTCATATGCTTTCTCACTAGTAATCATTTCCCATTAAATATTGCTCAAGCTTACTTACTATTGTTTGGATCAGTTGAAATGTTCTTGTAGCATTGTTCGGGTTTGTCATTATTTAATGTAGTATTCTCTATCCTGTGCTCTTGAATAGTTACATATGGAGATCGCTCAAGCCTACCTATGTTAGGTGTTTTGAATATTGAGCTCCATGAAAGTACTTGTCAAGCCTGCTTTTTTTTCTCAGATTCTTTCTAGGGTTTTTGAATTAAGTTCAAGGTGACTAGGGATTGTTCAGCTGATCTATGTTTAGGTTTATAAATATTTAATGGGGGCATGTGATTGGGTGCTAGGTGACTAGATATTGCTCAAACCTAGCATTGTTTGGTTTTATGGGTAGTTATTCTATGTATTTTTTCTAGTCCCCTAACTTTAGGTGGATACGTTGGGATCCAAACCTATAACTCTAGCATTTGGGCCCTTGTGACCTCGCCACCAAGACTAGAGGTCGAACCTACTTTTTATTTTATCATTGAAGGACCAATCAGCTAGCCGCAATTTCGTTTGTCATGGGAAAAAGATCATACGAGTATGGAGCATTTGGTGCTCACAAACATCAGAAATGAATGATCAATATAACGTAGCGATTTAAAAAACTTTGGGCTAGTCCGACACAAGAATCAATCACCATGTATTGGTTTTGCGTGTATATAGAAAAACAACTGAGTTTAGAAGGGAACCGTTGGTTCCGCATAGTAAAACAGTGATTGTGGCAGTAGCATCCTCATACCTAATTACCTCATCATAGTATCCATTCCTACCATCCCCGATTAATACTTTCAAAATGTAACTCCCTCATCTGTTGAAAAAAACAAGTAATGGTATGTTTTCCTCACAAACTTACCCAAAAAAAAAAGGGGGACAATTTGGACCGGTTTTTAGCTAGTTCCTGGTTATTCCACATTTGTTTTTGCCAATTCACTGTTTTTTTCTACACGGTAAGATGGCGATCCGAATCACCGATTCAGCAATTCAAACCAATTTTTCTGGTGCCCAATCCTTATCACTGATTTGTTCTTTAAATCACTAATATTATATAGTAGAACTATTTTTCCTTAAAAAAGTAGGAATACATTGTACATCAAATGTTACATATTTACGCTCATCTAGATGCTCTAAATAAAATAAGGGATTGTATATTATGATACTATTTATGTTTGGTACAAGAAGGTCACTATCATTTTTGTCTTTCAGATTTCAAATCTAGTGGTTGTGAATATGTCGCTAACTAAAATCAAAGTTCCCAAAAAAAAATATCGAACTTTGTGATACATCCAAATCCATCCAATTTGATATCTGATGGCTAGGAGACTATAAGTGATTGTGACCTCTTTGTAAGAAAAATAAATAGTCTCATAGTATATAAACAATGCTACAAAACAATTCCCACTCCAAAATTGAATTTAAACCATCCATTTGATTGTCCGAGTTTTAGAAGCTTAAAATCAATAACTTCTTTTAAGAAATCAATAATCTTTTAGGGTTTGAAAAAGTTTCTCAGGCCACCCTAAGGAAGTATTTTGCCCATGGGACCAAGTATATAGTATGGCCCGCATATATTTCTCACCAAAAGGAAAATCATCAACAAAATTTGCAAAAATAATATTATAAGATACAATATTAGCTCACATCAATATGCCTGCAGCTGCTATTCAATTCATAGGTCAAGAGAGATCCTTACGTATACCTATCCATGCAAACTTATTATCTAGAGAAGGCTGAAGACTAATGCCTTCCAAGAAAGCATTGGGCTTGAAATATGGGGCTATAGCTATACAAGTTTGACTTCAAGTTACTAAAACTGAAAACACACACTGAGAGGCACAAATTTAAGGGCACCGGACCTTTTTAAAACAAGAAATGCCCTTATCATTTGGTGAGGGGAAATGGAAAACTTTCCCTACAAAGCGAATAGGCAATGAGTTTTCGAATTCAAAAATAGTGTCATATAGTTTATATACAAGAATAAAGTAGGGGATTGTATATTATGAGTCCATTTACTTTTGATATAAGGAGGTCACAATTATGTTTAGCCATTCAATTGTAAATTTTAATACATTGAATTGTGTCACAACACACGATAAATTTTATTTTGGATTTTATGCCCAATCAATGATACACCCCCAACCCCCGATTTCACATCCCACAGTCAAATAATGATTGTGACTATCTAATATAAAAAGTAAATAGTCTCATTGTATACATTTCCATATATTATACAATGCAAGTATGCTGCCATTTATTCTTTTGGTTAAAACCTCACCTAAGATTGATTGTAAGACCTCAATTTTTGGGGATGTAACCTCTTCAACTCATATATATATATGCTAGTAAAAACAATAATGTGTCAAGAATGAATAGAAACCATCAACTTTTTAGAGGGCAAGATCTGAGTGTTAGACAACTCAATTTTCCAAATTTTTCTTTCGAGAATAATCATCTAATAATTCTTAGGTGGTTTCCAAAATTCCAGAATGATCCCAAGTAGGTCTTTTGACCATGGAAGTAGTAAACTATGCTCGTACAGGAGCATAATATAGGTACTCATTTCATATTTTTCACTCAAGCCCCCTTTCTGAAAATATATAATATATTTTAATTTATTTTGTTTCTCTACATCAGATTAAGCTCAAATTTGATATCTCCTTTTTTTCACCAGCACACACCTAAAAAATATTTTAAAATTTCTTTAAAAATAAAATTACCAAGATTTCAAGTAGTGTCGAGAAATGTAGTTTCAATATTGAAAATTTTTGTAATAACCTTAAAATATATTTTCATATTTAAATATAAAGTTTAAAGCTTAAAAAATAGTGTAGATTGAGCAGATCTATCAAAACTTACAAATTGACGGTTAAAAAAGCGTTATAAGATGCACTCTTTCCAAAATTTGAAATCCATTTTTTTCTCATGTTGATGCATCTTGATGTCAAGATGATAAATTTGAGGATATTTGGGTATTAAAACAACCTTTTTTTGTGAAATTTTTGAAGTGCGCTCTAATTTGATTGTTTAGAGCCTCGGCTCTATATAATTTTTTTTCAAAATTTAAAAAAAATAGGATTTGAGTGTGAAATAAAAATTACACCGAACTCTTTTAAATTCCCGTGGACAAATCTAATCCCCTGCATGTTAGGTCAAAAAATTGGCCCGCAAAGGTAAAAGAGCCAAGATTTTGGTTCCAAACGAAGGCCTACATCCATTTTAATTCCTCATCCACAAGATTTCACCTAGTAGGAGTCCTTAAGCGATTTTCAGGTTGCGTTTCTCTCTAAATGTTTAGTGCGAGAGTTCTCCTATAGCTAGCAAATTTTCAGGTTGAGTTCCTCTCTACATGTTTAATGGATAGTTCTCTTATAGCAAATTTTCAGGAAGCATTTCTCTACAAATGTTCGGTTCCAAAATCTTGCAAAATGCGTTCAATCCTCTCCCTTTCACTCTCTCAATGTTAACTTGTATCTTCTGTTTTGATGAAACTGGCTGTTCGTAATAATGTTGGTGGATATGGACTTCCAAGTGTAGGGGGCTTTGTTTGCAACATAAAAGCCTTCGTTGTAGAAGCGAAGAAAACGACACGAAGAAAACTAAATGCGCACTAGCTGCGAAGAAAATGTAGTATGCTAGCACCTACGTAGGCCCGAGACAATCAAGAAAACGGATTCGTTAATGTGCCACACTAGCTGTTGCTTCTTATAAGAAAACAGATTCGCTAACGCGCCGCGCTAGCATTTGTTTCTTGCTTTCGAGCTCTTCGAGATCACCATGGAGCTACTTCATGGACTTACCACAGGAGGCTGCATGGATGCGAGATCAACAAGGCAGATCGAGTTGCCCGACTTGCCCCGGAACATCTCTCAAAGTGATTGTTGAAGGAGTTCAACTAATGTGATCAAATGGTGCAATCGGTCTGACATCATGCCCCGGAACTTCAGGGGTACTATGGATGAAATCATTGTGGTTCTGGAGTCCCACGAGGTAGTGTTCATTCATGTTAAGAGTGGCTTTAACTCTGATGTTGATTTATTAGCGAAACTTGCAACCTCCAAGTAGATTTGCACCGGCATTCTCGCTAGTGTGCGGTTTTTCTTTTTTCCTTTTCTTTCGTCTTTTTGTTTTCTCTTTCTTATTTTCCTGTCTGTGTAATCTTCATTACCTTAATAAAATGAAATCCGTGTACTTGTTCAAAAAAAAAAAAAAACTTGTATCTTCTGTTGCTTTTCTCAAAACGTACATGCACTATGACAAAAATTAAGATGGTAAAGAGTCAAAATGAGTAATTACCATAATTGCGTGGTCGCTACCTCTTTAACGATTCTGCCATGTATGCAGAAAAGGTTTTTAGTCTATACGATTTTTATTTTATTTTTATCATTTTTTCGTTTTGCAGAAAAGGTTTTGGGAGGGCATGAATCAGATATCAAGCAGGAACTCATCTAAATTTGTAAGCCTTCTCTTCTTTCTAGCATTTTCTCAAGACTCATAATGGTCGCTTGAGGTTTTTCAGCAATCAGATAAACCAGAGTCTTTTTATTTAATTTCGTTTTATTTTTTTTGTTTGAGCTATTACGTAAGGATTGTGGTTTTGGGTTCGTGTCTGATTTATTAGGGTCAAAGTTTCAAAAAAAATTTCTTGAATTTTATGACATACCTCAATCCATTCAATTTGACATCCAATGGCTAATATGATTGTAACCTCTTTATAACAACCGTAAATGGAGTACAATCCCTTTTCAATTTTCTCAATTCGTGCTTCTCTATATTTAATCATCGATGACTATGGCCTTTGATGTATATGTACGTTATTACCCAAGCCATGTCACCAGCTTCCTTTGACCCCAAGTCATATGCTCTACACTTTGCCAAACATAATGATGAAGGGTGACTACAACTTACTCCCGAGGGAACATATATTTTGCACTTGCTCCGTCGTGCAAAGATCTACTTGAGGATTTTTTAATAGAAAGGAAAAAGTGTATATAATGTTGCAACCTTAAAACGTAGAATTAAAGATGCACCTTAAAAATTCATCTGAAAAAAATTGTTTTAATGTTGAAAAACTCTCTAATTGATCATCTCTACATCGAGATGTATGGATATAAAAAAGAAAAAATATTTTGAATCCTAAATATAATACATCTTGCAATACATTACCTAGACCATGCAATTTCAAGATTTTCATATGTTTATAGATTTAGTTGATTTTAAACATTTTTAGAGTTTAAAACTTTATAATTAGATGTAAAAATAGATTTTCAGATAATCCTAAAAACTTTTACACTAAACTTACATGTTATGATAAAATTTGCAGGTACACCTTAATTAGAGTGTTTAAGGTTGCAACTTATAGAACCACGCCTTTTTTTTATTATGGGATCATTTAAGAATCTCTTAATGATTATTTAACAAAATATTGAATTGAGTTCTTCAACGTCTAGATCTTGCCCTCCTCAAATTGGGCGACCCTGGTTAAAATCTTGGACATTATATATTTTTTTTGTTTTTGCTTGAAAGATAATCTGGACATGTTTTTAATGTCTTGAAAATTATTTTTAAGACACATTGAGTGTGCAACTTGATTTTTTTTTTTTTTTTTTTATTGATGTTAGCCTCAAGGATTAAGAGATTATGTCCGCAAATTTTGGGGTTCAAAAAATACTCCTAGGCTAGGTTTTGGCTGGGGGAGTAAATGGAAAGTATGCTTTACAAGCATATGATACCCTTTAAGAACATAATATGGAATTTATCTATTTGAAAAGATTATTATTTTATGTTAAAATAATTTAGGGAAGTGATATTCATCGCCCACCTAGGGTCTTGAGGATGGGAGATTCTCAACCTCAAGATTGGGAACAATAAGAGCAAAAGCTACTACAAACATGACATCAAATGCTATTATCATAGACCGGCTGCAACACTATGGACTACCAAGTGTAAATTGATGCTCTATTTGTAGGAAATTTTTTTTTTTTAAGTTAGTCATTGTAATAATCAAATTTGAGATGTAACGTAGCTAAAGTCAACTGCTAACCACTTAAGCCCAAGCCCGTATTTGTATAAAAGAATTTGAAAAGCCAAGACCCCTAAAGCCCAAGCCCACATCTGTATGAAAGAATTTGAAAAGCCAAGACCACTAACGCATTATCATGGTCCTTTACCGACACATTTGGGATGACACTAAATGCCACTTAAGACTCCCAAGAACTCTATGCCAACAAATAATTCATGGTCCATAAGTCCAGGCTTAATCTAGATTAGGCTGTGAATTCAAACTTATTAATGCCAAGATATATTATGGTCCTACAGGAGTATGAAATCCATTTACTCCCTTGGGAAAAACCTGATATAAGATTAATTAGGACCTTAATTTTGGGGATATAACATCTTAAACCCATAGACTAATTTCACTAAAAAAATTTCCCAATTTCACCATCTATATAATTGAAAAAATAATGCCTCAAGATGAATATATACCATTCAATTTTCAGATGATAAAATCAAAAGGGTTAGAAAAACTCAAATTGAAAACTCTTTTTTTTCCTTTTGAGAATACATCTAGTGATTATCATGTGGTTCCCAAAATTTCAGATTGAAAAAGTTCTCCTGAGTAGATCTTCTAACAGAGGGAGCAAATGTATGCTCCCGCTCCCGCAGGAGCATAGTATACGTGAATAGTGAGGTGTTTTATCCACGCTCTCCGTCATAAGTTGGGAGGGGAGAGAGAGTATTATGAGTGAGTTTGGCTTAACTTGTAATGACTACAACTAAAATGTTATCAATGCTAGTTTATAGAATTTAGAAGTTTTTTTTTTTCCCGGAAAGTTGTAGCTTTTAGGGAGTTTAAAGTGGAATTGTGGAAGTTTTAGGGAAATGTAGATTAACATAAAATTTTGGAGATTTTAGGGAGTCGAGAGTGGATTAGTGGAAGTCAGTAGAATTTGAGCTGGTCTCTAAATATGATTCCATTGGTGTTTTGAGTTGATGGACTGGACCTCTCACAAACCAAACAGATCTGGATCAACGAATTGGCTCCTTCAGATTTGGTTCACTAGCAAAAATTTGTATAAAACTAAAAATAAATAAGAATATGCATAGACAGATCAAAACGGTGGGAGCCGGTGAATCCGATGAATTTTTTACCTATAACACTGGTTCCAGTTCAAACCGAGCGAACCGGGAAAATCTTTACCGGATTCACATAGGACCTCAATCTCCACAATCGCCTTAAGGAGTAGCACGGATAATCTCTGATGCCCGTTCATGGAACCAATGGTGCAGATCATGGTCCTATGTGCATCACGTAGGGCTAGTCCAGTACAAAAGTCATTTACCTAATAAAAACGATGGTGAGAATATGCCTTTGTCAAAAAAAAATGATGATGTCAATATGCTTTTTCTTGCTTTGGATGAATACATTAGGACCCTATACAATAGCCATGCAATAAGGATGCTACATTTTGAATTACTAAGTAGCTAATAGCTTTTATTTCTTGCCATATCATTTTGACACAATTTTTATTCAAATTTGTTGATTTACTACTTTTGTGACATATGAATTGTTGAATATATAAATGTAGAAATATATGTATATATATAAACATGTGCATGCATGTAGACATATATTTTACGTGGATTTGTGTCTGGATGTTATGTTTTTTAGATTTACGTTTCTGACACTCACATCCATATGATAAATAGATTTACGTTTGTGACACTCGCATCCATATCGCAAGTAGATACGCATGTCCGTTTCTACGTGGCATAACAAGCAAAATATGTCCCAAAATAAAACTTATTCTTCATTTTCTTTGCTTCATTCGGCAGGCTAGGAATGGTGTGGACAATCCGAGGTTGCGATTCTCTACTGATGGTGAAAATTTCAGCAATTTTCACCTTTTCACCAAAACAATCCTGATTTGCTTGGTAGTTGAAGTTCGTAAGGCATTCACCTTAAACAATCAAAGATTTTATACTCCCATGGGACTATACTATCAATTTTAGGATAACGAAAAAAAAAATCCAAATTAAACAATCTATATACTAGAAAAAATATATTGTATCAATATTGACAAAAGAACATCTAATTTTTTGTATCGAAAAGCTCAAAATTCAAATTTTTATTTTGAAATAATCATCTAGTGATTGTTAGTATTCAGATTGCAAAAAATCTCTGAAGTAGGTGTTTTGACTAAGAGAGTAAATGCACAGTATATGCTTCAACAGGAGTATATTATACATGCTCATTAAAGAGTAAGAAGATGCACTTTTGATGCCACAAACCTTACGATGTTGAAAATTTAATTCTACCTCTACTCATAAAACTTAATTGTAAGAAAATTTATTTTTAGGATTTGAAATACTTTTTTTTTTTTTTTTATATATATATCTTTATATCTTGAGCTTGAAATGATAATGAAAGGTTTTCCAAGGGCCAAACAACTTTTTCAGAGCTTACATAAATATTTTCCTTTTACTTATTGCTTTTCCTTTGTTCATTAAAACTCAGTCCAAGTTGTTTTTGATAAATGAACTGATATTGGATATCATGCTGAAAGAGAGTATTTATTGCATTTCCATATTATGAGAGAGAGAGAGAGAGAGAGAGAGAGAGAGAGAAGGGGGGGAGGGGGACAGAGGGTTTGGGGTGGAGTAAGACTCGCTGATTGCCTTACTTGGCCCGCCCCATTGGCAATGCGAGTTTTGCTGCACGTCGAATTTTTTTGTTATATAGAATGATGTATGTATCCTTTTCAATTCAAATATGCTCAAAGGGTTGCCGGATAGTGCGCGCGTTCATTTTGCATTCTCGAATCCCATCCTTGTCTTTCTTTTTGTTTTATCTCTTAATTTTTTTTACTTTATTTTTTATTTTTTGAAAATAGAGCTGGACTCGGGCAAGCTAGTCGTCTCGGCCAAGAGCCGAGTAATTTGGCCGAGTCGATTTTCAAAACACTGACAAGTCATATTCCTGACATCAATGCCATTGATTTCATGAAGCTTGTGCATACGGGTGGCAATGGCCCCGAACCCAACGGCTATACCCGACATGGGTCTGGGTGTGGGTCAAAAAAATGGACCTGACGAATTGGGTCCGGGTCTAAATATTAAACCCGAATACTATTCAGGTCTGGATCTGGATCTGGATCCAATTGGTTCCAGGTCCAAAATATAATTTTGGGTTGGATGAGGTTTCTATAAGGCCTAGGCTTTATGAAAACAAATAAAGCCTCACCTCAAATCCACGTTTGGAAAAGGAAATCTCCACAATGGCTCTCAAATTAATTTCCAATACCTACAGTAAAATTAGAAACTAAAAAAACATTACAGATCTTATGGATCTATAACACTTATTTTAAGGGTTAAATGGATGGTCTAGATAATTTGTTACAATATACACTATTTTTAGAGCTTAAAATCTTAATTTTTTTTTCACAATTATAGTGTTCCAACCAAGATGGTCGATGTAATGGTTTGCCAACGCTTGAATTTTAGGTGAAGCTTTACTTATATTGATACGATTGCAGCCCTATCAAATCCTTTTTATATATTAAAAAAAATTAAATATAGTTAAATACATAGGTATTGGAATATTTGGATCAGGTGTGGATACGGTGACTTCAGGTCCAGGTCCGGGTTCCATAATATTTTTTGAGAGAAGATGTCTTATTCAATGGCAGCTTCACTCTGCCGAAGTTGAAGCTTGAGATAAAGTGAGAAGAACTCGATTTGTGTAAGATGAACTAATTTTGGAAGGGTGGTAAATGGTCATTGCCACTGAATTTTGTCCTCTCTCTCCAACCAAAGAGAAAAATATCCTAGTGTTTATTTATCCACAGAGAGAGGACATGATGAATCAAATTCGTGGGCTATTGCCAAAGTGTTTGTTTTTAATGTATTTTGTTATCACTATTTATCATTCTTTTTATTATTTGGCAATGTCTTTCACAAATTTATTTGAATAAACTTATAAACAATTTACGAAGTAACTTTATCTTTTTGAAATGTATTTTTTTTATTCAAAGTGATATACTAGCATGACTATTTTTTTTGGAAAAATAGCTGAAAATCTTAAAATAATAATAATATTAATTGAATCATGAAAGGTGCAAAATTTTACGTTGGTCGCTTATTTAACACAACCCCACCTCTTTTATCTGAAAAATAAATAATGGTATTGTATACAATGAGACCATTTACCTTAGCATAAGATGGTCACAATTACTTATAACCATCCAATGTGAAATCTGATAGCTTAGGTATGTCACAAAGTTAGAAAAATTTTCTTTTGAACATTGACCTTGGTCAATAAAATAAATGCGGCCACCCAATTTTACATCCAGTGGTCAAAGTTAGTTATGACCACTTTATACAAAAGGTTAACGGTCTCATAATATACTTTCTCATAAATAATTAAATAATATTATATATAATAGAAAGTATGTACCAAAGAGCAAGCAAATTTATAACATGCGAAGTATATTGAACTCGGATAAGATGGTCCACTCGTCATGAGATTAACTGTCATTTAAACGAGCTCAAATATGAAACCTGCGATATCCTTTCTCTCAATAAAATATTGCCAAAATATTAAATCTATGACATAGGTGTTAGAAAAAACATCTCATTTTTCTCTTAAAAAGCTAAAAAAAAAATTACATGCAGGACATCTCTGCCTCCCTGAAAACAATGTCTAAGATTGAATTTGTGTACCATAAAAATTATGTCCAGTATTGAATTTGTCCATGGTCCAATGTAGGTGTTCATGAACTTGAACTATATTTTTCTTTTACAAGCATTTGCTTGGTGAATTTAAATTGGACACAAAATTCCAAACCATTTAGGCCTATTGCCGAAGTGAGTCAAGTATATAGTATGCTCCCACAAGAGTATGCTGAATTTCAAGTCCATTTGCTAAAAAGTTAAGTTGAACACAAATTGTATTTTATTTTTTATTTTTTTCTTTTGAAAAGGTTACATAGGAATGGGTATTGAGACATAGTGCTATGAAACCTAGTTGTTACTGTCTTAGCCCAAGCCCTATTCCTATATTTCTTGGACCTTAATATCCCAGGGCACTGAGTTCATACAACAAATTCTCAATCTTCACTAGAAACCTATGTAATTTATTGATTCTATAAGCTCATGTCTTTGTTTTTTTGGGAGTTTTTACTCTTTCCTAGCATCAATGAAGTATTTATAGGGTTCTCGGTAATCTCTAGGTTGTAGAATCGAGAATCCCAAATACCGGGATCCCACTCAATATCATGTATTTAATTGGTTAAATGCGAAATAAATGAATAAAACTATAAATCGAGTGCAAGAAATAAAACAAACATAAAAATCACACTACAAGTCGAAACCCACTATCACAATGAAGATCTCCCGATTGAGAGACACCGTCCATCAATACCTTCTTTCCCATTGCAATGCCGCTACGAAAAAGATAATATTGAGAGCAACCGAAATATTTTCTCACATTAGAAATGGAAGCCTTATCAACCCAAAACTCATGAAAATACTGCCACTCTCTAGAAAAATCTATCTTGGAGACCATTCTCCATCTTAGAGACCCTTTACCATAAACCCCAAATAGTCAGTCACCTTGGAGACCATTCTCCATCTTAAAGATCCCTTCCCATAAACCCCAAAGGGGTGACCCTGATAGAGATCCTTTCCCATAACCTCCAAAAGGGTGATCCCGGAAATGATAGGTATTTTGTCTTCATTCACTCCCATTGTTTATTATCGAAATTACTTTTGAAAAAAAAACAAATTAAGACTTTGAACCTAACTTTTCTTCGTAAAAGAAATATTTTCAATCTCTTGAAACCCCAACCCATTATACATTTGTAAGACACCAATATACATTTGTAAGAGACCAATTTTTTCATTCAAATCCAACCAAGTGCATGTCACAATATCATTGCCCCGAACGATCCCAGAACTTGTTGTAGGATCGATCGTCAAAGTCATTGACTCAATTTAAGGGGGAAAAATAGTTACAACTGTATAAAAAAAAGGAAAAACCTAAACCTGTATTAATTCTGGTATAAGTTTGAAGAGGAAGGACAGTTCCTTTGCAGAAAATTTGGGTTTTGAAGTGACCCAACTGTCTCTCTCATCAATTCCTGCAACAGCGGTATCCTCTTCTTCTGTGGACTTGTTGAAGCTCGAAACTGCTTGTGAAATCTCTCTTACAAGATCCACAATCACGCCATCGACGCCCATCAGGTTTTGCATGTAAACAGCTTCAGGTACATTGCTGTTTATTTCCAGTCAAATAAATAGGAAATGTTAGCTTCATTCAACATTTACACAGATGAGCATTTAATTTAAAAGACTGTATCAATAGAAATCAGAGAAATTTAGCTGAATACACCCTCTTCAAATTGAAGCCAATTTTCAGTTTAATTTAGAAAATATGTGATGATTCTAAAGCAATGTCGAACAAATACAAATGTGAGTGATGTATTGTTTCAAAATTATTCAACTTTTCGATAAAACAAGAGATTTTATAGCTTGGCTCCTGGTTGGAAGAGAGAGTAAGTTCCACAGGAAGGGCCTCAAGCATTAACAGGGAAGAAAGGGAAAGTGGGGTTTGCTTACTTTAACTGGCCGTAGGTGAGGAGAGAGAGATTGGCTTCTTTGATCTTTGAAATGAAGCCTGGATTCCTGAAAATTGCTTTTACTTCTGAGACAACTCCCTGTAAGCCTCCAGCCAAGCAGAGTTTTATGGCTTCTTCAAGGGAGTTCCTTCGAACATCACTGTATACTTCAGATCCTCCATTTGAAAGGAAGAAGACCTGTTAGGGGAACCGCAATTGTTCACAAGCATGTAAAAAAAAATCTCCCAAAGAAAGTCTGTTTGAGAGAACCCCAATTATTCACATCTCTCTCTCTCTTATATTTGATGGGAACTTACGGGGTATGTGCTCTGCAGCTTCCTAACCAAGAGTGCTGCATCTGGCTGAAAGCTTGATAAAATGATAGGCCTCTCATTGGAGTATTCAAATACCACCTGCAAATCAGAGATTGCTCCTATTAAAGCAAAATCCATAGATTAAACATGAAAAAAAAAAAAACATAATTTCTAAACGAAGGATTGCATAAGCTATAATCGATTAACCAAAGGAAAAGATCAAATTAACTATCATAAATTGCACCCAATAGTCTTATTTAATTTTGGGACTATAGAGATCACACTGGAACAACCCCCTAATATTGCCTCTGAAGTGATAAGGAAAAAGCCTCCTCAAAATTGCACTCTTATTTAAGTGATAAAAATAAGTAAAATTTAATCAGGAGAATATGAGCTACCCAGAAATCAGCTTGTGCAAAAAGTATTGTCAAAAATTACCTGCAAAATTACTTGGAGGGTATGGATAAGATCATGTTCTTGGTAATTGATGTTGTCATCAAATTTGAGTTCGATATTGAAGCCCAAGGTCGGATCAACTTTCAGAAAGGCTTCTTGCAGGGTGCAGAAGGTGTCATTCTCTTCCACATTCCAACTATGAATTCTCCCATCTTTTGTTTTTCTTAACAGCGATTTTCCTTCCTGTAAATTGAAGAAACAGTGAGTCAAAACCATATTCTTTTGTCACTTTTCTATGACTTTCTAATATGCTTTTGTAACTTCTCTCTGTATTTCTAATTCTATACTCTCTCATTAGGATTCAAGAGGAAGAGGAAGAAGAAGAAGCAGGAAGAAGAAGAGGAAGGAGGAGGAAGACTCAGAAGAAAAAGAAAAAGCAGAGGAATCAGGGCACGGGCACTCAGGAAAACTGTGACAATGCAGAGAGAGATGCAGAGGAATCATGGCACTCAGGAAACTGTGACATGGAAAATTGAGATTTTGGTGCCCGAGAGAGAGATTCACGGCTAAGAATCCTGTCCCTGAAATTTCATATCAAACAAAAAAGAGAGTGAAAAATAAGATATACTTACAATTGCAGAGTCTCTCTGGGGGCCGTAACCAAGAAATTCCGAGAGGGTGAGATCTGTGAATCTCTTTTCACATAAACTCCCCTGTAAACACAAATATTATCAAATTTACTGTCAGATTAAAACAAATAAATTAGAAAAACTGGGTATTTCTAATTTTCAGAAAAATGAAAAAGTGCATAAAAAAATATGAATAATCGAGAGAAAAAACTTACATTTTCTTCTGTGAGGATGAAATTGTCATGGAAAATAACGGGGCAGTCATCGTTGGTCACCTACAAAAATTACAGTCTCTTCTAAGACTCTCCCATCTCCATTTTTTTTATATTTTTATTATTAAAGAGGAAAAAAGACACCGTAAATAAACCAATCAGCACCTTTATTTACCATGCGATAAAAGATAAAAAAAAGCAAAACAGAAAATAAAATAATATAAACGACAATAAAAATAAAAAAAACACTCGTGAGTAATCGGTCAAAGTTCAAACTTCAAACTTCAAAAAGTCTCTGTTACGCGGCGTAAGGCTGTCGATTCGAAACTTCGCGAGATTTCAAAATTTCGGATATAAATCAGTTTTCTACATTTATAGTTCCGTACTTCGTTACCGCCAAAACCACACTAAGTGTTTCCGTCCTCCGGATTACATCATTGAAAAGGTAATGCTTTTATGTTTCCGCGGGAGCATACGGTCGCTTGGTAAATCTTTTAGGTCCTCAAATTTTGTGAAGCGCTCTTTTCCAGCCATCAAAGGACTCGCAAAATAACATAACACAAATCAATATAAATGAAAAAAGAAATTTAAACCTCCAGATGTATTAAATTATTTAAAAACAAATTTATATTTTGAAAATAATTGAAATTTAAACCTCCAGATTTATTAAATTATTTAAAAACAAATTTATATTTTGAAAATAATGTTTCGAACACAAAAATTTTAACCCAAAAAAGAATATTTGCACTTTTCGTACAAGGGAGCAAGAGGACACCATGGTTCTGCGGGATCTATTATCTACTATTAGAAAATCTAGAAGGTTAGCCGCGTATTTTCAAAGTATTTGCGGATATTTACTTGTTGCTCAATATTCGACAAAAATCAGTTACTATTTGTAGAAATATAGCACGTTGTTTATCAACTTCTCTTAAAATTTTCATAAACCTATCGCCATTTTAATTGCCTGCTTAAAAATTTCCGGCCAACTTAACTGAAAAAGGTACAGACGTAATCGGAAAAATCTAAGAAAAGCCTCTAATTAAAATTCCATGCGAACGGTAAATCAACCATTCCATGCGAACGGTAAATCAACCGGGAAAAGAAAATCAGGCGAGTTGCAGAGCACATTAAATTTCAGGGAATCAAAGAGATACTTCTTTAAAGGCCCTCACATTAAAAATCCGAAAAAAAGAAAAGAGAGAGTGAGAGAGAAGGAGATCTTTCCTTAAATCAAGTGAGAAAAATAACGAGATTGATATCATCGTTTTTACCTGAACGTCAAATTCAACGAAATTGAGGTCAGCTTTAGCAGCGTTGTTAAATGAGAGAATGGTGTTCTCTTTGATGGCCTTCATTCTTTTATCAGGCGATTGAAGCATATTCATGCCGCTTCCTCTGTGCCCTATCACCATAAACATTGGCGGCTTATAATTCATTCTCACCGATTCAATGCCTGCAAAAACCGGACAAGAAACACTTCAAAATCCCATAAAATCGCATCAAAAACGAAAGACCAACAATAGCCGGAAACAGAGGATATTTGGCCAGGATCATCTCCAGAAAACTCCTTACCAGGCATATACAGGCTAGCGGAAAGTGCCACGCTCTCAGGCACATGATCTAGATTAGGCACATCTGAAACATGAACTGCTTTGAGAGCCATTATCGTCGGGAAAGGAACTAGACTTCGAAATAAACAGCCCGAAAATCAGAGACGATCGCCGGAACACAAAAACAGCAGGGGAAAATCCTGAGCTTGCAAGAAACCACGTTAAACCCTGGCCCTGAGGGGCCAAAGCAGGCAGGAAAAAGATCGGTAATCCTCAGAATCAGCCGGAAACTTCCAAGAACCACCGGTAACCTTCCGAAACTCTCCGGAAATTCTTCAAACTGGCCGTAAAGCAATCAAACACAAGTCGAAACTCGCCGGAAAACTCACGTAGCGCGCCGGAAAAAGAGCCCTATGGGGTTTCTCGGGAAATCGATGACTGAAAGAGGCCCAAAAGGCCTGGAGATTTAATACGCGCCAAGGAGGGTGCCTGAGGAATACACGACGGCATATTCCTCCGCTGCTTTTTCCCTATGCTTTTTTTAATCCTTTTTCGAATTATCCAACGGCTAATAATACGTATGGATGACGTGGAACGATGTGGACCCTCTTCTTGTCTTTATCCTCTGTGATTCTCTGTTTCGTTTAGGCAATGGTTCTTAGCACATTCACACCTGACGGAATATTCGTCTCCAAGGTAGGCCCCACTTCGATAAGGCGTGAAGGGCCTACGGCCGTTGGCCAGGCCGTTTACATACGGCGACTCGATGGCTCCTCCCCATTCCTCGAAGCTCCGAATCGCGTGGCATACGCAACGGAATATCCTTTTATGGATTTCAGCCACGTGTCAAGATATGAATTACACGGCATAATCTTCTTTTCTAAAAATTATTTATTCCAGCCTTCTTTTCTTTATTTATTTATTTTAGCTTTCTCTTTTTTTTTTAATAAACTTAAAATCTCCTTATTTATTTTTTTTCTTTTTTTTTTCTTTTTTGAATTCGCACTAAAAATTATTTGGATTAAGTACTAGGCCAATACTATAATGCCATGGTACGACACTTTTAAGTGCCGGACCGACTTCTTGAGAAAAAGAAAAAGAGGGTATTTTGTGAAAAATGACCCGATGTAAAATATAAATAAAATATATTATTTTTAATTTTAACAAAAATAAAGCGATTTAGATGTAATTATTTACTTTAGCTTTCTTTATTAGGGGGTGGAATTTATAGAGGAATGATTCGAATGCCTTGAAAATTTAAAATGTGAGCAATTATGTGTTCGTTACGAACATCTCTAGCTATTAGATGTAAAATTCAACAGTTTGATATGTAACATAAAGTTTGAAAAATAAAATATCTCTAGCCATCACATATTAAGTCAAGCAATTAAGGGTGTATCCCAAAGTCTAGGAATCTTTTTTTGAATTTGAACCCGATAAATAGCATACTTAATTGCCACTCAATCACACATCTTTCAGCTAAAAGTCATAAGGAAAATAGTTAACTAAGGCTGTAGGCATATCAAAACCTACACTTACACTCATTTCTCTTATTAAAGGAATCGGTGAAGCACTCATCCACCTTTCAAGCACCCATCTCCATAAAATGAATGATTGAGATTCTAGAAACTTGTAAATCCATCTCTTGACATCAAAATCCTGAAATGTAGCAAAGGAAAACGATAGAAAAACAGAAATTTTAATTTGAAACCTTGAATGCCATTCTCAACGTACAGATAAATAAGTTTTTGACGTACAAATGTTAAAAAAGAGTACATTTAGATAGGTGGACTATGTGTGGTTCACGTCTAGTACAACATTTATTATGAGGTGCGAGTTAGTTCAAGTGGAAGGCTAAAAAATGACAAGGGTTGGCCCAGAAGAACGTGGTTGAAAGTAGTGAGAAAAGATACATAAACTTATGGCATCACTAAGGTATGACCCTTAATAGAATGGAATGGCAGACCAGGATTCATATAGCTAACTCCAATTGGTTGGGAAGAGGTTTTAACGATGATGAAATATTAAGGGAGGAGCTTTAATGTTTTTTCATGAGGTAAAGACCTCGTGCTATAACTACCCAAAAATGATGAAAATACTTGTAATACTATCTTTTATTTTTTTAACCGTTTAAAAAGGATTGTATACTTCGAGATTATTTATCTTTATTATAAAGAGATGTAATTACTCCTAGTCATCAAATGTCAAATTGGATGACTATAGGTTTCATGAAATTTAAGATTTTTTTTATTAACATTAAATCTAATCAATTACATACTTAGAGTTACTTGATTTAAAATTCGATAGACAATAGTAATTCTAATCTCTTTATACTAAAAAAAAATGGTTTTACATACTTTTCCTTCTTATGTTGGATAAGAAGTGGCATTGAGTTGAGGTGGTTACCCTTGTTATAATTATATTGTGATATTTTTTAGTTAGAATTATTTACAAAGAGAACATTTATCATTTTTATATAGAGGTCATCATCATTTTTGTCCTTTCAATTTCAAAATAGGTAGTTATAAGAATATCATTGAATGGACACAAAGTTCCAAAAAAAAATTCTCGAACTTTGTCACTGTTGACAATTATATAAACCAAATATTGAGTTTCAGATCTTGTATATTAAAAGAGGGAAAAGATGAGATTAGCCCACTAGCTCATATGAACATATGAGCCCAACGTCCCAGATTGATTCTGGGTCGATCTGAAGATCACAAATGTTTGGTAGTATTTGAATTTTAGTTTTTTTTTTTTTTTCTACAAATCCAAATCATTTGAAATTTTAGACGTGTGTTTATCAAAAATAGGTGAATCTTCTAAAAATATCAAAAAAATATTTTACATGAAATAAATTGATCAAAATACCCTTACAAAGATTCGAAGGGTATTTTGATCATTTTTTCTACAAATAATTTTTTTTATTTTTATTAGGTGCGCCTTGATGAGAAGACCACACGCGTAAAATTTCAAGTGATTTGGATTTGTAGAAAATAAAATAAAATTCAAATACTACTAGGCATCTGTGATCGTCAGATCGACCCAGATTCAATATGGGCTATTAGGCTCATATGTTCATATGAGCTAGTGGGCTAATCTCATCTTTTCCTATTAAAAGATACTAAGTTTTCTATATTGGGTTTCCTATTTTGTGGGATTACTATTATCCTATTGTAGTGAGATTGGTTTCCTAATATACAAGAATTGTAGTGAGATTGGTTTCCTAATAGACAAGATTAGTTTCCTAAAAGACAAGAATTGCAATCCCTATGAATGAAATACCGATTTACTATCTGTGGATGTATGCACCATTGTCAAACCATATATATGTGTGTTGATCTATTTTCCTTCTTCTATTCTCTATTTCGTTTATTGCAACTTCAACATGGACAGTTATAAAAACCAAATATTGAGTTTCCTATCTTGTATATTATAAGATATTAAGTTTCCTATATTTGGTTTCCTGTTTTGTGGGATTACGTAGTGAGATTGGTTTTTTAAAAGACAAGAATTGTGACTTTATAAATATCTGGTAAACCAGAGTAACATTTATGAATGAAATACTAGTTAGAGTAATATCTATTAATGAAATACTGGTTATCCGTCCGTGGATGTAGGCACCATTGCCGAACCACGTATATGTGTGTTGATTTATTTTCTCTCTTCTCTTCTCTATTTCGTTTATTGCAACTTCAACAGTCACTCACCTCAAGTCATCCAATTTGACATCTAATTAGTGGAAATGATTGTGACCTCCAAAATAAATAATCTCTTTATAGAGAACCCCTTTCCAATAAAACCACATTTGGGGATATGCATTTGGTTTCTAACTTATCATTGCACACATTTTTTACATCCATTTTTTCATTATTTTCAGGGTCAGATTTTCAATATCTAATTGGTATTCTAAGTTCTTAGAATTATCTCTTTCTATTCTTGTTTTCATTTTTCCTTTTTTCCAATATAAAAAGTAAACAAGTGTGTGTAACATGCATAGCACGTGTAGTTTTAGTTCGAGTGTAATTGACATTTTCGCTTCAAAGCAATGTGTTGGCAAATGTGACGTGGTGTTGTATAACAAAGCTTGAAAGAAGAGTGGTTTAATATTCCAACAGGTGGATACACATGCTTCACATGTGCGGTTAGAAACAACAAGCAATTGGTTACTTTATTTCAATTTTAAAACATCCACAACTTTCAATTTTCAAACATCCACAACCCAGTTTCTTTGGGATTGGTATTCTTTCAATAAAGAATGACATAGAAATAATAAAAAATGTTTTGATAGGGCTGCACCATTATCAAAATAAATAAAGTCTCATTTCAAAACACATCAAAAATTTCAGTTCAGACATCGAAAAACCTTAAAATCAATCACGTCGACTTTGACCATCGTAAAAACATATTTAACTTTCAAGCCCTAAAAATAAGTGTTCACATATGCAGATCTGAATATAGTTTTTTAGCTTCGATGTTGGAATTTTATTTTAGAGCCATCACGAAGATTTTTTATTATCAAAGTGCTTTTTAAAATAGAATTTGAGAAGAAGCTTTACTTTATTGTCATAAAGCCTAGGCCAAATAGAAAATGTACCTATATTATTTTTTGGTAAATCAAAAAAAAAATGTTGTTGTGAGAGTTTTCCTTTGACAAATTTATAGTTGTACTCAAGACTTCAAATTATAATTGGATCAAAGGGACCGAAGACAATGGAAGACATGAATAATAGATTAGATCAAGAATCATGCTACCTTAACCCTTGTGATTAAAATCTCTTTCTTGGTAGAGTGTTTAAAAGACATATTTCCAACCCTAAATTAAGGCATAAGAGATGAACGTATGGTTTACATATTATTATCTTGATCTTAAATTTTCACTTGCTATGTCAAACGTTATTTTACAATATATATCAACACATTAATTACATGTGTTTTTAGTTAATCAAATTAATTTTTTGTTGTAGGGAGACTTCTATTAGATAAGATTTCGATTTAGAAAAGCATATGAAGGATAAATATAAGAGGTTTTTTTTCAAATGTTGAAGATAAAGAGGTTTTGACATTGAAAGTTTTATTTTTCATATTATATATGAAACAAAGAGAATATAAGAAGCGATAAATATTAAACTAGATAAATTTTTCTTTTTTATTAAGTAATACCTATGATATCTTTTGTTGCCACCAAACATATTGATTGCTTGATTTGTCATTGAGGTATGGCATATAACCACGGATCAGAATTGGTGTAGTCGATTTAAATAATTGAGAAAAAACGGTAATGATGGTATATTGCTTGATATCTCTTCATTGCTTAATTATAACTTTGAGCGGCTTGGAGATAACAAATGTTTTTAATCTGTCATGACTTCGAGGCAAATAATTGAGCAAAAATAAATATATATTGACAAATGTGGTTTTGCATCTCTCCTAACTGTGAGACAAGGGATGGATTGATAAAAAATAAAATATAAATTTAAAAAAGTAGCCCGCACGTTAAGGGACTTAGTACCTTAAAGTTTAGGACATGGAACATTTTAGTAAGTCGAAAAGATAACAAGACACGTCCAGTCCACGTATTGCTTAAACATTTTTTAGTACTCTTTAGATTATATCCACATCGGATTCAACTATTCAACGGAGTGTAGTTCCATACAACCAAAATAAGTGTTTTTTTTTTCTTTGTTTTTTTTTTTTTTGTATACGGTGTCATGAAGACATGGAGACCACATCTGATAGTCCTTTTTTTTTTTTAACGGTGGGACCATTTTTTATAGTCAGCATGCAGGGTCCATGTCCGCAGTCGACCATGAAATGTGATGTCCTACCCCAAGAATTTAATATTCTTGAGATGTGACAGTCAAAACATATATACATCTCTTTTTAAGACAAATTTAGAATGGCGAATTCTTACAAAGTAACAAAAGAATGTTTAAGCACAACTACAATATCTTCCAGAGTTGATCCTGAAGAGCACTCAAAATGAAACCGCAGTGATCCTGAAAAAAATATTTACCATAATTTGATGAGTTTGACTACTCAGTAAGTGATCATCATAATCATAAAAATAATCATGGTTGAAAGATATCAATATTTTCAAAAAGGAGATCTATTAACAGAAATGCATCAACAGTTTTCACTTTAAAAAATGTATAATTAAGTATAATTCGAATAATTGAAATGCGTATAATATTTTTAACGGCAGTGCATAATTCAAAAGATTTCACAAAATACCCTACTAGCGTCCCAATTAGGTCACCTATATACTCCATCAGCGTTCTGATGGGTCCATTTAATCCCTATCGGCGTCCCAGATAGGTCCACTTAATCCCTACAGGTCCACTTATACCTCACCGGCGTACCGGATGAGTCCACTTAATCCCTACCGACGTACCAGATAGATCCACTTATACCTCACCAGCGAACCGGATACGTCCACTTGCATGCTTAAAGTATTTCTAAATCTCTTTAAACATTCGAAAGCAGCAATATCATGTACTCAACATATCACTGCAAAATTTCACTGAAACCATTAATAACATTCACTTTCAATAACATTTCAAAAATACGCAATCAATTATTTTGGGCTCAAATTCAGAAAGGTAGCAGTTCGTAAAGACATTCTAGCATAATTCCCAATCTAGAATGTATAAAAAAACTCTTATGGAAATCCAAGAATACAGAATTATCACAATTTATGGGATGTCAATTCGCAAATAAACATTTCACAGACAATGCTATAATCAAATGCAAAAATATCAGTTTTCAAATAATAAGGCAGTCATTTGCACATGAATTTTACAATGTCTAAATATTCAAAAACAGTAGAAAGAAATCCCACAATTTTACTAAAAAGCAGAAATATCACATTTATTTCTAATAATTTTACTGTATCTAAAATTCTCTAACAA
The DNA here is from genome assembly GCF_054954075.1 of Amborella trichopoda. Taxonomy (NCBI): domain Eukaryota; kingdom Viridiplantae; phylum Streptophyta; class Magnoliopsida; order Amborellales; family Amborellaceae; genus Amborella; species Amborella trichopoda. The sequence goes on along the minus strand of NC_142341.1, from coordinate 4,131,077 downwards.
TAGACTAGAAATATAAATTTATTTCTAAGAATTTACAGCATTTAAAATTTCTAACATAAATAAAATATCACAATTCTATTAAAAATATTATTTTTCAAAATAATGAAGTCGCTTGCGTAAAAAATTTATCTCTCCTAAAATTCATGATAATAAGCAGAAGTAATTATTTCATTTCATTTTTACAAAGAACGGATTATTTTTCAAGATAATGAAGTCACTTACCTATAATATTTGAGTGTTTGAGTGGGACTTTCAATAAAATTTGGCTAGAGAGAAAAAGAGCTCACTGCGCTTCGACTAAAGAGAGAAAGATCTCAATATATTGGGAGAGCTTATACAAAAGTTTCTAGGGTGGAAGCCCTCACCTCTCCTATTTAAATTCTTAAGACACATTATTATATTATTTATTAAGCTCCACCTCATACGTGAGTTGTGACAATAATATTATACGTAAAACGTTTAAGGCCCACGTTAACTAAGGACGTGGTATATAAAAGGAAAAAGTTAACAAAAGTGATGATGGTCCCTAAAGACCATAATACTTATATGAACCATCAAACTATAAACAATTATTTATTTATTTATTTATTTATTTATTATTATTTTTAAAGTTTAGGATTATTACATTCTTCCCCCCTTAAAGAAATTTAGTCATCTAAATTTGTGTACCTGATTACTGAAAAAAATAGGGATATTTTTCTCTGATATCGTCTTCTGGTTTCCAAGTCGACTCCTCTCTTGAATGGTACTGCCATAATATACATACCAGATGAATCTCCTTGTTGCGCAACACTTGTACCCTTCTATCCAGTATCAAAATTGACTGCTCAATGAAGGATAGGTCCTTCCTAATCGGTAAAGGTTCATATTTCAAGATATGGGATGGGTCGGGCTGATATTTTCGTAGTGATGATACACGGAAGACATTATGGACGTTTGCCAATTCGGGTGGTAAGGCAAGTCTATAAGCGACACCTCCGATTCTTTCCAGGATTTCAAATGATTCGATGTAAAGTGGGCTCAGCTTTTCTTTCTTGTCGAATCTCATAATGCCTTTTATTGGTGAGATATTTAGGAAAACTCGATCACCTTCCTCAAATTCAAGATTTCTCCGTCGGTTATCGTCATAACTCTTTTGCCGACTCTAAGTTGTCTTGAGCCTTTCTTGAATTAATGTTATCTTATCTGTAGTTACATGGACAATTTTTTGCCCCAAAAGATTTCTTTCACCAACCTCGTCCCAACAGATGGGTGACCTGCATTTCCTTCCATACAAGGCTTCATATGGTGCCATATGAATATTGGCTTGAAAGCTATTATTATAAGCAAACTCAATCAGAGGTAAATGGTCATCCCAGCTTCCTGTAAAGTCAATGACATAGGCCCTCAGTATATCTTCCAAGGTTTGGACGGTCCTCTTCGATTGGGGGTGAAAGGCAGTGTTAAAGGTGAGCCTCGTCCCCATGGCTGACTGTAGCCTATCCCAAAATTAGAAATAAACCGAGTATCCCTGTCCGATACAACACTGACCAGAACTCCATGCACCCACACTATTTCTTTAATGTACAACTGGGCTAGTCGATCCAAAGTGTACATCGTGCGAATCACCAAAAATGGGCAGCTTTGGTTAGCCGGTCCACAATGACCCAAATGCTATTATGTCTTGAATTTGGTCTAGGCAAGCCAGAGACAAAATCCATTAAGATGTGCTCCCACTTCCACTCTGGCACGGGTAAAGGCTGCAACAACCCAGCGGGCCTTTGATGCTTAGCTTTTACTTGCTGGCATGTTAGGCACTTAGACACAAATAGTGCTATCTCTATTTTCATATTATTCTACCAAAAGGTTTTCTTCAGGTCCTGATACATTTTAATACGTTCGGGATGTATCGTATAACGAGAGTGATGTGCTTCTTCCAATATAGCTTTCTTCACACTCTCCTTATTCGAGACACAACTCTGACCTTTGAATCTTAGCAAATCCTCACTATATATAGAGAATTCGTCTCTCTTTCCCAGCTTCACCTCTTCTATAATTGTTATAAGATGATGGTCTTTCTTTTGTGCCAATCGAATCTATTAGATTAAATGGGGTTCTGCCTTAATGTTGGCAATCATACTTACCACACCATTAATGGATGGAGTCAGATGCCAATCTACTATTTCCTCTAACAATCTCATTTCTTGGATCATTAGATGAGCTAAGACTCCCGTAGATTTTCTACTTAGAGTGTCGGCCACAACGTTTGCTTTTCCTGAATGATAATGGATTGTACAATCATAAGCTTTTAAGAAATCCATTTATCTTATCTGCCGCATATTTAAATCCTTCTGAGAGAAGAGGTATTTCAAGCTCCTATGATCCGTATATATTTCGAATTGCTCACCATATAGATAATGCCTCCACATTTTCAAAGCGAATATTATTGCAGCCAGCTCCAAGTCATGAATTGGATATTTTTCTCATATTCTTTCAATTGTCTGGATGCATATACCACTACTTTCCTATATTGTATTAATATATAGCCCAAGCCTTTATGTGAAGCATCACTATAAATCACAAATCCCCCACTCCCCTTAGGAATAGTTAAGATAGGTGTTGAAGTTAATCGAACTTTCAGTTCGTGAAAACTCTCCTCAGATTCACTTGTCCACTCAAATTTGACATTTTTCTGTGTCAATTGAGTCAATGGGGTTGCTATTCGAGAAAATCCTTCTACAAATTTCAAACTTCAGTCACGTTACTTGGTTGTTTCCAATTAACAACGGCTTCAACCTTTGAAGGATCAACTGATAGACCTTCATTTGATATGACATATCCTAAAAATGTCACTTGTTCAAGCCAAAATTCACATTTACTAAGTTTGGCATATAATTTATTTTCTCTTAATATTTGCAATATCATTCTTACATGCAGCTCATGTTTCTTTTGATTCTTGTAATAAATTACAATATCATCGATGAATACCACAATAAATTTATCCAAAAAGGGCTTAAAGATCCGATTCATCAAATCCATAAATGCAGCCGGTGCATTGGTTAATCCAAAAGGCATGACTAAAAACTCATAATGGCCATACCTTATTCTGAAAGCTGTCTTGAGATAATCTTCACTTTTAATCTTAAGCTAATGATATCCAGATCTAAGATCAATTTTTTAAAACACTTGTGATCCTTGTAATTGATCAAATAAATCATCAATTCTCGATAATGGATACTTATTTTTCACTGTCACTTGGTTCAACATTTTATAATCGATACACAATCTCATGGTCTTTTTAACAAACATTACCGGAGTACCCCAAGGTGACACACTGGGCCTGTTAAAACATTTATCTAATAATTCTTCCAATTGTTGTTTAAGTTCTTTAAGTTTTGCAGGTGTCATTCTGTAAGGTGCCTTAGAAATTGGGGCTACCCCTAGCAATAATTCAATAGAGAATTCAGTTTTCCTGTTAGGCGGTAATCCTGGCAATTCTTCAGGGAAAACGTCGAAAAATTCTCGGATAATAGGAGTGGTATCCAAATTTATCTCTTCCTTCCTATTTTCTTTGATATAAGCAAGAAAGCCTTGACACCCTTTTCGAAGGAGGCGATTAGCTCAAATACAGAAGATTAAATATGATGGGGAGTCTTTTTTGATACCATTTAAGTAAAATACTGGTTGATTCGGAATACTAAAGGTAACCATTTTCTTGTAACAATCAATACTTGCATGGTATGCAGAAAGCCAATCCATGACTAAGATTACATCAAACTCTCGAATTTCTAGGAGTATTAAATCAACCAACAATTCTTTTTCTTTTATATTTATTACATAGGATTTGTACACTATATTGATGTCACTTGAATTTCCCGTCGGTGTAGCTACCTCTAGAATGTATTCTAATTATTCTGGTTCTACCTTTAAGTGGCATGCAAAGTGTGGTGACATGAATGAGTAGATCCAGGATCAATCAAAACATGAGCTACTTTTTGGAAGATAATAAGAATACTTTGGATCACTGATTTTGAGGCATGAGCGTCTTGCTGGGTGATCACAAATACTCTTCCCTTCATCTGAGGCTTTTGAGCTATCTCTCCCTGCTTTGAAAGCTGTTACATCTGTAAGCTAAGACATTCTCTAATCTGGTGCCCCAATTTTCCACATTTAAAACATGCTTCAGTATTCCAATAACAAAGGCTCGATCCATGCTTTTTCCCACATTTTTTACATGGTTCTATTAGGTTTTGAAGTGGTAAGGGCCTTGGCTTTTTGTTTGCCCTTTCAAACTGTTGTCAATTAGATGGTGTGGGTCTAACCTGACTTTTTTGATTTTTCATCTTTTGGTAATTTTCGAAATCTTTTTCGACAATTTGGGCTCAATCCACTATTTCAACATAAGTTCTCAATTTTAAGACTGATATTCTGCTTCTAAAAGCTGGTCTGAGACCCCATTCAATTTTTTTCACCTTTCTTGTCTCATTGTTAATCATATGTGGTGCAAACCTGGAAAATTCAGTAAACTTGGCCTCGTACTATGCTACTGTCCGATTTCCTTGGATTAATTCCAGAAATTCCATTTCTTTTTCGTCTCGAATAAAATTTGAGAAATACTTTTCATTAAATGCCTTTAGAAATACTTCCCAAGTCAAGGGTTTATTTTCTTTGACCAATACTCCTTTTGCCATTCGCCACTAACGTTGTGCTTCACCTTCTGACATAAAAACTGCCAAGGCCACCTTCCTACCATCAGGACATTCCATTACTTCGAATATTTTCTCCAAGTGCGTAATCCATCCCTCGGCTTCTAGTGGGTTTAAAACACCCTTAAAAGAAGGTGGGTTCAATTTCTTAAATTGTTCGATATTACTCCTACCATTTTCCGTAACTGACTGCCTGGGTGGATTGTTGTTTTCCATCTGATGTTGCATTAGAGTAACTATATTTTTCAAGGCTTTGTGAATTCCTTCCATATTAGCTTCAGCTATTTTGGATCTTGACTTCGTCCCAATCTGTACACACAATAAATGTAATTTTAAGTACATTCTTTTTAAATTTCCTAAGAATCTTAAACCTATTGCTCTCATACCAAAATTGTCACGCCCCAAGAAATTACAATACTGACATTCCTGAGATGTGACAGTCAAAATATATATACAGATCCTTTTAGGACAAATTTACAATGGCGAATTCTTGCAAAGCAACAAATGTGATTTTAAGTACATTCTTTTTAAATTTCCTAAGAATCTTAAACCTATTGCTCTCATACCAAAATTGTCACGCCCCAAGAAATTACAATACTGATATTCCTGAGATGTGACAGTCAAAACATATATACATATCATTTTAGGACAAATTTACAATGGCGAATTCTTACAAAGCAACAAAAGAATGTTTAAGCACAACTACAATATCTTCCAGAGTTGATCCTGATGAGCACTCAAAATGAAACCGCAGTTATCCTGAAAAAAATGTTTACCATAATTTGATGAGTTTGGCTACTCAGTAAGTGATCATCGTAATCCTAAAAATAATCATGGTTGAATGATATCAATATTTTCAAAAAGGAGATCTATTAACAGAAATGCATCAATAGTTTCACTTTCAAAAATGTATAATTAAGTATAATTCGAATAATTGAAATGCGTATAATATTTTTAACGGCAGTGCATAATTCAAAAGATTTCACAAAATACCCTACTAGCGTCCCAATTAGGTCACCTATATACCCCATCAGCATTCTGATGGGTCCATTTAATCCCTATCGGCGTCCCAGATAGGTCCACTTAATCCCCGCAGGTCCACTTATACCTCACCGGCGTACCGGATGAGTCCACTTAATCCCTACCGACGTACCGGATAGGTCCACTTATACCTCACCAGCGAACCGGTTACGTCCACTTGCATGCTTAAAGTATTTCTAAATCTCTTTAAACATTCGAAAGCAGCAATATCATGTACTCAACATATCACTGCAATTATTAATATGAATTTCACTGAAACCATTAATAACAGTCACTTTCAATAACATTTCAAAAATACGCAATCAAATATTTTGGGCTCAAATTCAGAAAGGTAGCAGTTCGTAAAGACATTCTAGCATAATTGCCATTCTAGTATGTATAGAAAAACTCTTATAGAAATCCAAGAATGCAGAATTATCACAATTTATGGGATGTCAAATCGCAAATAAACATTTCACAGACAATGCTATAATCAAATGCAAAAATATCAGTTTTCAAATAATAAGGCAGTCATTTGCACATGAATTTTACAATGTCTAAATATTCAAAAACAGTAGAAAGAAATCTCACAATTTTACTAAAAGCAGAAATATCACATTTATTTCTAATAATTTTACAGTATCTAAAATTCTCTAACAATAGACAAGAAAAAAAAATTTATTTCTAAGAATTTACAGTATTTAAAATTTCTAACATAGATAAAATATCACAATTCTATTAAAAAGATTATTTTTCAAAATAATGAGGTCGCATGCGCATAAAATTTATCGCACTTAAAATTCATGATAATCAACAGAAGTAATTATTTCATTTCATTTTTACAAAGAACGAATTATTTTTCAAGATAATGAAGTTACTTACCCATAATATTTGAGTGTTTGAGTGGAACTTTCGGTAAAATTTGGCTACAGAGAGAAAGAGCTCACTGCGTTTCGACTAGAGAGAGAAAGATCTCAGTGTGTTGGGAGAGCTTATACAAAAGTTTTCTAGGGTAGAGGTCTTCACCTCTCCTATCTAAATTCTTAAGACACATTATTATATTATTTATTAAGCTTCACCTCATACATGAGGTATGACAATAATATTATACGTAAAACGTTTAAGGCCCACGTCAACTAAGGACGTGGTATATGAAAGAAAAAAGTTAACAAAAGTAGTGATGGTCCCTAAGGACCATAATACTTATATGAACCATCAAACTATAAAGAATTATTTTTTTTTATTTTTTATTGTATTTTTTTTTGAAAGTTTAGGATTGTTACATGTGATCACTTGCATTTGCAAAAAAAGATATGGAGTTTGCCACCAAGGAGAGAGATATTTGAGTCATTAGTACGAAAGAAAAGTATATATTGTATGTCCGGTTAATATAAAATATGTATATTGTAATCAATAAATATGGGAATGGTAGGATATTATGTCATGTATTTTATGGTAAGTCTAAGTATATTTTTTGTGTCTATGATTTATTTCTATGGATTTAGGTTAGGTGTCTATGATTTAATTTCTATTAATGTCCTCTGTAACTTGTCTATGAAAGACAAGTCTGTATATCCATATCAATTAATGGACACTAATTTATCTATGAAAAACAAGTCCGTATATACATATCAATTAATGGACACTAAGTCTCTTCATAGAAACATGTGACTTTTCACATGGTAACATAACAAGGTTCAACGTAGCTGTGTCCATTCCTCGTCCCTGAAGCGTTGTTGCCAATTTTGAAGACAAGTCTGTTGCTCACCCAGTCGGTGCAACTTTGTCAAGTCCTGTTTCGATTCTCTAATCTGTCCTCTCGGGCGAGTCGTGTTTCGACTCTTTGATCTGTTTATCTGTCGAGTCGTGTTTCAACTCTCTGATCTGTCTCTATGCCAAGTCGTGCTTCGACTCTCTGATTTGTTTGATATTTTCCAAGAGTTCCTGAAGCTATTTGTTCTCGAGGCTTGTTGATTCGCCATTACTTTTTGTGCTTGTTGATTAAACAATTTGATTATGTACCTGAAAATCTAACTGCTTGTTTCTACAACTTGGTATTCAAACTCTAACTGCTCTCTTTTATAGCATCTTGAATTTGAGGGGGAGTGTAAAAGGAAAGTATATATTGTATATCCGGTTAAGATAGAAAGTGTATATTGTAATCAGTAACTATGAGAATGGCATGATATTGTGTCTTGTATTTATGATAAGTCTGGGTACAGTTTAGATGTTTATGATTTAGTTTCTATTAGTGTAATATGTATTTTATCTATGAAAGACAAATCTGTATATTTATATCAATTAATGGACACTAAGTCTCTTAAGAGAAACCTCAAACTCTTCACAATTAGAAGGTCAAATTTATCAATGTTCTTCTCTTTAATAATAATGCTAATTTTTTTTGGGGGGGGGGGGGGGGGGGGGGGGGGGGATGGGTTCTGGTTGAAGTGCGATTTGCTTCTAAAAATTTATGTTAGTAGTATTTAAGACTTGGCCAAGTCCCCTCAAACTAAGACAAGTTCTAGGGCCCAACTTGCACCTGCATCTCTCTCTATCTCTAAAAAGGGGGCGGACCCCTTCCCCCTTTTCCCATCTCTTCCTTTCCCCTTTTTCTTCTCTCACTTGGAAGGCACTTCTGCCCTACTTTTCTTCTCTCTCTGAAACGGGGAGTCCTACACTCCATTTTATCTCTCTCCCTCTAAAAGTGTGGTGTTTTTTTATTTTTTTTCTCTTTCCCTTTATCTCTCTCTTAAAAAGTGGAAGTTTTGGGAAAGAGGCTGGTCATTATGGTAGCACCCTCATACCTTAGTCACTATGTTGTAGTTTTCATTCCCATGCCACCCAACTAAGACCTTCAAAAACCCTAACTCCTAAACTATTTGAAAAAATAGGTAGGGGCTCTCTTGCCCACTGAATTATCCAAAAATAATGGCGGTAGTTCCAACCCCTTTTCATCTCTCACAAAGGGTGGCATGTCCGATCCCTTTAAACACTCTCTCTCGCACAGAGGTGGCAGAAATCTGCCCCATGTTCTCTCTCTCTAAAAGGGGGGAAGATCCACCCCTCATTCATCTCTCTTTCACTCAGGGGCCGAAATTTGCCATGGTCTCTCTATCTCTATCTCCAAATCCTCTCTCTGCTCCAACCAATCTCCACATTTTCCATGTTTTTCCTTTTTTTGGGATTTTTTTGCTTTTTTGTGATTTTTCTAGGTGCAAACTACTCAGCCAAGTCCACTCGGACTGGACCGAATAGGCCTAGCCAAGTTATAAAACATTGCATCCTAGAGATCCATTTTAGAACTAAAATTTAATAGGTCGATGATATTGATTATCGCGATCATGAGTATCAAAGTTAAATAGATTTTAAACTTTAAAAATAAAATTATTTTTAACAAACTTTATAAAAATAACATTATTTTTAATTTTTCTTTTGGATTGCTCTTAAACTTTTTATTTTAATCATTTTAAAACAATCTAATTTTGAGATAAAATAATTTTTCAAATTCATTAATTATTGTGGTTGAGATTGATGACTGTGAAATTTTAGATCCAAAACCAATATCTAAATGAAATTTGGCAAGGGACTAGGTTTGTATATTTCACATATTAATTTTTTCCCTTTTTTTGTGGTACATAGTTATCTGTAATTTCTTTTTCGCCAATCAAAATATTATTTTTTAGACGGTAGAGTGCAATGAAGTATGTAGCGTGGACGTCATTGTAGACCTAATGCACCTTTATTTAACAATCTGGAAGGCTTTTCTCTTTCTCTCTCCTATTCTCCAAAAGTTAGGGTTGATAATTTCCTCGTTTTGAACCCAAAACCCGAATTTCATACCCTATTTAAATCCGGGTATGGATCTGAATAATAATTCAGATTAGATCCAAGTACAGGTGGAACCGAATGATAGTTTAGATTAGATCCAGGTACAGGTGGATCCGAATTGGATTCCATATATATATGTTATGTAATATTGTTTATTATATATTATTTTATATATAAATTAATAAATAAAATAATTTTTTGGATCCGATCAGGTCCGGATCCAAATCCTATGCAATTTTGGATCCAATTAGGTCTGAATTCATATTCGAATCCCATATATACTTTTCAAATCCAAATTCGGATCCCGATGGATCCAAACCCGATCCCACCCACTCTGAGACCTACCAATAGGATCTTTCTCTCAATCAAAATACTTGGTATATTACTTTTTTGAGTGGTAAGGTACAATTTTATTTTTTTTCATTGTATGTTGGCTAATCAAATTTGCTCTATTTGGTGACATGTCACCACCAAAAATTGAAACCATGGACGTTGTTTGTAGCCATTATGCACCTTTATCGTACCTTTTGTGAGCACTTCCCCTCTTCTTACTTGGATCTTTCTCTTTCATGTAAAAATTGCTTTTTGAGTGGTAGGCTAAAGTTTTTTTTTTTTTTTTTTTTTTTTTCTTTTGCAAATATTTCTTTTTTGAGTGGCAAGTAAGCTGCCATCGAAATTGACCATAGACGTCATTTTTTCTCTCACATATAATCTTACAATTTATAAGCGTTCTTCTCTCTCTGCAACCTACAGGCACATTAGGAGGCAGCGGGCCCTGTCCCATAGGACCGGCCCCGGCCTTGGCCCTACTAAGGTATGGCAAAGCAGGGTCAAACAAATGAAAAAAGAAAAAAAACAAGAGGGCTAGTCCAAGTTGAACTGGGCCAGTACGAGTAGTAGGCCTTGTTTTTTTAGGGCCATGCCACCCAGCACATTGCCAGCCCTATTCACACTAAAATGCATCACCCAAGACATCTCTCCCTCTTATGCAAATAAAATAATAATAATTTTTAATTTTTTTATATTTTTTTAAGACTTAGAAAATATATTATTTAGATTTTTAGTTTTCTTTAGGGTTATTCTTGTCTTTTTAAAATCATAGAGATTTAAAGATTAGAATTCAGAGTTTTTTTTTTTTTAAATGAATATGGATAGGTATTAACATGGCTGAGTTGGTTAAGATATGTTAGACTTGTTCATTTATAGATATGAGAGAGATAGAGCTTAGTTTTGTAATTTTTATTTATTATTTCTTATAAGGGTGCAGTTGGCATACGGATGCATTTGTAGCTATAGAGGTAAGGTGCACCTTCAAATTTTATCATAGTATATAATTTTGATGTAAAACAAATGTTTTTAAGATTATCTCAAAATCTATTTTTATATCTAATCATAAAATTTTTAAATTTCAAAAATGGTTAAAATCAAGTAGATCTGTAAAAATATGAAAATCCTGTAAATATACAGTGTAGATAATATGTTATAACATGCACTATTTCTGAGACTCAAAATCTTTTTATTTTTTATAGTCATAGATCTCGATGATCAATCACATGGTTTTTCAAAATTAAAAAAACCTTTTCCGATAGATTTTTTAAGTCCATCCGTAAGTCTACATATAAGGTTGCAACCTTATATAAACTCTTCCCTTCTTATAATTTTATATTTAAAGAGAAGAAGTCACTTCTTTGTAGAGAGAGTTATTAGAGAATAAAAAAAAAAAAATCATCTTGTGAAAAGTTTTTAGGGTCGTCTCCCTTGCAAACTCAAAAAGACTCCCTTGGAAGTCCAGAGAGAGGGTATAATTTCTCTCGCTCTGAGTATTTTATGTTTATAATTTAAAAATATTACCAATAGAAATACTAAAACATAATTTGAAAGAAATACAATTATCAAAATATCCTTAGATCTTGTAAAGGTTTCTATGTTATATTATTGAATTATGGTTGTTTAGTTTTTTACACTAGCATTATATATGCTCCAAATTTCAGCTTAATCCAATGTAAGAAAAGCTAAAATTAAAAGACTAGTGAATATACCATATAGGACCATACTATATTAACCAAAAAAAAGAAGCATACTATATATCTACTCCCTATACATCTACTCCCCCACTCGGATGACCTACTTGGGAAAGTTTTTTCAATCATAAAATTTAAGTTTTCTAACACTTGGATCTTACTTTCAATATTTTGGACCATCTTTGTTCAATCTTGATACGTTTTTTTTTTAAAGTAAATAGAGAGTACAAATTTGGAAATTTACGTCGCCAAACTTTAGAGTCATGCAATTACTACTAGATTGGGTCCCAAGGGAGTATATAGACAGTATGCCCCCTCAAGAGTATTAAATCTTTGGACTTAAAATGCTTATACTCTCAATATATGACTTGACGTAAAATAGAAATGGGAAAGCATTATTTAGTATAAGGTGGTCACAATTAATCTTGACTATCCGATATGAAATTAGGTGGTTGCATTTATTTCATTGACCAAGCTCAAAGTTTAAAAGAAATTTTTTCGAATTTTGTAACACACCCAAGTTATCAGATTTCACATTGGTTATAAGTAACTGTGACCTTCCTATACTAAAGGTAAATAGTTTCATTGTATAAAATCCCAATAGAAAATTTAAAAGACTGTATTTTAAATTATGTAAAAAAAATGTTTTTTTCCCTACAAATTTCACTTTGAAGAAATAGGGAAAACATCAAAATATTTTATTTTATTTTATTTTTTAAAAAAGAACCCTAATTTTTTTGAAGACTACATTCATACGTTTTTTCACTTTTGTTTTTACATCCCTTGCATATCAAATTGTGTCGTGTAAGGTCATCGTGGTCATCGTAGTCAGGAGGATGGTGATGCGTGATTTCCTAAAATTCTGAAAAGGTCATCATAGTCCGGTCCTTATAAGATGGCGATACGTGATTTCCTGGAATTCTAAGAAGTGTAATAGGTGTTGGATGCATAATAGTCTTAATATGACCGCAATGCATTTTGGGAATTACATCGGGCTCAAGATCATAAAAGGACTGTGATAACATTTTATATTATATTATTGAAAAGCATAAAAAGAAGATCATTCATCTTTTATGTAAGGTGGACACAATAATCTTGACTATTAGATGTAAAGTTGGGTGGCTGCAATTATTCTATTGACCAAGCTCAAACTTCAAAAAAGGATTTTTCGAATTTTGTGACACATTCAAACTATCAAAATTCACATTAAATGGTTGTAAAGAATTGTGCCCACCTTCACTGTATACAATCTCTTATATTATTGGTGCAGTATTCTTCGAAGAGATTAATCTCACTTTTTAACATATCATGGAGTGGACCGGGAGTTAAAAGATGGATGGTCCAAGCTGATAGGGCATAACAGTCCTAACGGGACTGTGATGCCCATTATGAAGTGTATCAGATTTTTGATGTATTACGGTCCTAATAAGACCATGATGCCCCATCGTTTTTGATGCATCACGGTCTTCGGTAGACTGTGATGACTTTTCATTAACAATGAAAAAATAGGCATGAATGTCGTTGTCAAAAAAATTAAATCCTTTTGAATTTTTTGAAAATAAAAAAATATAAATACTTTAAGGTAATTAGGAGAATTACATAAAGGAAAGGTTTGTATACTGCTATTATAGTGTGGAAGATACACAGTTCCCCCCATCCAGCCAATCCAATTTAGATCAAGTGAGTTACTCACCATTTGATCTAGATCTGATGCTTTAAAGTATTTTATTTTTTGTTGTTTTACGTATTGTATGAATACGAAATTTAGTATGTGTCATCTTTTCAATGGAGCACACCTAAAAATAATGTTAAAAAGAATTTTTTGATAAAATATAATGACCAAAATAAACCTTAAAACTTTTATAGGTATTTTCGTTATTTTATTTTATTATGAATATTTTTTACCAGTACAAGTTTAAGAGAGGAGTGGATGCTCAAAATTTGTCGTTAAAATATTTTGTAGAAAAAATTAAAATAAAACAGTATAGAGACGGTGATATTGTGATTTGGGACCATCTCAGTCATCCATTTATAATGAACGATTAGATAAGAGGAAGTACGTAAGTTTTAAGGAGGAAGGGAAATATTTGTTATAATGAACGATCGGATAAAGGGAAGTATATATGTTTTATAGAGGAGGGGAAGGATAGAAATATTACCTGCCCATTACAAAAAGTAAAAAAAGAGCAAAAGAAAAGGCCACATGCACTCCTCTAGAATGGTCTGGCTTTTTGTGGCACAATGCGTCCCGCATATCCGAAGCTTTCAAAGCTATTCATGGTTTAATCCGCGAGACTTTTGCACCCCCAACCTTTGAATTTGTCAGGAATTCGAATAATTACGTACACAACTTCGTCCACCTTTGTCTTCTACGATTCTATGGATCGAGACTTTTCTACAGAGAGAAAAAATAGAGAGAGAAAATGACTTCCTTTGAGTATGAAACATGCCATGCATTTTTGTTTTTTTTTTTTTTCATTGAACATTAAACCATGGTGCCAAAGCACATTCTTTCCCAACACAAGATGCCAAAGCACATTCTTTCCTAGTCTTCACTTTGCACAACTCATAGTGCTTGTAAAATTTGCATGTGCTTTTAGATTCCTCTAAAACCACAAAAAATATGTAAAACTTCAGCAAAAGGCCATTTCTTTATGAAGAAGCTTATATAAGGTGTCAACCTTATATTGTACTAATAAAGTACACCTAAAATACCAACTAGAGAGGGCTGTTCCATTTTGAGGAAACTCTCCAATGGATTATCTCGACCTCGAAATTCATATATATATATGAAAAAAAGGGAATTTCTAGTTATAAAAATAATTAGGCTTCTAACATTTTCAAGTGTTTATAGAACTGTTTGATCATCACCATAACTTTAAATTTCATAATTGAGGGCAACAATAGATTTTCATATCATCACGAAGCCTTGCGGTACCGAAACTGTATTTTCGGCATAGTTTGGAGGTGCACCTTACTTCAATAGTATAAGGTTGACATCTTATACAAACCTCACCCTTTATTTCTGGGTGCGGTTTGTATAAAGCCGAGGCTCTAAATAATCAAAGTAAATCACACCTTCAAATAGTGTTGAGAAATATGGTTTCAATAGTTAAAATCTTTGCAATAGCCTTAAAATATATTTTCATATCTAATAATAAAATTTAATGCTTCAAATATAGTGTAGATCGAGCATATACATGAAAACTTAAAAATCTTAAAAATTGACGGTCAAAACTTGAAATCTACTTTTTTTTTCTCATGTCCATGTATCTTGTGGATATTTGGACAAACGCAACCTCTTCCAGTGAAATATTTTATTTGTGCCCCAATTTGATTGTTTAGAGCCTCACTTATATAAACTTTTTCCGTTCAAAGGGCCTATGATAGTCATGGATATGTATGTGTGTTGGACACGTGTATAATCAACTGAGCAACCGATGTTTTATGATGGCGTCAGACTTTTATTGTAGGGCCAACATGGCTAGCTCAAAAAGCGGTCAGATCAAGCCTTTTCGGATTGAACCAGGGCCCGCTTCTAGACCTGCCTAGTAGACACGATAGGTAGGGGTCTAGGTTCACTTGACTTGAGCCTGTGCGACCGGCTCTGATTTAACTTCATTATTTTGTATCTTGATCTAGAGCCAATTCAACTCAAACGACATGTTTCGGCTTGGCTAGACCCGATTTTCAGGGTCTATGGTATTAGATTGTGTCTCTTTATTGTTTTATTTATCTTTAGAAAATTTACGTAACTATCGTATATATTTTTGAAGTTTAGAAACAGTCCGAAGTATTTCATATTTTATGTTGAGCATATCCAATAGTTCAATGTTTTTTTCCCTAATATATCACATTGAACTTAAACGTTGGGTGCTCCTACTTCTCACCACAATGCACCTATAAATATACATAAAAAAATATTTTTAAATAAATAAATGACCAAAACACCTTTAAAATTTGTACATATATTTTGAAACTTTTATTTAATTATCTATATTTTTATTAATGCGTCATGGTGAGAAGTACAAATACACAAAAACTTGAGCTTTATCCGATATATATATATATATATATATAAAAGAAGATAAAATCGAAATACTTTATGTGGTCTTAAAAAGAATGATATAAACATAAAATATAAAATATTATGAATATTTTTTAAATTTCAAAAAATATGGAGAATAACGCAAAGCTTTATTGTTTGTCCTTGGTGAAGTGAATGTCATTTGTAGGGCTGCAACCTTATGCCCTTCCACTGGACTAAATATGAACCAATCATTTACCCAAAAAAAAAAATGAACCAATCGTCCTTAGGGTATATCGGGTCCACCCTCATAATGTTTATTAATCTTTTTGTTGTTGAGTTGGCTCATGCAAGTAGCCAAAATTGATAACCTAATTTTGGCATGATTTGAACAAAATCATCAGCATGACTATGCACACAATAAACACGCCAAGTGCCAAGCTATATAGGATTTGGGTGTGCTTTAGTTAGAGCATTAGATTGACCTATTCAATTAACCTTTGATGATTTGTGCTTTTAATAAAAAATGAATGGTACCTAGCCCAACTCTATCTAGGGCATGGAGTTTGTGGTTGTCTTTTAAGGTGCCCTTTCCACTTATTTTTTCTTAATTTTAACGCCTAAGCATTTCCACTTATAATTCATATTGTTGGCTACGCCATAATTTGGTGGTTTTATCATATAGAAACTCATTTTTTGATGTTTTAATATTGAGAAGGGCAATATCCCAATGCTCCATTTGAGGGATTTCTCCAAGCGGACCGGATCAGGAGGCTGGTAATTCTACACCGAATTGATTTTTCAATATAGTTAAGTTTTATTAAAAAATTTCCTGTCTGACTTGGGTCTAACCCAAGCCAGACCATGGGGATATCTGGTTTTGAAACACTAGTCGAGACTATAGTTCAAGCCCCCAAGTTGAACACACATCCTCATTTTGACCCAAAATTAAATTTGATGGGCAAGATTTTGAGTTTTGAACAAAGCGAGGCTTAGTGCATTGCATCCTATATCCCAAGTTTGAATCCTACCACTAACCCTAAAAACGTTTGAATCCTACCACTAACCCTAAAAATAATTAGAAAGTAGGGTTCAATTTATTAGTCTAAGTAGGTGCCATCCATAAGTCATATGTGGGTCAGCTTGCCAAGTTTGAATCCAACTAATCTCAAATTTTATTTTCTTCTGGTTGTTTTGAGCCTTACCTACCAAATGAAACAATTTCAATTTTCAAGTTAAATGATTATCATCACATTTCTGGATCCATCTGTCCTGACCAATATTCGTTGCTGGCCTGTTTAGGTGTGAACTTTTTGAGCTAAATGCTTGGAAACAGAGTTAAAAGAAGCTGATTCATGTCGATTCAGATCATTACTGAGAGGTTCCTGGGCCGATTCTCTTACATAATTGAGAATCAATCTGATATTCATACAATCGCTCGTTGTGTAAAAACATTGGGTGATTTGATTTGTCGATCATCAATTTGAATAGGTGATTCTAATGATTTCAAACCCTGTGATTTTCATTCTGAATTGCCGATTTGGATGAGAATTATATTGGATTGAACTGGCTCTAGGATGCTATGAGTCTTGGCTGGTTCCCTCCCCTGAAACCTACCCTTATTTATATATATATATATATATATATATATATATATATATATATATATTAACTGTACTAATGTTTATTTAGGTCCTATTAAATCCCTAACCTATAAACTCCTATTTTTATTTTTATATTATTTTATTTTAATATTTACATGGATAAGTGATGTAGGCCAATCTAGGCCTAATCCAACGATCTAATACAGATATGTGGATGATTGATCCACCCAACAAATCCGGGTTTCAAAATACTAGTCGATTCTATATGGATCCCACTTGTGCAATTTTTTTATTTTCCAAAAGACTTAGTATTTTTTTTTTTAGAGAGAATCAGCCTGTTCGGATCTAGAATCACCAATATGGAAGAGTACATCTCCAACCCTAAACCCTGCTTCGAAGATGGAATTTCAAGCTTCACCTGGTCAACCTAGCCGAGCTCAATGGGCCAGCCAAGTCCCTGGCCATTTCTTGTTAGGTAAGGTTTGATTTGATAGAAAACCAGGGGTAATACCGTTTGTTATATAACCTTGTCAAGGGCCTACTGTTGCTTGTCAGGCAGTCCTGGATCATCTCCACCATCTACGCTAAGCCATTGACTATGGATATGGGATCCTACATATGGCTGTTGACTAGGACCTGACCCGACTAAGGTTGAAGTTAGGCCTTGACCGAACCTTGCCCTGGTTGGCACGAGTCAATTGGACTCAAACTACACCTACCATGTTGAGTCGGGCTTAGATTTTTTTTTTTGTTGGGTAAGTCACTGGGGATAACGAGTCCCTACCCGTTTTTGAAATTTTTAGTGGTTTTTTAATGTTTTATGTGAGAATGGAAGTATAGACCTTTGTCCGGCAACAAGTGAAACTACCTCCACGACCGCAACCCCATTCTCAAAGTGGTATGTCAGTGGGGATTTGGGCCCCTACTTTTTGGTGAGAATACTGTCAGAGACCTCACCATGGGGCTTGTCAATACTACCACCAAGGCTTCAGGCCATTCTCAAGTCGGGCTTGGATCGGAAGCAGAAACATACAAAATAATTATTTTATAATCTATAGTTACATGTATCTCATACTTTTATAAATGGATTTGGATCAGTTCAAGTTGACCCCAACCCATACTCAACCTGACCCGACAGGGTCCAAGATGGACTCAGATCCAACCTAGGTCAGGCCAAGTGCACTCAAAATTGACATGTGGCTGACATAGACTTGACCAAAATTCCAAGCTATGATCCATATTACTATGACATGTGGCCTTTGGCCTTGTATTGCATATTGACACATGCTGGTACTGATCATTTGTAAACATTAAAAGGAAAAAGTATACAATGAGACCATTATCTTTGATATGAGATGGTTACAATTAATCTTGACCATTGGATGTGAAATTGTGTGGTTGCATTTATTCCATTGATCAAGCTCAAAGTTCAAAAAAAAAAATCTCAAACTTTGTGACTCACCCAAGCTATAGATTTTATATATAAGGAATTGTGACGTCCTTCTACTAAATATAAATGATCCCATTGTATACAATCACATATTAAAATATCAATGACCACACTTCAGTTTATGTTATAGAAAGAGAAACTATATTATATATCATGAAAAACTGATATGTAAAAAACTATAACACACGACCTATATTATACATAATAACAATATAATATTTTATTTATAAATAATTAATATACAGATGTGCCTCATTTTTTCTAAAACATATTAAATATTTGTGACACCAACCTCAGGTATTTACAGCACTAGCTACTATGGCAAGGGTCAATCAGAAGTGATGAATGTTATAGCTATCTGCTTGTCTACCCACCATAACTTCTTGTTGGTATTCACTATTTTCCTTTTATTTTTGAAGACATTGATTATTCATGAGTGGTCGATTTCAAGTTTTCAATGTCTACACAAATTTACTTTATTGTCTACTTATTTACATTTAGATGGTGGCAAAATGTTTGGAAATGATTGCTCACGCAAAGTCATGGCAAAAAAAAAGAAGAAGGAAGAGTGGCACTAGGTAGTATGGGACCACGTCCTCAACCTAGAATATCAAAGAATTAGTATTGCTTTTCTATTTTCATCCTTTGTGGGCCAGCGAGGTCCTCAATTATACATTGTATTATAAATTCCATTGTCATCCTTTAGGGCATGTTTGGTTGGTGTGAAAATATTTCTCGGGAAATATTTACAGTAAAATTGCCATGTTTAGTTAATGAGACGCTAGAACAATGGTGGTTTAGTAGGTATCTCTTGAGCAATAAAGGATATATGAGTACAAATCAATGGTGGCTTAGATGGTATCTCTTGAGCAATAAAGGGAATATTACACAAGTGTTTTCGCTGTTTGGTCCATAAATGGGCCACCCTTCTTATGAACTTTATAAAGGTTTGTGGCATTGCTTGGGTAAGTAATGATTTGTGTTATCCATATAGGCACATTTGGTTTGCCTTGGAAAAGTTTTTGGAAAATATGAAAAATATTTTTATGTGAAAAAATTTCTTTATGTGGCTAAGTGCAGAAATATTTTCATAAAAAAAAATTTATTCATGTGATTAGGTGCGGATGCGGAAATATTTTCATACCAATAGGCTGCCAATTGGTGTAAAAATATGCATGGGGACAAATTAGCGTGGAAATATTTTCATACCAATTACTTTGAGTATTTTTTTAGTAAGAGTATTTTTTGTTATTAGGAGGGGTATGACATCTTCTACATGGATGTGACATCACCTACATAGAGAACACTATTAGCATTTAATGCTCCATACGGGTTATGTCATACTTCATGTGTATGATGTCATATTCTTCCTAATGTCAAAAAAATATCTTTATTAAAAAAATATTATATTACAAAACAAAGGTATATAAATGTTCAAAATGTGTTGAGTACAATTATGAAATGCTCTATAGTATGAGAACCCTAACCCCTAATATAACCCTTTATTCATGTTTGCCACTAGGTTCAAGAGGTTATATCTCCAACATTTGGTCCTAAAAATATTCCTAATGGTGCAAATGGACAATATGCTCCCATGGGAACAACAAATCTTTTCCCTTGAGAAAATTCTGCATAGACACCATTGAGATCTCAACGGTAGACTCCTATTTTTCCCTTGGCAATGATGTCATCCACATAGCATTCTATGTTAATCTATTTTAAGATGGATTTTAAGACTTAATTTTTAGGGAGATATAATATCTAGCATGGAGATCATGAATATGAATAAATAAATAAATTTTAAAAATTAAAAATAATAGTTTTAGTAAAAAAACATTTGGACGGTTAGTTTCTGTTGTTTTTAGATGGAACATCATCCATCTTTAAGATAGATGTTTTACACTTTCTAGACCGCATATGTAGAAATCAGATCCAGCCCACGTGAAACAATTTTTCTCACCTTTTGTAGTCTTTTGGCAATTTGGTGGTAAGTTATGCCCAATGTTCTAGTGTGAAATCCACTCAATATAATAAAAGATATCTGGTGGAGTGAGGAGTGTCAGTTCATCATATTTGGTGGTCATTGCATTTGGTCGTGCCCTTAAAAGCATATATAAATGAAAATGCTTGATAGCTATCGATTCTTGCACCAAAAACCTTAGATTGTTAACAAGGTTTTAAAAAAATTGCAATCCAAATCAGAATTGGTTGATCTGGGTTGAGATTTGGAGGGGCCTTCCCAGTTTCCCAAAATATTGGGAACCAATTGGCTCCCTCTATGAAGCAGCCGGTTCTGACAAAGACTTCCCAAAACATGCCCTGCTTTTTATTTTTCAATTTTTTTGTTCTCTAATTTTTTTAAATTTGTCACTGGACGATTCACTTGGCTAGATCGCTGATCCGCAATCTGCCAAACCACATCAGCTTTCCAAATGGGCAGTCCAAGTCACCAATCCGTATTTTTGAACCTTGATTGTTAATAAAGAAACCAAACTGGTAGCAGTATTCGGTGATTGTTTAACCAAAAATCAACACATAAAAAATACATGTGGTTCTATTTAGCCAACATCGAACTGGGGCAAAATTGAAATAAATAAAAAAGATAAGATAAGACATTATTATAAGGGTGCGGTTTCTATAAGGTTGCAACCTCAAACAATCCAACTAAAGCGCACCTTAAAATTTTATCATAACAAGTAATTTTGTTGTAAAAAATTCTTAGTATTATCTTAAAATCTATTGTCATACATAATTAGAAAATTTTAATTTTCAAAAATGGTTAAAATCAAGTACATCCATAAATATATGAAAATCTTGAAAATGGACGGTCTAGATAATGTGTTGCAAGATGCACTATTTTCGAGATTCAATTTTTTTTTTTTTTTTTTTTCATATTCATAGATCTCAATGTCAAAATGATTGATTAGAGAGCTTTTTCAATATTAAAACAACATTTTCGATAGATTTTTGAGGTGCATATGTGATTCTACATTTTAAGGTTGCAATCTTATATAAACTTTTCCCTTGTTATAAACTTGAGAAAAATGTGGACCATGCAATTCCATGCATAAATTTCCCTTTTTGTTCATATGAGAGCATTGAAAACCTCTTCTCCCCTCCCTATGTGGCCTATATTTGCCTACGAAAGGAGATGGGGATGTCCCCTCTTTCCTGTGAGCAACCATTTTTGCTTTTTTTTTCTTCCTCCACCCGACTGAACAGTCAGTGATTATGAAAACAAGTTTTTAAAAAATCAAAAGGAGCTTGCAAATTCAATGCTAATCTACTTAGCGATGCAAAACCCTAAACAACTTCCAAGCCACCTCTTTCACCTCACTATACATTCACACTGCTTTCAATTACAGCATGACTAGCTAGGAGCCACTCCTCCTTAATCCAAAAAAGAGTAGACAGAGGTTACAAAGTGGCTCGACAGTCGAGCTCGAGCCCATATCTCTCAAACTGACCCACACCCATTTTTTCAAATTCATCATAGAATTAGTAGAACTAATAGGATCCAATTAGTATAACAGAATGGAGGACCAAGATTCATATAGCCGACCCTAAATAGTTGGAAAAAACTTTGATGTTGATGATGAATAGGATCCAATTAATTGTAAAATTATATGATTTGTTAAAAACAAATCTAGCTCTCATCCGTGGATAACCAATATGCGTCTGACACTCTTGACTCAGTCATTGAGACTTCATAGGACAAGAGTAATCGAGGTGTTCTAGATTTTGAGGAGCTCAATTTTCATATTCAACATTTGAAGCAGAATGATGATAAAGTCACTTAGAAGATTCTTGGAATGATGTCGGGGCATTGGTGGTTAGGGGAGCAGATGCTTCAACATAATGTTCACCCTCCATTCCCACCGTTAATATGTCATAATAATAATAATTTTTTTTCTTTCTAAGACGTCCATATAGACATGAAATCCTAGTATACAATGCCAATTAGGCAATATCCTAACTGCAAGATTTTCTCTTAGTACGCAATGTGTTGGGAAAATAAACCTTCCACAACCCAAGTGGAAGAAAGGTACCCAATAGAAGGCTATATTCTTGTTAGGACCTAAACCCCCTTCTTTCTGGGACCTAGCCCTATGTGGGGACATAGCGCTGTCAAATAATTAAAGGAAATTTATTCAGATATCTATCAGAGATGAACTATTTAATGTTCCACCCTATATGTTTTTTATTTTCTTTCAAAATATCCATCAAAAGACACCTAATCATGATTTGGGTGCACCTTAATTTGTCTGTTTAAGGTTGCAACCTTATGCAATTTCTAAATTTCATAGGATGGCCAGAGAATCCATTTTCATTTCTAATTACAAAATATTAGACTCCAAAAATAGTTCAAATCAAATAGATATTTAAACAAATGAAAATCTCGAAACTCAAATAGAATCGAAATCATTTTTTTTAGTTTTTATATTCATATATCTCGATATCAAGATGATCAATCAGAGGGCTTTCCAACTTCAAGATAGTCTATTAAGATAGATCTTTTAGGTGCACCTTAATTCTACATTTTACATTTGCAGCATTATATAAACCTTTTCCTTCTAAGAATAAGTGAAGTTATAAAAAATGGCATCCTCATCTTTGTAAATAGTGACAATCCAAGTTGAGAGGCATGTCAATAAGAATCATACAATTGCTAAAAACCCTCGAATTGATCATCTCAACTTTGAGATGTATGGATAAGAAAAAAAGAAGAAGTTCAAGTCCAAAAAATAATGCCATCGTATAAAAAATTATCTGGACCATTTATTTTTTAAGGTTTTCAAGTATTTATAGATCTGTCCAATTTGTACAATATTTAAACTTTTAAATTTCATAACTAAGATAAGAATAGTCTTTCAAGCCATCGTAAGGTTTCTGACAACATCTCTGGGCAATATTTAGAGGTGCGTATTATTGTATAAACCTCACCCAAAAGCAAAACTAGTGTCATTGTGATGTTAACTGAATTAGTCACTTATTTGTGGCGCTTTGAAATAGGCATATTTAAAAATTGGACTAAGACAACTACACTGTACAACAATTCTCATTGGACAAAGACAACTACACTGTACAACAATTCTCAACCTATTGTGTTAACCAAATAGAAGAAAGCATGTTTACTGGTTTAGCCAAAATAGTGCAGACCTTATACTATAGAAGTAAGGTGTATCTTAAAAATTTACTTTAAAAAGTTGTTTCAATGTCAAAAATGCTATAATTGATTATATGGCCACAAGATATATTTGGATATGGGAAAAAAAAAATTTAAATTTAAAATTAATGTGTCATAGAGTACATTATCTAAATAGTCAAATTTCAAAAAATTTAAGCATTTATAGATCTGCTCGGCCCACACAATGTCTGGATCCTTAAATTTTATAATTAAAGGTTTTTGGTACCAAAACTGCACTTTTTTTTTGTGACAAGGTTTAGAGGTTCACATAACTTTGATTATTTAAACTCGCCACCTTATTTAAACCGCATCCATAATATAATCCACATGCCCAAGACGAAGAGGCCGTCATCCATCAGCAAAATCATCACCGTCCAATCAAATTGGTAATAAAGGAAATAAGGGGGTTTGAACTTCACTTCCATAATCTTGACTCCACGACCTTTTAGGGTTTGAACTCATAAACCCTGCAGAAAAACAACGAAATAAGGGGGTTTTAGGGTTTTATCAGTTACGGCCATGGATGGTTCATCGTTGGATTCAGCAGAGTTGCAAAGATTTTTAGAGGTAAGACATGGAAACTTCCCATGTTAACATTTACTTTCTTCCCCTATTCTCTAATTATCTTCGTGTGATTTGTACTGGAATATAATCACTCTATCTCTTCTGGTTCAAAAGACTATTGAGTTTGATTACTGAACATTGCTTATTCTTTGATGGATGGTTAGAAAAATAATTTTAAGAGTTGAAAATATGACATTTCTGATGTAGGAGAATGACAGTGAAATTTGAAAAGCAATTTTATATTGAAAAACCTTTAACTAATTGAGGTAATGAGCTTTCAAAAGATGGGTAGATGTTTGGGTTATTTAGTAGAAATGGAGATTTGCGATTTGGGGAGATCTTGGAATATTGAGTAAATAAGTTCCACTTTTTATGCCATGCGTTCTGCGATGCGTTCTGTATATATCTTGTTTTAGTTTAGGACTAAGTTTATTTCTTACTGTACTGTTCTTTTTAGTAACCAGTTTAGTGACTTCACTGCTAACCATTGGTTGATAATACCATTTCTTTAGTAGTGTATAGATTGAATAGTGATGATGAATTTGGTGCTTGCTACTGTGAAGCAGAATTTGGTCTAATGCTTTACTCTAGTCCTCTGCATTTACTCATAACTCTATTTAATATTTTTTCCATCTATCGCTCTCTTAGTGTTTCCTGAGTTCCCTTTTAATGAGCATACCGTTCAATGGAGGAGCTATCATAGCAAAGAGCTTGATGGGTCAGTGTATTTTTCTTATAGGTTTGAACTTTTGATAATGGAGATCTAGTATCTAGATGATTCAGCATGCCCTTTACTCAGGGAGAGTAGATCTCTAACACTTTCCATCTTTTTCTCTATACTGCAATATTTTTACCCCTTCGCCCCCCCCCCCCCCCCCCCCCCGGCCATTGAATGCTTCAGTGCCAGATTAATGGCAGTGGCCTCTTCATGAGATTAACTTGGTTCTCGTAAGAATCTTCAGTATCCATTACTTTCTATATGTAGTAGATGGATGTCGATTTAGATGTGAAGATCCAGTTAATAGATACTTATAAAATGAAACTCTATCTTTGATGTAAATATATAGTGCTTCATCTGCATTCGAGGTAGCTGGTGATCTTGGCTGAGAAGTTGGTTTATGGTCTTAAGGGGAGAAAGCCGAAGTGGGGAGAATTTAATTGAAAACCCCTTGTTCTCTTGTCAGCTTCTTTGATTCAATAATAGTTGGTCATTTGAGTTGCATAACCAAGGTTCTCTTCTCTTAGTGCTAAACAACATTGTTCAAGAACTTCAGTCGATCGTGCATAAACCCTCTTTAGTGATGAGAAAAAATGAATTTGGCTCCTTGGTTCTATCATGCATAAACCCTTTCTGCACAAAATTAGTCACGGAACAACACAAATATATTTATATTTTATGATACATGATAATGATTGAACTATGAGAACTTATATTTGTTTTTTATATTACCATTTTATCTTCATCTAATTTATATATTATCCCTGAATTTTCATGATCTTGTTTCTCTTTTCTTCTTTTTCCCCCTAATTTATTATCTTTGGTAATTTTTAAATACGTTCATGACTTGGTGCAGTGGCTTGCTCATTTCCTAAGTCAACCAAGCAAGTCACCAAGTCAATTATGAGCCCATATTGGAATCACCTGGTTGGACTAGTTTAGTTTGCCACTTACGGGTTACTGAATGCTGCCTTCTTCTTTGTAGTGATGGAATATTTTGATTGTTTGAATGGTGCTCCTAGTAAATTTCCTAACGCGTTCGTTCAATTTTTTTTTCTTTTTTTCTTCCTAACACCATCTGTGAGCATTTCCAGCAGCGTAAGGGATCATTTATAAGCTGCTGCTGCAGCTTCTATTCTTGTTAGTTTTTTTGTCATGTTTATCTGATTGAGAAGGGCTTATATGGATCATGGGCTCAAATAACTAGAATACTCCAAATTAATTACTTCACATTGTGGCGGTGTTTTAAAACTTTTCAAGTCAGGCTTGTACTTGGGCGAGTGACTTGGACTCAACATGGTGCTGGCTCCGAATGGAAGAACTTGGGACCAGGCTGAGTACTTGGGCGAGTGACTTGGACTCAGCATGGCTCTGGCTCCGAGTGGAAGAACTTGGGACCAGGCTGAGTCGCACAGATTCCCAAGAATTTTTTTTATTTTTTATTCATTTATTTTAAGACTCAGATGGACTTGCTAATAGGTGTGGCAAAGGTGGGGGACTAGCTCAAACCTAGCCCGAGCTGGCCATAGGGATCTTGGCCTAGGCCTAGTGCTGCTATTAATGGGCCGGGCTGGTCCATGACCCCCAGTTTGCCGTGGCCACCGAGCCTAGAATTCAGGCCAGGCCAGCCCTGCCCTTAGGCCAAATTTTGTAGCTCGAGCTTAGGTTGTTTAGGGACCCGCTGCTTGGAACACTGACTCAGACCCTTTGCCTTGCCTGGTTGCAGGCCTGTGTCCAAGTTTCTAGGTATTCAAAGGCTTTAAAGTGAGATGCCGGTGCTTCTGTGAGCACTTCACTGCTGCTCGGCAGAAGAAAACTATGAACCTTTGTCCTTTGTCTTTCTCTTCTTTATTTTTGTTACCTTTTAGGGGCGTTTAGATATTCTTTATTTTTTCGTAGAAAAGGTTATCTCTATGTTCTTATGCTTAGTAATTATTGTAACACATGACGGAAGAAGTTTTTAAGGGTTTTGGATTATGTTTGGTAAAAGCATGCCATGCTCACATTTGTCATGTGGCTAAGAACGGGGTATATCTAAGGGTTTTGCTAGCACACTTCTAGGCAATGACTTGGTTAAGGTACTACTTTTCTCGTTTAGCAAAAAATATGCCCACCTTGTACTTGTACTCATTTCTGGCCAGGCTAGTTTTTCCATTTTCCAGGAAGACTCATGTGAATTCTAAACAAAACAAGGAATGTCATTCTCATAATGTCAACCTTTGTGCTTCATTAAGTCTTTTTTTTTAATTGACAAATATTAGTCAATGGTGTCGGAATGCCTACCCTCGCATTGTTTAGAATCCTCAAGATTTCACTTGCCAAATGATGAACATGATGTCCTTCCCAAAATTATTATCGAAAGCAAGATGCGAGCTTGGCCAAGCTATGTCAACCACCTTTGTTTATAATGAGTTAAACACTCCCATGTGAGCCCCGCACCCCTCTGAAGTGTGCTATGTTTTATCTTGGCAAGAGGTGGTGCTCCCATGTGTCCCAAAACATGTTTGGGAAGAGGGTTTTGTTGCTATTTGTCAAGGGCTTTGTCACAAATACCATACAATTAAAAGGGCATGATTTCATTATATTAATATGTTCTGCTCCTTTTGATGGCTAGTTCCCCAGGCACTATGATAATTTCATCATTGCCATTAGCCAATTGTAAGAACATGCCTTCTTGATAATTTTACTTGCACATTCGTAAGGGTATTTTCCATAAAATATGTGGCCTTATCTAAATTTACCATCAAAGGGGTATATATCTACCAATAGATATGTTTATGTGCTTATGTCTTTATAATAAGCATACATGAACTACAATATCTAAATTTTGCAGTAGGAAAGAGGTTTGTGTGTATATGTGTGGTCTTGTGGGCAAAACACTTGGTTAAACTGAGTTTTATGACTTGAAAATTTTCATATCATCTTTGGTTCACCTTGTGATCAAATTTTTTTTCCAAAGATTTGATGTTCTTAAAACCTAGATGGCTTGATTTAATCATCCATCTTGTGGAAACTTGGCTGCATTTTTTGAGATATATCCATAGTTATAAAAAGAGACTGAATACACCCCTAACTAAAATGAAATAGTTAAATGACCAAACTGCCCCTGATTTCTCTACATACCTAAAAGACATAAGTACCCCCCCCCCCCCCCCCTCCCCCCCAACATAACTAAAGTACTTAAAAATCCAAATAACCCTAGTTTTCACTCTTAAAATAATAATAAAAAAAAGAAATTAAAATCCTTGATAAATTAAAGTAAGTTGTCTCATAGAAGGCCATGATGCCCTCATCAAATTGACACTATTGTAAAAGACGTGTGGCTTTTGCACACTGTTTTAGTAGACATGCCAAATCTACGCCATTTGACTAATAATGGATGGTTTAGAGTTGAACATTGCAACCACAATTCTACAAGTAAGGTTGCAAATGTAGAGTTGAACATCACAACCATACTTCTACATTAAGGTTGCAACAACGTAGAGTTGAACATCACAACCATACTTCTGCAAGTAAGGTTGGAACCTAATGTAAACTACACCAATTATCCATATATATATATATATATATATATATAGGAAAATGCTGGCATAGATCCACTAGTCTATAGCTACATATGAGCCAACGGCCCAGATTGAATCAGGGCCAATCTAATGAACACAATTTCATTTTGTATTTAAATTTTAATTTTTTCTATAAATATAAATCACTTAAAATTTTGGGCGTGTGTGTTTTATAAAAATATCAAAAAATATTTTGTAAAAATCAAGTTGACCAAAATACCCCCAAATTTGTTTAGGGGTATTTTGGTCAATTTATATTTTGAGAATTATTTTTTAATATTTTTATTAGGTGCGCCTTGATGAGAAGAATAGACGCCTAAAATTTCACCTGATTTGGATTTGTAGAAAATATATTAAAATTCAAATACGAAATGAGGTTGTATTCGTCAGGTCGGCCCAGATTGAATCTAGGCCATTGGGCTCATATGTAGTTGTAGGCTAGTGGGCCTATGCTAGCATTTTCTATATATATATATAGAGTAATGACACTATGAGACCCTACCACACCCATGTGAGTAGGACCCCAAAGGATCACCATTAAATTTTGATACAGATCTCTAGAAAAGTTATCACATGGGTGTGGGACTTGGGTGAATGGGTTTATTGACAACTTTTCTAGAGATCTGTGTCAAAATTTAATGGTGATCCTTTTGCGGCCTACTCACATGGGTGTGGGAAGGTCTCATAGTATCATTACTCATATATATATGGTTAATTTACTTATGGACTGGGTTAAATTTACGCAAGTACCCACTGTCCATATTTTTTTTTAAAATTTTACAGTGAGGACCTTCTTTTTTATGTTTTCTATTTTGTTCTAGTTTTTCCACTTGATTACAAATTTTTTAAAAATTTTTTGGTGGTTTTTGGGGTAGTCTTGTGCCCCAGATATCAGACCGGTGCATTTCTGGGGTGCTCGGATATTAGAAACATCGGACCACCTGTCATTCCATATGGTCGGTTTGATGGGGCAGTTTGATGTCTTAAACATTAGATTGCTTTTAAATTATAAAAAATATATAATTTTGGGTGGTTCGATGTTGCCAACATCGAACTACCAATACTATCCAATTTGGGCCCTTGTATCTTCCCTTTGAGTTTATATAGCTACAGATAACCTACTTGGCAACAAGTACCTCTTCTTTGATCACCAAGCATATGTGCAACTGAAATTGTGGCGATACCAATCATAATTTGATTTTTGAATTTTGAAGGGCAATTCAATAATAGGGAATTCTAGAACCAAGAAGGTAATGACTATACTAATTACGTGTTTGAAGGTGAACCTCCAGCCATTTGAGCGAATGTTGTGTTCTGACAACTTTCCAACACTTATTCAGAAGTAAGCTAAATAGTTTGCTTGTGGCTCATTTAAGAACTCAATAATCAAGTTATAGGTGCCCAAATTGGTTGGTATTAGACAGTTTGATGTTAGTAACATTAGACTGCCTAAAATTGTCTTTTTTATAACTTAAAAGCGGTCCAATATTTCAGACATCAGTCTGCCACATTCAAACCCACTGTATGGAATGATGGGCCAGAAATGGCTAATTCGATATCTAGGGCAGTGGATTGCCCTAGAAACCACAAAAGTAATAAAAAATGATAAAAATGCAGTTCAATGTTTGCAACAAAGTCGGGGCCAAAACTGGAAAAGATAAAATACACAAAAAAGACATTGTACATAAATTTCCCTTTTGTAACAACTGTTTAGAGTTTAAAGCTAGAATGGGTTGTGAAGGGTAGATTAGCAAATATGTAGTGTTTCTTATTAAAGACTCATTTTTTTGTGGGTAGCTTGGTCATTATGTAGAAGTACATGTGTAATTATCACTAAAAAAAACAAGGGGTACTTTTGTTAACTTGATAAATAAATATTTGAAGTTTTCACTTAAATGACGAGAATATTTTTGGTAATAAAATTCTAAGGCACTTGCTTTCAAAATGTTATGGTATTTTTATGAAAATTTTTAATGTACCCTTACTTAAGCTACATATTGAAAGCAACTTTTTATAAGGAAGCAGTGACTTTTTAGTGAGAACACCCATGACTTTTTAGTGAGAACACCCATGACTTTTTAGTGAGAACACCCATCACTATACATCCTATATACTCGAAATATAAAGATAAATATTAAAATATGGTGTGATGGGTGTTTTTATTGCAAAGTCATTGTTTTTTGTTAAAAAGTTGCCCTTTATAGGTATCTTAACCATTAAGTAGGGATACATTTGAATTTTTTATAAAAGTACAATGGTGTTTGGGATGTAAATGTTATATAATTTTATTAGTAGAAATACCTTTATCATTTAATGAAAATTTTAACTCTATCTTTTTAAAGATGACAATGGTACCTATTGTTTTTAGTGAATAGTGATAATTAGACGTGTACCCTTTGTGATCAAGCTACCCACGAAAAACAACTATTTAATGTAAAGAAACTTTTTTATAAATACATCGTTCACAACCCATTCTAACGCTAACCTTTGTTTTTTTAAGTGTTGTTACGGTCAACTTGTGTGTGTGTGTGTAGGTATTGTGTTGTGTGTGTGTAAGAAATGTGTCGATACATTGATGGGAATAAGCAATTAGTTACCTCACATTTGGCGAGTGCTTAATGAACAGTCACTTATATGCATTTAGCACTAATTTGGAAATTATCATGTGAAATGATGAAACTATGCTTACTTTACAATTAAATATTGTTAGAAAGGAGGATAAAGCTTTGTCTAAAAAATGGTGGTGAATGATAAGGACGTCCAGCATGCATTGTGAAAGTTATTACAACCCTTCCCGAAATTATTGTTACACACACATATGTTGATAGTCTATTTACATAACTACTTTTAGTAATGGTTCAGTTGGTTATTTAATTTGTAGTTTGGCCATTTCGTATGGTCTTGTCAAGCCAGCATCACTTGGTAAATGCTATTGATGCATAAAACTGTTGTATGTTATATATCATTTTTTTGTACCTTTCAACTGTTATGGTATCATCACTGCCACCTCATTTATGTTCTTGCCTCATAAGAGTGGTTTAAATATCGCCAAGCCTGCTCGGAGTTGCCTTAGTCAGCTCGGGATCGGGACCATAGTGATTCTGGAGGGAGTCGTCAAAAATCAGGCGAGTCTCCTGAGCCTAGGGTGCGTGTTCTCCCAAAAATTTTGGCTGAATTAGGACTTCAGCTTGCCTTTGGCTTGGCCAATTCTTTGACCAACTTGGGCTCAGGTCCCTGGCAAGTACAAGGCTTGGTTATCATTTTTAGACACTGTCTCATAGTATGGATTCCCTTCTCTGTCTGAAAATTTCTATTGGATAACCAAGGTTACACCCATGTTTATAAAATTATGAAGGTATATTAATTTAAGCACGTTTCTTTTTTATTTTTTTGGTAATTTAGTGTAACACCCTGAGCCTTAAACTAATGTCTTTGGAAGGCTTGTCAGGCTCAAGTATCCTGTTATATGGGCTTCCTAGCTATAACAATCCCTGAAACCAAGAGGTTAGAGTTTGTTTTGGGTTTTGTCCCTAATTTTGTGTAAATGCCTGAAGCTCGTTCATATATTTCTGTATGCATAAGAATAGCCTTGGTAACTTTTGTGAGGGTGCAAGTGAAGCTTCTAACTCCCCCTTTGAACCTTAAACTAATGTTTTTGGAAGGCTTGTCAGGCTCAAATTTCCTGTTATATGGCTTTCCTAGCTATAACAATCCCTGAAACCAAGAGGTTAGAGTTGGTTGGGTTTTGTCCCTAATTTTGTGTAAATGCCTGAAGCTCGTTCATATATTTCTGTATGCATAAGAATAGCCTTGGTAACTCTTGTGACGGTGCAAGTGAAGTTTCTAACACCCCCTTTGAACCTTAAACTAATGTTTTTGGAAGGCTTGTCAGGCTCAAGTATCCTGCTCTATGGGTTTCCTAGCTAAAACAATCCCTGAAACCAAGAGGTTAGAGTTTGTTCTGGGTTTTGTCCTTAATTTTGTGAAAATGCTTGGAGCTCATTTATATCATAGTTATCTGGATCTCCTCCCTTGCTTGGCGTTCCCTTGCAGAACCTTGATTTTCTCGACCCCAGAGCCGATCTCGTTTGGAACTCAATTTAGTGTTTTCCAGATCTCGCTCCATCTTATAAGGGAATGAGTTCCTTACAATTTAATTTCGCATTCCTGAACAATTCAGGATCTAGTTCCCTAGTCTTATGGTTCGCGCTCCAGAGTGCATTGGGATCTAGACTCCAAAATAACGGAACACAAGCATCTCCATATATGGCATCCAGAGCCCACCAATATGGGATCGCTTTAAAGTTCCTTATTTATTTCATAGAAAGACAAAGCCTACATGTTATTGGTTAACAACACCGGGAGCTACATTTTAAAGCCTCGGATCCTTATTACCTACACGAGGAACTCGTGTTCTAAGAAAATGGAGCTTGCTCCTATAAAAGTTATTCCTTGCTTGTTAATATTTTGGATCACTTTCATTAATGTGCTCCCTAGGAACTCAAAAAAATGCCCTTGGGAACTTCGCTTCTTACGTATAGTATCTCGCACCTTTATATAATAATTCTCGATTCTATATAATAAAGGAGCTCGATCCCCAACACACATGGACCTCGATCCCGACCTTTGAGGTTGTACGGCATCGATCCCTAACACAGGGATCCTCAATATAGCTTTGATCCGCCGATCCTGGAACCATTCCTGATCCCGTACCCAAAAACTATGGTTTATATATATCTGTATGCATAAGAATATCCTTGGTTACTTTTGTGGGTATGCAAGTGAAGTTTCCTCCACATGCATTTGTGTTTGTGGTATGGATTATAGCATTCATAGTGCCCTTTCAGCCTTGGGGTACATTTGAAATTTACAAGATATTTTAAAATGAGATTGTACTTGCAAGAAATAGCATCTATTAGGTGATGTTGAGATGACATGCCACTTCAAAATGACCAAGATATCTCCTATTAATATACAATTTCAAGAAAAGATAGGGTGTTTTTGTAATGGAAATGTATACAATGAGACCATTTACTTTTGATACAAGGATGTTACAATCATCATTGATGGTTAGATTTGAAATTGAGTAGTTGAGGATGTATCATTGTTTAGGTACAAAGTTCAAAACAAAATT
Organism: Amborella trichopoda; assembly: GCF_054954075.1. Classification (NCBI taxonomy): domain Eukaryota; kingdom Viridiplantae; phylum Streptophyta; class Magnoliopsida; order Amborellales; family Amborellaceae; genus Amborella; species Amborella trichopoda. The sequence continues at coordinate 4,097,275 of NC_142341.1, read as the reverse complement.
TCTCGAATGTTGTGACATACTTTCATATATTGGATTTCACATCCAATGGCTAAAAGTGATTGTGACCTTCTCGTATAAAAAATAAGTGGTCTCATAGTATACAAACACTTTTGCAATTAGATGGCTAATGAGATGTTGAAACTTTATCCAACTGGTATTTATGGGATGTTAACCTTAGAAATTCATGTACATACATATATTGTATATGTGTATATATATTTATTTGATCGTGTATGTATAAATGTCCCTGTATGTACATATATTTGTATGTGTTTGTTTGGTTTGAGTAACATGCACTCTATATGGCTAAGTACGTAGTGTACAATACTTCAAAATTTTGGATATAGATGCTTCTACTCTTTCTTGCTGTTTTTTTGTGTAGGAATACTTTCTGTGAGTTACTCGAAAAATCAGCAAGAAAGAGTAGGAGCATTTGTATTTAAAGGATCAACACTTAACACCCTAGAGGATCAACTCCTAACCACCCTAGAGCAGTTAAGGAATGAAACGGTCTGCAATCTATTCAAAGTTTAGGGCAAGGAGTTCGACTCTTGAGCTTAAATTGTTACACTGTATCACTTAAAAACTCTTGAAATTTGGATTTCCCCTAGATTTGCAATTATGGAATCAATCCATGTCTACAAATATAATCTTCTACGACAATGAAATGAAAAACCGACATGTCTTACAATTTATTATTAAGAAAGGAATTCCATATTTTTTGCCTAAACATGTAGCGCACTTTGTCTTATTCAGGAATCATTTGTAATTGAGATTAACACCAAACTCAAAATGGCATTATTTTGTTGGCCAAGACTTCTCTGTCACAAGGAATATGACCCATCCCATGGACTAAAAATATTGTAAATCGTTTTTCTGACCTACCAACTGATGATCATTGGCTTGAAAGAGTTCCATTTTCTATATACTTCCTAAATTAGCTTCCCTGGTATCAGGCCCTCTTTGAGAGAATTATGAATATAGTACTTTACTGCACTGTTTTTACTTATTTTGAACAAAATAATAGATCTTTATTTTGAATAAAATAATGGAAGACTTTTTTGAGGTAGGAACTCTTACGGATCGTCCTAATGCAGTTGCAAGATTTCTTTGGATATGCCGTGACTGTTTCATTGCTGTGACTGGCCAAAGCTGAAAATTATTTGTGAATGCTTTTTTGTCCAAAATAAAAAAGAAAAATCAATCACTTTTCTTCATCCTCAAGGAACAGCATCACGTTGTTGAGCATGCTTGTCATCTACTTGAATCTTTTTTATCTATTTCAATTCTTATTTATTTTATTTTTTCAGGATTTGCCTGCTTGATATGTGCATGAAATTTCATGCAAAGCCAATATCTCTACCCCCCCAACCCTAGAAAGCAATAACAAAAAATAACAAAAACAACATAGGAATCATTTGTAATTGAGATTAACACCAAACTCAAAATGGCATTATTTTGTTGGCCAAGACTTCTCTGTCACAAGGAATATGACTCATCCCATGGACTAAAAATATTGTAAATCGTTTTTCTGACCTACCAACTGATGATCATTGGCTTGAAAGAGTTCCATTTTCTATGTACTTCCTAAATTAGCTTCCCTGGTATCAGGCCCTCTTTGAGAGAATTATGAATATAGTACTTTACTGCACTGTTTTTACTTATTTTGAACAAAATTATAGATCTTTATTTTGAATAAAATAATGGAAGACTTTTTTGAGGTAGGAACTCTTACGGATCGTCCTAATGCAGTTGCAAGATTTCTTTGGATATGCCGTGACTGTTTCATTGCTGTGACTGGCCAAAGCTGAAAATTATTTGTGAATGCTTTTTTGTCAAAAATAAAAAAGAAAAATTAATCTCTTTTCTTCATCCTCAAGGAACAGCATCACGTTGTTGAGCATGCTTGTCATCTACTTGAATCTCTTTTATCTATTTCAATTCTTATTTATTTTATTTTTTCAGGATTTGCCTGCTTGATATATGCATGAAATTTCATGCAAAACCAATATCTCTACCCCCCCCAACCCTAGAAAGCAATAACAAAAAATAACAAAAACAACATAGGAAATCTTGATATTTCTTAGGGTTTTGGGTTGATGCCTCTTGGGTGTTGTGCAGCAAGAGAAGCAGAAAGCCATGTTCAGTGAGATGGTGGGGAAGCTTACAAGTGTGTGTTGGGACAAGTGTATTTCTGGTTCACCAGGAAGCAAGTTCAGCTCTAGTGAATCAACCTGCCTCAACAATTGTGCTCAGAGGTACCTGGAGATGAGCCAACTTATCTTGAGGCGCTTCCAATCCATGTAATGGAAATCTAGTGAGCTCCACCAATAACAAATCAAAATTTTGTCTTTATTAAGTTCAAAACACTGGAACTTGAGAGATGGAAAATTACATCAGAAACTGGAAAAAAAAAAAAAGCAGTTGATCGATATCTGGATATGCATAGTTAGAACTACTTCAGCAGTCTTTATCTGCTTTCGCAATCTTTAGAATGTCATAGTACTCATGCTTATGTTGATGTGAAACTGAAAGGTATTGTTTCTTCATGCCAGTAAAGGCCCATGAATATTGCAGATTCCTCCCCTGTGAAAGACTCCTCCAGTTTCTGGGGTTCACAAATTCTCTTCCTGACTTCTCTTGCAGTCTATATGAGTCATCCCATACACTAAAATACGAGTAATTGTTTCATGCCAGCTGGAGCGTATTTGTACAATATGCGGTCCAAAGGTATATAAAAGCATCCATCTTAAAGATGGATGCAAATAGGTGGTCCATCAAAAAAACAATTGAAACGAACAGTCCAAATGTTTTCTTAATAGAATTATTATTCCAGCTTTCAAAATTTATTTATTTATTCATATTCATGATCTCCATGTTAAATATTATATATTCTCTAAAAATTAGGATCGAATTTTATTTTAAAAATAAATTTGTTAAGGGCCCTCATTTCTAAATGTGTGGGCTTGCGCATGCTAACCGCATCACTGAAATAAGTGGTAATTCTTCTTTGGATTGTAAACTATGATAGCATATATCTTTGTTAAATGAGGCTACACTTACTCCAAGCAATTTGATGACCAATTACATGGCTTGAGGTGTGTCAAAAAGTTCAAGATTTTTTTTCTTGAAATTTGAGTCTGTTTAGGGACACTCTTGGAACCACCCTTTTGGAAATCTAATGGACATAGTGTTTGCCACCTTGTTCCAAAAGTAAATAGTTTTTTTGTATACTTTTCCTTTTTCTTTCGCAAGCTCAAGCAAATAACCAATGGAGTTGCAGGCTAGATTCGAGGCCAATTTCCTATAGGTGGGGCCATGACTTGAGGGAAAATCTTGTATGTCATGTGCTTAAACATCTTCCTATTTTGTCTACTTTTTTTTGCCACAAAAGGAAGTTAGACCGATGACCCTAAGAGGGCTCCAGAGTGCGGTCTATTTGCTTTCACATGCATGTGGTATTTTCTTTCCTTGGTTGACTGTTGGGAATATCAATGGCTATGGCTTCTTTTCCATTTTGGAAAAAAACTGAGACCATTGCAAGACCGGAAGAGTACACGCATGACTTCAAATGCATGACTAGAAAGTGCTTTGTATGGTTGTGAATTTCTGGCCACCAGAAAAATATTGAAGTTTTAGGGTAGCAGAACTGATCATTGTTCATGGGGATCTCTGAAAGAACTATGCCTTTTGGTATTGGTTGCTAGGATCATTTCTGAATGATTGACAAATTATTGGCACCAATTTAATTGCCCAATGGGCCATTCATTCTAAAAATATCTCAGGAGAAGCAAGCCTTATATGTAAACTTGATTTTGGGGAAGCTCATGATAAGGTCGAGTGGAAGTATTTATTTGAAATCGAAAGGCTGATAGGTTTTGGAGAGAGAGAGAGAAATTGGATTAGGGATCCCTCTCCTGGGGGAGGGGTCTTCATACTGTTTGAAAGGAGATCTATTGTTTTTTGAAAGGTATATGAAGAATTAGACAAGGTAGCCTTCTATTCCCTTTCCTATTCTGGTAGTTCAATCCTTGAGCCTAACGATATAATATATAAATTTGAAAGGTGTCTTCAGTGGATTCCTTACTCCAGCAAATTGCCGGGTCATCTCGCACCTTCAATATGTAGATAGATATTTCATTGCTTAATGATGTTGATACGGCACATAGTGAAGAGTCTTTTGACTTTTCCACTTCTGTGATGAGTACTTATTTCGGGCTGAAATTTTAATATGAGGAAGACCGAATTTAGAAGGATTAACTGCAGGTCCAAGGTTGTCCAATCGTATGCAAACTGATTCGGTTTTGTTATGCGGACTTCATCGACACCAAATACCTGGGTATTCCATTGTTGCAAGGTAGGCGGACTTGATCAATTTGGGATCCAATCATTGATATGTTTTAATATAAACTAGATTCCTAGAAATTAAGGTATTTTTCATGGCAGGGAAATGATCAGGCAACACTATCTAATCTACCGGTATACCATTTCTCATTGCTTAGGGCCCCACTGTTGTCCTTAATAGACTAGAAAGCATGATAAGGAGTTTCCTTTGGAGTGGTTCAAGGAGTAAAAAGAAGGAAAATTGTTTCATGCAGCAGGGACCACATTTTTAGTCCCCGACGTATAAAACATCCATTTTAATGATAGATGCAAATAGGTGATCAATTTAAAAATAATTGAAACTAACGGTCCAAATGTTTTCGTTCTTGAGTTTCATATGCATGATCTCCATGTTAGAGATTACATCCATTTCAAAAATAGATTTTTAAGACGTGACTCATTTCTACATGAACACATAGAAACCATGTTCTAAAAAGAAATACCACTTAGGTTTCTAGCCTCAATATGCACTCCAAAGAAGCAAGGGGGTTCTGGGGATGTGTAGGTTGAAACTAAAAAACGAAGCGCTATTAACCAAGTGGTGGTGGAGGGGAGCAGCAAATAAGTCACCTCGGGAAGTTTTTTCTGCAAAACAAATATGGGTTGGGTGAGGAGCAGATTATCATGAAAAAACTGACCCGAAAGTCGGCATCTTTTGCTTGGAAGAGCATAACTTCTCTGACGTTTTTATAAGATGCAGCAGGGTTTTAGTTCCGGATTGAGTTGGTGCTGGCTTTGCCAATGGGTAGGGGAAGTATCTTTTAAAATCCAGATTCCCAATTTATATAGCATGGTTGCAAGAACTGATGAGACTCTGAAAACTATGGTGAATACAACAGGATTAGAAGCTAATGGCAACGTTAAGCTCAGATTCAGGAGAGTACATGTTACCACGGGGGATCAGTAAGAAGCGTTAATAGAGCTTTTGTGAAGTTTCTTTTAAGGACATGGTTTTGGTGAGTCAGCCGACTTATGATCCCTTGTCTATCTAATGTCCATCTCTAAGATGGATGTCAGAAAATGTTACATCCACTAAAAGATAAAATGGACGGTGAAGAAATGAATTCATAAAATAGCATTTATATTTTTTGAAAAAGAAAACTTTCAAATTTCAATCATTGTTAGGGTTGAGATTATTGAACTCTAAAATTTTGGTTCGAAAATCCATCTTTGAGATATATTTCATAGGGAGACCGTACAAAAATCGTATGAGTCGGTCAACTCACCAAACACTTTTCCAAGTAGGGGTGGCAATGGTCCTGGATCCGACCCGAGGGGTAGACTCGATCCGGTTGGACCCGGTGGGTTGGGTCCGGGTCCAAATCTTAGATCCGAACACTATTTGGGTCTGGGTCCGAGTCCGGGTCCGCTAATATTTTTTGGGTCCCAACATATAAAATATATTTAAATATACTTAAATACATAGATATTCTAATTTTTGGGTTAGGTCCACGTCCCACATTATATTATTAGTTCCGGATCTGGGTCTTGCCCAACCCGGACCCGGCCTTTGCCACCCCTAATTTTTCAAAGATTTTGGAGAAAACCCATGTTACATTTTCAAGTCCTAAAAATAATATCTTTTGCAACATGTTATTTGGACTATCTATTTTAAAGATTTTTATGTGTTTATAGATCTATTTGATTTGAACTATTTTTGAAATTTAAAATTATATAATTAGAGTTAAAAAAGATTCTCATACCATCTGAATAATTTTCAATGCTAATAGTACTTACGGCAAAGTTGGGGGGTGCACCTTAATTTGATTGTTTTAGGTTGTAATCTCATACAAACTTAATTTGGTTGTTTGAGGTTGCATTCTCATACAAAACCACACCCTTGTAAGATATCTAATCAAGTTAAAAGTTTTTTCTTTTTTCCCCCAAATTCTTCATTGGGGAAAGAGGATAGTGCGTGAATTATGAGGTGAAACCAAAGTTTTAAGAAATGTCAATTTGGATTGTAATCGTCAAATCCGGATCCGCAGATTAGCCTCACTGACTAATCGGGCGATTGTCTTACGGAATTGGGAATTTGCTCTCCAAAAAATTGACCCTTTCGGTTTTGCCCCTTTTTCTGTTTTCTTAATTATTTGCACTCAAACTTGTGGGATTTTTTTTGTTTTTCCGATTCTGGATGTTTGATATGAATAAAAGATTCGTGAATCGAAAACATTGTTCCAGCTCCAGCCAGGCAATGGCTGATCCAGCGGGACTAGAGAAACAAGTGCCTCAAAAGGTCCCAAAATAAATTTACCCAAAAAAAAGATTACATTATAATAGAGAATGGTTCAATATTGCCGTCTCACCCAAAAGTCAACCAAATGGATTGGCAACTGTTAATCTCTACCGTTCATCAGTGATATCGGGTGGTGGACACCCCTCGCAGTAGATATCATAATTTTGTGGTATACTTGTCTATAAATAAACCATGAAAGACTTTTCGAAGAGTAAAGTCTGGCCCTCCAAATCTTGGAAACTTGGCTAAATGAAACATGGAAAATAAGAAAGACGTGGAGATTGATCTTCTCCAGCATAATTTTTTTGACGGCTGTTTTTTAACTTAGGAGCAAGTGAATTGAAAAATTCAGTTGCTAAATCTTCTGCATGATTATTGGAGATTGGAGGAGCTCTATTGGAAACAAAGACCTCATGTGAAGTGGCTTAAAGAAGGGGATCTAAACACAAGATTCTTTCATTGAATTGTAAGTGCGAGATGTAGGTCTAATGACTAGTCAGGTTTAAAATTCGCTGGAATTGAAGAAGATGATTATGAAAGTTGGGAAAATGAAATTATTTACCACTTTCATAAGATTTTCTCTCGAGTTAAAATTTGATGTAAGCTTTAGTAGAGTGGCCTTCAGTCACTTACCTTCCTCTGTCGCTGGACAATTGGGGATAGAAGTTTTAGAGGAGGAATTAAAGAGAGTCTTCTCTTTGTCAGAGGATAAAACTTCGAGACATGATGGGTTTTATATTATCATTTTTCAAAGATTTTGGATCATTTTAAAGCATGAATTACTTATGATGATTAAGGAATTTATGGAGACGGGGGAGATCTTCAAAGGAATTAATTCGACATACATTGCCTTAATCCCCAAGAAGTCTGCCATTGCCCATTTGGGGGACATAAGACCTACTAGTTTAGTAACTAGCCTTTACAAGATTATTGGTAAGTTAAAAGAGGTGCTCCTCCAACGAGTTGCACGGGCCCACAATCTGTTTTTATCAGGAATATGCTTATTGTTGGTAGTGTTTTTATAGCCCAGGAATGTCTTAACTTTAGAGCATTGAGAGATAATCTAGGGGTGGTTATCAAGCTCGATTTGGAAAAGATTTATAGTAGGGTGGAATGACATGTGTTGCTTGAAATCTTAAGAAGTATGGATTTTGGTAGTAAATGGTATAAGTGAATTTTTGGCAGTCTCTCTAATGCACACTTCTCAGTTATCATTAATGGCAGTCTCAAGGAGTTTTTTAAGGCCACGAGAGGCTTAAGGTAGGGAGACCCCCTTTCCCCTTTTCTAATCACTTTGGTTGCAAAGGCTTGGAGCAAAATGTATTGTAATGCGATCGATAAGGGATGGGTGAATGGATCTCAGCTCGGGACCCTTGGGTCTCACATCTTTAATATGATATACTCATATTTTGTGATGCGAAACCTCTACAAATCACTAATATCGTTCAATTTCTCAGGTGTTGTGAGGTGAATCTAGGCTTAGTTTTCAAAAAATTTCTATGTTGGTTGTGGCATGTGATGAGATATTGCTTAACTCTTTGGCGATTCCTTTGGCTATAAAGTTGAATCTTCCCTAGCATATACCTTGGTTCACCTATTTCGGATTCTAGACAGCCAAGAGTAATATTGGATCCAGCTTCCATAGATTTGAGCAATATGGGATCCAACTTCTACAGATTTCAAGTCGAGATAGACAGACCTTTGGAAAGCTAAATACCTTTCTTTGGGTGGGCACACCACTCTCTTTGGCAAATTTTCCTATATGCTAAATGTCCTTACTCCATATTCCAAGTCCTGTGGTTGTTTACTTAGAAAAGTTGATGAAAAACTTTTTGTGGGTTTTTATAAGGACAGAAGAAAATGTCATCTTGCTAGTTGGGAAAAAGTTTGCACTTCAAAAAAGAATTGGGATTTGGAAATTAGGATAAGCAAGCTGGTTAACAAGGAGTTGCTAGTTAAATAGTGGTGAAGATAAATCCAGGATGATAATCAACTTTGGTTGAAGGTTCTAAGAGCTAAATATGGTGTGGACCAGTTAACTAATTTGCTGAAAAGTGGTCAAGGAGGTGAGCAGCAATCACAAGTTTGGAAAGTTATATCCCAATGCAGATGTATAGTGGATAGAAACATCCGATGGTTGGTTAGAAAAGGGGATAATACTTCTTCTTGGTTTCATAATTAGCTTGGAGATGGGCCCCTTGCTATTTGTACCCGGATTTGTTTGCGAGAGCTATGAATCCTTTGATGAAGATTGCTGATTTGGTGCAATGAACTAATGTTGGTTGGGTATAAAACATTCAATGCTCCTATAATAAGGTTTCTGATATTGTGATATCTCAACTTTCTTACTTGTTCTCGAATCTGGATTGTGTTTATATTTCAAGTAATGGTGGAAAGCTGCTTACGTTTGCTCTTTAATAATAGATTAGCGGTGGAGTGAACTAAGGCTAAATAAGATTTGGAAATGGCCTATTCCACATAAAACTTAAGCATTTTTTGCATCCAAAATAAAAATTACTGTGGATAATTGGAGAACGCGAGGAAAAGTTTGTTCTGTAAGATGGGTGAAGAAACAGGGGCCACTTATTTTTTCATTGTCATTTTATTTGATCTCTGGGAGTGAGGCTTTTCAAAGATAGGATGCTCCATGGTGCTTCCCAGGTGCCACAAAAACATCTTAAAACATCTCCATCTTTCAAGAATTCCAAACACTGGAATTTTGATATAGATGTGGTTAGCACTTAGCTCAACTTTGATGGAAGTCCATTGGGTAACCCTGATCGAACTGGTTTTGATGGAGTTCTTAGAGATGATTATGGTGCTGTAATTTTTTATTTCTGCTCCTCGTGGGGTGCACACAACTAATTATGCCAAATTAAATGCTCTTTTGCAGGGTCTATTGACTTTGCGGAATAGAGGTTTCAATAGCACTCTGGTGGTGGAAGGGTATTCGATGAATGTCATTAGCAGAATTTGAAAAATTGAACCAGCCTTGGAAACATGCCAAGGGCTGGTTCCAAGTAGCCGGTAAACTGGCCTAACCTGGCAAGTCCCGACAAAAAGTGGTTAAAAAATAAAAAAATATAAAACAAATCTATAAAAATATGAAAATTATATTTAAAGCACGATTAAACGAAACACGTCAAAGTGAAGTTGAAAATTAGTGAAAAAATGGATTTTAAAAAAATCAATTTGTGTCCAGTGGTATATTTGAAATTATTTTTAAAATGGGAAAAATGTAAAAATAAGTATTGATGGCCAAAACACATTTCAATCTTTGCCAAAATCATGAAAAATATTTAAAAACACATTACAAATGAATCCCTTATTTTTGAGAAATTTATATAATTTTTTGTATTTTTTTAAAATATCCGGCCGGATCATCGAAACCGGCCCCTGGGCGGTTCCGATTTGAACCGCCCAAATTTGCAAACACAGATAATTAGGTGTAATAGGGAGCAAGAAGTACCTTGGAGCTTAAGGTCGCTATGGCGGCAAGTTATGAATATCTCCTTTGTTTGTGATTACCTTTTTCTCATGTCCATAGGGAGCCAAATGGTTTACTTAAGAATGGATTCTCTCTTTTTTGCCTTACCCTTTTTTTAATGTATCCCTCATTTGAGTGATAGGCTGTAGTTTCCTCTATAACAATAAATTACATTTGTCAAAATCCAAAAGACTTCCTACTCCCATGCGGGTATACTATCCATTTACTCCATCAGGGAAAACACATGGGATTCTATTTAGATTTCAAATTTTGGGGATTTAATCTCTACTATCCAAAGAATAATATCAATTAAAAAAAATTCCCATATAAACACGTTATCTGGTAGAAAAAACTAGTACCTCAAGATTGAATCAAAACAGTCCAATTTTAAAGGGCTAGATATAAGCGTCTCCAAAAATCAAAATTCCATTTTATTTTAAAAATATTCATCTAGTAATTCTTATATGTTTCTAAAAATTTAAGATCAAAAAAATCTTTCTAAATAAGTGTTTTGGGGGAGGGAGTAAATACACAATATATTCCCGTGGAATCATAGCATAGATGCTCTTGTCAAAGAAAAGAGGAATTCTTTTGGTCTACAAAAAGGAGACCCAACATACGAGAGTATTGTTAATTGGAGACAGCCTAATTCCTCTAAAGGCCAAAGGAGCTCTACTATGGCGAATGTCCAACTCTATGATGGCGACATACTTTATAGTTTTAAATATGACAGTGGTTTGTATAAGGCTGCCACCCTAAACAATCAAAGTAAGGCACACCTTTAAATAGTACGGGAATATGTTGTTTTAGTATCTGAAATATTATGATGAAATTTTATTTTCAAATCTTATTATAAAGAAAAACAGTTTGATAGGGCTACGATCTTATTAAAATAAGTAAAGTCTCACCTCATAACTCATCAAATATTGTAATTTCAGCATAAAAAAACTTTTACATCAATTATCTTGGCTTAAACATTATTGTTGAGAAAAAAAAGAAGAAGATTTCAAGCTTTAAAAATAGGGCCTATTGTAATTAATTATCTAGACCATTCATTTCGCCCTAAAAGTAAGTGTTCATAGATTTGCAAGATTTGTGCCATTTCTTTAGTTTCGAATTCATTGTCAGTATTGAAAATTGATTTTAGAGTCATCATGGAGATTTTCGTTACCAAAAGTGCATTTTGGATGAGGATTTGAGGTGAGGATTTATTTGTTTTCATAAAACCTAGGCCCTATAGAAACCTCATCCTATCATAAAATTTAAAGATTAAAAAATAGTGTAGATTCGAACAAATCTAGGAACACTCGAAAATCTTGAAAATTGGCGGTCTAAATATACATTACAAGATACACCATTTCCAAGACTTAAAATATATTTTATCTCATGTTCATACATCTTGAGGTTGAGATGATCGAGTGAAGGGTCTTTCAGCTTAGAAACAACCTCTTTTAGTGAATTTTGATGTGCACCTTAATTTGATTGTTTAGAGCCTCATCCTTATATAAACGTTTTTTGACCATTATGTACAAAAAAAAATAATGGTATAATTATATACATTTCCTTATTGTTTAATAGCATCAACCTCATGTGGGATTAAAGGGATTGTCTAACAAGATATCTTTTATCTTTTGTACATGGACGTCACAATCATTCTCACTCGTTAGATGTCAAATTAGATAGCTTGAGGTGAGTCACAAAATCCAAGAAATTTATTTATTTTGAACTTTGTGTTTATTTAATGATACTCTTACAACCACCCATTTTAAAATTTAAGGGACAAAAATAATTGTGCCTCAATGTACAAAAGATAAATGGCCTCTTTATAGATAATCCCGAGAGGAAATTGGTGCACAAGCACCTCCAATGGTCCATATTATTTAATGATACTCTTACAACCACCCATTTTAAAATTTAAGAGACAAAAATAATTGTGCCTCAATATACAAAAGATAAATGGCCTCTTTATAGATAATCCCGGCAGGAAATTGGTGCACAAGCACCTCCAATGGTCCATATTATAACGGAATAAAGTTCATGATCACAATTTTATTTTGCTTTCAATTTTAATTTTGGATGTGTAAACCATGCTCCTATGGGAGCACAATGTATATCTACTCCCTCGTCATAAGACTTTTTTAGCAGAATTTTTTCAATTTGAAATTTTATGAACGACCTAAGAATAAGTAGATAATTATTTTTATAATAAAAAATTTAAATTTTGAGTTTTTTAATACTTAGATCTCTTCTTCTAAAAATTGGACGGTCTCTATTCAATCTTGCAACATTATTATTTTCAAGTACATAGAAAGTACAATTAAGAATTTTTATTTATTTATTTTTATTTTATTATTGAGGTTAATCCATGGGTTGAAGAAGTTTCCACTCCAAAATTGGAGTCCTAAACTCAAATGTACATAGGGTTTTTACCCAAGGGAGTAAATAGGCAATATATTCCCGTGGGAGAATAATATCTTTTGGCTTTATAGGTATGGTTAGTTGCAACCTTAAACAATCCAATTAAGGCGCACCTCCAAATTTTATCGTAACATATAATTTTGATTTGAAAAATTCATAAGATTATATAAAATTTTAAACTCCAAAAATGGTTAAAATCAAATATATCTATAAACATATGAAAAGCTTGAAAATAGACGGTCTAGATAATGTATTACAAGATATATTATTTCTGAAAATAAAAAAATATTTTTTTTTATTCATTATTCTTGATGTCAAGATGATCAATTAAAAGGTTTTTCAACATCAAAACAATATTTTCCAATGGATTTTTGAGGCGCATCTGTAATTCTACGATTTAAGAGTGCAACATTGAATAAACTTTTTCCTTTCTTTATTGTCTAATATTGGCTGTGGGGAAGGTGCATGTGTACCCTCTTAGCATCCATATCAATTGGGACAGTCCATTTTCAAGATTTTCAAATATTAATAAATCTTTATAATTTTATAATTAGAGATGGAAAACAAATTTGGACACCAAAACTATGCTCATAATAAAATTATAAAACCACACCCAAAGATAAAACAAAAAGGCACTAAAAAAATACCCTAAGAGCATTTAAGGAGGAAGCATTGCCTTTCACCAGCAAGAGAAAATAAAAAAAAAAAAGAAAAGAAAAAGGCAATGGCCTTAAAGATTGCTGCTGAGCGTGAGGCCTACCATTATTGATTAGAGAGTGAAGAGCATTGATATTAAAGGGCCCATTCTAGGGATACGTAAGTCACTGCATCACTTAAGCCATAGGTGTGAGGCCATCACATGCAACCACCCAAACGGCTATTTCCCCATCGAAAAAGAAAATCCCCAACCCTTTAATATAAGATTTCACCATATCAAATGAAAATATCATGAGATAAAAAAACTGGCCCTAGAGAGAGAGTGTGTTACTCCCATTCAAACTTTAGAGAGAGAGAGAGAGAGATCCAAATGCTAAGTTGAGAGAGAGAGAGAGAGAGAAACTTGACCTAGAGAGAGAGTTATCCAATTGCTAAGTTAAGAGAGAGAGAGAGAGAGAGAGAGAGAGGAACTAGACCTGGAGAGAGAGTTACTCCATTCAAACTTTCGAGAGAGAGTTATCCAATTGCTAAGTTAAAGAGAGAGAGATAGAGGAAGGTAATCTCCTACTGCAAACTTCTTTTACAGAAAGGCATTAATTGAGGGCACTGAAGAAGACAAGGCCATTAATTGACTGACCACAACTTAACGCTTGCGTTTATCACTCCCCATTTGTTTCCTTTCCTGCTTGGCATTCAATGCCATCAACTGCCCATCCCTGTTCACTCCCCACAATTAAGTTTCTCTCTCTCTCTCTCTTAAAAGACTTCCTTTCCTATCTGAATTATGCCTGCAAAACCATTCAATATCAGGCAATAACTTGAATTAAGAGACCCTTGAAGAAAAGGCACCGACTCTCTCTTTCATAAAAAACTCGAGAAAACTTTTCAACAGTAAAAAATCATTCACAGACGAACATACTTTCAGGTGAAACAAAATTTGAGGGGAACCCCCATCCCCCAAACTCCCCTGGCTGAAAAAACATGGACTTTGAATCATGCAAGGAAAAGCAATCCTATCCATCATATAGTAAAAGTATCAGATTGGGAAATGAGGGCACAATAATGGAAAGATAGAGAGAGAGGGGGAGAGAGTTGTATGTGTTTTTTTCTCTTTGTTGGGTTTAAGAAGGCCTCATAACTGAAGCTTGCTGAGACTTGAACTGGCTCTTGAGATGGTGGTTTCCTCTAATTTTTTTGGACCTTCTTCTTTCTTCTCAACTGGGTTTGAAGACGGCCTCAATGGAGGAGACGCACAAACTGGTACCACTGAGCGTATCTGAACAGCAGGAGCAACTGCATGAGCTCGAATTCCTCCGTTAAAATTGTCGGCTCTAAGAATTCGAGGATTGACATTGCAACCACCCCTAACCACAGGCACCATCAACTGTGGAAGAGACGCAGCTTGAGGCCTGAAAATCTTGGAGCCAGATTGGGTTGGATGGTTCTTATGTTCAGGGTGCGGAGCATTGAAAATTACAGTGTTTTGGAGAGAGAAAGGCCTTGAATACCCACTTCTTGGCCTGAAAACAGGGGTTGGGCCGTTGCTATTGTTGCCATTGTTGATGGGTTCTGTTTCGTTGGGCTTAATTGTGACCTCAGATTTCACACCAAGCCATTCATCTTCATCTTTTTGGTGCTCCTCTAGTGGAGGTTGGACCTCCTGTATCTTAACCTGAGGCCTGGTTCTAATCTGAACTGGCATGACTCTCTTTGAAACAAATGCATGAGGATCATTAGCACAAATTGGAGGAACATTTGATACTCTAGGTGAAGAGTGTTCTTGAGTTGCAGAGGGCTTAAAAATCGTTCCTAAAGGTAAGATCTTTGAAGTTTGAGGTGGGGGAGGAGCAGGAAGAGCCAAGAATCGAGATTGGGTCTGTTGGGGTTTCTGATAAATAACAATGTCTGGAACCCTATCAGGGGATCTCCATTGCTGATATTGCTGCATAGCATTTGAATGTGTAGAGAGAGAGTGACCATTGCTGGGGTTGTTGTTATAACCCATTATCACTCTTCTTCTTGGAATGCCCTGTTGGTGCTGGCTTTGTCTCACTGGTTTAGCACTCTCGTCCTTGGGTCTCAAGCTCGCTAAAGCTCTGGCTACAATGACTTGCTCCTGTTCTTCATTGCTATCAGGATCCCTGTTTGTCTGAGAGGAACCCATGTGCGGCACTACAAGGAAAAATGGTAGAGAGAAGAAAAACAGAATCAGAAAGAGAACCTAGGACGGTTTTGGATTTTAAACAAGATTAGAAATTTAAAATGGAGTTACAAAAAGAACGCAAAGATAAATTTTTTGGTATAGAGAGAAGAGCAAAGTGAGACAATGAACACAGAATATGGTAGAGAGAGAAGAAAAGAAGAATGAGAAAGGGAAGCCAGAGAGAAATATTGGCAGAGAGAAGAAAAGTCGAGTGACAACCAGAACCCAGAGAGGAAAATTGGCAGAGAGAGAAGAAAAACAGACTGAGAAATTGTAATTAAATAAGAGAAGGGAAAGAAAGTAGAGTGAGAAAGTGAACACAGAGAGAAGAAAATGACACAGAGACGGAAAAACAGAGTACAAGAGAAAACCCAAAGAACATTGCATAGTTTTGAATTATAAACAAGAAAGACAATGCAAAGGATGAAAGGGAACCCAGAGAGCAATGCACTTAGTTCTGGATTTCAAAGAGAAGAAGACAATAGAATTGTAGAGCGAGAAAGAAAAACAAGAGAGCGCTGCACTTAAGGAATTTAATCAAGAAAATAGGGAGAGATTACAGATAGGCTTACATTGTTTGAGAGCCGTCCAGGCAGCCATGGCAGCATTTTTCTCAGCTTGCTTCTTGGTTTTTGCTGAATCACCATTGAATGTCAGACCAGCAAGCTCAACATTGCATGTGAAAACAGGGAGATGACCAGGCCCTGATCTCACCGTAGTGTAAAGAGGGAGGTTTAGCCCTGCTCTATGAGCTGTTTCTTGAAGAAGGTTCTTATAAACCCCTGTCTCATCCTAAACAATGAAACAGTACACAACACCCATATGTAATTACAAAAGTAGAAGACAGTTTCATCCATAAGCTCAAGAACAGAAGAGAAGAAAATGATAAAAAATAATACTTTTAATGAGAGAGACTAAAAATACTTTTAGTGAGAGAGACTGGTTTTTCAGCCTAAAAATGATAAAAACGGAGAAATCGACAATGGGTTTCAAGTAAGATAAAGACTGGTTTCTTTTGCTTAAAGGGAAGAAAAAAATTGAGTCCAATTTGATGATTGAGAAAGAGGCTCGTTCATATGCACAAAAATGGCAGGGGAGAAGAGATAAACAGATGAAAACTGAAATGGGTTTGGTGTGAGGGAGGAAGACCGAGTCTTTGCAAAAAATGACAGAAAAAAGAGAACCAAATTAACATAACACGGGCTTTTACAAAGAGAAAAGTAATGATTTTACATACAAGAACTCTTGCAGCTAAGGACCTGGAGGGTCCTCTTGTAGAGAGAGTATTAAGGGCCACTTCAGCAGCAGCATGCTCAGCTTGTCTAAGAGTGGTGCAATAGTTTGGACATTCAAAGATCTCTCCATTAAAGTTCACTGAAGCTTTAAACCTTGGAGCATGGTCTGGACCTTCTCTGATACAAGCATAAGATGGAAGATTGAAACAGCTCCTCTGGGCTAACTCCTGCAACTGATTCTTATACATTCCTGTAAACAAGAGAGAGAAAGAAGAGAGGGAGATAGAGACAACCATGAAAGAGAGAAACAAGTGAACAAATACCATCAATCTGTGAAGAACAGCAAGGAACCAGAAACCCAGAAAAACCCATAAGCCAAAAGATCAGAAGAGAGAGAAACATGGGTCAGTAGCCTACCTCCCAGGCCTAAATTTCGCCAATATTGCAGAGTTTCAGGCTCTGGAAAGGGCAGGAGAACTCCTGCAAGTTCTTCTCAAGCTGGACATGGAAGGCCTATGAGATCTATGAGAGAGAGAGAGAGAGAGAGAGAGGGGAAGAAGAGAAATGTTACTCTGTAGGCTAAAATTTGAGCCCTTTATGCTGCATATTTTCAATTTCCTTTTGGGTTTTTTTTCTTATTTTCTTTGAAAGTTACTGAGAGGGAAAAAAGGATTCTTTTGCTGTGTTTTTACTGCCAGGTTTAACGCACGCTTTCCCAATACAGCACGGTTTTCCAGTACTGTGAGCCCCAAATGAGCCATTTCCCTTCCGCTGTGCTATTAATGGGCATTTATAGCTGCAAAGCTTTTTTTTATTTTTTTTACTTTTTCTCACTTAGGGGCTTAAATGCAATTGCTTTGGTCCTAACCATGGATTTAAATGCCCTATAAAAGATTCTCTATACCCACCCTCAAAGTCAATGGTCTTCTTCCAATCAAGGCCCTCTCACGCTTTCTCTCTCTTCCCATTCTCTCTCTTAGATCCCATTTCTTCTCTCCCCTGATCCATTTATTTTTGTTTTAGGTCTGTGCTTTTGCTTATTTTTTTTGGGTTTCAGGGGTTTAGTGCATTTGGTACCCACCACCCATTAATTTCTCACCACCCATTAATTTCTTGGACATGTTCAATAGTAAAATTGTTTCATACAGGCTGAACTGCATTTCTTCATATATAGACCAGAAAGTGTAAAGCATCCATCTTTAAAATGGATGCAAGTAGATGTTCTATCTAAAACAAAAGAAACCATTGGTCTAAATATTTTTTTATTAAAATTATTATTTCTGGTTTTTAAATTTTATTTTATTTTTTCATATTCATAATCTCCATATTAGAGATTAAATGTCTTTAAAAATTGGGTCTTAAAATCCATCTCAAAAATAGATTTATTAAGAGGTCCACATTTCTACATATGCTGGCTTGGCCGCATACAATCCGGGTCATTTTCTTTATTGACACTAGGCAATAGATGGGTGTCCATCAATATTTCCAATTATGTTTAAATGAAAAAAATGCTCACCCTCTTCCAAAAACATTTAAATGGATTTACAAATAGGCCAGTACCTTCCTATTTTCTAAAGTGCATTTAGAAATGGGTATTTATCAATATTTTTAATAACAGAGGAAAATGTATATGCTTTATTAAATTGCCAAAGTTGCCCCTCAATCTTTGAAATACCCTAAAAGACTCTTCCACAAATCAATGCTTTAAAGAATTTCATTACAAATTTATTGTTGAAGGTGAATGACTTTAATTGTTCAGTAGTAAGGTGAATGACTAGCAAAAGGCCACCAGTCCTGAGTTCCTCTCTGCTTTTTGCTTATCTTTTAACAGTGTAGTCTAATCTCCCCCCCCCCCCTCCCCCCCCCCCTCCCCCCCCTTTATTTTAAGGCTTCATAGCCAAACAATTCCAATGCAATTGGCAAATGAACCCAACCTCTATTTTTTATGTCAGTTTTTTCTTTTAAATGTTACCGTATGATGAGCAAGCAGATGGACCAAAAATTTGAAATTGTGGCCATGAGGCGTGAGGCGAGAAACCGCCATATCGAAAGTTCCGTCAAAAATTTCAGAGTGGGTCCTCAAACAATACCAAATTTAGTTATTTGCCAGCATATAAATCAAAACAATGTTTTGCATTTTTCTCTCTCCTTTCATTTTTACTGTATGGTAACTTTGAGATTCTATTCCAAACATAGGTTCTGAGTTTAAGAGCTCCAAACCACTGCATGCCACGCTCCGTTGCATGAACCCCAATTTCTCGTCTTTTCTAACAACCATTTTCCATTATTGTCAAAGTGATTAAATGCATAATTATCGTCGAAGGGTAATCTTATCCTGGCATGCCACCAAAGCTTCAAATACACTGAACCATGGCCCCTGGTTTCCTCGGCTAGCCGTTAGCCAAGTTCAAGATAAGCCTCTCTGTATCTTGCTGCCACATTGGCCCTTAAATTGGAAAGAGGACTAATTAACTTGTTTTATGACCTCCCTTCTTCGTTTTCTTGTTTCTACAACCTTGCATTGGAATGGGGCTGTGACAAATTGGTTTCTGAGTGATTCTTCTTTAAAGGTCCTGTGTCCTCTGTATAGAAAAGAGGGCTGCCCCTGATGAAAATTCAAATGGCAAATATTTCCCATATGAACGGACAAATAGTCCATTCGGCACATATGCTTTGTTGTTCTTGCTTTAGCAAGGGGGGAGCTTGATATGTCTGCAGCAATAGTTCTGAGGTCTCGACCTCCTGACATTGTGTCTTATCTTCTTGTCTTTGATGCATCAAATTGTAAGGCAACTCAATTTGTATCCCTATTCTTTCAATCAATACACATGGTAGGGGACTATTTTCCCGGCTGACTTGCAAAAAAAAGAGAAAAAAAAAAAAAAAACATGCCTAAGCAGGAGCCTGTGATTCCACATGAGCTGCTGCCTGTCCATATAAGTCTGTGAATGAGATTAATTACAACAATCTACCCAAATCAATTATCCATGAAGTCGACCTTTTTTCTTTCTTTATCAAACAAATGAAGTTGAAAACTTTCATCAAGGCCTCTATGCACATACAAGGTAAGGAAACAGACACCATATTACCCATTCACAATCAGACAATCGAATCTATAAATTTCATATGGCACATGTCCTGAAGTTACACAAACAATAAAGTAAAATAAATTGAAAAGAAACAATCAGCCACCCAAGGGAATCGCAATTTACAAGTTGCGAAAAAACCACAATATATCTAGCCATGAAAGAGTGAAACTATATATCAAACAAAAAGAAAAAGAAATCAAGATAATAATCAATAGTTGTCACCTTGAGTTTCTTGCAGACTTAGAACAATCCTTATGTGGGTCATTCTCAGAGGAATGGCCATAGGATTGATTATTCACACTATTGCACTTCATTTGTGGTCGATTATCATTGAGATTTCCTACGACCTTTTGAGGCCTTGGCCTGGGCAATTCTGATATATCATGCAGTTTCCCGAGCGTCTCAACCACAGAATTCATGTGAGGTCTATTTTTTGCATCAAGAGAGAGGCAATGGAGAGCAACTGTTGCAGCCACCCAGGCTGCCTTCATTGGGTATTGGCCATCCAGTCTATTGTCCATGATACGGAAAACCTTACGCTTATCGCCCATGTAGGGCTTGGCCCAATCGACCAAGTTTTGCTCTCCAGTAGGCCTGTTCTTGTCCAGAGCTCGTCGCCCCGATAATATTTCGAGAAGAACCACACCAAAACCATAGACATCACTCTTTACAGTCAAATGGCCTGAAGGAAAAGTAAACAGAACATGAGAATTTTCTATGCATGCTTGTGTGTGTGTGTCTGTGCAAGTTTAAGAAGTTTCAATCTTGCTATGTACAGAACAATAGAGAAGGTAAAAATAGAAACCCAACATGAGAATTTTGTATGCATGAGTGTGTGTTTGAGAACTCTCAACCCAGAAATGCACTAGGCAAGAGGGGAAAAAAATTGTTAAGGTTGGATCATCATGAATGGTCACAAAAAGAAAGCAAAATTTCCCCCAAGTTATTTTGATATAGAAAAATGAAATTCTCATATAGGCATTAAGACCTCATAGCCAATTTTTCGTTTGCCAGCTTTAAAGCTGGACGGGTGATGTTACATCACTCACAAGCAGAAGCATTTTTGTTGATGAAAACGAGATAGGATAGATTTACAAAATAAATTCACATACTGTGAGGTTTGAAGGAAATTAATAATGTCATCAAGTATCAAAGAGTACACTTCCTAAAAAATATATAGTTCCATAGTTCTTCCAAAAAATGATAATGCTACACTGCTTGAGAATCTGGCATCAGTAAGGATGTGTGCATCTAGACAATGAAATTCACATAGCTTTGCTACTTGATTTTGTTTCAATAAATTAAATGGCATGAATGAAGCCACAGCTACCAACAGGAAATGAATGGACAATGCTAAGGACTCTATTTTCTTAAATTTAAGAGAGTTCACGCAATCAAAAGATATCTCTGCGTGCTGCTATGGACAATAGAGCAATTAGCAGCCATGTCAGCCAATGAATACATTAATTATTTAGTTCAGCTACATCTACGCATCATCAAGGAAAAACCATATTTCGTTGTAAATATGTCAATTCATGAAAGAAACCATTGAAAGTGAGTAGGAATAATGTTTTTATTATATATAATTATATAGGAAGGATAAGCAAGGCATTTTTTTAATAGTAAGAAATCAGTAAGACATTGATCTTGACTAGTACGGGTACGGGAATGAAAGCCAAAAGCTTTACTTTTTATAGCAGGAGCTAATTCTTGTAGTAGGAAATGAACAGCCGCAATACTTTTTAGCCATTTTGTCCAGAACTCATAAGACCATGAGATTAGCAATAAGGATATTTTCTCCCCAAACAAAAGATCTATGTCTTTTATCCTTGGGATTTAGGATTCAAAATGAGCACAACACTCTTTTCTTGCAAGGGAAAGCATATGATGAGACCATTTACCAATACACATCCATTATGATCTATTTTCAGCATTACTATATATATATATATATATATATATATATATATATATATATATATATATCTAAATGTCAATGGATAAGTGGTGGGTAAATGATTTCACAGTTAGTTGACAAATGTGAGTGATTAAGTGACAAAATTACATGTGTGAGATATTTCGACGAAAAATTTTGCAGCTCAAGATATGTTTCTCTTATGGAAATGTTGTTAAGTCTTCGACCAAGGTTCTTTTTGTTTAAACAAAATGTTGCTTAACATCAGAAAGTTTTCTAAATGCATCATGAGTCCTGAGACTGTATATACCTCTTGCCGCCAGCATCACAATACAAGTCATACAACACAAAAAAATTGGCTGGGGCATTTTGAAAACACAATTCGGGAGTTAAAAATAAAATAAGAGGCAAGCTCCAAATCCTTTACATAGGGCCACAAATGGGGTGTCTAGCACAGTAACAATTATTCTCATAGCATCATATTATCATGATATCATCACACTAAATTGTTTTACAAATAATATTTGGGGTAATTTCCAGTAAAATGAATTTTATTGAGATAATTTAAGCCCCCCCATGATTATCATAATTAAAAGATCATAATCAAAAGTATATCCAATAATAATGGGATTGTAGTTAAGAACGCAAATTTTTTAGATATGAAACACCAATCTAGATGGTAGCCTACGAATTAAATTTAAAAAGAAAATCTATTATTTCTCCTAAAAAGTAGTTTGAAATTCTATGACTTGTTTGAATTTAGAAACTAAAATTATCACTTACCGAAAAAGTAGGTCTAGAAAAGTGCTTGCCTAAAGAGGAATTGCCTAAAAGCTAGCACCTTAAGGCTAGTTTTCCTTTTTGGTTAACCGAGAAATTTAATGCTAGTTGCAAGGCTTGGAAGTAAAAATTAAAGAATTCTTAAAATTTCTAACATAATTTTATCTTCCAATCGTGTAAATTCATCTACACTTTCTTGAATAAAAAATCATTTTGATAAATGTATTTATTTCAATTAAATATATTTAACTCCATAGAAAAATCCAAGTAAAAAGACCGACATGATAAAATCTGAAAAAAGTACTTCCTCCAATAATATGCCAACAATGACAAGTATAAGGTCTTTAGCACCCCTTTTGCCCTTAATTACAGTTTTACAATACTAGGAGAGACAAAAAGAAATACTAAGAATGGCTTCATAGAGGACACTACTTGGTATGAAGCATAAGCCTCAAGAGTGAGTTGTATTCCTCAAACCTACGTTACATAGATTATTCTGTTTGGATGTTGTACCCATGTCGGACACACACGACACACGTCGTGCTACATATTTCGTTGGATTCTTTTTGTTGACTGACAATTGACTACATCAATAATTCATACTTCAATCTTCTCTTTTGTCTAAAGTGGACATATTTGAACTTAGAAAAACATAGAATTTGACCAAGGCATAGTTGAGTTTTTTTGCCAATCATCCTATAATAAAATATTAATAAATAATGTTGGATTTTTCTATATCTTTATAAGATAGTTTGTATGAACCTTGTTCATCATGGAATGGGGAATCCGATGCCCCATACCTGTTTCTGGCAGTTCCTCAAATATCCATGTCCCTAGAACACTGCCTCAAACAATGGATAGTCACAATTTACTTTCTGGTGAGGCTCAAAGTAGAGACTTAAAGACTTTACACCCTCAAGCTTCAACAATAGTCATTTCACAATTCCATAAATAACAAGCCACAGCAAACAAAATTGAGTAGACTAGAAATGTTTCCCCTTTTCATTTTTGGTTTTTGAAAAATTATAGAATGGGAAAATAAAGTAAGCATTACTGGATTACATTTCAAATATTAGGAATTTAAATTATAACTTGCAATATCATGGAAATAAGAAAAGGTGAAACAATGAAGACTATTTCAATTTTTAATAAAGAGTAATTTATTCCCAAGGAAATTCTCCACTTCAAATAAGAATCCATTCAGATCTTCCATTTTGGATGTTGTCACAACAAGCTTGAAAATAAAAGAACATAGCTACAATACAAATAATAATAATAATAATAATAATAATAATAATAATAATAATAATAATGAAAGAGAAAAATTAGTTCCTATTTTTCAGCATTTTGTCAATATTTTTTACAAGATGAAACAATTACTAACAAAATAAATGCTTATTATTGTACTTATTTTTAGCATAAGTGTGTATTAGATTGAATAAAATATGAGATTGTATACCATGAGACCATGTATTTTTGGTACAAGGAGGTCCCAATTATCCTTAGCCATCAAATTGATATCTAGTGGCTCAAAGTGTGTTGCGTAATTCAATAAATTTTATTTTGAACCTTGTGCCTAGTCAATGACACATCCCCAACCACCCGATTTCACATCTAATGGCCGATAATGATTGTGGCTTCCTTGTATTAAAGATAAATGGTCTTATTGTATACATTTCCATAAAATATAGAACCAAAAGAAAAAAGTTAAAACATAATTTAATTTATAGTTCATCACATAATTATAGTTAGAGCAAAGAAATGAATAGATATACACAAGCAAAGTGCCTCAATAAGATTTTTGGCCCAAGAAAATCCAAGGGAGAGGGTCCCAGACCCCAAAACATCCATTTTGTTTGTTCATGGAACAAACTGTATTTGAATGGAATTTGTTCATAAATTACAAGATTTCCAACATCAAATATATAGACACAAAAACATTTCTGGAATAACAAGGCCTTGACACCCACAATAAAGGGGGGAAAAGGGCTCTAATAAATCCTAAAACCACCATTCTCCCTTGTAGGGCTTCAATGGGCTGGAGAAAATAGTTTCTCAAGGTTGCTTTACTTAATAAGAGGCAAAAGCCTCAAGTTCAATGTGTGCCTCAAACAACATGCTCAAAGGCAACTGGTAACTATACCTCATACCCACCACATGCTTGCACCTAGCCTTTGACACCTGTGGCTTCAAACTCCACACATAGATCACAACTAGAACTTCAACTTAGGACTCAAGTCCTAAGCAACACTGCGCCGATTCAGAAAGTTTCCAATTTCTTTCTCTTTGGGGGTAATTAAAGAAAGGGAAAATAAAATAAAAGCAATTTGTAATCTAATTGCACTAAAAGAGGGACAATAATTATCATTTCACATTTTAAATAAAGTGTGCATTAGATTCAAATATGGAAAATCTTGAATGAAATCTTACTTTCCTTAATAATAATTCTGATGGTTTCTGTTAAAACCAAAAGCTTACAAATAAATGGTAAACAAACTTATTTCGACAAACAAATGAAACCAAATGAAGATTATTCTTATGAAGACAATAAACACATTAAATAAGAACAGCAAAAAATAGTTAATCCTCATGAATGAAACAGGATTGCAACTCAAACAACTTTATTGAATCTTTTACACCATTTTGGGTCTCCCCAGTAGAAGGAAAGAAAAGAGTTGAAGAACAGTTCTCCTATAGTATTCAAAGGGAGTCTGATAATGAGTTTAACTCATTTGACTAAGGTCCCTTCTAGTATGAGTCAGCTAGACTCAAATTGAGTTTTTAAACAGATATATCAAATGCCTCTCTCTCTCTCTCTCTCTCTCTCTCTTCTTTTTTTTTTTTTTTTTGTGGGATAACTTCATAAACTTCAATCTAGTCTCTAGACTTCCAGTACATATTACTATAAGATCAGCATACAAAGAACCATACCCCCACATGTGTTTAACATATTTCTTCGCAGTTAACCTCAACTCTAGGACATAATCAAAATTTCCCAGGTCCGAGGTATGACAAAGAGTTGAATTGATACCTTATTCAACAAATAACACACAATCCCGGCGGCAGTCTCATTATTTAAGCAAACATACAAAAAGAATTATATCCACCAAATTACACACAATACATGGTGGCAGTCACATTATTTAAATAAACATACGAAAAGAATTATATCAAGACACAGTGTGTAGATGCTCAATAACCAAGAGAATAAAAGCATGCAAATCAAAAAATTCAAATCCTACACATTCAACGAAAGGAAATATGTGAACTGTGAAAATCGGGCACAGTAAGATCTTTGAGGAAGATACATAATGCTTCAAGTAGAATCTATCGCTTAAAACACAGCCAGATAAGACCAATATCAACATTGTTCATCAACAGTGCTCCCAAGTGTCTGGAAGTGTATTGATCTCAAAATACAAGAACCATCACCTGTAGAGACATATTCAGGAGCAGCATAACCAAAGGTGCCCATCACCCTAGTTGATACATGTGTGTGATCCCCAGTTGGACCATCTTTAGCTAAGCCAAAATCAGAAAGCTTTGCATTATAGTTCTGTGCAGACAATGGAATTTAACCATTAGCCAATGGAGATAAAATTTCTACTCAATTTAAGTATATGCCAAGCAAATGGGACCCATACCAGTTATCAAAAAAATAAACAATTTAAGAGCTCTGAATCAAAGAGTAGCAAAACACGCACCGAATCAAGCAGAATGTTAGATGTCTTGAAATCACGTAATATCACAGGACTGGATGCATTATGTAAAAATGCAAGTCCCTTTGCAGCTCCAAGCGCTACTTTTACTCTTATAGACCATGTAAGTGGCTGGTGGGTGCTACCTCCTGCAAAGGAAAACCTGTTTAGACACTGGCAATCAATTCTGACAATGTAATGGAAAATAAAGAGCAAACTAATCTCTGCAAGTAAGCTTTAATTGCACGAAAGTCCTAGCCCAGAATAAACATATTTTGCTGTCTTATGAAAAATGAAACAAGCTGAATATTGTTTTTATCCAAATATAGGAATAGTGCCCATAGAAACCAGTATCAAACACAAAGCTTCCCAAAAAGATCATGTAACCCAATATTCACAAGGGCCCATTCAAAAATATGTCAATCGATATTTGAACCATGAAGCTTTGGACACATTCACAATCAGTTGTTGAGCATGTGATGGCCAAGAACCCTGAAACTAAAAGAAGTCCGGACCGCAGTGGGTGTAGTAAATGTGTTTATGCCTATGCGTAAAACAAAGAGTGTGATACTAAAAAGAAAAATATAAAATATAAGAAAAAACTTTGACAGATTAAATTACAAGGCCCAGCAGGCAAAGGGATTCTCAGTTTACATTCCAGATCCTGGTGAGAGTACAAGCTTGGTGCAAGGAGAATTTCTGTTGGGGTACGGCCCACAACCCTTAATGAAAATCTCAATGTCTTCATTTGTCAGTTGGCTGAAGAGAAGAGACAGAGCTAAAACAGAATCCTAATTGTCTAACAACTATGCCTAGAATCCAACTCAATAGGCACATAATGGACAGGTCCTGCTAAAAGTTCCAACAACTATAAGGATGTCATGTATTAGGGGCACTTCTCATTTGCGTGCCAACACATACAAGTATTGCCTCAGCGATACATTTATCCCATCCCCAAATACAATGTCTCTGCAAGCGTATGCCTAGAATCCACTTTAATAAGTACAGTATGAGATGGATATTGGTATTTATTTCTGATTTAGTTCTTGTCCTGTAGAAAGTTTCAACATATATAAGGTTGTCCTATGTTAGTGGCATTTCTCACTCACATGTCAACATATACAAATATTTTCAACGAGAAAGTTTGCAATTTGAAGTTCACACAGAGCAAGAGGCTGCAGTTTCATATTTAATAAATGAGCACTTTGATCATAAATTTTGCGGATTAAAATTCTAAAATTCTCCTAAGAACCCTGTCCCTTCGAGATACAAGGACAAAGGAGCACATAGATAAAGGCCTATCTATATCAAGGGTATTTCGGTTATGTTCTCATGCATGCCTTCAATATTTTCCAAGTTTGTTTTGGACGACTGATCACCATTTTCCAAATTTTAAGGCCATTTCCACCACAGTAACATGAGAGACTAGAAGGTGCTATTAACTAAGACACCCAATATTAGCCAAAACCTTTGAGCTGTTGGAACAATAGCAGCAAAGGAACCTCGGGACTTTTCAAAAGTTAATGGTTTTCAAGAAGGAATCAAGAAAGGTTTACATTGTTGGGAAAAGCAAAACCTATATGCTAGAAAATACATCAATAAGGTATAGGTCATCCATTCTCGAGCTCAATGGTGAAGATGAACCATAGCAATGGCAGTTGACCTTTCATGTCCTCATAGAACTCCAAAAAGCACGTGGATGCACTTTCTGTTTATAGAATACATGTGATGAGTAAGCTGTACTTTTCCTATTTTATTGGACTGAGTGACTCAAGTTGGACTGTTAAGCCCATAGTTTCTTGTCAATGGCATCAACTGGGACTAATCATAGTACATACTACGTAACATAAAGGTCTGACGATCCACCAAAGATATTCTCTTCGACCCTGTCAGCTGGACCATAAAAGGCAAGGGAATTGGATATCACATTACATTGTTTCTTTAATTATAGGGATGGAAGAATGATTCCCATCAACAAAGTGGATACTGTATTACATTTTCTTTGAACCATCATTGACAGATGTTGCACATGACACGAACAATTCGAGTAAAGGTCCGGCGCTAATATAAGTTGCTTACACTCCTAGTAGCGAAGGAAAAGGGCTAGGTTTTTTTCGTAGCGTAGTAATAGTGGCATTCCCCTTCGCCCCAACACCAACATCGTCGATGAAAGCAAGTCTGGAAGACCAGAAATGAAACTCCAGTGGTCCCCAGCTGGATGATCACTCCAATGGGTGATTCCCATCCAACTCCGAGTTCAGATAACTTTTGAACCATGTAATGTTGCAGGACAAATATATACTATTCATTAGTACACAGCTAATACAGAGCATATCATTACACTAGGAATCCAAAATAAAAATCTGAGACTTTTGAGTAACATGCAGGGTAAATAAGAGGAAGTGAAGTTTATCAATGTAAACATTTCTAACAAACAAACAAGAAAAAAAAGAAGAAAGGATTTGAAAGTGCACACAAAAAACATACGAGGATTTCAGTCATCTTTGGAAAAGTTACTGACAAAACATAAAGGCAACCGACACGATCATCTCATTAGTGCTTTATATAAATTGAAAGCAATAATAGACACATGTCAATACTTACGTCTAAAAAGGTGATTTTCAAGACTCCCCTTTGACATGTATTCATAGACCAAGAGCCGGTGATTGTCCTCGAAGCAGTATCCAAGCAGCCTCACCAGATTGGAATGCTGGAATTGACCTAGAAAGTTCACCTCAGCCTATTCAAATGGCAAGTAAAAGTTACACAAACTCCATGAAGTTGCTTTCTTCACTTGTATTCCTAGGAATGAATATCAGTTACCAAACAATCAATTGCATGGGGAGGAAACGATTCAGCCTACATAAACGTCTATTGTAGCCAACAAAGGCCACCGATCAAAAAAACAGAAAAGAACAGCCCACCCACATCACCAATAAGAAAACAGACAGAAAATCAAAACCAATTCAAGTACAAAGATGAAGAAGGGGTTGATTTAGATTCTTACCAGCCATTCCTTATGACCTTGCAAGCCCTCATTGTTCATCTTCTTAACCGCAACAACCATACCAGATCCACTCTTCGAGCCCATGAGCCCAGAATCATCGAGCCAGCCCTTAAATACACATCCAAATCCCCCTTCTCCCAGTACACTATCGGGGCGAAAGTTTCTTGTAGCACTTCTCAACTCATTGAAAGTGAAAACCCTTATATTGGCATAAGGGAGTATCTGACCTTCTGATGCATTTTCTGATGAAACACTGTCACTGGCAGAAGACATTGTTTGCGTAGAGGTAGACGAAGACTTAACATCTCTACTACTGGACTTTGGGACCTCTGTAAAGACAGATAAAATCACAGACTTGAAAGTCCTGATTGAATTGTGATGAGACGAGCAAATAGAAGAAAACAAATTACTTGTTCTTCATATTCAAGGTCCAATTTAGAGTTTTGAATTTCAATCTAACTACAAAATGTGATGGCTTAAACCCCAGAAATCCACATGCATGATTTATTAATGAAGAAAATTCGAAACCCGAGTTGTGGTGGGGTGTGAGTGATAATGTAGATGGATGGCTTCCCAAAATCAGACATTTGAACTTCAATATCTTCAAAACACTATACCGTCTCTGATCCAACAGCTACAGCACAGTTGAAGGGAGCCCTGATTTTACACTATGATTGTATATTAAGTGATTTATTTTTCTATTTGATCATCCAATGACCATTGACAAAGATAAGATAACAGAAGCATAATTTACAGTTCCCTGCCAGACAGAAATTAGAAAAAACAAATCCCATGAACATAATCTCAACCAGATCCCCAAAAAGACATAGATTAAGCAAAGTCTCATTAAGTGATAACACTCACTACACTTACAAAGAAGAAAGAAAAATCAAGCTAATAAAACCAGACACACACGCACACATGCATGGCACGAATGCAAGCATGGGCACACACACACACAGCATATATCACACAACATCAGAACAACAGGATGAAAATCCCCAAACAACAGTATGGAAACACATGGAACGTTTCAAATGCTTAATTGAAGATGAAATTCATAATAAGTAATTTACCTTAAGATCAAATTGCAATACACAGATCAAAGACAAAATGAAACTAAATTCGAAAAAAATTACATAAAGCAGCTTAAGTCAAAATTGAACGAAAAAAACCCACTGTAATTCAAATTACCTGAAGATGGAGCACTGAACTTTACCAGTACTTCTTCCTCCTTGACAGGTTTCTCCCAACAATTACCCATCGCAACTTTAGAAATTCTCCCTCATTAAGAGAGAAAGATATAGTAGAAACCTTCTAGAGATAGAAAGAGAGGGAGATTGCAGAAACCCTAGTTCAGTTTAAGGCTTAGTTAATATTGACTCAGAAGGGCATATTCAGACACAGATAGAAAGACACCAGCTTAGCTGGGCTTTACCCAAAATAGAAATCATCTTAATTCTTTCCAATTAGGGGAGAGAGAGAGAGAGCAAATACCGAACTCATCAGCAATCAGAGACGTAAATTCGTCATAGAGGTAAAGAAGAAAGTA
This sequence comes from Amborella trichopoda, assembly GCF_054954075.1. NCBI lineage: Eukaryota > Viridiplantae > Streptophyta > Magnoliopsida > Amborellales > Amborellaceae > Amborella > Amborella trichopoda. The sequence continues at coordinate 4,066,612 of NC_142341.1, read as the reverse complement.
ATTAGCGTAGCAGAGAATCCAGGAACCCTAGCTCAGTCAGAGAGAGAGAGAGGCTGATGAGCTCTCTTCGACGCTAGAGAGAAACGAGGGTTAATCCACTGGTTCTTACACGGAGGTTAGAGAGAGAAAGGGCAGCAAGCAAATCAGTGACTCCGCTCTGAATGTCTAGAGAGAGAAAGGCGTTACGAAAATGTCGGATTTTCCTACGGTTGGTGACTCCGAGGCAGCCGTCGACTACGTCCACTCTCTCAAGAGAGAAACTCTAGAGAGAGAAAGAAATAAAAAATTACACAACATTCAGAAAAAAAAGAGAAGAACGTGAAAGCTACTCAGGAGAGAGATGAACCAGAATATAGTTTAGAGAGAGAATATGAGAAGCTCTACAGAGAGAAAGTGTGGAGAGAGATGAATAGAACATGAGAGAGAAAATGGGAACAAATTGCTGTGAATCCCCCTAAACATTTCCAGGAATAAGAGGATTCACAATGATCTCTTTTCTGACAATTTTCTGAATGACGTAAATCCCACGAAAATTTTATTATATAACAAGGTTGCCCCTGTTTGGTTTTCTTCGTCCAATCGTAATTAGTTTGTGGTCCCACGATTGAATTTAACCCAAAATATAATGTACCCACGGGATGAGAATGTCTATTTACTCCCTGGGTGAAATAAAATCATTCCTAAAATCAAATTTAGTACCCCAAATTTTTTTTGGGATGTAACCACTTCAACTCATATATTAACTTTTTTTTTTTAGTACCCCAAATTTTTTTTGTAGATGTAACCACTTCAACTCATATATTAACTTCAATAAAATAAAAATAAAAAATCTTAATTATATCTTCTATGCACTTGAAAAAAATAGATCTAAGTGTCAGAAAACTCAAATTTCAAAAGTTTTTCTCTTGAGAATAATCTTTTAGTAATTCTTATGTGGTTTCCAAAATTTTAGATTGAAAAAAATCTTCTAAGTAGGTATTTTGACTGATGGAGTAGATATAAACTATGCTCTAGATGGAGCAAAGTATACGAGCTCCCTAACTTAAATAGGTCCAATTTTTATTTGGTGTTGTAGCAAAGGTGGCAATTGTATAACGTTTACCAAGAGGTATAGAATTGACATGTCTCTTAAAACTTATCAAATATATTTTAAGATAGTATCTAATCTACACTATCTAAATAAGGAAAAACTTTATATAAGGATGCAGCCTTGTAATGTAGAACTACGGATGCACCTCAAAAATCCATCGGAAAAGGTAGTTTTAATGTTGAAATACCCATTAATTGATCATCTCGACATCCGGCATGTATGACTATGAAAAATAAAAAGATTTTAAGTCTCAGAAATAGTGCAATTTGCAACATATTATCTACACCGTCTATTTTCAAGATTTTCATATGTTTATAGATCTACATGATTTTAAGCATTTTTAAAATTTAAAATTTTATAATTAGATATAAAAATAGATTTTTAGATAATCCTAAGAACAATTTACATCAAAATTATATAACATGATAAATTTTGAAGGTGCACCTTACCTCTATAGCTACGAATGCATCCGCATATGCCAACTGCACCCTCTAAATAAAGGAAAAAGTTAATATAACGTTGCAACATTAAAATGTAGAACTACGGATGCACCTTAAAAATCCATCGAAAAATGTTATTTTAATGTTGAAAACCCATGTGATTGATCATCTCGACATCGAAATTTATGACTATGAAAAATAAAAATATTTTGAGTCTTAGAAATAGTGCATCTTACAACATATTATCTACACCATCCATTTTCAAGATTTTCATATGTTTATTGATCTACTTGATTTTAACCATTTTTGGAATTTAAAATTTTATAATTAGATATAAAAATAGATTTTGAAATAATCCTAAGAACATTTTACAGCAAAATTATATATTATGATAAAATTTGAAAGTGCACCTTAGTTGGATTGTTTAAGGTTGCAACCTTGTGGAAACTACACCCCAAAATAAAATCATCATCCAAGCCTTATCCCAATTAGATAAGATGACAAAGCCATCATATGCATTTTTACTACTTGTATTACATCTCTAACCCTTACCCTTTTAGAGCCTTCCTGTAACAATCCTAAAATTTCAAAAAAAAAAAAAAAAAAAAAAAAAAAAAAAAAAAGGAGAAAAGATGCTTTTAAATAGGTGATGGTCTGTTTGAGTATGATGGTCCTTGGGGACCATCACTATTTTCAAAAGTTTTTGCTTTTGCCTTTGACTTTGCTTTTGCTTTTGATGCCTGCCGCTCGCCACGTCCTTTAGCGGACGTGGTTTTCGTATGTTAAAAGCATACGCTTAACGCGATACTTCAGGTATGAGGTAGAGCGTAATAAAATATTATAATAATACGTTATAAGAATTTAAATAGGGGAGGTGAGCACTCCCACTCTAGAAAATTTTAAGATCTCTCTCTCTCTGGTCGAAACACCGTGAACTTCTCTCTCGAACCGAATTTTTTTATCGGAAGCTCCCTCTCAAATAATTGTGGATAAGTGACATCGTCTTTCTGAAAAATAGTCTATTTTTAATAAATAGTGATATTTCCGTCTAGGATCTTTATTTTATCAGTTTTGTGTGTAAGTGACCTCATTGTCTCGAAAAATAATCCATTCTTTTTAAAAATAAAATGAAATAATTATTTTTGCTTATTATCATGAATTTTAGGCGCGATAAATTTTATGCGCACGTGACCTCATTATCTTGAAAAATAATCTTTTGATAAAAATTGTGATATTTTATCTATGTTAGAAATTTTGAATGCTGTAAATTAGAAAATAAATTTATTTATTTTTCTTGTTTATTGTTAGAAATAAATGTGATATTTCTGCTTTTAGTAAAAAAATTGTGATATTTCCTTCTACTGTTTTGAATATTTAGACATTGAAAATTCATGTGCAAATGACTGCCTTATTATTTAAAAATTGACATTTTTGCAATTGATTATAATATTGTTGTAAAATGTTTATTTGTGAATTGATATCCCATAAATTGTGATAATTTCCGTATTCTTGAATTTCTGTAAGAGTTTTTCTATACATATTAAATTGGCAATTATGCTAGAATGCCTTTACAAACTGCTACCTTTCTAAATTTGAGCCCAAAATATTTGATTGGTTATTTTTGAAATGTTATAGAGAGTGACTGTTATTAATGGTTTAAGTGAAATTCATATTAATGATTTCAGTGATATGTTGAGTACATGATATTGCTGCTTTCGAATGTTTAAAGAGATTTAGAAATAATTTAAGTATGCAAGTGGACTCATCCGGTTCGCCGGTGAGGTATAAGTGGACCTATCTGGGACGCCGGTAGGGATTAAGTGGACTCATCCGGTACGCCGGTGAGGTATAAGTGGACCTGCAGGGATTAAGTGGACCTATCTGGGACACCGATAGGGATTAAGTGGACCCATCAAGACGCTGATGGGGTATATAGGTGACCTACTTGAGACGCCAGTAGGGTATTTTGTGAAATCCTTTGAATTATGTATTGCCGTTAAAAGTGTTATAAGCATTTCAATTACTCGGATTATACTTAATTATGCATTTATTGAAAGTGAAACTGTTGATGCATTTCTGTTAATAGATCTCATTTTGGAAAATATTGATATCTTTCAATCATGATTATTTTTAGGATTATGATGATCACTTACTGAGTAGCCAAACTCATCAAACTATGGTAAACATTTTTCAGGATAACTGCGGATTCATTTTGAGTGCTAGTCAAGATCAACCTTGGAATATACTGTTGTTGTGCTAGCTTTCTTTATTTACTTTGTAAGACCTCGCCACTGTAAATTGTCCTATCAATAGATGTATATATGTTTTGTCTGTCACATCTCAGGAATAATAGTATTGTAAATTCTTAGGGTGTGACAACTATGGTATCAGAGCAATAGGTTTAAGATCCTTAGGAAATTTAAAAAGAATGTACTTAAAAATCACATTTATTGTGTGCACAGACCGGGATAAAGTCAAGATCTAGAATAGCAGAAGCCAATATGGAAGGAACTCACAAAGCCTTGGAAAATATGGTTGCTCTAATGCAACATCAGATGGAAAACAACAATCCACCCAGGCAGTCAATTACAGGAAATGGTGGGAGCAATATCGAACAATTTAAGAAATTAAACCCACCTTTTTTTAAAGGTGCTGTAAACCCATTGGAAGCCGAGGGATGGATTATGCAATTGGAAAAAATATTCGAGGTTATGGAATGTCTTGATGATAAGAAGGTGGCCTTGGCAGTTTTTATATTAGAAGGTGAGGCACAACACTGGTGGCGAATGGCAAAAGGAGTATTGGTCAAAGAAAATAAACCCTTGACTTGGGAAGTATTTCTAGAGGCATTTAATGAAAAGTATTTCCCATATTTTATTCGAGACAAAAAAGAAATGGAATTTCCAGAATTAATCCAAGGAAATAAGACAGTAGCACAGTACGAGGCCAAGTTTACTGAATTGGCCAGGTTTGCACCACATATGATTAATAATGAGGCAAGAAAGATGAAGAAATTTGAAAGGGGTCTCAGGCCAGCTATTAGAAGCAGAATATCAGTATTGAAATTAAGAACTTATGCTGAAATAGTGGATCGTGCCCAAATTGTCGAAAAAGATTTTGAAGATTACCAAAAGACGAAAAATCAGAACAGTCATGTTAGACCTACATCATCTAATCGACAACAGTTTGAAAGGCCAAACAAGAAGCCAAGGCCCTCGCCATTTCAAAACCCAATAGAACCATGTAGAAAATGTGGGAAAATCATGGATCAAGCCCTTGTTATTGGAATACCGGAGCCTGTTTTAAATGTGGAAAATTGGGACACCAGATTAAACAATGTCCTAGCTTACAGACACAACAGCTTCCAAAACAGGGAGAGATAGCTCCAAAGCCTCAGATGAAGGGAAGAGTATTTGCGATTACCGAGCAAGACGCTCAGGCCTCAAAATCAGTGATCCAAGGTACTCTTACTATCTTCCAAAAAGTAGCTCATGTTTTGATTGATCCTGGATTTACTCATTCATTTGTGTCACAACACTTTGCATGCCACTTAAAGGTAGAACCAGAACAATTAGAATATATTATAGAGGTAGCCACACCGATGGGAGATTCAATTAACACCAATATAATGTACAAATTATGTGTAATAAAGATAGAAGAAAAGGAACTGTTGGTTGATTTAATACTCTTGAAAATTCAAGATTTTGATGTAATCTTAGGCATGGATTGGCTTTCTGCAGTCCATGCAAGTATTGATTGTTATAAGAAAATTGTTACCTTTAGTATTCCGAATCAACCAGTATTTTACTTCAATGGTGTCAAAGAAGACTCCCTATCATATTTAATCTCTTGTATTCGAACTAATCGCCTCCTTCGAAAAGGATGTCAAGGTTTTTTTGCCTATATCAAAGAAGATAGGAATGAAGAAATAAATTTGGATACCACTCCGGTTATCCGAGAATTTCCCGACGTTTTTCCTGAAGAATTGCCAGGATTACCGCCGGACAGGGAAATTGAATTCTCCATTGAATTAGTGTCAGGGGTAGCACCAATTTCTAAGGCACCTTACAGAATGGCTCCTACAGAACTTAAGAACTGAAACAACAATTGGAAGAATTATTAAATAAAGGTTTTATCAGGCCCAGTGCGTCACCTTGGGGTGCTCCAGTACTGTTTGTCAAAAAGAGATATGGGACTATGAGATTGTGTATTGATTATAGACAGTTGAACCAAGTGACAGTGAAAAATAAGTATCCATTACCTAGAATTGATGATTTATTTGATCAATTACAAGGATCACAAGTGTTTTAAAAAATTGATCTTAGATATGGATACCATCAGCTTAAGATTAAAAGTGAAGATGTACTCAAGACAGCTTTCAAAACAAGGTATGGCCATTATGAATTTTTAGTCATGCCTTTTGGATTAACCAATGCACCAGCTGCATTTATGGATTTGATGAATCGGATCTTTAAGCCCTTTTTGGATAAATTTATTGTGGTATTCATCGATGATATTTTAATTTATTCCAAGAATCAGAAGGAACATGAGCAGCATGTAAAAATGGTATTGCAAATATTAAGAGAAAAGAAATTGTATGCCAAACTTAGTAAATGTGAGTTTTGGCTTGAACAAGTGACATTTTTAGGACATGTCATATCAAAAGAAGGTCTATCAGTTGATCCTTCAAAGGTTGAAGCCGTTGTTAATTGGAAACAACCAAGTAATGTGACTGAAGTTCGAAGCTTTTTAGGATTGACAGGATATTACAGAAAATTTGTAGAAGGATTTTCTCGAATCGCAACCCCATTGACTCGATTGACACAGAAAAATGTCAAATTTGAATGGACAAGTGAATGTGAGGAGAGTTTTCAAGAACTAAAAGTTCGGTTAACTTCAGCACCTATTTTAACTATTCTTGAGGGGAGTGGGGGATTTGTTATTTATAGTGATGCTTCATATAAAGGTTTGGGCTGTGTATTAATGCAATATGGAAAAGTAGTGGCATATGCATCCAGACAGTTGAAAGAATATGAGAAAAAATATCCAATTCATGATTTGGAGCTAGCCGCAATAGTATTCGCTTTGAAAATATGGAGGCATTATCTATATGGTGAGCAATTCGTAATATACACGGATCATAAGAGTTTGAAATACCTTTTCTCTCAGAAGGATTTAAATATGCGGCAGATAAGATGGATGGATTTCTTAAAAGATTATGATTGTACAATCCATTATCATTCAGGAAAAGCTAACGTTGTGGCCGATGCTCTAAGTAGAAAATCTACGGGAGTCTTAACTCATCTAATGATCCAAGAAATGCGATTGTTAGAGGAAATAGTGGATTGGCATCCAACTCCGTCCATTAATGGTGTGGTAAGTATGATTGCCAATATTAAGGCGGAACCCCAATTAATCCAACAGATTCGATTGGCACAAAAGAAAGACCCTCAGCTTATAACAATTATAAAAGAGGTGACGCAAGGAAAGAGAGATGAATTCTCTATATGTAGTGAGGATTTGCTAAGATTCAAAGGTCGGGTTTATGTCCCAAATGATGAGAGTGTAAAGAAAGCTATCTTAGAAGAAGCACATCATTCTCGTTATACAATACATCCTGGAAGTATTAAAATGTATCAGGACCTGAAGAAAACCTTTTGGTGGAATAATATGAAAAAAGAGGTAGCACTATTTGTGTCTAAATGCCTAACATGCCAGCAAGTAAAAGCTGAATATCAAAGGCCTGCTGGGTTGTTGCAGCCTCTACCCGTGGCAGAATGGAAGTGGGAGCCCATCTCTATGGATTTTGTCTTTGGCTTGCCTAGAACAAATTCAGGACATGTTAGCATTTGGGTCATTGTGGATCGGTTGACCAAAGCTGCCCACTTTCTACCGATTCGCACGACGTACACTTTGGATCGACTGGCTCAGTTGTACATTAAGGAAATAGTGCGATTGCATGGAGTTCTTGTCAGTATTGTATCGGACAGGGATACTCGGTTTACTTCTAAATTTTGGGCTGGACTACAGTCAGCCATGGGGACGAGACTCACCTTTAGTACTGCCTTTCACCCCCAAACTGATGGACAATCGAAGAGGACCATCCAAATCTTAGAAGATATGCGGAGGGCCTGTGTTATTGACCTTACAGGAAGCTGGGATGACCATTTACCCCTGATTGAGTTTGCTTATAATAATAGCTTCCAAGCCAGTATTCAGATGGCACCATATGAAGCCCTGTATGGAAGGAAATGCAGGTCACCCATATGTTGGGACGAGGTTGGTGAAAGAAAGCTTTTGGGGCCAGAAATTGTCCAGATAACCACAGATAAAATAGCATTAATTCGTGAAAGGCTCAGGACAGCTCAGTGTCGGCAAAAGAGTTATGCCGATAACCGAAGGAGAGATCTTGAATTTGAGGAAAGTGATTGAGTTTTCCTAAAAATCTCACCAATAAAGGGCATTATAAGATTCGGTAAGAAAGGAAAGTTGAGCCCACGTTACATCGGACCATTTGAAATCCTGGAAAGAATCGGAGGTGTCGCTTATAGACTTGCCTTACCACCCGAATTGGCAAATGTCCATCATGTCTTTCATGTATCTTCTCTACGAAAATATCAGCCCGACCCGTCCCATATCTTAAAATATGAACATTTACCGATCAGGAAGGACCTATCCTTCATTGAGCAGCCAATTTTGATACTGGATAGAAGGGTGCAAGTGTTGCGTAACAAGGAGATTCCTTTAGTCCGTGTATTATGGCAGTACCATTCAAGAGAAGAGTCGACTTGGGAACGAGAAGACGAAATCAGAGAAAAATACCCCTATCTTTTTCAGTAATCAGGCACACAAATTTAGAGGACTAAATTTCTTTAAGGGGAAAGAATGTAACAATCCTAAAATTTCAAGAAAAAAAAAAAAAAAAGGAGAAAAGATGCTTTTAAATAGGTGATGGTCTGTTTGAGTATGATGGTCCTTGGGGACCATCATTATTTTCAAAAGTTTTTGCCTTTGCCTTTGCCTTTGCTTTTGCTTTTGCTTTTGCTGCCTGCTTCTTGCTGCCTGCTGCTCGCCACATCCTTTAGCGGACGTAGTTTTCGTATGTTAAAAGCAGACGCTTAACGCGACACCTCAGGTATGAGGTAGAGCGTAATAAAATATTATAATAATACGTTATAAGAATTTAAATAGGGGACGTGAGCACTCACACTCTAGAAAATTTTAAGATCTCTCTCTCTCTGGTCGAAACACCGTGAACTTCTCTCTCGAACCGAATTTTTTTATCGGAAGCTCCCTCTCAAATAATTGTGGGTAAGTGACATCGTCTTTCTGAAAAATAGTCTATTTTTAATAAATAGTGATATTTCCGTCTAGGATCTTTATTTTATCAGTTTTGTGTGTAAGTGACCTCATTGTCTCGAAAAATAATCCATTCTTTTTAAAAATAAAATGAAATAATTATTTCTGCTTATTATCATGAATTTTAGGCGAGATAAATTTTACGCGCACGTGACCTCATTATCTTGAAAAATAATCTTTTGATAAAAATTGTGATATTTTATCTATGTTAGAAATTTTGAATGCTGTAAATTAGAAAAATAAATTTATTTATTTTTCTTGTTTATTGTTAGAAATAAATGTGATATTTCTGCTTTTAGTAAAAAAATTGTGATATTTCCTTCTACTGTTTTGAATATTTAGACATTGAAAAATTCATGTGCAAATGACTGCCTTATTATTTAAAAATTGACATTTTTACAATTGATTATAATATTGTTGTGAAATGTTTATTTGTGAATTGATATTCCATAAATTGTGATAATTTCCGTATTCTTGAATTTCTGTAAGAGTTTTTCTATACATATTAAATTGGCAATTATGCTAGAATGCCTTTACAAACTGCTACCTTTCTAAATTTGAGCCCAAAATATTTGATTGGTTATTTTTGAAATGTTATAGAGAGTGACTGTTATTAATGGTTTAAGTGAAATTCATATTAATGATTTCAGTGATATGTTGAGTACATGATATTGCTGCTTTCGAATGTTTAAAGAGATTTAGAAATAATTTAAGTATGCAAGTGGACTCATCCGGTTCGCCGGTGAGGTATAAGTGGACCTATCTGGGACGCCGGTAGGGATTAAGTGGACTCATCCGGTACGCCGGTGAGGTATAAGTGGACCTATCTGGGACGCCGATAGGGATTAAGTGGACCCATCAGGACGCTGATGGGGTATATAGGTGACTTACTTGGGACGCCAGTAGGGTATTTTGTGAAATCCTTTGAATTATGTACTGCCGTTAAAAGTGTTATAAGCATTTCAATTACTCGGATTATACTTAATTATACATTTATTGAAAGTGAAACTGTTGATGCATTTCTGTTAATAGATCTCATTTTGGAAAATATTGATATCTTTCAATCATGATTATTTTTAGGCTTATGATGATCACTTACTGAGTAGCCAAACTCATCAAACTATGGTAAACATTTTTCAGGATAACTGCGGATTCATTTTGAGTGCTAGTCAAGATCAACCTTGGAAGATACTGTTGTTGTGCTAGCTTTCTTTATTTACTTTGTAAGACCTCGCCACTGTAAATTTGTCCTATCAATAGATGTATATATGTTTTGTCCGTCACATCTCAGGAATAATAGTATTGTAAATTCTTGGGGTGTGACACTTCCACTTGAACCAAATTGCACTTTCTAACTGGTGTTCTATTAGGTCTACATTGCACATGGCCAGCCAACCTAAAGCCATTGTCAATATTGTTTATCCATTGAAGTCATACCTTAGTTCTCTCATATATGTTCATTTTCAATTCTATCATTTCTTGCCATGCCATTCACCCATATCAACATCTTCATCTCAACTACGCTTAACACTCCGTTCCATAAAAAGCATGGCTGGTCTTATAGTTGTCCTATATAAATTACCCTTCAGTCTCAATGATATGCTACGATCATATAAAACTCCAAATGCACATCTCTACTTACCTCATCCAGCTCTAATTTTATATGCGACATCTTATTAATCTCTCCATTCTCCTAGATTTTCAACCTTAGATGTGAAAAACAATATCTTTTAGTATTTAGTGACCTTCAATCTTAACTACTTCCTCGTTTTTACTCCTGTTATTATTAAACTTTCACTCCATATATTACGTCTTAGTCCAGCTAATTTTAAAACCTTTAGACTCTAGGGCATCATTCCAACGTTTTAACTTTGTGTTAATGCCGCCTTTAGTCTTATCGATCAAAACTATATTATCGATGTACAACATATACTACGATACCTCATCTAACTAGTCAACTTGTCTATAATTTAAACAAAGAGATATAAGCTCATTGTCAACAAAAACTCACTTATCTCTCTACTAGTTGTCTGTACACTAGTTAGCACTCCCTCGAACACATCTCTCACTATGTCAATATATCCTCTAATAATTCTTTTCTTTTCCAACAACCACCAAATGAATTCTTCAGGTAACGTATCAATTTTTTTTTTAATTTATAAAAACCATGTAGAGGTCTTTTCCTTTTGGTCTGAACTTTTCGATCGATTGCCTAAGTAAAAAAAATGGCTTCAATCAGTGGTTTAAAAAAACGGATCGGTGGCCCGGATCGGCCACCCCAAAAACGCATCCGGATCGGTGAATCGGCGATCCAGATCGAGAATCGGCCGAATCGGATGGATTAAGCATTAAAAAAATCTTAAAAAATTATTAAAATTCATTCTAAATGTTGTTTTTTAGGAATCCAATAAGAAATCGAGGTACTACGTTATTAATTTTTATTTTTTCATTAATATGTGAATATTGAGATGTTTTTTCTCTGTATGAACTTATTTTGACTATTAAATTTACATCACACGAAAGAAAAATCATAAAATTATCATGGATGAAATATATAATCATAGATGGACTATAATAAAGAATTATTTTAATCGATAAAAAATGGCCACCAAAATCTCGAATTGGTGAATAACATTATATACTAAAATTGATCTTGTTGGTTTATATTTTATAATTATTTTATTATACAAATAATAACAAATTCAACATCTTATTTTTTTACAATAAATATTTGTTGTGACATTTTATAATTATTTTATTATACAAATAATAACAAATTCAACTTCTTATTTTTTTTAAATAAATATTTGTTGTGAAGGAATAATGACACCTGGGCAAGAATTGATCCCAAGACATTCAGCACACTAAAGTAATGCTCTGACCACCACATTAAATATTAACTTGTGATATAAAGAGATCACTCAATACTTATATCATATTTCTTTTTGAGCTATTACCTTGGTGCAATTGTCCCACATCGAATTTACAAAACAATTTTGGTAAGAATAAATAGTTTTTTGCTACCAAAGCCAGTCGCTCGCGAAACGCACTCCCATTGTAACTCGAAAATTTACAAAAATACCCCTTGTGACTCATGACGGGCAAGTCATGACGTCAACCGGGCTAGTCGTGACGTCATCTAGCGATTCTGTACTGTACAGAATCGTCACAGAAACCGGGCGAGTCATAACCTCAATCGGGCGAGTCGTGACGTCATTACCGATTCACTGTACAGAATCTGGCAATTCTCGGTTTTACAAAAGAATCGACACGAGATGACTGATTCCTGATTCGAATCGGCCGATTTCGTGCCGACTCGACGATTTTTAAACCACTGGCTTCAATACTTCACCTTCTTGGCATAAAACCAACTTCACCTTCCTGGCATAAAACCGATCTGATTTTTTTTATCTACACATTTCATGCCTTATAGGTGATTTAATTGCTTATAAATCTACCCGGGCTGAATAGTTTTTTTTACTTTTAATTTCATATTTAGGGGAAAATTAATTTGCATGCCCGCACAAGACTTTCCGCACCGGAATTGCACGTTTCTGCATAAATTTGAGGTGCAGATTGTTTTAAGGTTGATGCTTTACACAAACGTCCCCCTCCCCTCATAAGAAGGCACAAAAAAGTAATGCAAATAAGGAAACTTTCACTTACAAAAAATTGAGAACGACGATAAAGAGTACGAACTCCTAGTCAAATTTGAGAGAAATTTGGGCCAAAAACTTATTTTTGGACTGAAAATTTTGGAAAAGCGTAAATCAATGGCAACCTTCTTTCTTCTTTTTTTTTCTTTTTTTTTTTAAAAAAAAAATTTTGTATAAAATTGATTTTTATTGGTGATTTTTTTGTTTTTTTTCCATTTTTTTGAGGGAGGGGCACCAGCATTGTAGGAATAAAAAGAAAAGGAAAACAACCAGCTTGTTTTCAACGACCTTGGAGGTCATCGATGACCCTTTCTATATCAAAGTTTGTGGGGTCCACTAACACACAAAAAAGAAAAGAAAAAGTTGTGGGACCAATTATTATCTTTTTTTTTTTTTTTAAAAAAAAGAGCATGTATTCTATGCTCCCTTGTGAGCATGGTGCTCCCTCAGTGGAACACCTACTTGTGACATTTATTTTTCAGTCTGAATTTTTGGGAACTATCCAAGAATCACTAGATGATTATTATCAGAGGAAAAAAATATGAAATTTGAGTTTTTTAACAGTTAGATCCAGTGTAGAAAAAATCGGGCGTTCAAATTCTAACCATCAGATTAGGTCGGAACTGGCTGGTTCTGATTTCAGTTGGTTTGGTGAATCGAGTGAACCGGCCGGTTTACCGGTTAGTACCAAGTAACCGTTTCGAACCCCATATGCCCGGTTAACCGTTCTCATTCAAATTTTCCAACACTGCTTAGATCTCACCTTTTAAAAATTAGTCACTCTTTGTTCAATATTGAGACATTATTTTTTTCAAGTGCATAAAGGATCCAATTAGGAAACTTTTTCTAATGAAAATATTACATCACCAAATTTTAGTTTATAGAAAATTAGTCATAAAATAGGGTACCTGAGGGAGTAAATAGGCAGAAAACTCGTGCAGGATTATAAGATCTGTTGGGTTTTAGAAAAGTTGTGGGGTCGATATATTTCAATTTGAGGAGGTGGCATGTTTGTTGAGATGGGACTCCAAAGTCAACAACAAAGTTTCAGTTTCAAATATCGAATATTTTACCTAGGGAGAATACCCACTTTTGTATCACTGGATGGAATTTCCGTGCAATAAAGAATACACTTTTAAGTGTTATAGTAAATATATCGAAGCATATGGGGTGGATTCTATCTTTGGCGATTAACCTCATGGCTTGAGGGTTATGGTGAAAGGGGCATATTGTTGGATGTTGGAAGTTAAAAATAACCCAATTTAAAAATTTTCAGAAAGCAAAAAGAGAAAAAAGAAAAAAAAAAAAGAAAAATAAAATAAGAGTGAAAAAATTAAAAATAAGAAAAATAAACATGTGATGGTGCTCGACATGGATATGAATGTCGAAAACTATTTTTAGATTCAATATATCTATGGGTGTGGTTTTTATAAGGTCGCAACTTTAAACAATCCAATTAAGGTGGAAAGAATTCTTAGAATTATCTTATAATTTATTTTTACCTCTAATTATAAAATTTTAAACTTAGAAAATGGTTAAAATCAAGTAGAACTATAAATATATGAAAATCTTGAAAATAGACGGTCTAGATAATGTGTTGCATGATGCACTATTTTTTCGACTCAAAATCTTTTTTTTTTTTTTTTTAAATATTCATACATCTCAATGTCGAGATGAACAATTAGACGGTTTTCCAACATTAAAACAAGCTTTTTTGATAGATTTTTTAAGTGTATCTTCATTTCTACATTTTAAGATTACAGCCTTATATAAGCTTTTTCCTATATCTATATACCATTTAAGCAAAGAAAAAGTTTATATATAAGGTTGCAACCTTAAAATATAGTCACAAATGCATCTAAAAAATCCATTGAAAATATAGTCACAAATGTATCTCAAAAATCCATCGGAAAAGGTTTTTTTACTGTTGAAAAACCCTGTAATTGATCATATCGACATCGAGATATATGAAGATAAAAAAAAAAAAACAAAAATTTTGAGTCCCAAAAATAGTACATCTTGTAATACATTATCCAGACTGTCCATTTTGAAGATTTCATATGTTTATAGATCTAGTTGATTTTAAGTATTTTTGGAGTTTAAAATTTTATAATTAGATATAAAAATATATTTTCAAATAATCTTAAGAATTTTTTACACAAAAATTACATATTATGATAAAATTTGAAGGTCCGCCTTAATTGGATTGTTTAAGGTTGTAACCTTATAGAATCACACCTTTTAAAAAAATAAAAAATTGAGATTTTATGTGACATTAAATACTTTTATAACAATGGTTTAAGACAAAAGCTAAAAAGAAGTCTTTGTAGTTTTGAAGCATTGCACAAAGTGTTTCTTAGTATGTCAGACATACACAAACATGCATGTCAAAATCATAAACAACACCGCCAGTTTCAAAACATGGATTGTAGGTAGATCATTCACCTACAAATGCGGGTCGGATGTTTGGATCGGTAAAAAAAAAGAAAAGAAAATGGCCATTTTATGGTTGGCCAACTACGTCGCGGCAAAGTTATTTGAATTTGATGGCATGTTCCCTTCAGCGACTTAGACATAAAGGCAATGAGAGTCAAATGTTTCCTATGAAAACACAAGCACAAACCTAGATGATTGAGGGGAGAAAGGGCAGCTGCCTATTAAAATAAGTAACGCCTCACCTCATAATTCATTGGAAATTGCAATTTAAGTATTGAAAAACTTTTACATAGATCATCCCTGCTTCAACATTATGGTGGTGAAAAAAGAGAGAACAATATTGTATATTTCAACAAATTCTCTAGACCGTCCATTTCATCCTAAAATAAGTACTAAGTACTAAAATATCCGCAATATCTTTACATTTTCTTAATTTGAAAATTTATTGTCGGTGTTGAAAATTGATTTTAAAACCATTATAGAGATTTGTTAGAGGTGAGGATTTATTTGGTTTTTATAAAGCCTATGCCTTATAGAAACTTCGTCCTATTTTCATAGCTTTATGAACGTGGTAACATAAAATTGGCAAGAGTCCTCTTGGAAGTTTGAGTAACGGCGCACAAAGCAAAGCAATTGTCACTCGCCATAAGAGATTCAAAGTAGGGTGTTTTTCCTTGGTTTGCTATGAGAGAGAGAGAGAGCGTTTGTTTAGACTTGTTGAATAGAGAGATAGTCTCTAATTTTGTTCCTAGAGGTAATTGCCATGATTATTTAGACCGGATCAAATTTGCGGTTCAAATGGTTGGATTGCTGATTGGTGCATTGGTTGGTTTGATTCATTAATAAAAATTGACTTTGCTTTCGATCGTAATAACATTAGTATGAGATTGTATGCAATGAGACAATTTACCTTTGGTATAGGAAAGTCACAATTATTTATAACCACCCATTTTGAAATCTAATAGCTTGGCGTGCCACAAAGTTCGAAAAAATTTCTTTTGAAGCTTGAGCTTTGTCAATGAAATAAATTTAGCCACCCAATTTCACATTCAAAGGTCAAGATTAATTGTGACCACCTTATACCAAAGGTAAATGGTCTCATTATATATTTTCCCTATAAGTTTGAGCTTTGTCAATGAAATAAATGCAGCCACCCAATTTTACATCCAAAGGTCAAGATTAATTGTGATCACCTTGTATCAAAGGTAAATGGTCTCATTATATATATATATATATATATATATATATATATATATATATATATATATATAGGAAAAATATATAGAAAAAAGCTGGGGTTAGCCCACTAGCTCATATGAACATATGAGCCCAACGGCCCAGATTGAATTTGAGATGATCTGATGATCACGGATGTCCCGCAGTGCTTGAATTTTTTTTTTTTACAAATCCAAATCATTTGAAATTTTAGACGTGCGTTCATAAAAAATAGGTGAACCTTTAAAAAATATCAAAAAAATATTTTACATAAAATAAATTAACCAAAATACCCCTGAAAAGTTTTGAGGGGTATTTTGGTCATTTTGCTTTTCACGAATAAATTTTTTTATATTTTATTAGGTGCACCTTGATGAGAAAAACACGCGCCTAAAATTTCAAGTGATTTGGATTTGTAGAAAAATAAAATAAAATTCAAGCACTATCAAACATCCGTGATCGTCAGATTGGCCTATATTTAATATGGGCCGTTGAGCTCATATGAGCTAATAAGCTAACCACAGTTTTTTCTATATATATATATATATATATATATATATATATATATATATATATATATATATATATATATATATATATATATACAAATTGAGTGATTTGGATTTGTAAAAAAAAAATGAAAATTTAAATACGAATTGAGATTGTAACTGTCAAATCCGCCCAGATTAAATTTTGGCCATTGGCTGACACTGTAAGAGTCAGCTCGTGGGCTGAAAGAATCCACTCTCATATATATATATGAGTAATGATCATATAAAACCCTCCTACACCCATGTGTGTGAGACCCCAAATGATCACTATTAAATTTGGCATAGATCTCTAAAAAAGTAAAGTCCCACACTCATGTGATAACTTTTCTAGAGATCTGTGCCAAATTTAATGGCGATCATTTGGAGTCCTACACACATAGATATGGGAGGGTCTCATAGATCATTACTTATATATATATATATATAAAGAAAATATATAATGAGGCCATTTATTTTTAGTACAAAAAGGTCAATCATTTTTGTCCATCAAATTTTCAATCTGATGGTTGTAAGTGTACTTGTGACTAATCTCAAAGCCCAACAACTTTTTTTTTGAACTTGTAATATACCCTAAGTCATCCAATCGGACATCTAATGGCTAGGGTTACTTGTGATTTCTTTGTACTAACGATAAATAGTCTCATATATATATATATATATATATATATATATATATATATATATATATATATATATATATATATATATATATGTGTGTGTGTGTGTGTGTGCGTGTGTGTGAGGAATTGTCTATAATGAGATTATTTACCTTTGGTATAAGGTGGTCAAATTGATATTAACCATTGGATGTAAAATTGGGTGACTATAGGGAAATGTCGATCCATTAGCTTATAGCTACATATGAGCCCAACGGTCCAGCTTGAATCTGGGCGGATCCGACGATGATGATTGAAATTTGTATTTGAATTTTAATTTTTTTCCATCAATCCAAATCACTTGAAATTTTGAACGTATGTTCTTTAAAAATAAGATAATCTAATAAAATATTAAAAAAATAATTTATAAAAAAAAATTGATTAAAATACCCCCAAAAAATTAGGGGTATTTTGGTCAATTTATATTTTACGAATTGCTTTTTTTAATATTTTTATTAAGTACACATTGATGAGAAGAATAAACATCTAAAATTTCATATGATTTGAATTTGTAAAAATAAAATAAAATTAAAATATGAAAAGATATCGTATCCATCAGATTGACTCAAATTGAATCTAAACCATGGGGCTTAAATATAACTGTGAGCTAGTAAGCCTGTGCTAACATTTCCTATATATATATTTTTTATGTATGTGTATTCATAAAAAATAAGGGAATCTTCAAAAAATATAAAAAAATATTTTACATGAAAAAAATTGATCAAAATACCCTCGAAATTATTAGGGGCTATTTTGGACAATTTTGTTTTTACGGATAATTTTTTTATATATTTTTATTAAATGCGCTTCATTAAGATGTACATACCCTTCAAATTTCAAATCATTCTGATTTATAAAAATAAAAAATAAAAAATAAAACACTACTGGACAATCGTGAATACGCGATGAACTGTTCATTTTCACCTATAAACGTTAAGAAGACTTTTCCATATATATATATATATATGGAATTTCCTTCATGTCTTCTAGCTAAAAATTTATGATATTTGTTCTAACCCTGAGGTTCAGATTTCCTTCTTCTCCCATGTCGACCGAGAGGCCCATGATGCAACTAATCGTTTAGCCGAACACAAAATTTCCTTATCCGCTTTGTCTGTGTCCAATGTCTTGATTCCAAATGTATAATCTAATAATATTTCCAATTTCATTCAAGCTTTGAATGATGGAGGGAATTCAAAGCGATCCACGGAATAAATTAGAGTTAAATAAATACAAGGTCTTAGTTTTCTCAGGTACTCTCTACCAAGAGAGACCCCACATACGATCCAATGACCCACTCAATAAATAAAGGAAAATAACCAAGAAATTTTCTAGTTTCCTCAGCCCCTCTTTCTCTCTCTTGAAGGAAAACAAACAAAGAACCTTTTCTTTATTCAAAGAAACCAAACAGGAAATACTTCCAGTTTTTTCAGCCCCTCCAAAAACTCCCGAATGTGAAAGGCACTTTGAAACTAAACGATAATAAACATCGTTTTATCTCTCCCTCTCTCTGCTTTGTTAGTCAATCCACACTTTATCCCTACCAATACTTCGTTAGCCCAAACCACACGTTAGGCAAAACAAGCCATTAAAGTGTCACTTTGAAGGGACCACCTACATTACTCTCTGTGTCGGCCACTTTCAGATAAGAGGGCAGAGAGGTTGTAATGTTTTTCATTTGGGTGGGCATTGATAGCTTCCCCATCTGACGATGCGAGGAAGTACTCCTGACTAACTTGAAAGCGATCGGTCCAGACCGGCCCTGATAAACCACTGAACCCACCACCCCACAACACCCTCACATCCAGCCAATGATCTGAAATCAAATGGACGGTTCTGATTCAAGAGCAATGAGCAAACACAAGAAAAACCACAGTTCTACATTGCCCCCTTCCCGGAGACAGCATCCGTCATACAAATAAACAAAGCTCTCTTCCCCCTCACCCCCACCTTCATATCACAAAAAAATAGTTCCTCAAACGTCCATAACAGTCCATAAGCTGAAATCAAACTTTACCCATTGTTATCCATTCATCCTCTTCTCTCTCTCTCTCTCTCTCTCTCTCTCTCTCTCTCGCAACACAAAGATAGAAAGCGGTATCCTCTCTCTCTCTCTCTCAACACAAAGATAGAAAGCGGCATCCTCTCTCTCTCACACACACAACACAGATAGAAAGCGGCATCCTTTCCATAAATACACAAGGCTTTCATGACAACCCCCTCTATATCACACAAGAAAGTGCACAAAACAAAACAATGAACAATCCACAAACTGAAAGCCAAACCACCCCAACACCAGAATCTCTCTCTCTCTCTCTGAACCCTTCACCTAGTTCCTTGCGTGGCACTACTACTATTCCTCTCTGATTCCCCAGGCATTCCAAGCACCTCCGGCGATATCTCCCAACTCCCGCTCTTCCGCCCCCAACTCGACCTCCTTGGGTGCATCACCCCCCTCCCCTCCAACCCCTCAGCCCCGTCCTTCTCCTCCTGTGGCTCACTACTCAATCGCCCCTCGAAATCTGCCATGTTCCCACCCATGTCCCTCCATGAGGCCTTAGCCCCCATTTCCAAGTCTCCACCCACTGTTGCCCTTCCCATGTTTGGGCTCACGAAGCCTGCAGGCCCAACACGGGCCTGGCCCAAACCCAGGCCTGTAGACCCTTCCTCTTCAGGTACCCTTGCCCTAAACTTGTTTTTCGAGGGGGTCATCTCTGAGAAGAATATTTCTTTGAAGTTGTTGACCACACCAAGGTTGTAGGGGTTCGCCCTTCGGTCGTATCGATATCTGAAGTTCTCATAAGTTGTCTGCAATAGGAAAAGAGAGAAGCATCTGATGTTATTAGGTATGTTTGATTGTTCTTGTAGACTATGAGAAATTGACAGATTATACTCGAATACTAGAATACCGCTAGTTTTTGAAGGAGTTTAATCAGAAGTAGAAAACTGAGACAAAGTAACCCATTAACAAATTCTCTCTCTCTCTCTCTCTCTCTCTCTCTCTCTCTCTCTCTCTCTCTCTCTCTCTCTCTCGCACACACATATATCTTAAAGGGTAGGATGATGCTTGGTCAGTCCTTGAAAGAAGAAATGTAAATTCATAAATCTCTCAGAAGAAGGGGAATATTCTGGTATTAGATAAATGACAGTGATGCAACTTCTTTTGAAAGAGTATGATAAAGATCAGGACCTTAGCTGTGCCTTCATTTTTAAGATATTGAAATCAGAAGAAAATTTGAAGGGCATGAAAGCTGGAAAGCTGCACTCACCTGGTTTGTGCTGATGAGATAGAGATGAAAGACTGTGAGACCCCCCACGAACCAGACGGAGATAAAAGTATATATAATCAGAACGATTGAAGCTGGGGTCTTGATCAAAGCTTTCCAGACTGAGGTATTCTCAAAATCCATGATCCTCTTAATATATAGACAACAGAATGCAAATACGTATATGCATAGTAGAGTTGTTGAGAACACAAACATGAAGAAGAACCGGTAATTTCGCTGCATCCATATGACACGAATAATGACAGTATAAAAAAAAAAGTATAGATAGCATTACAAATGACAGAAACGAGTGAGAAAAGAATATGCTTGCAGCAGCTTATGGTATCCTATAGTTAGAAGGGTACAGTAGTCATACTAAGAAAGAGTGAAGCAATTTCGTACATAATTTATCATTAGGGGTTCTTTGGCCATTATTTATTACAGAATGAAAATCTCATCTTACAATTTCATGAAAATACCACATCCCCCACCACCCCCCTCCCCAAAAAAAAAAATTAATATGAAGAAATTCGTCCCATAGCTTTTCTAGTATTTTTTTAACAAGAAAATAACAAGTTATAAATTTATAAAAACACTGATGTCTCAAAAACTGAATTTGATAAATGTAAAGAGACAAATCTTTGTAAAACAAATCCTTTCTTGTTTTGAAGTTTCTAAATTTTTAAGCCTATCGTTATATTTTTTTCCCCTTTTCTATAATAACCCTGTGAATTCCCCAAGAAAAGCTAGTTTTTTAATGTTTCCCAAGAAATCACCCAGCTGAGAAATTCCCGAGAACTGAGGAGATGATTAAATGGAAAACAGATCTATGTATCCAAAAAGACTAATGGAGGTCACACCATTTTTAACCTAATCATGAGTATAGTCATTTTATAAAGAGAAGCAGGTAAGCAGAAGAGAACAAAAAGGTTAAAAGGGTATTTCATAATGGTCTTGAAAGGGAAAATAGGAAGGAAAAGTGTGATTCATATGGTCATGATAAAAAGTCGTAAAGATTATTATAAATTTGTCATTCTATAAATGGATTGGTCAGTGGAGGAAGAGTGGGGTGAAGATTGAACTAATGTCATGTGCAGTGGGAGCCACTCACCCTCCATCACTGTAAAATATTGATGGGACATCGATAACCCCTATAACCATGCTCCTATCACGACCATATTAATTATAACATACTTCCGCAACAAGAAATTCATCATTCCAGCCATTAAGACTATCAAAAGTAACATCAAAAGTGGAACTTACGGCAAAGCACAAAATATTTGGTGCTTAAATACATAGTACTGAAACTTATAGCAATAGTATAGTCATGAAAATACTTCTTGTAGTCACAATCAGCCACCATAGATTGCTAGAAAATACAACATTCCAAATCAATACATGCTTCCACCTATTCATAACACTCAAATACATGCACATGACCAAGAATCTACGCCCCAAACCGGTGCATGCTCAACAAACTCATAAGACTCTTTTACACTGACATGCATATGCACAAGCTCAACCTTACCTTCCCAATGCATTGGCCAACCCAAGGGCAATGGTGGTCAAATCGTTCAACGCAGTTATTGCAGATAGAACAGTGGGAACAACGAGGGGGTCGGTATAGCATGCAAGTATCACAGTACTTGATCTTCACACTGATCCCATTCACAACCACATCTTTCATTCGAGGTAAGCGCAATTGAGGAGTTTGGCCACCCCCAACTTCTATACTTCCATCAAAGCCTTCTGGTTCTGGGGGATGGGCATTTCGAGGGATAATGCCAGGATCTCTACCAGATGTGAGAAGAAGAAGAGATAAGACCTGAGTAGTGAGAAACATTAAGAATTTCAAGAACCCCAAAAACAAGATATATTTTGTAAAAAATATCCATAGCAAAAGGTAGCATACTGCATCTAATAGAACAAAATATCTCTTTTGATTGCTCGAGATATGAATCCAAATTTTCAGTAAAATCACAAGACTCACACGTACGGCATCGAAGATAAACATTTATATATCTGATTATCCACAAATTTGTAAACATCATCACAGGCTGATCATAACCAGTATTACTTCTTTCATAATTGAAAATATATTTCAATTTGAGAATTGAAATACAGTACTATAAAAGAGTGTAGATACTATGCTCCTGCAGGAGGATTGGTTAGAAGACCTACTTGGGAGGACTTTTTCGATCTAATATTTTGGGAACCACCTAAAAATATGAGATGATCATTGTCAAAAAGGAAAAATTTGAATTTTGAGTTTTCTAACACTGAGATCTCACCCTCTAACAATTGGAAGATATCTATTCAATCTTGAGACACTACTTTTTTCAAGTGCATAGAGGGTGCAATTGGGATTTTTTATTTTTATTTTTATCGAGGTTAGTCTATGTGTTGAAGAGATTACATCCCCATAATTCAGGTCCTAAAATTAATCGTAGATGGGGTTTAACCCTAGAGAGTAAATGGGCAGTATACTCCTGCAGGAATATATAATCTATTGGCACTATAAAATATTAAAATGTGGTTTTGCGGATCAACATCTGGGAAGACAAAACTGACATTCAATTGCTTGGCACACATGAGCCAAAATTCCACCATTGAGATTTGTCATAAACTAGCAGCAGTGCCGTATGTAGATATCAATATATTGGCATGTATTGCCAATGTTGCAGATATTCTGTAGTTCATCTCCTGGATGGTCGTTTCAAAGGAAGCAAATACCATCTTCGCACAAAATTTTGCGTAAATAATTTCTATTTGTTGACAAACAGGTATTGCTTACAAACCGATTGAATTTGAGTTTTATCGCTTTCAGCTTCTCCTTGAAGGTCAACAAGAAAAAACCCAAAACCCTTGGGAGGTTGATCAGACTTCTCCAAGACTCCACCTTTGTCTCTGATAGGAGCTCTGATAGGAGCACTGATGAAATGTGATCAACTACACAGAGAAATACACCTACAAGAAATGCAGGCTTCAATACGAATGGAGAACATTGATTTGGCAAATGTGTGAATCCAAATGTGAATAAAGGGATGCAATCTTTGAAACTATGGCAAAACGAAAAACCAGTCCTTGCCTGGACAACATAGGAGTTCTTCAAGCAAAGCTAGTAATTTTTTAGGAGACTGGTATTAGCCGTAACACACACGAGTATATGAACATATGCATGAAGGCGCACATATCCTTCTATATGACACCCCGCAACAACCCAAACCCCCCCCCCCCCCCCCTTCTTGCGGGCCGGGCCCAAAAAAACCCTTTCAATCTGTACCCCTGTAGATCCACATTGTTCACAGCCTTCTCCTCATTCCACATAATTATCTTCCCCTACACATCTCCCATATCATCTCCTCCTTGTCACCATAAGTTCTACAAGCTTAACTTCTCTTTTCAATTACTAAAATTCAATTTAGAATCATCTCTTATCCTGTATGCCTCATTGCCTCTCCATCACCTCCTCCCAGGCCATCAGTCTTCATTCTTTTTTTTTCCTTCTTTCCAGTACCATTCTTCACTTTTTGTTCCCCAATGAGATATGAATTGGATACAACCAGAGACCATTTCTGTGGGTTTCTTTACCGCTCAATTAGGTGAAATCCATAACTTACTGTCTTTTTATTGGCAATCAATATATCATTTTTATCTTTTTAGGAATATCAAAAGACAGTAAGAATGTGTTTAAATGAAACGTGCTTAAAAAGCCACCCTGCTTCTTTCCTTTTTTTTTAATTTATGTAAACCATTGAAGTCACTTCTAACAATACAGTTCTCACTTTTAAGAATTTCCCATGATGTCTCGGACAATGTTGAAATGAGCAAAACTGCGCAACTCTTTCTTTTTATTGGTAATAAAACTGTGTAAACTTTTTACAAGAAAAGCAAAAGCATTGCCAACTTTCAGAAAATGATCAGAATCAAGGGAAGTGCGTATATGTGCCGGACACACTTTTTGGTTTCGAAAATCCTTTTTTGGTTTTGATAACCAGGGTTTCCTTGGCAGGCAATATTCCTTTATCTTTCAATTTTTGAATGTTACAGTTCTTACCCTAACATTTAGAAAGAAAACATTTGACTTCGCATTTTTGTGGATGAGCATGGTACATGATTAATATCAAAACGTTCTCTTAAAAGAAATTTCTTCAATGTGAATTTTGTAAGATTCCAGCATGTAAGATGAAAAAGAATCAATCTATAATGTTTGCAAGGTTATATTTGATATGGTTTTCATATTCAATATCATCAATAAATGCTTCTTTTAGATGAATAAGTATCCACTCTCATTTCCCAATAGCATCCATTACTTACCTTATTTACCTCCATAGTGACTGAATCAGATTATACTTACCCTTGACTTACCTAATCACAACGAATAAGCAGCTACGGATAGACAAAGAGTGAATGGGGGAGGAGTAGGACTTCATATAGCAAATGCTTCTAAAATAGTATTAGGAAATAAAGGCAGTGTAATTAACATCTCCCACTTTTTTGAAAATTTACAAGTCTTGCTAATCCCAAAAAGAAGAAGAATTAAAAATCCACCTGTTATGCTTATCAAGACAATGATATCCACCTGATGGACACAATACGTGAAGGTTTTACTATTTTAAGTTTATCCTTGCATTGTTGAGGCAAAAATCATGCTACAATGAGTGCAAACTGGCAAATATAAGCATCAAAGCCTCAAAGTCAATATGTTTTTAATATTCATAAATTTTAAGTCCAAAGTTCAAAGTCAATATGTTTTTTAATATTCATAAATTTTAAGTCCAAAGTTCAAACTTCAAAGGCTACTTGCAATGTAAAAGCTCAGTGCGCACACGCACATATACTTGCATGGCTATCTAGAAATGTATGTTTTATGAAGCCCCTACAAAAGCTAATGATACTTAAACCAACAAACACTGATAGAAAAAACCAAAATATAATTAGAACACCAGGAAATCACCATTATCAAATTTTTTAATGAATAATCACCTCTATAATATTCCCAGAAGATTAGGGAAATCTCATTTGTGTGTGACTAGAGCCCAACGAAAAATAATTGATAATTCTAAAAGAGTAAGAGTCGGTAGGAAACTCACGTATACTGTGTAGGCTACAACAATCACCATTATAGATATTCCAAGGTGATGAGAGAAATCATCCATTAGTTTTCTTGCTACAAATACACAGAAAACTATGACAGGGGCAGCTATAAGAAATATGGTTAGCAGCAAGGATCTGTAATCTGGTCCAAATATAAACCTTCCTTGAAGAAAAAATACCTGTAAAAGAGAGACATATTTGAATACGATAAATCAGAGATGTAAGACAGCTGACATTCAAAAGGCACCAGTAACGTATGACCTGGTATCTAAAAGGCCCATCAATAGGTATGAGGGATCAACCAAATGGTAACAACAACGAAACATATGAAAGAGAGAACCATTTGATTGACAATCACATGCTGGAAAGACAAATACAAATGCATTTGCAGAATAGTATTAAAAGCAACGAAATGAGCAAAAGAATTTGAATTTTTTGTAACATTAGAAAACCTTACATCTTAGATGCCTGGTATGAAGAAATATTTCGGTTAAATCTCCTTAAAGGATTATTGAACCATGCAAAGTGAAAACAAGTCAACAAATCTAAAACTAATAAACCTAGTAAGGAACATTCAATCCACCAATTGCCGGCCATTGACCATATATTTCTACAACTAAAAGGATGGTTTACAAGCATAGCTTCAGACTCCCAAATGCAATAAATATAACATTTCGTCAAACATTGTCTAGCAAGTATTTGCATGTTTACTCATCCGAGGAGCCAAAATGAGTTCTTAATATCACTATGTATCATAACCACAAGGTTAAACCCAACAAAGGGAATCAACAGTTAAATCCACAGGAATACAACATATAAAAGTGAGAGGAAAGTACTAAAGGTTCGGAAAGTGAAGACCTTAATTCAATGGGACATTTTGTGTGACACTCAAAAAACTTGGTCCATATACACAAAAGAATAAACCAGCTATCTTCGAAAACACTCTAGAGAATATTTGGGAATTTCGAATCTTTTTCACAAGAATTTGTTTCTGTGCCTGGCCAAGACTACAATATATCAGAAGTTCTGCATCCAAATGCTAGTCATCAGAAGCATATTTTTGGATTTAATTTTGGTAAATTGGCTGAGAATAGATCTTTATCAATCCTCTACGAAATTTGAAGTCAGATATTAGCTGAAATTCACAAGTTTCCGTTTTCATGAAAGGAATACTAATCAGGGGAAGCAAATAGTAACCAATAATTTGTCCACAATTCAAAATTTTAGGCATTGTCCCCAAAACACTCCACTATCACCTTCAGTCCATCCCATATTCTTGATACAAGAAGAGATATTTTGGCACTAGGGATGAACGATGACTTACAGTCCTTTATTATTACTACCTTTCTTCAAATAAAGATAAATACAACAAGGTGCACAAAGAAGATAAAAAACAAAATTGATGAATTAAAACAAGGACGTATAGAGCTCCATTATAGAGAATCTTTACCAACCCATGATCTAGCAAGAAAATCAACCACTTCACTTCTCTATGAGGCTAAAGATATGGAAAAAGGACACCAACAGACTAATGCTAGGAATGTGGACATTCTTCATGACATCCGCTAGTCTACAAAGGAATGATGTCTCTTTGCAAACTACCAAACAAAACTAAGGAAGTCCTTCTCAACCATCAACAGTCCCCTACAGGACAAAAGAATATAGCCTAAGGTTGATTGGAAGGGCCTTGGCCTCAATATTTGTGAAGGACCAAGTTGCCAAAGCAGATATTATCAAAGTTAAGTTCAATGTAGCCTTTGGGGGGGAACACAAAAAGGCATGGGATGAAAGAACTGATAAGTGTAAGACCGTCCACTACAAACCTCCAGTCACTGACAACGTCCAGAACTCTGATCTCGCAGAAATCCTCTCAAATTAGAATCCAAGTATCTCATTATATTGCAAAAATATTCCTATAAAGATCATGTCATTCCTTACCTTGCAAATAAATCCCAGAGACTAAAACCTCCAAAGAGGGAAGTTTTCGAGCCAAAAGGAACCCATTAGAAATAACCAAGTACTAATAAGTTTGGAAATTGAACCTCACATCATCTAATGGACATCAAAAATGTCAAAACAAGAACATCATCCTTTTCCAGTGAAGGATGCTACCAAAATCAAGAGAGTGCAAGAACGAATTCTGAAATTTCTCCCTATTTACACCAAATCTTATAATGCAAATACAAGCAATAAGAAAGACCCATTCCCATAACTTTTATGAATGGGAAGTTTGCCCCTTTCCTTAAATAAATATTCACCATAATCCATCGACTTTTGCAACTCAAATAAATAACCAATAAATGCTATAACAGGATCAGCTCTTTTTCTTTGATAGCTGCTAATTCAGGATCACTTCAAACATGTGGGTTAATCCAAATCAATGAAGAATGAAGTACCATTAGGGCTTCAATTGATAAAAAGAACAATGAAACTACAATTAAGAACATCCAATCATGAACCAATTCCATACCTCACAAAATTTACAGTTAGTATTGGTACAGTAAGAGAACAATGGAAAGGTATCGATGATCCAACGATAACCAAAGAGGCAAAGAACTTTCTCAGATTTTATGATGAACAAGCTCAATCCGAACATGAATTGATACAGAAAGTCCACAAAATTCAGCAAGCAATGACTCCAACAATAGAAATAACAGCTTCTCCAAACAAATAATATTGAACCAACAGGTTCAACTCAATCACTGCAAGGTCCAAGAAGAAAAGGGTTTGAAATGGCAAAACTTATCGAGCTAGGGAATTGATTTCCCTCAAAAGTTGATCATAACCGATATCAGAGCACTAAACCACCAAGCTATTGGTTCAAATCCAAGCTAAAATACCCAAAAGAAAGCAAAGATTCCCATTTCCAAATCCTTGGATCAAACCCCATCATAAAAGAGGATCACAAAACTAAAACAAAACTTGCTCATCAAGAATAATACACTATTAGAAGAAGATAAAGAGATTAAATCACTTGAATAAACTAACCCTAAATCATGAATACAAGTATATGTAGAAGATAAAAAAGAGAGTCTTAACTCACATTGCTCCCTTTCCATGTCTGATAAATCCGTGGAGCTGCCATGTTCCCAGACCCTCTTGCATCAGAACACTTAGGAGGCGGAACAACATACATTTCTCTCTCTAAAATCGAGCTTAGAGCCAAGAACTTCAATAAATGCAGAAAGCGAGAGACAGTTTAGAGAGAGAAACAATATTCCCTTTGTGGAATCAATGCTTCTACCCCGACTACCATGACTTTTCAGAGATCCCGCGAAAAAGGAGAAATTTCGTCGAGATCACAACGCATGACGATCAAAAGAACAATTCACTGAAAGCCATCTCCACTTTATTGTGGAGCTCAAAAGAACCCTAAAAAAATGCGAGACCTTCCCTTTTCTCCTCATTCCAGGTAACTCCTCTCTCTCTCTCTCTCTCTCTACTTCTCTCTCTTTTGCTTCTTCTCTCTCTTCTCTTATTCCCCTTTCTCTCTCTCCTCGACTGTCTCTGTCCTCTCTGTTTTTAAGAGCATGGCTGCGACACGTGGCGGGATCTTATTTGTGGGGATCAAAGGCTAAAGTGAACTAATTGTGTAGGTCAGAGAAGACTCTTTACAAATCTGTTTTGAAAGTAACCCCATTCAAAGCCTAGAATTACGGTAATGTCCTCAAGATTGAGAATATGACTAATGAAGAATGAAATGCTTATATGATTGGAAATTTGGAAAGGTGTAGTTTTGCATAAGGTTGCAACCGTAAACAATTCAATCAAAGCGTATCTCATAATTTTATCATAAATGTATTTTTGATATAAAAAATTATTAAAATGGTTTAAAAATTTATTTTTATAATTATAAAATTTTATATTTTAAAAATGATTCAAATCAAATAGATCTATAAACACACAAATTTTTTTAAAATGGAGTGTCTAAATAATACGTTACAAAATACACTATTTAGTGGACTCAAAATATTTTATCTTTTCATATTCATACATCTCGATGTCGAGATGATTTATTAGAAGATTTAATAACGTCTAAACAACCTTCTATGAAAGATTTTTGAGGTGTACCTTTAATTCTATAATTTAAAGTTACAACCTTTTATAAATTTTTTCCATTTGAAAATAACCATTATTTTAAAAAGCGATATTATTAGGTTAGGAAATGAAAGCAGCCTTTATTTGACTAAATAAAACATTAATTTGATTGGGAGGTAGACCGGCTTGCGACGAAAGAAGGGATGTTCGCTTGTGAAAAAATCAAGAATTGGCGTCATCAGAATAGTACAAGTGGCACACCTGTGTCCGGAGATAGGAGGCTGCTTGCAACCGTCGCTAGAAAAACAAAGTATTAAAGAAGCCTCAAATGCATACGGTCAAGTGATTTAAGAAACGGATCGGTGACCTAGATCAGGCACCCAAAAATTGGTTCGAATCGGTGAATTGGTAGTTTATTGTGTGGAAAAAAATAGTGAATCGAACGAAAACCACATGAAAAAATAGTAAATTGGTAAAAAACCGGTTCAAATCGGTAAATCAACGGTCTGGATTGTTATTTTATTGTAAAGATTCGTCGTTTCACTATGTAAAACTGCATGTTTCCTTCTAAACGCGATCATTTTCTTATATATACGTAGAACATAACGGGCTGACCAATTTTGGGCGTCAGGCTGACTGGACGATTCCCTACTAACTATTTTTTAAATCATTGATACAGACATGAGCATTTCATAGTAGGTTCACTAATAGGGCTATAAGTTTCATCGAAATCAGTACCATCCATTTGGCTATAATCCTCTGTCACAGTCTTGCTTTAAACCTTTCAATATAACCGTCGGCTTCCATCTTTGTTTTGAACACCTATCTTGATCCAAAAACACTCATATTAGGATCACGAGGAATTAGATCTTAGGTGTCATTGTGATGCAAAGTTAAGATCTCTTCTTTCATAGCTGCTCGCAGAGAGGCAATGGGTTGGGTCGGGTCGGATTCAGATCTAGATTTCACAAGACCTAGATCCAAAAATATAGTTTAGGACCTAGACCCACACCCTATCGGACCTGATCAAAAAATTAAAAAATATTTATTTATTTATCAATATTTTAATATGTTTCATATATTGAGAATAAAAAAATATTACGGACCTAGACCCAGACCCAAATATTGTTTGGGTCCAAAATTCGGACTTAAACCTAATCTGTCAGGTTCAATTTTTGGTCCTATACCCAGACCCGATGGGGTCTATACCTTAGGTCCCAAGTTAGGTCCGGGTCTATTGCCACCCTTACCAATGACGACTATTTAATGCATACCGAATAGCTTGGGGCTCTCAAATATGCGAGCAATTAAGAGTAAACAAGGCCATAATGAAGAGCACGGAAGTTTCATGGTTGAAGAGCCATAAAAGGGACATATTTATAAGCAGTCTATTAACTAAGGGAAAAGTTTATAAGCAGTATATTAACTACCGGAAAAGTTTATATAAGGTTTAAAATGTAGAATTATATATGCACCTCAAAAATCTATAAGAAAGGTTCTTTTAATGTTGAAAAACCCTCTATTTATACATCTCGACATCAAGATGTATGAATATATATATAAAAAAAAGTTTTTGAGTCTAAAAAATGGTGCATCTTGCAACACATTATCTAGACCGTCCATTTTGAAGATTTTCATATGTTTATAGATCTCCTTAATTTTAACTATTTTTGGAGTTTAAAATTTTCTAATTAGATATGAAAATAGATTTTAAGATAATCCTAAGAATTTTTGCCAACAAAATTATATGTTATGATAAAATTTGGAGGTATGCCTTAATTGGATCGTTTAAGGTTGCAACCTTATAGAAACCGCACCCATTAATTAAAGAGTGTGGTTTCTATAAGGTTGTAACTTTAAACAATCCAATTAAAGCGCAAGTCCAAATTTTATCATAATATGTAATTTAGGTGTTAAATTTTTTTAGGATTATCTAAAGTCTATTTTTATATCTAATTATAAAATTTTAAACTCTAATAATGGTTAAAATCAAGTAGATCTATAAACATATGAAAATCTTGAAAATGGATGATTCAGATAATGTGTTGCAAGATGTACAATTTTTAGGACTCAATTTTTTTTTTTTTCATATTCATACATGTCGAGATGATCAATTAGAAGGTTTTCAACATTAAAACAACCTTTCTAGATGGATTTTTGAGGTGCATCTTTTAAAGTTGCAACCTTTTATGAACTTTTTCCTTAACTAAATAAACTGCAATAGCAAAAGCCTCAACCCATAAATGCTTGGGTACCCCCACTTTTGACCATCATGGTTAGACCCAATTTAACAATATGTCGATATTTTCGTTCAGCCACTCTATTTTGTTTTGGTGTATAGGGACACCCAATTTAACAATATGTCGATATGTTTGTTCAACCACTCCATTTCGTTTTGGTGTGTAGGCACATGAAATTTGGCAATGAATACCAAAGATATTCAAATGGACTAAAACGTTTGTGGAGGAAAATTCTTCTCCTCCATCACATTGTAATATCTTAATTTTTCTTTTCAAATGAATCTCAACCGTTCTTTGGAAACTCAAAAAGCACCTGAAAAATTCAAATTTTATTTTCAAAGGATAAAATCAAGTGAGACGAG
The DNA here is from genome assembly GCF_054954075.1 of Amborella trichopoda. Classification (NCBI taxonomy): domain Eukaryota; kingdom Viridiplantae; phylum Streptophyta; class Magnoliopsida; order Amborellales; family Amborellaceae; genus Amborella; species Amborella trichopoda. The sequence continues at coordinate 4,034,206 of NC_142341.1, read as the reverse complement.
TACAATCATCCACAAAATTCACATAATAACGCCAAAGATCATAGTGAATTTTAAACAAAGGGCTAGCACACTTCTTTTCATTAGTAGGAAAAGGGAGACGACAACTATGTTCCATTTGACAACTATTCCATCTATTTATAACAATGAACTTGTCCAAAAAAACGAGTACTTTGGTCGGGTCAATTTTTTGAACACAACTTTAAAATATAAAAAATTTAATGTTTTTAACTATAGATGGCCGAGTTCCATGACTCGGAAGCTGCGAACACTTGTTCTCCTTTCTGCAAAAGGCATACAAGCAGCACTTCCTACTCCCGGTTGCCATTATCATTCATGTCTTCTGATCCTTAATCACGAATTTATGCAATGTGAATTAAAAAATACGAGAGTTAGTTAGTCTCAGTAAATTCATGTCTTTTGATCCTTGATCACAAATTTATGCAATGTGAATTAAAAAATACGAGAGCTAGTTAGTCTCAGTAAATTGACTAATAGAAATAAGATTTTTCTCAATGTTAGGCACAGGCAACCCATCTTTTAGTTCTACATTTAGTCATGGACATTGAGGGCCTGTTTGGGTACATAGGGTTTAAGGCATAGATTTCTAATATCTTGGATTTTACCAAAATCCACCTTTTGGATTGCTTAATGACAAGGATACTTAAAATCAGGAACATCAAAATCATAGAAATAAGGCTTACTTTTCCATGATTTCATTTCCACACTAAAACCTGTTTTTTGTGCATTTCTAAGGCCATGGATTTCACTCACCCGCTCCCTTGACCCAAAACATAGGGAACATTTCATGGGTACGAAAATTTTAGAGAGAGAAAATACCTAAATTTTTTAAAGAGAGAAAAAAAATTTAGATAGAGAAAGTACCTAAATTTTTTAAATAGAGAAACTATCTCAAATTTTAACTTTTAGAGAGAAAGTATATTAAAATTTTTAGATAGAAAGTATGTTAAATATTTAGAAAGAGAAAGTATATTAAAGTTTTAGAGAGAGAAACAATCTCAAATTTTAAGTTTTAGAGAGAAACTATCATATTTTAGATAGAGAAAGTACATGCAAATTTTTAGAGAGAGAAACTATCTCAATTTTTTAGAGAGAGAAACTATTTCAAAACTATTAGAGAGAGATACAATCTCGTATTTTAATTTTAGAGAGAGAAACTATATAAAATATTAAATTTTAGAGAGAGAAAGTATTCTTAAATTTTTAGAGAGATTATAATAAATTTTCGAAAGAGAAATTGTCAAAAAAAATTTAGAGAGAGAAATATCTCATTTTTCAGAGAGAGAAACTATCTCGAATTTTGAGTTTTAGAGAGAAACTATCTCGAACATTTTCATCGACGCGTGAGGCACCCCTCGCTTGAGCACGTGTACGGCGGGCTAGGCTCGATATCTTTTTGTGAGCATAACTCGTTTGGGACATGCAACGGTCATCTAACCGGGGAAGAAAATGAGAGTTGTTTAATAACTTTTTGTGAATATAGCTCGTATGGGACATCCAACGGTCATGTAGCCATTGAAGAAAAATAGCCTTGTGATAGTAGCCGTCGAGATTAAAGGGTGTGCATGTTACTTGTGACTCTTGGTGGTGCATATAATCACTCATTAAGTAAATAGGTAGCCTCTAGGAGCTCTATAATAAGGGTCATTCTTCCCATATGAAAATTGACTTTTGCAACACTCTCAACACACCTTTCTCTATGAAATTCTAGGGACCATAAGAGTGAACCCATCTCTCTCTACTTGTTTTTCTTTCTTTCTCTCTCTAAACAACCTAAGATTCTGGTGTCTAATATGGACTTCCATCTCGGGTGCATAGAGCTTTGAAGCATGACATCTCTATTTTCCCATATCCCGATAACAAGTTGCCCTTCTTTTGCACATCTATTACAGTATCAAAGGGGAGAAAATATCGTCTTCAGATAGCGCTCTTACGTACTTGAAAACAGGAAGGATTCAAGCTTCAATTTTTCTGAAATTGTACAACTTTTTGCCCCTACTTCACCCAAATGATTTCCAACATGGAGGCTAATATAATTCATCTACTCATGAAAGAAATAAAGAAAAGATTGTTTTTTGTTATTATTATTATTTTTTTAGAAAATGCTATAATTTATGTAAGGGAAAAGTTTATATAAGGTTGCAATCTTAAAATGTAGAATTACAGATGCACCTCAAAAATCTATCAAAAAGGTTGTTTCAATGTTGAAAAATCCTCTATTTGATCATCTCGACATCGAGATGTATGAATATATATAAAAAAAAGTTATTGAGTCTCAGAAATAGTGCATCGTGCAACACATTATCTAAGCCGTCCATTTTCAAGATTTTCATATGTTTATAGATCTCCTTGATTTTAACTATTTTTGAAGTTTAAAATTTTCTAATTAGATATGAAAATAGATTTTAAGATAATCCTAAGAATTTTTTACAACAAAACGTATTATGATGACCGCCCGAAAATAGATTTTAAGATAATCCTAATAATTTTTTACAACAAAATTACATGTTATGATAAGCACCCGGTTAAATTCCATAACAAGAAGGGGAGCAAATATCTTCTTCAGTTAGCCCGGTTAAATTCCATAACAATCCAATTAAAGTTGTAATTCTTGACAAGAAGGGGAACAAATATCGTCTTCAATTAGCCCGGTTCTAACTGCCCGGTTAGCACGGTTAAATTGGATTCAGCCACTGACCAATTCCAGTTTTGGTGAACCGACAGTGTATTTTTTAAAAAAATATTAAATTTTTTTTATAAAATCCCAAAGTATAAGGGATTCTTTTGGAATGTATTTTTTTTTTATCATTTTGGCCAATAGTTTTGAAAATGTTTTGGCATTTTTCAATATTTTTTAAAATTTTAAAAATACCCATGGGCACAAATCATTCTTTACAATCTATTTTTCATTAATTTTTCAACTTCATTTGGATGTGTTATGTTTAATCATTCTTTAAATATATTTTTTATATTGTATTAGATTTTTATTTTATATTTTTTTTCATGTTTTTTAACACTTTTTTTATCGTTCCAGAATTGCCTAGTTAGGGCAGTTGAAATGACTGGTTTACGGGTTAGACCAATTGAACTGCTTCCAGCTCCATGTCCGGTAAACCGTTCCGGTTCATTTTTCCTATATTTCTTGAGGGTGCTTCTTCCGGTATATGGCCCTCATTAGATGATGGGGCATAATGTTGAAAATTAATTTCTTGGGTGTCATTATGAGATTCTTCCTTTTCTTTAATCTCATTTTTTACACCTCTTGTCAACACGAATGACTCGTCAACATGCACATCTCGGCTTGTAATTATCTTTCAGGCACTTGGATCCTATAACCACTGTCCTTTCACACATTTGCTATATCCAACAAAGTGCATTTATTTGATTTTAGTTCAATCTTATCTCTTTGGCAACTATGAATGAAAATATAAGCATCACAACAAAAAATCTTTAAATTGGAATAATTACAAGGAATTCGAGACCACATCACTTGGGGTGTTTTCTCCCTTGAAGCTGCCGAAGGTGATTGATTGATGAGATAACAAGCCGTCTTCAACGCTTCGACTCATAGCTTTTGTTCCTATCTGGCATTGCGTAACATTCTTCTAGCTCGCTCTATTAAAGTGCGATTCATCATTTCCACAAGAACATTTTGTTGAGGAGAGTAAACCGTGGTGAAATACCTCTTGATTCCTTGATTGTTACAAAATTTTGTAATCTCATCGAAATTGTACTCCTTTCCATTGTCGATTCGAAATTTCTTGATGTGGCGCCTCGTACTCTTCTCAACTTCAACCATAAAATGCTTAAAGGCAAAAAATGCATTACTCTTTAATTTAAGAGTGAACACTCAATCTTTTCTTGAGAAGTCATCTATAAAATAAATAAAATACAATGCACCACCATATGACATTATGGGTGATGGCTCCCATAAATCCGAGTGAACATAGTCAAGTATTCCCTTGTTTGTATAGTTTTCGGCTTTGAAAATTCGTCTATGTTATTTTCCATAGACACAATGCTCATAAAATTCGGATTCTCCTAATTTTATTGGGGGAATTAACTTCATATTCATCAAAATCTTCATACCTATTTCATTCAAGTAGTCAAACCTCCAATTCCATAAGCTTAGTGGGATATCATTATTCTCCACTACCGAATTTGCGACATCATAAACAATGAGCTTCTCGATAACTTATACAAGTTTTCAACTCTAACACCCTTTATTATAATAAGAGCACCCTTAGATACTTTGAGAACTCCCCCTTGTCAGGTGAATTTATATCCATTGGAATCTAATAAAGAAAGAGAAATTCAATTTTTCTTCAAGTCCGACATATGTTGAATATGCTTGCGTGTACGAATATTTCCATCATACATCATTAATTTCACCATGTCAATCCCAAACATTCTACTACTTGTGTTGTTTTCCATCAACACAGAACCACCATCACATGATTTATATGAACTAAACTATGCACATATGATGTCTAGCACCACTATCCAAAATCCAATATTGATGGAATTTAGGATTGCAACCCATGACATAAACTTCTTTTTCAATAAAATCAGATTTAGATTCTTCCACTTGATTTACCTCATTTTTTGACTCATTGGTTTCCCTTGTTTTTTCGATTTTTTGTCATTTCTTTTTTTGTACAATTTTCTTCATATGTTTACTTCACCACATCCCCAACAAACAAACTTGTTTTCTCGGCCTTTAGACTTTGATAGACTTTTCGACTTAGATCTTGAAGAATTTCGAGAAGAATTACCTCTCTCACTCTAACGACCCCTTTTTGAAAAGTGAACTTCTGATTTCGATTCTCCAATAGATGCCTGTTTGCAGAGTTTATCGATAAGCAAAGTACTACTCACCATAGTAAATTTTCTTTAGTGCAATTTAATGTTGTCACTAAATTATCATAAGATTTTGATAAAGTACATAACAATATTACCGCCTTGTCCTCATCTTTCATTTTTTCACCAACACTATCAAGTTTACAAATAATGTTATTGAAAGTGTTCAAATGATCGGAAATTTGTGTCCCCTCTTTAATCCTTAAACTAAACAATTTTCTCTTTAATAGAATACGGTTGGTAAGAGATTTGTTTTAAAAAACACCTTTCAATTTCTCCCACAACCCTCTTTTCGTCTGCTTTCCCACTATATTGAACAAAACTTTATTTACTAGGAGCAATCGAATTGTAGCCATAGCCTTAAGGTCCATTTCCTCTTAATCCTCATTACTCATAGACTCCAGATTCATTTTATTTTTGAGGAATGTTTTGTATAGTCCTTGTTGGACCAAAAGATCATGAACTTGAATTTTCCATATCTCAAAATCATTTTTTCCATTAAATTTCTCCAACTCAAACAGATTACACTCCATTTTTCTAAATATATTGCACAAAACTTAATGCTCGGATACCACTTGTTGGAGATTTGAATACTTGAAACTCCAATTCAACCGATCACCGAATATTATACACTTAAAATTGAATATATAAATTCGATAATCCAATAATAAGTTCAACAGATCGTGTGTGATAATTTAAGAAAATAAATTAGAGATGGAAATATAATTATGAAAGAAAATTAGAGAGACAAACCACAACACGAATTTAATGTGGTTGACCCCGTAGGCTACGTCCACTGGCAAGTCAACAAGTAATTATACTATCGAAAGGGAAATTTACAAAATGGGGTACAATGTTACCTAGGAGAAAACTGGTGAAATCCATCATCCTAATACTTTCATTTTAATCACCCAAAACCATGAGTTTCAATGACTTGAGCATCACAAGCGCATGCAATTTCTCCAAAAAATTCGACAATAAATCCTTCAACTCATTCCCTTCCCCATGTAACCAAAAGAGCCCTAACATTTTTCTAAAGAGAGAGAAGAGTAAAACCCAAGAAGAATGAATCGTCCCTCCAAAGGCCCTTTTTTTTTAGCTTTTATACAAGTCACATTTTGTGTAACAAAAAAGCCCCCAAATAAATGGGCAAAATACAAACGGACCCATAAGGTGATTTTTCTATCACCATTAACACCTTGGGAGCAAAATGGGTACGACGAACTAATAACATATCAAAGAAAGAGTCAAGGTGTCTAAGAGAAATACGTAGCAGGCTAATTTCTCCGTAGTGGCTAGTTCCCGTGAGGGCTTGGGGGAGGATTTGGTCGGAGTTGGTAGTGTGGCAGCATCCCCAACTAGATACTTAGTGCGGCTGGAGGTTAGGCGACAACAACAGTTGAAAGGCTCGACTGTAACTGATGAGGATGTCGGCAATTCTGATGGTACAAACAAAGGCAAGGAGGTAGTTAATATTGAACTCTAGTTCGGATGGCATCCCAAATTTGGCCAGTAATGGCTGTTCTTCACGGTCTGATGAAAGTGGTTAGTTGGAATGCACGCGGTTTGGGGAAGCAAGATGAAAACATGAGATCTTGATGATGGTCACAAAGCTAAAGCTTGAAATTTTGCTCTTTCAGGAAACAAAATTTGCGAGACCGACAGTTAGTTTAATTAAGAGGTATGGGATTTTGGGCCGGTGGCCTTTGTTGGTGTTGATTTAGTTGGGGCGTATGGTGGTCTATGGTCTCTGTGGGATCCAACTTGTTTTAAACTTATTGATAATTTTTTTGGTAATAGATTTTGTCTGGTGGTTTTGGAGGGGTTGTTTGATGGGTTTAGATGGTTCTGTGGCAATGTATATAGTCCTAATGCTAATATGTTGAAAAAAAACTTTATGATTGCTCTATCTTATGTTATCGAAGTTGTTAATTTGTCTTTTTGTATGGGGGTGGCTATAATATGATAAGGTTGCCTGTTGAAATATCATCTCATACATCTCTTAAAGCTTTTTATTGATTTTATTTTGAGACATCAATTAATTGATTTGTCAATTAATGGGTTGCATTACACTTGGTCTAATAATAGTATTGATAATCTTCTTTGAATATTGATCCATTTTTTATCTCTAATAAATGAGAGAAGCACTTTCCTTTGGTTTGTGTGGTATCTTTTACTAAGTTACCTATCAAATCATGTTCCCTTATGTTTATTTACTGATAACTATCAGTTCGGACCAAAACCTTTTCGGTTAGATCTTGTGTGGTTAGAAGAGAGGGAGGTTTTTGAATTAATTACACAGACTTGGCAAAACTCCATTATTATTGGGTGGAATGGATCTTGGGTACATAAAAAACTAATCAATATTAAGAATAAGTTAATCCAATGGAAAAATGATACAAAATTTCAAGTAAAACAGAAGATTGAGGAGACAATGCTTAATTTGGATGTCGTTGATAATCAGATTTAGATAGGTGGGGGTTTGGCGAGAGACCTTCATGAGGAGGAGGCAATGTTGCTATGCTCTCTCCATGAGACATTGCGAACAAAAGAGATTTATTGGAGGCAGTGTTCAAGAGTGAAGTGGTTGAAAGAAGGAGACTTGAACACTAAGTTTTTTCATGCCATTACAAATTCTAGAAAAAGGCAAAATGATATATTAGGAATATGTTTTGAGGGGGTGTTGGAAGATGATTGAATGACGTGGGAGATGAAATTAGTTAACCATTTTCAGAAGCTTTTTACCAAAGATTTGACACCTAAACTGAATGGTTTTCATGTAGCCGACCCCAATTAATTGGGAAAGGCTAAAATGATGATGACGATGATGATGACCTAATCTGAATGGTTTGAATTTTACAAGGCTGAACCTAGACGAGGCAAGTTTGTTGGAAACTTGGGCAGTAGAAGATGAGGTTAAAGCGCACTGTCTATTCTTTAGCTGGGGATAAAGCCCCAGGTCCTGATGGATATCCTATGAGATTGTTTTCAGCAATTTTGGGGATAGGTGAAGATGGATTTAATGATGATGGTTAATGAGTTCTTATCAAGAGGAGTTTTAAGTAAAGCGATAGACTCAACTTATGCGGCTCTAATCCCAAAAAAAAGGCATCATTTCTGATATATCAGATATCCGCCCAATTAGTTTGTTCACGAGTTTATACAAAATAATTACAAAATTATTAGAAGAGCCTAAAGAGGATATTGCATAAAGTAGTTACGGGGCCACAGACAACATTTATTAAGGGAAGGATAATTACTGATGGGGTCTTTATTGCGCAGGAGTGTATTTATTCTAGAAGTCTAAAGGAGGAACCAGGTGTATTGCAAAAATTAGATCTGAAAAATGTGTATGATTGAGTAGATTGGGATGTTCTTTTAGAAATTCTTATATGGGGGAAAATGGTGTTATTGGATTAGTGGTTGCTTATCAAGTACACATTTTTCTATATTAATGGAAGGAAGTCTAAAAGGTTTTTTAAGGCTACTAGGGGACCATTTGTCTCCGTTTCTTTTTACTTTAATGGTGGAGGATTTTAGTCGCTGTATTGGGAATGTGGTTAATAGGTACATATTCAATGGGTTTAAAGTAACATCAAATAACCAGCAAATCACTCATATGCAATACGCAGATGATACCCTTCTCTTCTATGATGCATCTGTGGATCAAGTTTTTAATATTGGATGGATGTTGTTATGCTGTGAAGTGGGTTTGGGAATGAAGGTTAATTTTGATAAAACCTCAATCATAGGTGTAGCATGTGGGAGTGATGTGGTGACAAACTTACAAGTAGAGGAAGAGTCATAACCAACATTTGCATATTATGTAAGGAAGAGAGTGATGAGAATGGAGACCATTTATTTCTGTGCTGCTCGTTTTCTTATGATGTTTTGTGTTGGTTCTTCAATAAAGTGGATATTGTTGTGTTGATGCCTCAAAGCCATATTCAAATCATTGAGCAGATATTTGTAGATGGGCTGCCCACTGTTGAGAATTTAATTTTTTAGATTGGGAGGGCAGTTGTTTTATGGGAGATCTGGCTAGAGAGATATATGCGTATTTTTTAGGGTATGGCTTTGAAAGGAGATCGCTCAAAAGAATGATAGAAAATACTCTTTGGAATTGGTTTTTGATCACTAAAGAGGGTTTTGGAGTAAATAAGGTTGATATGGTAGGGAATATTAAGAATCTCATGGTACAAAAGGGTGGTGAATAGAAGGAATATGCGGAGATGGATAGCTCCTGGGACGGGTTCTATTAAGATGAATTGCAATGGTAGCTCTTTTAGGAACCCGTGATCAACTAATGTGGGAGGAATAGTAAGGGACCATAGGGGTGTATGTATCTTTTGCTTTGCAGATCCATATGGAGTCAAGATAGCTAATGAGGTAGAGTTGTTAGCAATTTCATAAGGTTTGAAAATATTATATGATAGAGCTATCCAAGATCCTTGTGTGATCGAGTGTGATTCTTTGAATGGTTTACCGGTGTACTCATAAGTCTATAGCATTGTGGAAGTTAAGATCGGTATGCATGAAGATTATGGATACGATTCGTACGTTGAGTATACATTTTAATCATGTTTATGGGGAGGGTAACGTGGTGGCAGACTCAATGGAAAGGAAAGGCGTATATTTGCAAGCTTTAGTTATATCTGATGTTATCATTTGATTTCGTTGTAATCCCCTTTGATTAATAAAGTTATGGAACATTGTAAAAAAAAAGTATTATCAGCACACTTTCTTGTAGTTTCGCAAATTTGAGTCCCATTTTGCTCCTGAGGGAGCATTGCTTTTACACTATAACTATAAAAGTTAAAATAAATTAATTAACATATAGGTTACAACATATATGTATGGGAAAGTTTATATAGAGCCTAGGTTTTAAACAATCAAATTAGAACCTACCTTAAAAACTTCACTAGAAGAGGTTATTTTAATGCCCAAATATCCTCAAATTGATCATCTTGACATCAAGATGAATGGAATTGAGAAAAAAATAGATTCTAAGTTTTGAAAATAGTTCATCTTGTAATGCATTTTTGGGCCATCAAATTTTAAGTTATTCAAGTTTTCATAGATCTGCTCAATCTACAAGATTTTTGAAGCTTTAAATTTTATTGTTAAAGATGAAAATATAATTTAAGGCTAGATAAAGATTTCCAATAGTGAAACCACATTTCTCGATACTATTTGAAGGTGGGCTCTAATTTGATTGTTTATAGCCTCGGATCTATACAAACCACACCCCTATATATATATATATATATATATATATATATATATATATATATATATATATATATATATATATATATATATATATATATATATATATATATACTGTATTTACTATTTGGATCTGGATTTTGAATCCCGATCTGAATTTTGGATCCAAATCTTGTATCCATATAAGTTCTCAATTTAGAGTTTCAGATCGGAAACGGATAAATTCTCAGCCCAACAAGAAAATTCCCATATGCACAAAGCATATTACGTACACCCCCAAATCTATAGGTATTAACCTCCAACATGAATGGGATAACATTTGGTGATTCCTAAAACTAAAAAGTCCTAAAAGGATCGGACCCAGATGGGGCCTCACGTGGATCTCTTAGGGCCTTTTTTTTTTTTTCTTCCCTCGTTTTAAGGCCCTTTTTCTTTTTTTTTTCTTTTTGTTATGGGAAAATGGTTTAATAGGGCTGCAGCTCTATTGAAATAAGTAAATCCTCATCTCATAACTCATTGAAAATTGTAATTCAATAATTGGAAAACATTACATCGATCATCTCGGCTTGGACAATATGGTTGTGAAAAAAAAATGATTTCAAGTTTTAACAGTAGTGTATTTTTAACAAATTGTCTAGACCGTCCATTTAACCCTAATAATAAGTGTTCGCATATCCGCAAGATTTATACCATTTTTTGAGATTCAAATTTTATTTTCGGTATTGGGAATTGATTTTAGAATCATCGTAAAGATTTATGTTGCCAAAAGTGCTTTCTAGACGATGATTTGAGGTGAGACTTTATTTTGTTTTCATAAAACCTAGGCCCTATAGAAACTTCAACATTTTTTATGGCTTATGAGAGAAAGCGTGCAAACACTTGTATCGCCATGCTTGCAATGGTGCTTTTCTGATTAGTGGAAGAGATTATTTTTATCCTATAGTTGTAAGCAATTTGCCTAACTATGTAAACCTTGATGTATTGTTCTTTTATATTTGAAAAAAAAATTATATAGAGCCGAGGCTCAAAACAATCAAATTAGAGCCCACCTCAAAAAACTCACTAGAACATATTGTTTTGATACCCAAATATCCTCAAATTGATCATCTTGACCTCAAGATGCATGGACATGAGAAAAAGATTGAATTTCAAGTTTTGGAAATAGTGTATCTTGTAATGCATTTTGGACCGTTGGTTTTCAAAGTTTTCAAGTAAGCTTTAAATTTTATAATTAGATATGAAAATATATTTTAAAACTATCACAAAGACTTCCAATATTGAAACCATATTTCTCTACACTATTTGAAGGAGCGCTCTACTTTGATTGCATAGAAGGTTAAATTTAAGAAGTCTCTTGAATTTGATTATGTTATTTTAGCAATTCTTATAGAGTAATATGAGAGAGTACGGTCATGAATATTCTGCAAATGTAATTGTAGCATGGGGTAGATCAATGGAGAGAACTACAGGAAGATGTCAGTCAATATCCAAGCCGAGAGGACATAAAAAAGTGGAGTGTTGGGGCTTAAAAATTTAAGCCATACGAAAAAATACTATAAAACACAAAAAAGAAATCATGATTCTCCTATATCTAGTCATAAAGAGAAGCCAATCATGTGAGTCTCAAGAAAATCTAGTAGAAGAAATTTAATTTTTTAAGAATAAAAAAATTGTCAGTGGATAAGGAAATTTAGTAGCATGGGTTGCTTGATTTAGGTGCATCCATTCAAGTAACTCCACATATGGATTGGTTTTAGGTATTATTTATATGGGAAATAATGACTCATGTAAAACAGTGGGTTTCGGAAATTTTTTTTGAAAATATAAGAACTACGAAAAGTAAAAAATTTTGAAGAAATAAAAGGAGAAAAATAAATATTTCCCAAATATATTTCCATATATTTTTTTGCATTCTTGTTTTCTTGTTTACTTGTTTTGGTTTAACTTTTAATGATTTTTACAAAGCATAAACTAAAAGCACTTGCAATTGTTACTCAAAACATGATGTACTAAAAAGGGAAATTGCAATTTTGGACCAAATATATTTCTTTTCTTTTTATTTTATTTTTATTTTTAAAAATTTTACAATTCAGCTTTTAATGGATTTCAAAAATTTTAATTATAAAAGTCCTTAACAAAATATAACATTAAAAGAAGACTATGTATATGTAAAAAAATAAAATACAAAAATCATGGGGCTTTTTTTTTTCTTTTTTCTGGATAATATTGTGAGGGACACTTTCAAATTGTAAAACCCTTCAAAATATCCTAAGATTAGAAAATAAAATGAAAAAAATAAAACACAAAATTGTAAGACCCTAATTCTTAATTTCATAAGGACCTAAGGCAACATGGGCATACAATTTTTTATTGTTTTCGTATTCTCCATACTCTAAAGTACTAAATATTAAATATTACTTAATATTAAAATAGTATATATTAAAAAAAAAAGGAAAAAAAAAAGAGACCATGATTGTTGAAGCTAAGTGTAATCTCTCCGTACTCTCTCCAGAACTTAGCTGGAAATCTCATTGCTCGTGGAGGGCTATTGCTCAAGGTGTTAGAGTTGAGAGGAAGAGAACCTCATCTCTCTCACTTTTTATTATAGATAAATTAACCATTAAATTTTAATTTTATTTGTTTACCTTTATATATATATATATATATATATATATATATATATATATATATATTAGAAAAAACTAACTGGTCAGCTATAATAAACAGTAATATAGGTAATATAGGTAGAATGGGAGTCGTCAGATCTTCATCATGCGATTCATAATGCATATCACTGTTTTAATTTTAATTATTTTTCTATAAATTGGATCATAATGAAATTTTAGATATGCGTACTAAAAAATAGGACGCACAAATAAAAAATATATAAAAAAATATTTCCCAAAATATAAAATAACCAAAATACCCCTGAAAAATGCCAAGGGTAGTTTGATCATTTTAAATTATTGGAAATAATTTTTTGATATTTTTATATGGTTCGAAATTATTTTGGGTATATACACCCAAAATTTCATATTAATTCGATTCATATAAAACAAATTAAAATTAAAATAGTGATGTACATTTTGAACCGCATGTAAATATATGACGGCTCCCATTTCACTTATTTACTATTTATTATAGCTGGCCAGCTGTTGTACTACTATTCATTAAAGAGAGAGAAGATAGACAATACCCTATTTTAGAAACAAGGAAAATTGTTTCATACGGTCCTTATAAAGGCAAGCTTTCTATGCTTCCCCTGCAACATAAAAGTTCTATCCTCCCCCGTATCTAACCGTCCATTATGAATGGAGGGCTAAGATTGCCTCAATCACAATGTCACGTCTCTATACTATTTTATTTTTAATTTTTTCTATAAATTATTTTGACACCAAATTTTGGAAGTCCATTCCTATATTAAACTCGGACTAGCAAAAAAATATAAAAATATATTTTCAATAAAATAAAATGATCAAAATACCCCTGAAAGTTTTAAGGGGTATTTTGGTCATTATATTTTATCAAATGAGAAGATGACACAATTTCATATTCATACAATTTGTATATAAAAAAACTAAAAATAATATACTTTGAGACGTCGGATCTAAGATCAAACGGTGAGTGGCTCTCTTGATCAAAATTGGATGGCTGGATGGTAGGGGGAGGATAGACAATATGTTGTAGGAGAAGCATAGAAACCTTTCCCTCCTTATAAAGCATCCATCTTAAAGATCGATGCAAATAGGTGGTCCACCTAAAAACAAATGTAATTAACAGTCCAAATGTTTTCTTAATATAATTATAATTTATAGTTTTAAATTATCATTATTTTTTTCATATTGATGATCTCCATGTTAAAGATTATATATTCTCTAAAAATTAAGATAAAATTATATTGAAAAAATATATTTATTGCCAAACACACATTTCTACAATATGCAGGCTGGCCGCATAGAAACCATGTCCTAGAAACAATCCACATTCCTAAAGAATATTAGAAACAATCCACATTTTTTTTTTGACGAATGAAAACAATCCTTACCACAATATCATTGTCTTGATATATTCAAATGGAGAAATATTAAAAAACATATTCTCTATTGATATAATGACAATAGAAGGCATTACCCTTTCAATTAAACGAGAGAGATTGGATTTATGGATACAACAAAGAAATACATCATGAACTATTACGTTTAACATGCAAGCCAACTTCATACAAAGGAGCACCCATCGAGATAATAAGGTAGACTCAATGTTTTAGATTTGTGATGTCGTGTACTGTTTTCGAGCACTTCTTTGATATATAATGTTTTCTGGCTTATATGGGTTGTATGTTGCAGCACGTAAAAGCCAAAGGACTAACAATGGCAAGATCTAAAAAGGTGCATTTAGTTTTTGAAAAAGCTCTTCCCACATTTTGTACTATTACTGTTTGAATACTCACCCGAGTCCACTTAGACTCAGCCCGATTACTCGGCCACGTTCGATTCCTAGAACTGAGTGGTCCGGAGTTTTATGTATAACTTAGAAATTGAAAGGAATCCCCCAAAACAGAAAAAAAAATATATGGGATTGTTGTATAAAATGTGGATATATAATTTGGATCTCCATTGACAAAGATTGGTGAGTTTTTTTTTTTTGGTCATATTCCCTATTTTCTCTTTTTTTTTTCAAAAGTCCCTAAATATAAAACAAATTTCTTTAAATATATTTTTTATATGCTTTTTCAGCTTATTTATATTTTATTAGGTTGCTTTTGGTTTAATTATAACTATACTACTTTTATTTTGTTAATGATATTTTTCTGAACGAGAGAGACTGTAACCTAAATAGGATAACGTCTAAATTAATAGTTTTAGTTGAATGCTCATTGTGTTTCTATGTACTCTCTCTTTTCATATTTACATCATTAAATTTCATGTTTACATGCAACGCACATGATCCCACTAATATATATCAAGCAGAACGAAAAAATCACTCTTAAATAATTTTTTCTCATAAAAAAAACAACAAAGATGGAGGCAAAAAGCATTTTTCAACCCCTAAATTTGGACTGGTCCATTAACTTCTGAATCAGTGACCGTCTAGTTATTGAACTAGCTAATTCATCAGTTCAGTGGTGGTTCAAATCTGTCTCTCTCACTAACTCTCTCTAAACCGTCCAACCTCATACCCTGCTCCCCTCTCTATTCCGCACCCAGTTCTAGTATTTTGCCTGAGCTCAAGCCCTGTATAAGCCCAAATCCTCTCATGGTTGCTGTCTCACTGACCCCAAGCCCTCAAGCCAAGAAGCCAAGGGCTCTCCTCTCCGCCCAAAGTCAACAATTTGGACCTCAACAATGTGCTCATTGTAGTTACACTGCTTTTTGTGGATTTGGATTTATTAGTGTTGACATAAATATTGTCTTCATGAGATTTAGCAATTTATATTTAGGTGAATGACTTGAAAGGGAATATTTGTGTTATGAAGTTAATTTTTCATGTGAGCCATGTACAGTCGATGCCAGTAAATTTTTATGATTCTCTTTATCTCCCATATCAGACCACCCCCGTTTGAAATTTTTTAATTATGAAGCCATTCAATTTCTCCAACATTGGACCACCCCATACTTATCATTTTTTAGGTATGGACCACCCCATACTTAACAGCACTCCGATGTCGGGGAGCACCAAAATGCTCATGGGCGCTACGGGATTGGACATCTGCCGATACACCAGGGTAGCTTTTCCTCGTCCTTTGGTTAAAGCAAGGAGGGAGCAGTAAGACCTTCAAGGGGTACGGGAAGGTTGTCTATAGGAAGTTGTGATTGTGGTTATTAAGATTACGCCAAACAGCCCACTTTTCTCAATGTGGTAATCTAATCACAACAAACACTGGGTTAAAACCTAGGGATGGACATTGAGACTTCATTTTAGTCATAGAAAACCCTTAAAAGATAGGGAGTATGACAGTGGCCAAACAACTACAACCCGTAGATTGCGGACGAACAGTTCATTGACTGTCAACAGGCATCCGATATTATAGAACACTGGAATTATTGGAGATTTCAGGACACTACCGAGAGTCTAGATCGAGATCAAATTTGGTGTATCATTATAATACGTGGAGTATGATCTTTAGTATGAAGATCATAGGCTACAAACACCCCTGGGGCACTTTAACTGCTGCACGGATAGTTAATAAAGGAAATGAATTCGAATCGCGATTAGATAGGTTGAAAAGGTCATCAAAATGGGGCTAAGATTTAATCTACATGGCCTCCCAGATGCTTTCTAGAAAACAAGGCTTTTTGATACCAGATGCCCGAGATATGAGATTTCAAAGTTGGAGACATGGTGGCCAAAAAGTAGGTCAATTTACAAAGACACTATTGGGGAATGATATCTGTAGAGGCCAAAACTTGGTGGAATGATGTGGACATAATTCAAAATTTCAAGTCATTTTGATATCATTTGATACCATTTTTTTAAAGATCCTTGAGGGAACACTGTTGGTGACCATACCATTCATCTACAACACTGAAGCTCTATTCAATGCTCAAAAGACAACATCCAGGAT
This sequence comes from Amborella trichopoda, assembly GCF_054954075.1. Classification (NCBI taxonomy): domain Eukaryota; kingdom Viridiplantae; phylum Streptophyta; class Magnoliopsida; order Amborellales; family Amborellaceae; genus Amborella; species Amborella trichopoda. The sequence goes on along the minus strand of NC_142341.1, from coordinate 4,017,534 downwards.
GACCTACTGCCATTCTTTGAGTCATATCTCCAAAATCCTATGGTGAAATGAGCTAAATGTATGATTATAAACTCAAAAGAGGAAAAGTACGCAGAAAAGAAGAAGAAAAATATCAAGACCATGGGTGTATCATGCCCGTATACTGTATGCAGTGACAGAGTCTTCACTTTTCTTCTCCTCCAAGCTCCTGTTGCCTTCAAGTGAGTCTGTTTGTGAGTACTTTCTCTCTCTTAATGTACACACTGCAGAGACTGTCATGCTATTGATGGTTTCTCTCTCTATACGTGTAGGAAAATGTTTTGGGATGGGTAGTAACTCTCTCCAAATACAATTTTGGTTATGTTTGTGTAAGAGTTTAGGGATCAGTCCCCTTTTTACTGTTGAGAGAGGCCCTTTTATAGAAACTTCATTGAAGATAATATTGAATTTGTAGAACCTTACCCAAAGATTAGGTGGTTGAAGCCACTCTTTCACATATTGGTTACATGGGTAAGGTTAAATACTATTTGAATTCAAATCTACAACCAAAGAGCTCAAATGGATATGTTTTCGTCCCCTTTAAACCGTATTTAAATTTGAACACAACGCAAACTCATTTTGACCAAATCTCCCAACAAGAAAATATAAGAATTTTGTTATTTTTGTGACTCCTTTGGTCAAACCCGTCTGTCTATCTGAGCATGTTTCACTTCATGGGTAACACTCTGGTGAAGGGACTTTTAGTCCTGAAATTTGGTGTGGAGATAGACGACTCATAGTCATAGCGGAATCGAATGGTCCATGGCTCACCTCATATCAGTCAATAACGAGGGAGATATATCTCGCCAAAGTTAATCTTTTTTTGTTTTAGAGCTAAGCACCAAATCGGACCATTATGAGTTGAATCGCTTTCACCACATAAATGTATTAACTATGGGGGCTGGACATGTTATAGAAAGGTCATGAGGGGCATCTCTACTAAATTTGGTGCTAAACTCTTGATATTCCTAGTGTAGTGAGGGTCTGGCAATTAAGTTCCAACACAATTTGATGACGGGTGCTTCAGCTCCAACAAATTTTATATGAGAGACTTCTATGATGTTACCGAAAGGGTTGATAGGGAGTTGAGTCAGAAATCCAATGGTTCAAGTCTCGTAAGAAAGCTCCTTATAAATTGAGAGAAATCTTGGTCTTAGTGACTAGAGGATATCTTAGCTTGTGTGTGTGTCCAACAGCCAACAGACATAAGCCTTGACTTCTAATGAGAGGTCAAATAATCTCCAAATGAACTAAAACCTTGGGAAGAGGATTACCACGTATCGTGAGAGAGTCAGTCGGTCATGAGAGGAACATCCAATCAGGGCATATCTTGATAACTAGTGAATCAGGAGATGCATCAAATGACATCCAATTTGTATGATTTTTGGACTAGAGGCATATAAACCATTATGATATAATTTGATGAGGTTCTACAAAGGTCCGGTTGTCAAACCCTTCTCGACGAATGTGAGTATTCAAGACATATCAGTATATTTTCAAACTTCCCCAATATCATGTCAACAGGCATATAATGGTCATAAGAACATAAGTCCCATAGCTTGGTCTCCTATTTTGGTAGTCATTTGAGTGGATCCGGCCGTTAAAGCATACGGTGACTGACTATCAGGTCTTTGAAGGCTTATTGAAGCCCTAGATGGCAAGTCCTTATTGTATTATTTGAAGTCTATTTTGCAGAGATATCTTGAATTCATGTTTATACACCTCTTATGGCATTCCTCCGTCTATCAAGCCTATACGTGCTGAATGGTTGTTTGAACCTGATTCATCCTATCCTTAAGGTTAGTACTAGTCATTGATTGCATATATCCCCACATATTTGGTCATTGAATTGTGTCTAAAAAATACACCCAACACATGGTACATAATGATCACCGAGGAGAAGTAATGGAGGAAGGTGAATAACATGAGAGTGATATCCCAGTGTAGAGTGATGTGGGGCAGAGGGAAACTTGTGTATGAAGTGCCACCTAGAGATGAACTTAGAATACCCTCTAGGTGATATAAGCCCTCAAATAAGTGTGATGGATCTACTTTGAACTAAAACGTTGCACAGAAGCTAATGCTCATAAACACAAAGGAGAGTGGAGAAAATATCAAACGAGGGGAGCCACACATGTGGGGCAAGGGGCACCCAAGTGAACAACAGGTGCCATGTGGTTGCCAAGTCACTCCATGTGTATCACATGGGTGTGATGTGGAGAGCATAGGGTGGTGCCCTTATTTCGTGTTTGGATGGGGAGTTAGTGGAGTTATGTTTATTAAGGTTTCCTGAAGCACTAGTGTAGTCCCTCAGATTTGTGTGTCGCGAAGGATCTAAATATTTTCCTTATTTTGAGATTCATTATCCAATAGTGTTTTAGATCTAAAAGATTTTTATAAGATATTAATATTTCATTGCACAAGTGTGCGAGCTATGATACCAAGTGTGTGATATATGATGCCAAGTATTTGAAATATGACACTGTGTGTGTGGGCAATGACATAGAACCGAATTTCGAGATTTAAATTTTAAAGTGAGATGAAAAGTTTAGATATTTGAGGGGCATAACATTCTCTTGATTTCATCTCTCACAATTATTTTAATTAAAGGTAATTTTGAAATGAGTTGGGCTTAAAGGGCATAAAGGTGTGATAAATCACCATATATAAAATAGTAATTTTATGAGTCGTATGACTAGGATCTAAGCCCTCTCACCCCTTGCTGTCCTTAAATTTAATCACAAAAAGCCTCCATACTTGAACCATTATAGTATACTCTACACGTTTACAGTAACAAAGAGTAGCCCATAGAGAGGCATATGCTCCCTACTTCTTGCCTTAGACATTTGAGCGAAAAGATAGTAAAAGAGAGAGATAGTGAGACTAAGAGAGAGACATACCCCATCACTATTGGAGCTAGCTTGGAGAACACTTAAAGGGCTTTCTATCACCTTCACTTGCCAATCCTTTCTTGTTGTAAATCCATCCATAACATTAAAGTGCTTTCCTCTAAGTGCTTCTTCGAGTTAGTTTAAGTCATTCCATGCTTGATCCACATGCCTAGTTCATCATGGCTTCATTTGGTATAGTTTTCACTAAGTTTTACTTAGTTTTTCATGGCTGAGATTTTATGAGATTTTGGATTATATATCAGTGAGCTCAAGTGCCTTTAGCATGCTTCAAAAGCTATTTTCACTAGCTTTACTATGCCAAAAATATTCCAAGCTAGCTTGATCATTCCAATAGAGAGCTCTCTCTCTGTCTCTCATTGCAATTTTTCACGAGAGATAAGAAAAAGAACATAGGTTGAAGAGGAAGGGTTTAGATTCTCTAGTATGGTTCCTATCTGACTAAAGAATGACTTGGTTCCTATGTGACTAAAGAATAACTTACTTTGAGAGAGAGAGAGAGAGAGAGAGAGAGAGAGTTCCTGGATGACTGAAGAATGACTTGCTTTGAGAGAGAGGTCACTGATCTAAGATGTATAAAAGTTTTAAGGAGAGCTTGACAGGGGTAGGAATCTTAGGGATAAATAAGGTCTTTTCTCACAGCATATTGAATTATGTGAAATAAGGTGTCTCAGCACAAGATATTATTTAAACAGAAAAAAAAATGTTGTTGTTGTAGAGGAGAAGGGAGGTGGGATTGGTTTAGGGAGATTGGAAGCATGAGAGAATAGTGGATTGCCATTCTGTGTACCCCAATATTATACATGCTTGATTGTATTGTGATTTTCTGTTCTAGTATTGTTGCATGGCTATATAATTGTTTTATTTATCAATTTCCAGGTTCCACATTTATTTGACCATGGTAGTTAAAAACCTAAAAATTAGAATCTTTGACCCTAAGGACTGAGTTACAATCCTAGAATTTTGGCACATTTGAAAATCTGGACCAAATTTGTTTCTGATTGAAACATAACCAAGAGAACAGTATCTATTATTGGGAATTCCTTCCAAACTCATACAAACTTGCCAATAATAAGCTATACATCCTTCACCAAAGACCCATATTGTGTCACTGGTAATCTGACTAAGCATCGTCAAATCTCCAGGTATGAGTATGAGGGCCACATGTTCAAATTCTCACCTAACCACCTCCCTATATTGGTCTAAAATGAAATTGGACCAATATAGATTAACAAGATAGAGGTAAGATTGCTGAGATAATGTCTTGGGCTTCCTAATGTTTTGCTGCTGCTGGTAATGGAGCAGAACAACTTGCCGCCACCAAAGGCAAAACGGAGAACAAAGAGAATATCAGGCAAGAAAAGGGATTGGAAATCATGGGCACATTATGGTTGAGAATGGGCTGGGTCCTTGGCGGTAGTACCAACGAACCCTATGATGAAGTCTCTGACTCCATTCTCACTAAAAGGTAGGAGGCCCAAATCCCCACTGGCTTACTTTACTTAACCAAAAAAAATTCAACCATAAAAACAAGCATGTCTGAATGGATAAGAATACATAGATAATATATAATCATTGTCGCCAGCCAAGAAAAAAGGGTTGGAAATCATGGGCACATTATGGTACCTCCCTTCTTATTGTCTCCAAATTCCTTCCCTTCAAACTTTAGCCCCAACTGCATGTCTTCCTCACTATCCAAGTCTCCAAGATGTGTCAAAGTATTTCCTCAGCTTATTACGGTTTTAGACTCCAAATTCCTTCTCTTCAAACTTTAGCCCCAACTGCATGTCTTCCTCAATATCCAAGTCTCCAAGATGTGTCAAAGTATTTCCTCATCTTATTACGGTTTCAGAATAAATGTAAATTATGCTGTTATCAGTCTAGTAAGGGATCTTTAGGATTGAAGTATTTGCCCTTGTCTCATTTGGGTGACTCCCTAATAGCATGTTTAGGGATTGAATCCACCACGAGCTCCTATCACGTAGTTGTCTAGACTCATGGCGCATTTGTGGCACATGTGTGACACTTACCTGGCAAATATATCGAGAACTCTATGCTGTATATTTAAATTCACTTTCATGAACTCTCCCCTGAAAATCGTGTTGACATAGCTTCCTAGAGTGAGAATATCTAATTTCAGTAACCATTGGCTCCACATATATTTATCTAATCCTAACCTCTGCATTAAACTAAAATCATCGAAAACCAGTCAAACATATCCAAAATGACCAGAAGCGTGTCATGAACTGAACTTGCCCAGAGCCATATGGAAATCGGTACATTCGAAGATATCTGATTATTAGTGGTCATCAAAGTACACAAATAATCCTAAAACGTAATAAAAAATCTAAAACTTTGAATAAAGATCTCCAGAACTCTGAAATTAAATGAATTGCCTGTTTCTTCAACCGAAACCAAAGCATCAGCATTACCTGGTTCACTGAGATTTGAAAATCAAGCTAAAATCAAGAATCCCATTTTATTATCAAATGGTATCCACAACTTATATGACCTAAAAGAAAGAAAGACGCATCAAAACCAGCATTTTCGTGCAACCCGACATGCACAGTTCAGCCAAACAAGAACCAATATTAAAACTTTGCAGAAACAGAAACAAGAAATAAAAACTTAATGCTTCACAAAAGAAGCATTCTCCCTGCAGTAAAACAGGGATGTCCCTTTGCAGATATCCATTCAATTACCACATTTAAACCCAAAAAGGAGATAGAATAACCATTTGCAGTAAAACAGCAATGTCCCTTTCCAGATTTCCATTCAATTATCACATTTAAACCCAAAAAGGAGATAGAATAACCATGAAAGAAGAAGTGGGAAAGAATAAATCTAAAACCTTAAAGCATGGCAAGGACATAGTAGCAAGAAAAAAAAGATAATGTCAATAAATCAAACATCAAAAAGCAGTATTTTCTAGTAACCAAGAAATAATTCAATTGTTCACATTGAAAGACTAACAAATAGCAATCTGCTAACTTCAGAGCATGGTTTGGCTTCCTAACCTTATTGTAAGGTCCTTCCCCAGAATAGGAAACAATTTTGTAATTGGATTTTGGTTAAGATAAAGTGAAATCCTTCCACTAATCATAAAAACCAGTATTTACCAATAGACATGCACTCCATAAACAATCACCAAAGCCACTATTTACCGGTAGACATGCACTCCATAAACAATCACCAAGTTATCCCTCTAAAAAGGAAAATAAAGATAAAAGCAATAAATACATTCAAATTATCCTACAAAGTCACATAAATTCAATTTTAACATATTTTCATTATCCCACATAAATTCAATTTTACCATATCTTCATTATCCCAGAACGACAAGCTTTCTTACAGCTCCATAAAAAACACCTTATAAAAAGGGACAGTTTTCCCACTAACCAGTTAAATAACTTAAATTTCATCAACAAAAAGTGAAAGAAGAAAGAGGAACATTATATCTTTAGTAATCTCCATCAAGAAAAACTCAAAGAAGAAAAGGAGCATTACATCTGTGTTAATCTCCATACCAAAGCATTCTTACAGCTTTGCAAACACAGGCTTCCTCTTCTGAACACTAGCTTCAACAGCTTCCTCCAAATCTTTTGACAATAACATGGCTGAATTCCAGGTCGCTACATAGTCCAAACCATGCTCAACCCCCAGTTCTCTCCCCTTAAGCATCACTGCTTTGGTCCCCATTAAAGCCATTGGGGACTTTTCTGCAATAGAAGAAGCTAACTCCATCACCCCTTTCTCCAAATCATCTCTCGATTCAAAGACCGTTTGAACCAAGCCCAGTTTCTTAGCTTCGAGCCCATCGATTCTTCGACATGTTAAGGCTAAATCCATGGTGTTTCCATAACCAATCAAATAAGGAAGTCTCTGAAGACTACCTAAATCAGCTGTTAAACCCAAATCCACCTCTTTTACAGAGAAGAAAGCTTGTTTGCTACAGAGCCTGAGATCACAAGCAGTGATCAAGTCTACTCCCCCACCTATACAAGCTCCATGGATTGAAGCTATAACAGGCTTTCGACAAAGCTCGATAGCTGTAATGGCAGACTGCATCTCTTTAATGGCCCGCCGAAGGGCCTCTCGTGCCCGACCTTGGTCTTGGGTTTGTTGGTTTTGGAGAGATTTCAGAGAAAGAATGTCTATGCCGGAGCAGAAGTGGTCGCCATTAGAGGCTAGTATGATGAGTTTCGCAGATGGGTTTTGATCGAGGAGAGAGAGGGCTTTGGGGAATTCCGTGAAGAACTTGGGGGTGAGGGCGTTTCTTCGAGATGGATTGTTGAGGTAGAGAAAGAAAATACCAGAATTTGGAGGCTCGGATTGGGTCACTTTCAGGGTTTCGAAGTTCATCGCGAATTGAGGTTCCATGAATTTCTTGAGACACAGAGCAAAGCGGAAAGCAATGGAAAAACAGATAAATCTTTGGGTAGAAGACCAGAGAGGCCGACAGCGCTTTGGTTACCAATACTTATTTTCGGTAACCGTGAAAATATTAAAAACATTTTCACGTAAAAAACTTCCTAAGTGATTGGGAGTTTTTTTTTCGCACCAATTTATTTCACATTTTTTTTAGGGTGCTGTTTATTCAGAGCGAGGTTCTAAACCATCAAAATCGAGCGCACCTTCTAATAGTGTCGAGGAATGTGGTTTCAGTTAGAAAATTTTTTGGATAGCTTTAACTATTTTTTCATATTTAATTATAAAATTTGAAAGTTTAAAAAAAAGTGCAGATCGAACAATGAAAATTTGAAAATCTTAAAAATTGACGGTCCAAAAATGCGTTACAAGATACATTATTTTGAAATTTTGAAATCCATTTTTTTTCTCATGTCCATGCATTTTGATGTCAAAATTATCAATTTGAGGATAGTTGGCATCAGAACAATCTTTTCCAGTAAAATTTTTGACATGCGGCTTAATTTGATTGTTTAGAACCTCGCACTTATATAAATTTTTTTTTTTTTTTATACATAAAAGTTATATTCAATCTTCGCATTATATATCCCAAAATTTCCTGAAGTTAATGTTTGGTACTTGTGAAAAATATTTTTTTGAAAACACTTCCACATAAAAAAAACTATGCCAATTGATTGGACAACATTTTTTTAACATCAATTGACAATCAATTAGTGTGAAAAAACTTCACAAAAATACTTTCACGCATTCCAAACGAGCCTTTAATCACATTGGAGTTTTTTCATGTGAAAATCCTTTTACATAATTATTTCCACACTTGTACTAAAAGATTTCCCCTTTCCTATGGACGATAGTATACATTTTCTCCTTCGGGCAAAATACATGTGATGGATATTTTTTGGATCTCAAAATTTGGGATGTTGTTTTTCTCGGCAAATGCATTATGAAATAAACTCTATATGTACTAGAAAAAACTTATGCGTCAAGATCGAATAGAAACCGTCTAATTTTTTAAGGGCTAGATTTAAATGTCGCAAAACTTAAAATTCAAATGTTTTATTTAAAAAATAATCGTTTAGTAGTTTTTAGACTAAGAAAATTCTAAACTAAGACGATTCTCCTAAGTAGCTGTTTTGAGTGAGGAAGGAGATGCACAGTATCCTCCCTAGGGATCACAATATATGCATTCAATAGGAAAAACATACAAAATGACTATTTTTTTAAGGGCGCGGTATGTATAGAGCCGAAGCTCTAAACAAGCATATTAGAACTCACCTTCAAATAATGTTGAAAAATGTGGTCTCAATACTGGAAATCTTTATGATAGACTTAAAATATATTTTCACATTTAATTATAAAATTTAAAGCCTAAAAAATAGTGTAGATCAAGTAGATCCAAAAATGCATTACAAGATGCACTATTTTCAAAACTTGAAATCCATTTTTTTTTTCATATTTACGTATCTTGATGTGGAGATGATCAATTTGAATATATTTGGGCATCAAAACGACCTCTTCTGGTGAATTTTTTGCGGTGGGCTCTAATTTGATTGTTTAGAGCCTCGGCTCAATATAATTTCTTTCCTTTTTTTAATACAAGAATAGCACAATACTATTGCCCATCATATTATTTCAAATTGGGTAATAGTAAGTGTGTGACTGACAAATCTCAAAGAAAAATAAATTCTCAAACTTTATCACACGACCCAAAGCTATCCAATTCGGCACCCAATGGCTATAAGTAATCGTGACATTATGGACCTGTTTCTTTGCTTCGGCTACCGGGTTTTTTCATTCAACAACACTAAGTGGAAGTGTCATATATATTTTTCCTTGCACGTTTTCCTTAATCTCTCTACGGGGCTGGCGGTTGAGCTGGGCCACTTTTTATGTCCCTAGGTTTATTTTTTTCCCTTTAGTATAATTTGTTAAAATAGTGTGTGCTTTTTCTGTGTATTTTGAAACTAAATTAAAAGAGTCAAGTAAAGTATTAAATTGTTTATCCCTTTCGGATAATCAAATAAATTTCCACTTTTTCTCTTCTTGAGTTGGTTACGCCGAACTCCGTCGTCCTTTCCACCTAAGGGACTGGACAGGCTCGAGCAAGGGCTACCCTAGACTGGCTCATTGCCAACTAGCTTTTTGGTTAGATTTTTTTTTTTTTTTTTTTGAGTGTTCCACAATTTTATCAATCAATGAATATTACAATGAAGTTTGACAATAACAACATCTAAAATAACTTAAGCCGGCAAAAAAACTCCTTCTTAGCCAAAAAATCCGCCACATCATTACCTTCTTTGCAAACATTGTTGAAAGTAACATTTATGTTTCTAGTCATGTCCATAATCTTCATCCATTACGGCCTCAGCGGTGCTCTAGATATATGGTTACACCAATTGATTCATATAATTACACTCAATCACACAAGGGCCTGGATACCTTACTCAATGATGATTTTCATCCTTTGTAAAAATACTAACAACTCCGCTTGATTGGCCTTTCTAATTCCACAGGGATGCAAAGCAAAAAATACATTCACCAAGATCATTTCTTACTACTGCCCCCACATCGGTTGGACCTGGCTTACCAAACGAACTACCATCACATTTCATCTTAATAGTGCCCATCCCCGGAGCTATCCGTCGCCCTTTATGTCTCACCTTCACCACCTTTTGTGTGATAAGGTTACTAATATTCACTTCCCTATCTATTTCAGATACCCTGAATCCTTCCTTGGTAATTGAGAACCAACCCCATAAAGTATGTTGTATTATGTTCTTGACCATGTTACCCTCCAATACCACCCCCTCAAAAACCCACCTATTTCTCTGTAGCCAAATCTCCCAGAGTACAATAGCCTTACCATTCTAAAAAATCAAACTCCCGATCGTAGGCAGCCTATCAACAGACATTTGCTCAATGATTTAAGTATGGCTTTGAGGGAATGACCCAACAATACCCAATTTGTTAGAAAACCAACACCATATCATAAGTAAAAAGGCTATGTAAAAATAAATGGTCCACATACTTATCACTCTCCTTACAAAGCATACAAATGTTTGTGAGGATCCTACATCTTCTCATAAGCTTATCAACTGTCAAAGTCTTCTTTTGAAATAAAACCCAAAGGAATACCTTAACTTTTGTTGGATCTTCCAAGACCATGTTTTGTACGAAGAGTACTTATTCCACTTAATCCTATACCAACTGATCCTCAAAACCATGGAATAGTTTCACATTTTCTAATACGCTTAACAACCCTGCCATCTGCATAATAAACTTATCAGTAGCTCCATTATAAAGGCAATTAACATTCCAAATCCCTCTCTCCCTACAAAAGACCTCATTCACTTTAGCCATGGGATTAGATGATGCATTAAAAATCAAAAGGAAAGAGTACCTCAAGGGTGTGTCTCCTATCCACTTACCATGCCAAAAGGGAACCTACGATCCATCACCCACCTTCCATCTAGAATAGCTAATCATAAATATTCTATTTTGCAAGTTGTATTTCCATACCATGGATTGAGTTCTATGGCTACTATTGCTACCCAACCACAAATTAAGCCTGTCATCCCCATATTTTGCCTTTAAAATGTCCTTCCAAAGAGCACTCTCACCATCTATCGATCTCAGCCACTATTTTGCCAATAAAGCTTGATTTGTATACTTTAGCCTTCTTACACATAAACCCCCTTGAGAAATAGGCATACAAACTCTCTCCCAGCTAAACAAATGATACATCTTCCCAAACTCACTGATCACATTCATCCAATCAAATCAGACGGTTGAGAAGTGGGGTTACATATAAGTTATATATATTATCATCGTCATCATAGTATTTTTTCAAACTATTTGGGGTCAACTACAAGAATCTTGGTACGTCATTATGTTATATCAAAGGACATACCTTAAGTGAGGCCATAAGTCCCCATATCTATTCTTACTAGATCCAACCATATCTTTTTGAGCCTACCCTTTGCCCTTTTTGAGCCTTTCACTTGAACTAACTCGTACCTCCCAACATGTGTCATACTGGGTGAGTTGCATATGTCCAGCCCTCCTAAGTCTACTTTCTCTCATTTTATCGTCTATTGGTACAACATCTAAACTTTTTATGAATGTATTCGTTTTGAATTTTATCCATTCTTATCTTGCCACTAATTCATCAAAATATCTTCATCGCAGCTACACTCATCTTATGAGTAAGTTGCTTCTTGACTACCTAACATTATGCCCCATAAAGCAAAGTTAGTCTCTACTAGTTGTTCGCACACTAGTTAGCGTTTCTTCGTACATATCTCTCACAAAGTCAATGTAGTATTTGAAGACGTTTTTCTTTCCTAACACCCACCAAATTAAATATCGCGGTACGCTATCATAAGCTTTCTAAATATCAATAAAGACCATGTGGAGGTATTTTCTCTTCATTCAAAACTTATCAATTGGTTGTCTAAGTAGGAAAATAGTCTCAATTGTTGACCTCCCTGACATAAAACAGAATTGATTTTCTAATATACTCATTTCTTGCCTTAGTTGTTGCTCATTCACTCTCTCTCATAGCTTCATATTGTGACTCATAAGTTTGATTAGTTCACACAATTCTATGTATCATTTATTCTTGTAAATAGGTATCACAACATTTTTCTTTCATTTATATGGCTTTTTTCTTTGTTCTCAACACCTTGGTCAACCATTAAATGCCAATCTCCCTCACGCACTTCCAAACCTCTATCGGGATACCATTTGATCTTAAAACTTTTATTGTCTTCTTCTTCCTCAAAAATTCTTTTACTTCCAATATGCTAATCCAACGAATATATTTATAACCTCCACCATCATTTATTCCTACCGTTCGTTCTACCATTAAGTTCTATTGTGTTTGTTATTAATAAGTTTTTAAAATAAACTCTCCATTTTTGTCGACATCTTCATCTTTCACCAAGACCTTTTTACCATCACTCTTAATGCATTTAATATCGTCTAGATCCCTACACTTTTTCTCTCTTATTTTTGTAAATTTGAAGACATTGTTTTCATCTTTTATTATTCTCAGTTAACTGTATAGATTGTTATATGCCTTAAGTTTAGTCTTACTTACTATTTGTTCAGTGTTTTTTTAGCATTTTTATATTCTTCTAAGTTTTGACCATTTATATTACATTGTCAAGTTTTATAACATGATCATTTTTCGCTAATGAGCTTCTGAACCCCTTCACTCCACCACCAAGTTCGTCAACCTTCTCAAACTTTCTTTTCCCTCTAGTTTCTCCTAAAACTTTTTTTGTCGCTTTCTTAATACAGTCAGTCCTCTCATTCCACATAACATTGACCTCATGATCAGAGTTTCATTCTCACTATTTAATTAATTTAATCCTAAATAATTTTTTTTTAAAAAAAAAAAAAAAAAATCACCACTTAGCTCTTGGATACTTATCGATTTCACCTTTTCTCTTCCATGTCTTTATCCAGACGTCTATGACCACAAAGTTGTACAGTCATACTATCTCTTGGGATAACCTTTTATATATATATATATATATGGGGTCAAATATAAAGCCTTCCTTAAACGGTCACATATATGTTATACGTATGTGGGGTCACATATAAAGCTTTCCCTAAATAAATTAGAGTTTACTATTAGATTTCAAATCTTAATTCAATGGCTCACAGTGCTTTATCTTTTATTCTATAAATCGTTTTCAAGCTTAATTAGGAGCATGCATATATCTAACATGCAAGTACACAACAAAAAATAAATAAAATAATGTTTACCATGATGGAGAATTACCATAATACTCCTAAAATTTTCACCGATATTTTGGCCATTTAATTTTATTGGAAATGTTTTTTTTCATCTAGGTATGGCCCAATAAAAAGAGGGGACGCTGCGGATTTCATTAAAAACAATATTTTGTAGGAAAAAAAACTAAAAAATAAATTGTGTTTTTGCCTTGATATTATGTCATGAGCTATTGCAGTTGTCTCTCTAAGTCAGGCCACTGAGAAGTGGGGTCATATATAGGTTATATATATGTGGGCTACATATAAGAGCAACTCCATTGTGTTCCATGGGGAGTAGACGCAGTAGAGAGGATATTTTCAATGGTACGGAGGATTTATTTAATATAAAAATTTGAGAATCACATAAGTGTGGCTAGATGATTATTTTCAGAGAAACAACTTTGAATTTTGAATTTGTTAGCCCTTAGATCTCATGCTTCAAAAATTAGATGGCTTCTATTCAATCTCCATACCTCACTTTTTTTTTTAATGGAATACATTTCGTAACTTTCTTTATTGAGGTTAGTATTAATTTTCTTTATTGATGTTAATATATGGGTTCAAGTAGTTTTCTTTATTGAGGTTAGTATTAATTTTTTTTATTAAGGTTAGCATGTGGGTTGAAGATGTTACCTTTCCTGGGTTCTTAAAAGGGTGCTGTTTGTATAGAGCCTAGGCTCTAAACAATCAAAAGAGCCTACCTTCAAATAGTATCGAGAAATGTGGTTTCAATATTGAAAATCTTTGTAATAATTTTAAAATATATTTTTATATTTATTTATAAAATTTAAAGCTTCAAAAATAGTGTAGATTGACCGATGTATAAAAACTTGAAAATCTTAAAGATTGACGGCCCAAAAATGCGTTACAAAATATACTATTTTCAAAACTTGAAATCTATTTTTTTTTCTCATGTCCATGCATCTTGATGTCAAGATGATCGATTCGAAGATATTTGAGCATTAAAATAACCTCTTCTAATGAAATTTTTGAGGTAGGCTCAAATTTGATTGTTTAGAGACCTGGCTCTATATAAACTTTTCCCTTTTTGGAATAATTACGTTAGGTATGCTCGTGTGGGAGTAAATGGACAGTATAGTCTTGTAGTAAGAAATTTTTTAGTAAATATAAAACTTCCCAACCATAGGAAGAGAGAGTAAATGGATAAGAAATGAACAAGACTTATTACATATAAAACTTCCCAACCATCGGAAGAGGGAGTAAATGGATAAGAAATGAACAAGACTTATTACATTCATCGACCGAGACTTATTACATTGGCCGGCGGAACACAGATACTTATTACATTGGCCGGCGGAACACAGATACTTATTATATTGGCCGGCGGAGACTTTCCAACCTTCAAAAGAGGCTATAGAGAATGCAACAGTAAGGTAGAACAAAGAGAATTACTGCATTCGCCGAATAAAGAGAGAGAGTTACTAGTGGAGAATGAGCTGTAACGCTGGAGAATTACGATAAGGCCCATCAGATATGCTTATTACATTCGCTCGCACACATAGAGCGGAAATGTTTTGGCCCATCAAGAATATTTTCTTACGTATGTGACTATGGGGCTTTTAAAGGTGTGATTTTTCTCTTTTTTATAATTTAATGATTATCATTATCAGGCGAGGCTTCTTAGAGAGAAAAAGTCATTGTTATTTAATGGGTAGAAAATAATCACCAGTATTATAAGGTCACGTTTTTTAGAGTTTTGAGGAGAAAAAATAATCACCCGTATTATAGAGCCACGTTTCTTAAAGTTTTGAAGAGAAAAATCTCCACTTTGCCATCATCAGTTTGACGATGCCGTCAATATTCCTATGAGTTTTGGATTCTTTTCTTCCCGCATACTCCAAGATTGGTATCATAGCAGACATCCGAACAAGTTGTGGAGACGTGGAGGGCTCAATAATCCTCGGAGTTTTGGATTCTTTCTTCCCATGTACTCTAACATTGGTATCAGAGCAGACATCAGAGCAGGTTGTGGAAGCGTGGTGACTCATAACCTACATGTCCCAATTTTTTTTGTTTTTTTGGTATTTTATATCCTATTTTTCCTGAGTTTAACTTACAGTAATTTTGATATTGTGCTTTGTCATTCACATATATCTTGCTGTAAATTTTTTCTAGCTTTAAATTTAATAGTATGAATATATATATATATATATATTATTGCTCCTCATTTGCTACTCAGTATTTGTTTTTACTGGTATTGTTCGATCTGGAATATTTTCTCTCTCCCTAAATTCCTTTGCCATAGCGTTTGGCTTACGTGATCCAACACTAGTGTACTCAGTTAAGTCCCTGTTTAATCTTTTGTAGATAATAGTTAAAGAGATAGAGATGTTAGAAGAATGACCAAAAGAATAGGAAGCGAGAGAAAATAAATTTAGATAATAGTTAAAGAGATAGAGATGTTAGAAGAATCACCAAAAGAATAGGAAGCGAGAGAAAATAAATTTAATGTTGTTGCAAAAGAGTTATCTTGACTTAGCATACGCCTTAGATACATACGCCTTAATATTAGGTTCTCTCTACGCTATTAGGTTCTCTCTTGAGTAGGAACAATTGCGTAGTTATTTTCTCTCTCTATAAGATCATTTTGCTGATATAGTATATATTGCTGATACAGTATATACGTAGAGCCCACTGTAAGTAATAGAAAGTAAGGCAAATAATTCTTCCCTCTATTTTCTAATAAAATTAATAATAATAATACTAATTGATAAAGACTGCCCAAGAAAAAAATTTCTTCACGGTAGCTGATCACCCATGCTTGTTTTTGTTTTTAATTGGCATATTGTTATATATTTTTTAGACCATTGTTTTTTGGGTAGTGAGAATCTAAATTTGCACTGTTAAAAATCAGTCGACTTGCATGTTCTTTCTTCCATCTCTTTGTTGTTGAAAATTAGTGCATATTTTTATTGGATTGTTGAAAATTGTTATGCACACAACAACTATTCAAGTAAAGGTTGTTATATCAATTGCATTTTTTTTTTTTGTGGCTTATAATTTAAGGATTTTCTATATATTTTATTTGCATAATAATTATAATTGCATTGCATAATTATCCTATGCTTTGGTCTCTTTAAGTTAGAACTTTTCATGATGTTGATTTTGTGATATTTTTATTTATTTTTTATTTTATGTTTTTTATGATTAAGCAATGCCATATTTTTGTTGAGAAATATCAAATATCATTGTTGACTTTCTATCTTGTGCTAAGACATATTCACATATTTATGAAAATTATTCTTATGCAAAATTTGACATAAAGTAGTTGTTGCCTTATTTTATTAATTTTTTGTTGCGTCACAGTTGTGCAAACATAAACTGTTTGAGAAAAATTTTCTTTCAGGTTGTAGCTCACCGAGAATCGGAAAACTTATTGATTTAGCTAGCAGACAATTTTTTCTTAAACACAATTAAATTTTTTGAACCTTTAAGTATTATTTAAAAATTTAAAATGGCATCTAGGCTAGTCATGTCAGAATTATCCAAACTTGAAAAACCCAATGGGACAAATTTGCTATGAGGAAAAGAAAATATGGATATATTTTTTTCCAAGATATGGTAGATTATGTCCTAGAAACATAACCACCAGTCTTAGAGCATAATGCCAATGGTCAAGCCAGAATGCGACTTGAAAAATAGTTATAAGATGACAAAGTAGCTAGGACTATTATGTTGAACTTTATATAAAATAATTTGATTAGCGTCTTTGAGGATCGCACCACAGCTCAAAGTATGATGTGTGCCCTATATGAAAAGTATGAGACAACTTCTGAGACCCATGTGTAATTGTTATTAGAAAAATACAATTTTTGTAGAATGAAAGAATCAGATTCAATAATCGAGCATGTCAATAAAATGACAGTGCTCGCAAAGGACCTTGCTGCATCCGGGAATCCGGTCCCCGACCACATGCAAATGTCGATTGTCCTTAACAGTCTCCCTCCATCTTGGGAATCTGTTGTAATTGTATTGAACCATTTTATAAGATTGTCCTTAACAGTCTCCCTCCATCTTGAAAATCTGTTGTAATTGTATTGAACTAGTTTGTGCAAGGGATAACCCCCATGCATCTCGGTATTGACATTGAGAAAAGAATGAGGAAGAACTCAAATAGGAAGAGCTCAAATAAACTCCACTTTGCCCAAAGTTCATCTTCTCAGATCCCCAAGAAACTAATAGGTATAAGGGAAAGGGGAGAAATTTTAAAAATCAAAATAATAAACTTGAGAAGACTTATTTTTATTGTAAGGAAATTCGACACATTAAGTTTAATTGTCATAAGCTGAAATATAAAAATAGAAACCAGAATAGCAACCATGTTTGAAATAATCAAAATAAAAGAAATTACTTGATCTGCGTAGTCCTAGAATCAATAGTTGTTGACCATGATCTATAAAATTGATGGGTCGATTCAGCCTCCACTCGTCATATCTTAAAGGCCAATGATGGATTCACAAAATTGAATGAGATTGCAGTCAGTAACCAGCAGATTTACATGGGAAATGACACATACTGTGATGTACTAGGTGTCGGTAGTTTCAAATGCCTCTTTTTTTGGTTATCTTTATTCATATTTATGGCACTTAAGATTATGACATATCAATAAAGATAAAATGAATCAAATGGTTAAAGGGGGCTTACTCCTCAATTTAGGAAAAAATGTGTTCAAAACATGCGAGCCATGTATTTTTGGAAAATTAACTGAGAAGTCTTTCCCTAAAGGGAAAATGTCTAGTGAACTACTTAGTATTATTCACTTTGATATATGTGACCTATTCAATATAAAAACATATAGAGGTATGAAATATTTCATAACATTTATAGATGAATTTTCACGTTATGTATATGTATACCTAATTAGTAAAAAATCAGATGCATTAAAAACACTTAAATAATATAAAGCTGAAGTAGAAAATCAGTTAGGTAAACATATTAAAATTCTTCGAACAAATAGGAGAGGTGAATATTGTTCTGTCTTATTTACCGAATTTTGTAAGGAGCATGATATAATTCACCAAACAACCATGCCATATACACCACAACAAAATGGTGTAGTTGAGAGGATAAATAGAACTCTAATAGATATTGTTAGGTCCATGATGAGCCATTCAAATTTATCACCTCATCTTTGGGGTGAGGCTCTCAATACTGCAATGTATATTATTAATCATATCCCAACTAAATCTATGAACTTGACCTCATATGAATTATAGACAAGTAGGAAACCTAAACTTATTATCTTGAAAGTTTGGGGTTCTTGGGCACATGTGCTTATACTACCACAAAATAGAGATAAATTACAAAGTAAAACTATAAAATGCTCTTTTAAATAAGGGTATAAATTCTATAACTATAATACTAGATCATTAATAGAGAGTCATGACGCTTATTTCTTAAAAAATATAGATGATGAAAATATTTTAAATAAGCATGTTGACTTACATGAAATTGATAAAGATGCAGGATCTGGAAGACCTTGTTTCTCAAACTCCATCTATATTTGGTGAGAATGATTCAATTCAAACAAATATACCAAACAGGCCTAAAAGAACTAGAGCCCCACCTACGACTTTAGAAGATTTTTATGCATTTATAAATAAAGATAATTATTCTTCAATGAGTGAGGATTCAATAGATGAACCTCAAAGCTACAGTGGAGCTATTAGCTCACATGACTCAGCTAAATGGACTCAAACCAGGGATGATGAACTTGATTCTATTAAAAAAAATCAAGTTTGGGAGTTCGTTGACCTCCCTAAATGTTGACTTACATGAAATTGATAAAGATAAGGATCTGGAAGGCCTTGTTTCTCAAACTCCATCTACATTTGGTGAGAATGATTCAATTCAAACAAGTATATCAAACAGGCCTAAAAGAATTAGAGCTCTACCTATGACTTTAGAAGATTTTTATGTATTTATAAATGAAGATAATTATTCTTCAATGAGTGAGGATTCATGTCACACCCCAAGAATTTACAATACTGTTATTCCTGAGATGTGACAGACAAAACATATATATATCTATTGATAGGACAAATTTACAGTAGCGAGGTCTTACAAAGTAAATAAAGAAAGCTAGCAGAACAACAGTATCTTCCAAAGTTGATCTTGACTAGCACTCAAAATGAATCCGCAGTTATCCTGAAAAAATGTTAACCATAGTTTGATGAGTTTGGCTACTCAGTAAGTGATCATCATAATCCTAAAAATAATCATGATTGAAAGATATCAATATTTTCCAAAATGAGATCTATTAACAGAAATGCATCAACAGTTTCACTTTCAATAAATGCATAATTAAGTATAATTCGAGTAATTGAAATGCTTATAACACTTTTAACGGCAGTACATAATTCAAAGGATTTCACAAAATACCCTACTGGCGTCCCAAGTAGGTCACCTATATACCGCATCAGCGTCCTGATAGGTCCACTTAATCCCTATCGGCGTCCCAGATAGGTCCACTTAATCCCTGCAGGTCTACTTATACCTCACCGGCGTACCGGATGAGTCCACTTAATCCCTACCGGCGTCCCAGATAGGTCCACTTATACCTCACCGGCGAACCGGATGAGTCCACTTGCATACTTAAATTATTTCTAAATCTCTTTAAACATTCGAAAGCAGCAATATCATGTATTCAACATATCACTGAAATCATTAATATGAATTTCACTTAAACCATTAATAACAGTCACTCTCTATAACATTTAAAAAATAGCCATTCAAATATTTTGGGCTCAAATTTAGAAAGGTAACAGTTTGCAAAGGCATTCTAGCATAATTGCCAATTTAATATGCATAGAAAAACTCTTATAAAAATTCAAAAATACAGAATTATCACAATTTATGGGATATCAATCCACAAATAAACATTTCACAACAATACTATAATCAATTGCAAAAATGTCAATTTTTTTAAATAATAAGGCAGTCATTTGCACATGAATTTTACAATGTCTAAATATTCAAAACAGTAGAAAGAAATATCACAATTTTACTAAAAGCAGAAATATAACATTTATTTCTAATAAATAAATTTATTTTTCTAAGAATTTACAGCATTTAAAATTTTTAACATAGATAAAATATCACAATTTTTATTAAAAAAGATTATTTTTCAAGATAATGAGATCGTGTGCGCATAAAATTTATCGCACCTAAACTTCATGATAATAAGTAGAAATAATTATTTCATTTTATTTTTAAAAAGAATGGATTATTTTTCGAGACAATGAGGTCACTTACACATAAAACTGATAAAATAAAGATCCTAGACGGAAATATCACTATTTATTAAAAATAGACTATTTTTCAAAAAGACGATGTCACTTACTTACAAATATTTGAGAGGAAGCTTCCGATAAAAATTCGGTTCGAGAGAGGAGTTCACTGTGTTTCGACCAGAGAGAGAGAGATCTCAAAATTTTCTAGGATGGGAGTGCTCACCTCCCCTATTTAAATTCTTATAATGTATTATTATATTATTTTATTACGCTCTACCTCATACCTGCGGTGTCGCGTTAAGAGTCTGCTTTTAACATACGAAAACCACGTCCACTAAAGGACGTGGCAAGCAGCAAGCAGCAGCAGGCAAAAGCAGCAGCAAGCAAAAGCAGGCAAAAGCAGCAGGCAAAAGCAGCAAGCAAAAGTTTAACCAAGTAAAAACTTTTGAAAATAGTGATGGTCCCCAAGGACCATCATACTCAAACAGACCTTCACCTATTTAAAAGCATCTTTTCTCCTTTTTTTTTTTTTTTTTTTTTGAAATTTTAGGATTGTTACAATTCAATAGATGAACCTCAAAGCTATAGTGGAGCTATTAGCTCACATGACTCAGCGGAATGGACTCAAGCCAGGGATGATGAACTTGATTATATTAAAAGAAATCAAGTTGGGAGTCGGTTGACCTCGCTAAAGATAGAAAAGTCATTAGTTGCAAATGGGTCATAAAGAAAAAACTTAATGCAAATGAATCCATTGATAAATATAAAGCTAAGTTGATAGCTAAAGAATTTATCCAAAGGGAGTGTATAGACAATATAGAGACTTATTCTCCTGTAGTAAAATTTGCATATATTAGGATCATCCTAGCACTAGTTGCATATTATAATTTAAAATTATTTCATATGGATGTCAAAACAACTTTATTAAATGGAGAATTAAAAGAAGATATATATATATATATATATATATATATATATATATATATGAAACAAACAGAAGGATATGTAATTAAAGACCAGGAAGACAAAATAAATAAACTTAAGAAATATTTATATGGTCTAAAACAATCTTCTAGGCAATGGTATTTTACTTTTCATAATACAATCATTGAAATTGGTTATATAACGAATATGTTAGACTATTATGTATTTGTTTGGAATAGTGGGAGCAATTTTGTTATATTATCACTATATGTAGATGATATTTTGATACCGGTAATGATATTGGCATGATTAACCATACAAAATCATGACTAAGTTCCCATTTTGAGATGAAAGATATGGAGAAGCCTCATATGTATTAGGCATTAAAATAACAAGAGATAGAAGTTTGAGACTTCTATATTTATCTCAAGAAAATTATTTAGAAAGTATTTTAAGGAGATTTGCGGTGAAAAATTGCAAGCCCATAGATATACCCCTTTGTAAAGGGTTGAAATTGTCAAAAAAAATGTGTCTATTAAATGATAGTGACAAAGCTGAAATGAAAAGAATTCCATATGCTCAAGCCGTAAGATGCATAAATTATACTATGCCATGTTGTGTTGTAAATAGATTTTAGAATAATATTGGGATGGCAAGCCCTAAAAAAGATACTTAGATGTATTTAGAAAACTAAAAATTACAAGTTGTGCTTCCAAACTAACAATTTAGAGGTTACTAGGTACTCTGATGCAGATTTTGCAGGCCACCCAGAAGATAGAAAATCAATCAACCTCAGGATTTGTATTCTTGGTCTACCAAGAAACAAGGTTGTAGCTTGGTATACTATGGAATACTATGGAAGCCGAATATACTACTTATAGCATTTCTACAACTTATGCCGTCTGGATTATACGTTTCATAAATGATACGAAGCTTGATATAGCCGACGAACCTGTTAAAATGTTTTGTGATATTCAGACTGCTATTTCATCAATTATAAATGAAGCTTATAGTTCTAAGGGTAAGCACATTGAAATTGATTATCATTATATTTATGATATTATTGAAGAGAATAAACTAACTGTAAGTTATTTACGATCTTCAGATATGATTGTAGACCTTTTGACAAAGGGATTGAGTGGAGGAATATTATCAACGCTTGTAGCTAAATATTTAAGTCAAGAACTCCCAAATGTGATATTTTTGATGTCTTAGTCATGAGAGGAAAAACATTTAAACTTTTTCTCTCTCTTATAATTTAATGCTTATCATTAAAAGATGAGGTTTTCTTATAGGAGAACTCTCTCTTATAATTTAATGCTTATCACTCAAAGATAGAGGCTTTCTTAAAGAGAGAAAGTCCCGGATTACATGGCTACTTTTTTAAAAGTTTTAAGAAGAAAGTCCCGGATTACATGACCACTTTTCTTAGAGTTTTAAGAGAAAGAGAAAGTCCCGGATTACATGGCCACGTTCTCAGAGTTTTACGGAGAAAGTTACATATTACATGGCCACATTTCTTAGAGTTTTAGAAAGTCGAACGTTGGATAACAACGTCATCCATCTTTTATAACTAGGTCTTTCATGGCCATGGAGACGTACACACAATACAGAACGTTTTCATTGTTCAAGAAAATCTCCACTCTCCGATCTTCAGTCTCACAACACCACCGATCCTCAGAGTTTTGGGTTCTTTTCTTTTCATATACTCCAACATAATCCTGATCCAATTGTAAACCAAATCAAAATTATAATACAATAAAAATTGAAGATTCATACAACCAAATCAGAAACAATAGAAAAAGAACCTATTCCTAATAAGCCATAGTTAACGGCTTCTCTCCCTCCAAACTAATCCTTCTCTCCCTCCCATCCAATCCTATTCCAATCGTGAATCAAATCAAAATTCTAATACAATAAAAATTGAGTACTATTCCAATTGTGAACCAAATCAAAATTCTAATACAATAAAAAATTGAAGAGTGTATACTAAGGGGGTTGACAAAACCAAATCGGAAACAATAGAAAAAGAGCCTATTCTTAATAAGCCATAGTTAAGGGGTAGACAGTGAAGTAGGAATAAGCTCTTTCTCACAAAATAAAATATTTTTCATAAAATATGTGCATCTTTAGTAGTATTATTAATTTTTAAAATAAAGTGTTACCTTTTAAATAAAAAATTGAAGATGGAAGCATCCTTTTTATTTGGAAACAGATATTTAAGGGAATAAAGTTTTTGATAAAGTGTGAAAATTGAAGATAAAAAATTGAAGATGACAACATTCTTTTTTATTTGGAATGAGAAAACTAAGGAAATAAAAATTTATAAAATGTGAAAGATAAAAATTGAGGATGGCAGCATCTTTTTTTATTTGAAAAATAAAATTTTGGAAATCGTTTCAAAAAAAAAAAATCAACAGTAGGACTATATGAAATTAAAGTCAAGCAGTATTAAAAACATGCGGAAAACTTTATTAACTTGAGTACCAACTGCAAACCTACATGATATAATTAAAAATACATAAATTTTTTTTAAAAGCCGACCCAATTTAATTGAAAAAAAAACAGATGATGATGAAATTATTTTTAAAAAAAAGTGAAAAGCCAAAAACATACAAACACATTCTTTCATAGCTAGGCTGAGTTCCTAATCTCTCTTCCGTGTATTTAGTTATGATTCTCTCTTGGTTTACTTTCTCTGCTTGCTGCATTTTCAGGTACATTTTTTTTTATTGACTTTCTTGGTTTTTTATTTAGTTTTATGGTTTTCGGTTTAGTTTCATAGTGTATTACATCTCATTTTGATTTATGATTTAGTTTCATGATACTCTCTGTCTCCCTCTAAGTTCATCTTGAAGCACAAAAAAATAACGATTTGAGTGAAAACCAACTACGTAGAATGAAATATTTAAATACTATTTAAGTAAACATAAATAATATTTTAGTTATATTATTTGAAATATATATATATATATATATATATATATATATATATATATATATATATATATATATATATATATATATATATATATATATATATATATGGAAGATGTTAAGGTGAACCTACTAGCTCACGGAATAGTATAAGCCCAATGGCCCAGATTGAATCTGGGCCGATATGACGGCCGAGAGTATTTAAATTTTAGTTTTTTTTTCTACAAATCTAAATCACTTAAAAATTTTAGATGTATGTTCTTCTCATCCGTACCTAATAAAAATATAAAAAATAATAATTCAATAAATTAAAAATAACCAAAATACCTCCAAAACTTTATAAGGGTATTTTAGTCATTTTTTCATGTAAAATATTTTTTAATAATTTTGAATATTCAGATATTTTTTATCAATATACTTCTAAAATTTCAATTGATTTGGATTTGTAGAAAAAATAATAATATTCAAACACTATCGGACATCCATGATCATTAGATCGGAAATTCAATCTGGGCCATTGGGCTCATTTTTTCTTATGAGCCCATTGATTCACATAAGCCTTTTCCTATATATATATATGAGCAATGATCCAATGCAATAGTATGATGCAACGACACTTCTAGAAAACTATGTTTGTGGTATTTGTATGACCCTAAATTTTGCACACACACTCTCTTCATCTCAATAATCATTCCCCCTCTCCCCCCCTCCCACCAAAAAAAAAAGTTATATTTGAACCCTAGATATGGTCAAAATGAGTTCCCTCCAAA
This sequence comes from Amborella trichopoda, assembly GCF_054954075.1. Taxonomy (NCBI): domain Eukaryota; kingdom Viridiplantae; phylum Streptophyta; class Magnoliopsida; order Amborellales; family Amborellaceae; genus Amborella; species Amborella trichopoda. The sequence goes on along the minus strand of NC_142341.1, from coordinate 3,992,511 downwards.
AACGAATTAGACCATTCATTTTGTGAATTTCAAGATCTTAGCATTTATAAACTAAAAATTGGAAATGAAAAAGTCCTTGTAAAGCCTACATCTAAGCATCTCACCAAATGAACGGCCTATGTTAGGCTAAAAAAATACTTTCTAAATTGTCCTTTCAATTTTTTATTTTTTTGTGATCGTTCATTAGAATGAAAAGAGTGTATATTTCAAAATTAGATCAAACAAATGGCCATAAGATGGGTTTTTAGGATTGTTGCATTATATTATCATACAACGGTTGCATGAAATCATTGCCCTATATATATATATATATATATATATATATATATATATATATATATATATATATATATATATATATATATATATATATATATATATATATATATATATATATATATATATATTTATTTATTTATTTATTTATTTATTTTTATTTTTAGGTCGGTGAAGGTTTGAGTCGGGGTCCAGGTCAGGTCCCGTGCATTACATATGATCGCTTATTTTATTCCTACTTTTATCTCCATCCCCACAACTAAATTCAAACTGTTTTACAGACAGGTCCAAGTCCCATGCATTACATGTGATCGCTGATTTTATTCCTACTTTTATCTCCATACCCGCAACAAAATTCAAACCGTCCAAGTTTGGTTATTTTCTGGTCGTATTATACATATTAGAATTTAACGTATTCTTGATCTTAAGAACTTCCTCATTAAATCAACATACAATTTAATGAACCCAATGCATATTTACTTAGAATCTAATAATGTATCTTGAAAAAATTGGACACACAAAACAGTCAAAACACTTTACATTCAGCTTTATCGAGGATTAGTACTTAGTAAGCAGTGTGCATACTTTGAAATAAGTTTGCATACTTCGATATATACATGCAATAGTCAAGAAAAATTAGCAATATGCAAATTTATGTGTTCGTTTCATGATAACAAAATATATTTATACAAATCGAAATGACTTAAAATTTGGAGTTTGCGTTCATAAAAAATAGGTGAATCTATGAAAAAAATATTTTACATGAAAAAAATTGACCAAATACCCCCAAAACGTTTCAGGTGTATTTTGGTCTTTTTTGTGAATTATTTTTTTTATATTTTTATTAGGTACGCCTCAATAAGATGTACACACGCTCCAAATTTCAGTTCATTCCGATTTGTAAAAAAAAAATGAAAAATGAAACACTACTGAACAATCGTGACCATGCGATGAACTTTGGACGGTGATGAGGGTAGACGAAATCACTGTTCATTTTTGCCTATAGGCGTTGGAAAGACTTTTCATATATATATATATATATATATATATATATATATATATATATATATATATAAAGATGGGATTAGCCCACTAGCTCATATGAGCCCAACGTTCCAGATTGAATCTGGGCCGATCACTGATGTCCAGTAGTATCTGAATTTTAGTTTTTTTTTATAAAAATTCAAATCACTTGAAATTTTAGACGTATGTTCATAAAAAATAGATGAATCTTTGAAAAATATCAAAAAAATATTTTACATGAAATAAATTCACCAAAATACCCTAAAAATGTATTGAGGTATTTTTGTCTTTGTTCTTTTGGGAATAATTTTTTTATATACTTTTATTAGGTGCGTCTTGATGAGAAGAACACACACCTAAAATTTCAAGTGATTTGGATCTGTAGAAAATAAAATAAAATTTAAAAACTACAGACATCTATGATCGTCAGATCGGCCTAGATTATATCTGAGCCATTGGGCTCATATGTTCAAATGAGCTACTGGGCTAATCTCATCTTTATATATATATATATATATATATATATATATATATGATTATTTAAATGAACAATATGCAATGCACTTAATCTGGGATTAAATAGAGGTGGACTTTTTTAACGACATGCGAGAGAAATGGGAGATACTTTTGTGTGATAATATATTTCAACGATAGTATACTTACCATTAGTCTCCTCCAATGTTTCAAGTTACCACTGGTCTCCTTCAATTTTCCAAGTTAAAGTTAAAATTAATAGCAAGTTGTTGAATCTTTTAACTCTCTGCCACTTTTCTAATTTCAAAAGTACCTCTTATCCAAGTTCAAATGGATCTTGAACACTAAAAAAATCCCAATATTCTAATTTGAAAGGTACCTCTCATCAAAGTTCAAAGGGGTCTTGAAATCTACAATTATTTTTTTAGGATGATTTTGAACTCTAAAATTTGAAAAATTAAGTTGAAATGGTATTTGGAATAAAGCGCGCCATTCACATTCAAAGCATGATCTAATCACACAAAAATCAAGTAGTTAATAAAAAGGATATCTTCTACAAAATGGAATACCAAAAGCATGTTAATTTTTAATATTTCTTTCAAAATTTACAATTTTTTTTACTACATGTGATATTATATATAGCTATATATTAAATTTACAATTAAAAATAAAAAGAATTAATAAACCAATTTAACCGGATGATACCTTTAGTAGTTATAAGATATTACTAATAAAGTAATAACAAAGTAATTACGATTTGTTTATGAATATCATAAATATATGTTTTTAATCATGAATCATGAATAGTAATATAGGTGGAATCCCATCGTTCTTCATCGGGTGGTTTAAAATACATATCACTATTGTATTTTGAAAATATTTGTTTATATTTTTTTACTGTGCACCCTATTTTTTAGGACTCATCCAAAACTTCATTGCGATCCAATTTTTAGAAAAAAGATTAAAATTCAAATAGTGATCTGTATTTTGAGCCACGTAATGAAGACTGAAGACTTGACGGATGGAATTCCATCTATAGTACTATTCATTATAGCTGCCAAGTATTTGTTAAATTATATATGTACATATATAAAGTTTATATAGAACCTAGGCTCTAAACAATCAAATTAGAGCCTACCTCAAAACTTTCACTAGAAGAAGTTGTTTTGATGCCCAAATAACATCAAATTGACCATCTCGATATCAAGATGCATGAACATGAGAAAAAAATGGATTTGTTTGGAAGTAGTGTATCTTGTAACACATTTTTGGACCTCAATTCTCAAGATTTTCAAGTTTTTATAAATGTGCTCTATCTACACTATTTTTGAAGCTGCAAATTTTATAACTAAAGATAAAAATATAATTTAAGGCTATCACAAAACTTTCCAGTATTGAAATCATATTTCTCGACACTATTTGAAGGTGGGCTCTAATTTGATTGTTTAGAGCCTCGGTTCTATAGGAACTACACCCTATATATATATATATATATATATGGAAAATTCTAACAGTAGGTGGGCAACTATAATGAATAGTAGTATAAGTGGGATCCCAGCCGTCCGATCTTCATCGAGTAGTTCAAATACATATCACTATTTTAATTTTAATTTTTTATATATAATTAAGATGAAATTCTAGGTGTATATACCTAACCCTATTGCGCACCATATAAAAATATAAAAACATTATTTTCAAGAATTTAAAATGATTAAATTACCCCTATCATTTTACAGGGGTATTTAAGTCATTTTATATTTTGAGAAATATTTCTTTTATATTTTTTTTAATTGTGTGGCCTATTTTTAGTACATACATCTAAAATTTCATTATGATCCGATTTCTAGAAAAAATATTACAATTTATATAGTGATATGCATTCTGAACCACATGATGAAGATTTGACGACTCTCATTCCACCTATATTATTATTCATTGTAGTTACCATGCTATTGTAAGGTTTACTATATATATATATATATATATATATATATATATATATATATATAAAAAGATGGAATTAGCCCACTAGCTCATACAAACATATGAGTTCATATGAGCCCAATGGTCATATTGGATCTCGGCTGATCAGACGGTCACAGATGTCTGTCCGTGTTTGAATTTTAATTTTTTTTTCTATAAATCCAAATTACTTGAAATTTTAGACGTATGTTCATAAAAAATAGGTGAATCTTTGAAAAATATCACAAAAATATTTTACATGAAATAAATTGACCAAAATACCCTCGAAAAGGAAAATTGTTACATTAACCCACTAGCTCATATGAATATATGAGCCCAACAGCCGATTTAACGGTCATAACCACATTTCGTGTTTGAACTTTATTATTATTTTTTTCTATGAATCCAAGTTACTTAATAGTTTAGGTGTGTATTATTCAAAAATAGAATAATATAATAAAAATATCAAAAAAATAATTTGCAAGAAATAAATTGACCAAAATACCATTGAAAAGTTTTGAAGGTATTTTTATCAATTTATATTTTGTGAATTATATTTTAAATATTTATATTAGGCATGCCTTGATGAGAAAAATTGACATCTAAAATTTCACGTTATTTGGATTTGTATAAAAAAAATTAAAAAATAAAGTCGTGACTATCAGATCGACCCAGATTCAATCTGGACCGTTGGGCTCATATGTTCATATGAGCTAGTGGGCTAATCTCAACATTTTATATATATATATATATATATATATATATATATATATATATATATATATATATATATATATATATATATATATATATATATATATATATATATATATATATATATGGAAAATTTTATATAAGGTTGCAACCTTAAAATATAGAATCATAGATGCACCTCAAAAATCTATCGAAAAGGCTGTTTTAATGTTGAAAAACTCTCTAATTGGTCATCTTGACATCGAGATGTATGAATATTAAAAAAACGTTTTTGAGTACCAAAAATAGCATATCTTGCAACACATTATCTAGACCGTCCATTTTCAAGATTTTCTTTTATAGATCTACTTGATTTTAACCATTTTTGGAGTTTAAAATTTTCTAATTAAAAATAAAAATAGTTTTTAAGATAATCCTAAAAAAATTTTACAACAAAATTACATGTCATGATAAAAATTGGAGGTGCGCCTTAATTAGATTGTTTTAGGTTGCAACCTTATAGAAACCGCAACCAGATATATATATATATATATATATATATATATATATATATATATATATATATATATATATATATATATATATATATATATATATATATATACATGACATGTTTTTTAATATTTTCTATCATTTTGACAAAGGTTGGAAAGTATTTTGACTATGAATACTGGTGTGGTTTCTATAAGGTTTCAACCTTAAATTATCCATTTAAGGCGCACCTCCAAATTTTATCATAACATGTAATTTTGGTGTAATTTGTTTTTAGGATTATCTAAAAATCTATTTTCATATCTAATTATAAAATTTTAAAGTAAAAAAATGGTTAAAATTAAGTAGATCTATAAACATATGAAACTTTTGAAAATAGACAGTTCAGATAATGTGTTGCAAGATGCCTTATTTCTAAGAGTCAAAATCCTTTTTTTTTTTTGCTTATATTTATAAATCTTGATGTTGAAATTATCAATTAGAGAACTTTTGAACATTAAAACAACTTTTTCGGATGGGTTTTTTATGTGCATCTCTAATTTTACATTCATCCTAACATAAACTTTTTCCATAATAAATTTACGTTTTTGCATTTTTTTGGAAAATTTTGAAAACACCACAGTCACACGCTATTTTGAGAGTCTATTTTTTTTTTTTTTTTTGCTATTTTTGCGTTTTTACGTTTTTCCCTTTTTACATACTTATATTTACGTTTTTGCGTCTCTCTCCTTAAACTCTCAAACCTTGAGCAATAGTTCCCCACAAGCAGTGAGATTTCCAACCAAGTTCTGGAGAGAGTCATTTACTACTTTAATATTAAGTAATGGTTAATATTTGCTACTATAGAGTTTAGAGAATACTGAAATAATGAAAAATTATGTTGTCACGTTGCCATTGGCCCTTAGGAAATTAAGAATTAGGGTCTTACAATTTTATATTGTATGCTTTTTTTTTATTCTTCTTGTTTTGTTTTAATTTTAGGATATTTTGAAGGGCTTTTGCAATTTGGAAATGTCCCTCAAAACATTATCAATATATATATATATATATATATATATATATATATATATCAAGCCACAAGATTTTTGTTTTTGTTTTCTATTTTTTTTTACACATATATAGTTTTAACTCTAAATGTTATAATTTGTAAGGAATATTATAATTAAAATTTGTAAAATCCCTTAAAAGATGAATTCTAATATAAATAATAATAATAATAAAGAAATTTGTTTGGTCGAGAATTGCAATTTCCCTTTTTTGTATATCATGTTCTAAATTACAAGCTGCAAGAGCTTTTAGTTCATGTTTTGTAAAAATCATTAAAAGTTAAACCAAAACAGAAACAAAAAAATGTGAAAACAAATATGGAAATATATTTGGGAAACTTTTATTTTTCTCCCTTTATTTCTTCAAAATATTCATATTTTCCTATTTTATATATTTTCCTTTTTCTTTCCCCAAAACCCACTATTTTATGTGAGTCATTATTTTTTATATATATATAATACCTTAAACCAATCCATATGTGGAGTCACATGAAAGGATGCATCTGAATCAAGTAGCCGATACTACTAATTTTCCTCCCTATCCACAGACAACTTTTCCATATTTAGAAAACTAAAATTTTTTAATAGATATCCTAGAGATTCACATGACTTGCTTCTTTTTTATGGGTAAATATAGGGGTTGATGGTTGCATTTTGCTTCCAATCCCCACAATCAAGATATTACCATTTAAATATTTTGTATCAATATCCAGTCCCTACAATCGAGAGATTATAATTTTTCTTTTTGACTTCCAATCCCTACAATCAAGGAATTACAATTCTTTCTTTTTATCAATCCATACAATCAAGAAATTATTATTCTTGTGCCTATATATATATGGAAGATGTTAGGATGAGCCCATTAGCTCTCGGGAAAAAATGAGCCCAATGGCCTGGACCGATCTGACAATCACGGATGTCTGGTAGTGTTAGAATTTTAATTTTTTTTTCTACACATCCAAATCATTTGAAATTTTGAAAGTGTGTACATAAAACATAGGTGAATCTTTGAAAAATATCAAAAAAATATTTTACATGAAATAAATTGACTAAAATACGCCCAAAAAGTTTTTGGGTGTTTTGATTAATTGTTTTTTCACGAATTATTTTTTTTATATTTTTATTAGGTGCGACTTGATGAGAAGAATACATGTCTAAAATTTCAAGTGATTTGAATTTGTAAAAAAAAATTAAAATTCAAATACTACCAGACATCTATATTCGTCAGATCGGCTCAAATTCAATCTGGACCATTAGATGACATCTCTCTTTGCTCTACAAGAGTGACGTCTCTCTTGGTCTCTTCTTTTAGTGTCAGACAAACTCTCTCTTCTCTCTCATCTCTCCTCCAAGTATGTTTTTCTCGCTCCCTCACCATGACCAATAATTCACAAAACGAAACCGATGATGTTCCCTCAAGGAACAACGAGTCCAAGCCCACGTTTGAAAAATTGGACTAGCCTTGAAAACTAGCCAAGGGACGGCTCCGAGTAACCGGTACACCGGTCTATCTAGGCAAGCCCCTGGCCGGTCAAAAAAATGTTAAAAAATAAGTAAAAAAAAAAAAAATTATATGGAAAGTACATTTAAAGCATGATTAAATAAAGCACATCCAAATTAAGTTAAAAATTAGTGGAATTTTAAAAAATCGATTTGTGTTTAGAGGTATTTTTGAAAATTTTTAAAAATATAAAAAAATGATAAAATAAGTATTCATGGCCAAAATACTTTCCAATATTTGCCAAAATAACAAAAGAAACATAAAAACACATTACAAACAAATACCTTATTTTTAAAAAAATTTATATAATTTTTTTGAATTTTTTTAAAATACGAAGCCATATCACCAAAACCGTCAATAACCTGTTCCGACCTAACCGGCCTTTTTTGAGTTGAACCGACTGATATTACAAAAACTTGTCGAGGAATTATCCTTGTCTCTCATCGTCTTACAGTATTCTTCATGGTCCCGTGTTATGCGTTTGGCCTTGAGCGTCAAAAATAAATGACTTCTATTGATGGAACTCTGTCCAAACCAGAACCTTCTTCTCCTTCATTTCTCTTATGGAAAAGATGTAATGACATAGTATTGTCATGGCTACTCAATACCTTATAAAAAACCTTTAAGAGAGTGTTTTATACGCATCTACTGCTTTTTGAAGTTTGGTCTGATCTAAGAGACTGCTTTTCGCAGAGCAATGCTCATCGTATTTTTCAACATAATACGACTTTTCAACAAGGACAATTATTTGTTGGTAATTATTTCACCAAAATGAAACATACATGGGATAACTTATCTTCTCTTCATTCTTTTTCTCCCTTTTTCTAGCTGTGCTATAAAAATTTTAGTGGATTATGGCCAACAAAAACGTTTAAATCAATTTTTAATGGGCCTAATTAACTCTTACAAATAGGTTTTCACTAACATCCTTATCATGGAACCACCACCATATGATGCCAAAACCTATTCTCTTTTTCTTCAAGAGGAAAGGCAAAGTAAGATTCATCTTATTGCACCAAGCCCTGAGGTTGTTGCATTCGCCACAACCGAACCGCCCACTACTTCTATTGGATCCAGCAGCTCGAAGGGTGGGACCCGACCACCATTACATTGTGATTACCATCGTAAGGTCAACCACACATACCATTGTCATAAGCTCATTGGCCAACCATATCTGCCTAGTGCACCTCAGTTCACAGTCGAACAACAATGCCAATCAGTGAATCTTTTTCAAGCAGGTAGTTCCAAACATTTGGCCAATCTTACTTATAAGTTTTTTTATTGCTCTACTTTTCATTCATCTAATAATTTTTGGATAATTGATGGTGGTGCTGCAAACCATTTTATTTCATTGCCATTTTTTTACTAATCCATCCAACCTTCATCACCTACCCATCTTGTTAAATTACCCCATGGTAGCATGGCATCTATTTTACCCATTGGTATCATTGCCTTTCTGATTAGATCTCCTTACAAAATATCTTATATGATCCTTCATTCAAATTTATTATATTATCTATTAAGAATCCTGCTTGTAATCTCCATTGTTCAGTAACATTTTTTGCAACCGTATGCTTTTCAGGACTAAAGAAACATGGAAGACGATTAAAGCGGATAGAGATCATGGTGGGTTTTTTGCGACCACTATGCTTTTCAGGACTGATGAACATGGAAGACGATTAAAGCGGATCGAGATCATGGTGGACTTTATCTGTTACAAATTTCTAACAACCTAATTGCTTCCTTTACCCAACACAACCATCCATGGACATGTGGCACCAGCGTCTTGGCCACTCATCCAATGCTTGATTATAAACTCTTATTAAGGAATATTTTGATAATTTCTATTCTCTTTATTGTCATTTTCATGTATAACCAATTCTAACTATCTTTTACATTTAGTTCATATTCTACCACTGTACCTTTTCAACTTATTCATTGTGATATATGGAGAGGTTATGCTATTCCATCTATTTTTTATGCATACTATTTTTTAACCTTAGTTGATAATTTTAATCGTAGTATTTGGATATTTTTTATGCAAGAAACTAATCACCACTTGAAAGTCCTTTTTGCCTTGGCTAAAAATCAATTTAATTGTTCAATTAAGTCCCTTCACACCGACAATAGAACAAAATTCTTCTTCAATGACGTGCAATATTTTTTGCAAACTCATGTTCCATCAACATTCATGTACAACAACATGGTGTTTCCTGAATGAAAACATCACCACCTCGTTGAGGCTGCACGAGCTTTATATTTCCAAACCAATTTACCCTTTCAATTTCAGAGAGATTGCATCTTAATTTTTGCTTACTTAATCAATAGGATACCAACTCTAGGGTTTAAGAATTTTTCAGATCAAGTCTACATCCACCCAGATCTGGATTTGGATCTGAAAAGTATATATCGGATATAGATCTAGATCCAAAGCCGATCGGATCCAAAATATTTGGATCTGGATTCAAAACTATATATAAGATTCGGATCTGAATCTGGATCCAAATTAGTTCTAATTTTGTATGTTATAAAGTTAAAATATAATTATAAAAGTCAAAATCATTTTATTCATTATATATAAATTAATAAATATATAAATTATAACATATATATATATATATATATATATATATATATATGGAAAATTCTTCCCAACACTTATAGGCAAAAATGAATAGTAATTTCACCTACCTTCATCACCGTCCATCACTCGGTCACGATTTTTTATTTTTTTTACAAATCAGAATGACCTGAAATTTAGATAGTATGTACGTCTTATTAAGTCGCATCTAATAAAAGTATAAAAAATATTATCCGCAAAACAATATTGACCAAAATACCCCTAAAACCTTTTGAGGGTATTTTGGTCAATATTTTTCATGTAAAATATTTATTTTATATTTTTCGAAGATTCCCCTATTTTTTATGAATACACACTCTAAATTTCAAGTCATTCTGATTTTTTTTTATAAAAAATTAAAAATCAAATACTATCAGACAATCGTGACCGTACAATGAACTTTGGACGGTAATAGGGATAGGCGAAATCGCTATTCATTTTCACCTATAAGCGTTGCGAAGTGTTTCCTATATATATATATATATATATATATATATATATATATATATAATGTTTATTATTTTAAAAACTCAAGTCCGATCCAGATCAAATCCACCTATACTTGGATCCGTCCCAAATTACTATTTGGATCTAAGTTTTAGATGTAGATCTTAATTTCGGATCCAAATAGGATCCAAATTTCAGGTTTCGGATCTGGACTAGGTAAATTCTCAACCTTAACCAACTCCTATTCTAAATGGCAAAAGCCCTCGAGTTCTTTTCAATTCACCACCCAAATATAAGCATTTAAAGGTTTTTTGATATCTTTGTTATGACCGCAAACTCGCGCTAGAAGATGAATATTTTGTTCGCTATCCTGATGGCCAAAAGCTAATCGTTTATATGATATCTACTGTCACAAAATCTTTAACAGTCGAAGAAGATGTATTTAATGAACATATTTTCCAGATCCACCACCAAATCCCTCCAAAGCAGTTTTACCTCTACCAAATCTACCAACGCCACCACCAATAAAAAATCCTAACTCCAAAATAGCTCTTTTACCTGAGGAGCAATTAAGAATTGGTCGTATGGTAATGCGAGTCCTCTTTTTAAGTCCGGGGTTAGCAACTCCTGGACTGATACAGTATGTCCTTGCGGGATCATCATATACGAATTACTCTTCTAAAAGTTATAACTGTGAAGTTCGGATGTTTGCCCTAAAAATTCCTGTACTGAAGAGCTCCACCATAACCCCTCTCTCTCTCTCTCTCGTTTAAAATTGGCATTAATCGATTGGCGGTTTTTCCTTTAAAAGCATTGATTTCTTACGTGAAATTGCACGTGCACGTGTATAATATGGACGAAAAGTAGGGGTGGCAAAGGGTCCCGATGGATCAGACCTGGAAACAGACCCGAATGTATTTGGGTCTAGGTTTTGGACCCGGACCCGACCCATCGGATCCAAAAGTTGGATCCATACCCATACCCGTTGGGTCCCAAGTCTGATCAAGTCCATTGCCACCCTCACTATGAGCTTCCTTTTTTGTAGCCTACAATGGTGAACACTAGATAACTAATTTTTGAGGGGTGGGTGTTTAGAGAGAGGGAGATATTCGAGATCCAGATAGAGCTATATATACAAGAAATTGAGAGAGGGAGGATGGCGATCATGTTTGGCGTTTGGGTAACTAGGGGAAGAAAATGTATTGAAACGATTTTAACGTTAGGGCTTTGGATTTTAGGTAAACTAAAAATCGGGTCCAGATACCCTCTAAATCGGGTATAACAGAACCCATACCCAACCCGAGACTATCCAAGTATCTTTGTTGGACCGAAACCCTACCCATGGGTCCAAAACTTGGACCCATACCCGAACCGGTGTCGGGTATACCCGACGGGTATGGGTCAGATCGGGGTCCATTACCTCCTAACGAAAAGCAATAAAGCATCCACTATCTTAACTCATCCAATGCAACTAATTTCAGTTTTTTTTGTCTTCCGTTTTATTTCTACTTGCAATTGGGAAGAAACAAAAAGACAAAAGGCTAAGCGTTTTACAGAGCCATACAATTGAAAAATTGTCGTTTAGGCTTTTCTTTAGTGGAGATAAATTGTAATTTGGGCGAGGGTGGTTAAAAGTATGAATCTTAGGAGTTTGGAGTTTAAAATTCGACACATTTCATTGGTGAACCACAAATTGGAATCTGGATTTGACTATGCAATTGTCAAATTTTGATTCTCCAAACCGAGTCCAGTATGATTCATGAATTAAAATCAGACTAGTATTCGGCTCGAGTTTGATTTTGATTCTTCCAGTCTGACTTCAAAAATTTCTGTCGGACTGAGCTATTTTAATAAAAAGTGGAAGAAAAAAAACATATCTGTCGGGCAAATCTAGGGTTTTTCAACCCAAAATCATTGGGACAAGTATTTGCACTGAACCGAATAAGCTCGATTTCCATTTTAGGTTAGGATATGCATGCACAGTACCATATTACATACAAATACACAATGCTTAAGCTTTTTAATGTTTATTTTTTAAAGATTAGAGCCTACCTTCAAATAGCATCGAGAAATGCGGTTTCAATACTGGAAATATTTGTTATAGCCTTAAAATATATTTTCATCTTTATTTATAAAGTTTAATAAATAGTGTAGATCGACACATCTATGAAAACTTAAAAATCTTGAAAATTGACGGTCCAAAAATACATTACAAAATACACTATTTCCAAAACTTACAATCCATTTTTTTTCTCATGTCCATGCATCTTGATGTTGATATGTTCAATTTGAGGATAGTTAGGCATCAAAACAACATTTTCTAGTGAAATTTTTGGGTTAGCTCTAATTTGATTGTTTAGAGCCTCGGCTCTATATAAACTTTCTCTTTTTTAAATAGTTTAAAAATTTTACCTATTTGAATTTAATAACGAATTATAAATATCATCATCATCAGAGTCTTATCTCAACTATTTGGAGTTGGTTACGTTCCATCATTTCGCTCTATCGTTGTATTGAGCCTAGGCTCTAAACGATCAAATTAGAGCCTACCTTCAAATAGTGTCGAGAAATGTGGTTTCAATACTGGAAATCTTTTTGATAGCCTTAAGATATATTTTCATTTTTATTTATGAAGTTTAAAGCTTCAAAATAATGTAGATCGAGAGATATATGAAAACTTGAAAATCTTTAAAATTGACAGGTAAAACATGCGTTATAAAATACACTATTTTTAAAACTTGAAATCCATTTTTTTCTCATATCCATGCATCTTGATGTCGGGATGATCAATTTGAAGATATTTAGGTATCAAAATAACCTCTTCTAGTGAAATTTTTGAGGTAGGCATATGAATTTGATTGTTTAGAGCCTACCTTCGAATAGTGTAGAGAAATGTGGTTTTAATATTAGAAGTATTTTTGATAGCCTTAAAATATATATTAATATTTATTTATAAAGTTTAAAGCATAAAAAATAGTATAGATTGATAGATTATGAAAATTTGAAAATCTTGAAAATTGATAGCCCAAAAATGTGTTACAAAAGACATTATTTCCAAAACTTGAAATCTATTTTTTTCTCATGTCTATGCATATTGATGTCGAGATGATTGATTTGAAGATATTTTAGCATTAAAACAACCTCTTCTAATGAAATTTTTGATGTAGGCTCAAATTTGATTGTTTAGAACTTCGGCTCTATATAAAATTTTCCCTTTAATATATGTCATGCTTTTACTCTACTATTCTTATTTTTTTTTATATTTAAAAATCCAATATTGATTTAAGTTTTTACACTACTATTCTTTTTTTTTTATATATTTAAAAATCCAATATTGATTTAAACATCGATCAAAAAATTTGATTGAACCAAATCCCTCACCAATGATCGGATCTTAACAACACTGCCTTGCCATGCTTGCGCTGTAAGCGGTCTCACGAAATTGATGCGTTGCTTGCACGCAAATGAAAGCAAACCAAAAATATGCCAGCGATGTTCCTCTCCGCCCTACCCTTTATTTCGTTCTCTCTGCCCATCTGGATTTCCTCTATATGCTTCACTCTAAGAAACTTCACAAAACGCACACTCACTAAAGTAATCTACATTTAGCATTATGCTAAGTTTTTTCTCCATTAAGCTTTCCAAATTAAGAAGGTAATAAATGATATGTCTAAAAACCAGAAGCTTTTGTGAGAGGTCACATAAAATAATTGGACTTCTCACCAAAATTTCTATTTGTGATGCGTCCCAAAAAAAAAATCAAAGTATAAATAGCAAAAAAATTTGAAAAAACACCGAAGCCTGAAAAATATCAGTTCTAGCTACCATTATAGGACCACTTCATCCTTCTTTTTTTGAAGAAAAGGGGTTTCATGAAAACAAACAAAAAAGATCATTTGATTCCAAGTGATATGACATATTCAAATTGAAAGTCTTTATTGGTAGGGTGGCCCTGACTGGTTCTAAAAAAGAGTGAGTTACATACGGACCCTAAAAAAAATTTAAAATACAAATATTATGTTTTTAGGCAGAAGAGTGATTTAGAAGTTTTAAAATTTTAGGTAACGTATGAAATGCTTCACTTATATGTAAAATTTATAAGAAAGATCGGTCAACCATTTTTTTTTATTTTTTTTAAAATTGCCCCTTGGTCAACCTGAATTTTTTTTTTTTTTAGTCTTTTTTAGTTTTTTCGTTAGGTAGTACAGTGTCCCAAACTTGAAGGCGCTGCCCTACAAATGAAAAAACTAAAACAAACAGAAAACAAAATAACAAAAAATTGGGTGATTAAGGGGTAATTATGGAAAAAATAGAGTTGATCGGCCTTCTTTGTAATATTCACATATAAGTGGAGCATTTCGTATTTTACCTAAAATTTTAAGATCTGTGCATAAATCACTCTAGGCAGAAATTACAAAGAAAGTTGATCAACCTATTATTTTTATTTTTTTTATTTTTTTACAGTGCCTCTTGTTTGAGGATGGAAACCTCATTTTGAATTTTAGTGTTTTATTTTTTTAGTTTTTTTTAGAAAGGCAGTGAGTGCCTCTCTGTTTGAGGATGGAAACCAAATTCTGAATTTTAGTTTTTTATTTTTTTAGTTTTTTTTTTAGAAGGGCAGTGCCCCATGCTTTAAGGATCCTCCTGATTTAAAAACTTTTTTTAAAAAATTTTTAATTCTGAGGATGTCATCAGACTAAAAGGTAATTTTGAAAAAATTAATAGAAAATGGATTAATCGACCTTCTTTATGATTTTCACCTATAAATGTAACATTTCATATTTTAAAAAAAAAAAAAAAATTGGAAATCGATCACTTTCTAAAAAATTAAGACCTGGGCCACAAAATTTGTCAGCTTGCCTTGACCTTTTTTCCTTGTTTTTTCAGGTGTTCCTTTATTGTATTTGACCATCTTAACCTGATGCTGGTGGGCCTAGCCCTGGCCTAGGCTCGGACCAGACCTATGGGGACCAAGTCGGGGCTTGGACCAGGGCTGGGTACCCCACACCGGAACTGTGGCCGGCCCTACTTTATACCTGAAAATGGAGGAAGGTCCTTAACAGCTAAGAGTTGAGAGAGGAACTCTCACTTCACGCATTTTTGGCAAAAGGAAGTTGGACGGCTGACAGCACAAAGCTTCTCTTTCGCAGCCGCGAACCTTCAAAAGAGATATCCTTTCACAAAACTACGACAAAACTTAACAAGAAGACAAAATCCAGCAGAGAGTCGAAGAAGCTTGTGGAGAGAGGCTACAACATTGTAGAGAGAGAGAGAGAGAGTACATTGTGGACTTTACAAAGAGAGAGAGAGAGAGAGAGCACTGTGGGTTTTACAAGTAGAAGCAAATAATTGCAAACGGAACTTCAGTATGAAGGATTGACGTCTGTTAAAGCTTAGAACGGAGCTTTTATGCCTTTTCTCTGTTATTATGAGAGAGAGAGAGAATACTTTCGTCTTATCTCGAATCCACACATAAATTCCTCAATCATTGACACGAGAAAGCATGCAAATACAAGCAAAACCTCGATATATATTGGAATGACAGAAGCATATTATTATTTATTTATTTATTTATACACGCCGCCAAAGGAAACCCTCTTCTTTGGCCGCATCTTATGTTCCAAGGGTACCCTTTGAAAAATCCCTTCTTCTCAAAATTAGCCCTTACTTTGCATAATCCAATTCTTTCCGAGTCGGAGTCGTACTCTCTCTAGCTCTTTTTCTTCTCTACCATTCACATTTAATTTTAGAAAAAAGTATAGAATGAGACTATTTATGTTTAGTACAAAGTAATTAAAGGTTGTCACATGAATCTTGATTATTTCATCGATCAAGTTCAAACTTCAAAAGAAATTTTTTCGAATTTTATGACACATCCAAGCTATCAGATTTCGCATCGGATGGTTGTAAATAATTGTGACTACTTTTTATCGAAGTTAAATGATCTCATTGTATACAATCTCATAATTTTATTAATAAAAATAAATATAATAAAAAATGAAAAAAAAAATAAAGATGCAAGTAGAACTAAAATCCTAGGATTGAAGGATCCATAACCTCCAAATACCCAAGAAATCCCTGAACAGACCTCCAGACCCCGAACCAAACTAGCCACTACGAAAGTCAATAAAACACCATTCCATACTATGACATTGAATAAAACACTAACCTAATAAACAATCTCCTCACTCGCCAGGGTTAGAGCAATGCAAAATCTGCTCAATAGCAGCGTCTAGAAAAAGTATAAAAAAAAAACCCTAACGGCATACTTGCAGTACGCAACCAATGACCTAAAAATAGGGTTTACAAGATAGTTGAACAGGGAGGAGGGAAAAGAGGATACTGAAAGGGAATTGGGTGGAAGACCTAAAGGGAAAGAGATGGAACTGAAGAAATGGAGGTGAGGAAGTAGCGGAGATCAAAAGACACAGACCATCCACTTGAAACCCAACCCAGCTCGCACACAAACCCCTAACAAAATGTATTTGACAACGGGCTAGAATTCAAATCCCAAACAGGGATTTGAAAACCGGCAACTGGACTCACCCAAGCCTGCCTTATGGATAACTGCTAATAACAGGGTCCAAATTTTGAACCCGTAACCCATACCCTGATCCGGATAGTGTCTACCCCTGGGTCCGGGTCCGGATCCATTGCCCTCCTACTTAACAGTGCAACCCCGTATCATCTTTCTCTCACGGGAACTCTTCCTCTTTGTCATACTCGTGCATACTCCCACATAAAATTCAATGATTCTTTGAATTTCGGCAGGTCCCATCCCAGGAAACACGTGGAAGGAACCGTGTGCCGTTTTCCCGAGAAACGCCTCCGCTTTTTGCCTTCTCGTCCTCACGTGACAAGCCCCTTAGTAACGTAAATCTCTCTCTTGCTCCCTCTCTCTCTCTCTCTCTAACCGCCATTCTCTCCCTCTCTGTCGCACTCTATTCCAGATTTACCGGTGCTTTTTCTCCCCCCTCTCTCTCTTCAGGCCATGTTCTCTCTCATCCATGTAACTCTCTCTCTCCTCTCCTTCCCTATCTAACCATATCCATTTGCTGCTTCAATGTTTACTCCTCTCTCTCTAGCCCACCATATCCATTTTCTCTCTCAATGTTTACTCCTTTCTCTCTCTAACTCACCATATCCATTTTCTCTCTCAATCTTCACTCCTTTCTCTTCTCTTTCTAGCTCTCTCTCTCTCTTCTTTCACTAAATTGTCCATTTGCTCTGAATTTTTACTCTCTCCATCACCATAGCGCCCATTTTCTTTCTCAATGGTTACTCCTCTCTCTCTCTTACCGACCCATATTCCCTATCCTGTCACGCCCCATGAATGAAAATAGAACAGTACAAAACTACACAGCCACCTGCCTCGCTTTGTTTTATCTATATATTGGAAGCCCAACATTCAACTTCACCTACACCTGCACCAAATAGATTGGCAGAGGGCCACGCATAGAAATAGAACGACACAGAGGAGGAGAGCGAAAAGAGAGAGAGAGTGAGAGAGAGATTAGGGTTTCTTATTCTCAAATCTCAACCAGACGCCTTAACATACGGCAGTTGCAGACATGGCTTTTCTCAGCGTCCACCACCCTTGGGCCTTCACTTTCGGCCTCTTAGGTCTAAACCGATTACACCCAACTTCCCTTTTATCTCCTTTCTCTCCCTAAATTCTCGAGTGTTAGAGCTATGCAACCCCAGAATAAATGGTTTTTTTTTGTATCCTGTTTCTCTCTCTAAATTGTCAAGTTTAACATCTTTTTACGTGGCTCACAGTCCACTTATCTTTAACCTGTTTCTCTTTCTAAATTTTCAAGTTTTAGAGCTACGTACCCCGAAGAAATGGGTATATTGTAGGTTTTAGTGCAATTTTCCCAAATTCTCAGATCACCAAAGATGATATTCAATGAAATATATCTGAATTTTCAAGGTTTACTTAAATTGTGCTAATTGTTTGTGTGTCATTTTTCAGGCAACATAATCTCATTCATGGTGTATCTCTCCCCACTGTAAGCTCTCTTCTTTGTCCTACCATTATTAAGAAGAGACATTTGGAGGGAAAAAGACTAATTTTTCTCTCTCTCTCTCTCTCTCCCCCCAGTCCAACTTTCCACAGGGTTTATAAGAAAAAATCAACAGAAGGGTTTCAATCAGTTCCATACGTTGTTGCCTTGTTTAGTGCCATGCTGTGGATTTACTATGCACTCCTTAAAACAGATGGATACTTGCTAATCACCATTAATACATTGGGGTGCATAATTGAGTCCATATATATAACCATGTACATCATATATGCACCAAAGAAAGCTAAGGTACCATCAAATTACATTTTCCTTTTTTTTTTTGGTAAATTGTACTATTTTATATTTCATTTCCATTTGGGATTAGTTCCTTGAAGAC
This sequence comes from Amborella trichopoda, assembly GCF_054954075.1. Taxonomy (NCBI): domain Eukaryota; kingdom Viridiplantae; phylum Streptophyta; class Magnoliopsida; order Amborellales; family Amborellaceae; genus Amborella; species Amborella trichopoda. The sequence continues at coordinate 3,973,553 of NC_142341.1, read as the reverse complement.
AGGCTCTGATTTATTTTTATTTTTTTTTCCAGATTGCTACGGCCAAGCTAGTTGTGTTGCTGAATCTTGGGGTATTTTGCATGATTCTGTTACTAACTCTTTTCTTTGTACAAGGCCCGAAACGCGTTCGGGTGTTGGGTTGGGTCTGTGTGACCTTCTCAGTATGCGTTTTTGCGGCTCCTCTAAGCATCATGGTAAGAATAAATCATAGAATCACTATGTGAGAAAGTATATTGGTATATATATGAAGGGAAAAGTTTATATAAGGTTGCAACCTTAAAATGTAGAATCACAGATGCACCCTAAAAATCTATCGGAAATGTTATTTAATGTTGAAAAAACCCTCTAATCGATCATCTCGACATTGAGATGTATGAATATTAAAAAAAAAAAAAATTGTGTCCCGGAAATAGTGCATCTTGCAACACATTATCTAGACCGTCTATTTTTAAGATTTTCATATATTTATAGATCTACTTGATTTTAACTATTTTTGGAATTTAAAATTTTTTAATTAGGTATGAAAATAGATTTTAAGATAAGAACTTTTTATAACAAAATTACATGTTATGATAATAATTTAAGGTGCGTCTTAATTGGATTGTTTAAGGTTGCAACCTTATAGAAACCGCACCCATATATGAAATATAGATAATAATTCATATATTACTGTTAAAAAAAAAGAAGAGAAATCTATCAATATACATCTAACTCATCTTGTAATTAACATTTTTATCATTTTCAAATGTTCCAATCCAAGATCATATATATTTTAGTGGGCCTTTTAAAATTAAGATTAAATCAAAACAAATGTGGTAAAATGTCAATAGTTCATCTATAATTGATAAATTTCCCTTAAAAATGCATATAATACATACAATATGGTTAAATACATACTTATAGTATATATGTAGATATGTGTCTAAAGTAATTATCTATTTGATCAGTATGTTTTGATATCAAAAAAAAGAAAAAGAAAAGACAGTATGTTTCCAACCAAACAGCTCTTTCCTCTTTCTAGTGTGGGGAGAGGTGCATAGGAGGGTATGTTCAAGGCATGAAGTAAACACACACACTCTCTCTCTCTTTCTCTCTCCAGGTGTATCGCACCATTGCACGAGTATTTTACTAAGTCACATAACTTTGGAGGAGTAATGGAGCATGAAATACTGAAAAAAGGTCCCAAACCTTGGGTACTTTGGTGTGCCTAACCTATTTATAACGACTTGATGTAAGCTTTGAATCGTTTATCTTTCAACACCTAATGTGTGTGACATGAGTTGGTAGAGAGAGAGATAGAGAGAGAGAGAGAGAGAGAGGTTGAATTTGACATTTCTCTCTCTTCATTGACGAATTCGCACTTCCATAATTCGCAAAGCCCACCATTGATTTTTGATGATGTGCAGAGGCTGGTGATACAAACAAAAAGCGTGGAATTCATGCCTTTCTCACTTTCCTTCTCCCTCACTTTGAGCGCCGTCATGTGGTTCTCTTATGGCCTACTAACCAAGGACTTCTACATTGCAGTAAGTTTCCTCTTCAAATCAATCATTTCAACATGTGTGAAACAACATAGAAGTGCGTAATAAAACTATTTATTTTTGTTACAAGAATCCTCAAATTTTAAATCAGGCAGTTGGGGTATATGCTAGTGACTACATTGAGAGTCAAGTTAAAAATACTTTTATTCAAACTTTGTAAATGAAAATTGACGTACCCCTAGCTGCCTGGACTTACACATACTTAAAGGCGATTGTGATTTTTTTATACAAAAAAAATAATGGTATTTATAAAAGTTAGTTTAAGTGGAAAGCTAAAAAAAGACAAGAGGCAAGTAAAAAATAACATAGTTAGAAGTAGTGGGAAAGATATGAGAACTTAGAATGGCTCTTACTAGAGCATAATGGCAGACGCCGACTCTAATTAATCGAAAAAATTCTATAATGATGATGATGATATAAGTTGGCAACCTTATTTCTTTTAGTAAGATTGTAATGCTCTACACTGGTCATTTTAATTGGACAGTAAAAATTTGACATATCTTTTAAGACATTATCAAGAAGTATCAAGTCTTTTAAGATAGGAAAATTATTTGATAGGGCTGCAACCCTATCAAAATAAGTGAAGCATCACCACCTAACTCATCAAAAATTACAACTCAAGCAGTGTAAAACCTTTATATCGATCATCTTGGCTTGAACATTGTGGTTGTAAAAAAAATAGGACTTGAAGCTCTAAAAATAGTGTATATTATAGCAAATTATCTAGACTGTCCATTTCACCCTAAAAATAAGTGTTCAAAGATCCGCAAGATCTATACATTTTTATTTTAGTTTCAAATTTTATTGTTGGTGTTGGAAATTGATTTTAGAGCCACTATGGAGATTTTTTCCGTTACCGAAAGTGCTTTCTATAAGAGGATTTGAGGTGAGTTTTTTGTTTCTTTTTTTTTTTTCGCCAGCCGAGGTCTTATAGAAACTTCATCCTTTAAGATAATATCAAATTTTTACTGTCCAAATAAAATGTAAGGTATAGATTAGTGTAATGTTAATTCTGCAAGTAAAGTTGCAACCTTATATAATCTCTTCTTAAGGATAAATGATTATGTAGTATACAATTATATATATAGCTTCATCAAATATAAAATTTCAAAGTAAACATTTCTATTAATAAAAGGGTGCGGTTTGTATAGAGCCTAGGCTCTAAACAATCAATTTAGAGCATATCTTCAAATAGTGTCGAGAAATGTGGTTTCAATACTGAAAATATTTGTGATAGTCTTAAATATATTTTCACCTTTACTTATAGAGCTTAAAGCTTCAAAAATAGTGTAGATCGATAGATCTTGTGAAAACTTGAAAATCTTGAAAATTGATGATCCAAAAATACATTACAAAATGCACTATTTCTAAACTTGAAATCCATTTTTTTCTCATGTCCATGCATCTTGATGTCGAGATGATCAATTTGAAGATATTTGGAGGTCAAAACAGCCTCTTCTAGTGAAAATTTTGACGTAGACATCAAGATGATCAATTTGAGGATATTTGGGCTTCAAAACAGCCTCTTCTAGTGAAATTTTTGAGGTAGGCTCAAATTTGATTGCTTAGAGCTTCGGCTCTATAAAAAATTTTCCCTTAATAAAATTAAATCATGTTTCTAATAAAATCATTTAATTATTAAATTTTGACACAGATCTCTAGAAAAGCTATCACATGACTGTGGGACTTGGGTGAATGGGTTCATTGATAACTTTTCTAGATATCTATGTCAAAATTTAATGGTAATCATTTAGGGTCCTACTCACATAAGTGTGGGAGATCTTATAGTATCATTACTCTTATTAAATTTTGAGTAATGATATATGAGACCTTCCCACAAGAGCCCAAAGGATCACTGTTAAATTTGGCACAGATCTCTAGAAAAGTTACCACATGGGTATGAGACTTGATTTTTTTTTTAGAGATCTGTGTCAAATTTAAATGTGATCCTTTGAAATCCTACACATATGGGTGTATGAAGGTCTCATAGGATCATTACCCTTAAATTTTATGCACTTATTGAAAAAACTATTTCACGAAAATTTTAGCGATGTATACAATACAATAAACAAGCCAAGCATCCGCCATCCAGTCTAAAAATGACTGTGAGATGGATCTTAATTTTCATACTTATCCATCAATGCTACACCATGGATCACCTCCATTGTCCATCTTGAGAATGGACGGTAGATGACTCCCTGTGTATTGTGTTGTGTACATCATGTGTGCCATTTATTTTTCTTTTTCATTTTTATGCAACATGTGATTCTTTTCTTCTCTCTTTTTTCTCCTTCTTTTTCCTTTTCTTTTCTTCTTATTCTTCTTCTTCTTCTTCTTCTTCTTCTTCTTTTTCTTTTTTTTTTTTTTTTTTTTTGGTCCTGGATGAAGTTCGTATTTTGTGTTTCTAACCCATCGTTTTCTTGCCCATCCTTTCAGTTGCCAAATGTGCTTGGCTTCATATTTGGAATAATACAAATGGTGCTCTATATCATATACAAGGGTACCAAGAAGGCTTTTATTGATAAAAAATTACCTGAACAAGTGGTGAATATTGTCAAGATAAGCACTTTGGGGAGCTCAGACGTTTTTCCGATAAATGGGCAGGCAGTTTCCGGCGAGTGTGTCACGGATTCCGTCGAAAAGTCACTTGAACAAGTGGTGATCGTGGCTCACACAGTCACTGAAAATGTGCAAGATCTTTGAAATTAAAGTTTTCATCTTACTAGGAGACGAGGAAACCTCTCCGACTTATGGCCTTCTATCTGAGTTTGAGTTCACTCATTGGAGAGAGAGAGCATTTGCATATATGTGGGCTTCTTTTTTTTCTTTTTTCTTTAGGCTATTTCTCTCTCTACATGTACTGAATGTGTGGTTAGTAAGAGGGCACCATCCCCGAATGCAGGCCCACCTTATCAATTTTTGGTGTTAATAAAGAAGTAAATAAATAAGGCCCCGTGAATATTCCAAGAGATTTTATTTTTCTTTGTGGTGTCCTCTTCATTGTTTTTTTATGTATTATGTGGAATCTTTTTCCGATATGTTTATATTTTGGAAATAGGGTTTATAAATTATTCATTTTTTAAGCCATTACTCAACGGTTGCGGTTTGTAAAGAGCTGAGGCTCTAAACAATCAAAGTAAAGCCCACCTTCAAATAGTGTCGAAAAATATGATTTCAATACTAGAAATCTTTACAATAGCCTTAAAATATACTTTCATCTCTAATTATAAAATTTAAAACTTCAAAAGTAGTGTATATCGAGCAAAGCTATGAAAATCTTGAAATTTGACAGTGCAAAATGCATTACAACATGCATTGTTTCCAAAACATGAAATCCATTTTATTCTCATGTCCATGCATCTTGATGTTGAAATGATCAATTTGATGATACTTGAGCATCTAAACAACCTCTTCTAGTGAAATTTTTGAGCTGCACCCTAATTTTATTGTTTAGAGCATCGCATTTATATAAACTTTTCCCTTACCCTATCTAGCTTTGTTTTCCGCTTCTCTAGCCATTGTAGGATTACAACTCAATACGTCCTCACCAACTATGTCCTAAGTCCACTCCTAAACGATTCCAAATTGATAATAGTAATAACAATAATTTATGTCTTAATGTTCTAATGCTACGTCTAAATGTCCCTTCAATTGTCTCTTTTTTGTAATCTCTCTCTCTTTTGTTGGCATTTGACATGTGCATGACATGTGCATTTTGTTTTTGGGTAAATCAATGGAGATTGCGGGCCCTATTAGTTTTATTAATCTTGACCACTGTATGTAAAAATGGGTGGCTGCATTTATTTTATTGACCAAACTAAAAGTTTAAAAGAATTTTTTTCGAACTTTGTGATATACTCAAGCTATCAGATTTCACATCGGGTGGTTATAAATAATTGTGACTTCTTTGTACCAAAAGTAAATGATCTTATACACAATCCCCAATAAATATTATATAACCAGTTCTTAATTGGCAAAAAAAAACTAACAACATCAATTATAATAAAGGCATTACAAAATCAAGGGGAAAATGCATTGCATCATTGTTTCATTCATAGAAGCTGCTTTGGCCAAAGAATACGCAGCCATATTATCCTTACCTATAAGCGTGTTGGACCATCCATTGCTTATCAATAAAAGATGCAAGCTTAGATATATATTAACCAAAACTAAGTACAATCTCCAAAGAGGCCTGCAATGACGACTCATCGAATCAAGAAACTTGCAGTCAGTTTCAATAACATGTGCATATTCAACATGTAACAAATGGGTTCAAAGTTCAAACCAAATGCACAACTAGGATTTTGAAAAACGGGGTTATTTGTATTTGTCAAAAAGGAGGGGGCGTTTTGTTGTTAGAACCTTAGTAAATTGGGGAATAACAACGTATTGATAAATCGAAATATCAATAGAAAATCGCTTTTGGTTAAAAAAACATGGAGGTAAAAATTTGGGGCAAAAATGTGGATTGCCAAAAATTAGGTAAGTTAAATAATCGTGAATATTTCAGAGTTCGCTAAAAAAAAAGGAAAATTAGAAAAAATACCCTAAAATGGGCTATCTATGCAACTTACCCCCACACCAATCTTTTCTCACTTTTTTCCCCAAAACAACTTTTCCTCGTAAAAACCCGCCCAAGGTAAAAAGTTGTTATTGTTTTTGACAGAAATGTCATTTCTGTACAAACCAAATCAATTTGCAGGTCCCAAGTAGCGTAGTGCCGGAGTACAGTATACTATTGTCGAAACGGAATGTCAAGAACACAATGCCAGAGCGAGTCTTTACACTGCTGGAGCATGGCAGCTCCAAAGGCCGTACTGCCGGAGGACATCATTTTACTGCCGGAGTGCATTGAGTTCATTGTCGGAGCGTGATATTCCATTGTTGGAGCGTTGTGGCTCCAGAACCTGCATTGCCAAAGCGGACTACTGGAGTGCATGCTTGTACTGTCAGATCGCGTTCTCATAATGCTGGAGCACTGTGGCTTAGAGCCTGCATTGCCAGACGGGAATGTTAAGATTGCCGGAGCGCTTGTTTATATTACCGGAGTGAGGTCCTCAACTGCCAGAGCGCATGTGAAACTGGTGTGGGTAAATAAAAAGTGGAAAATGTGAAACTGGTGTGGGTAAATAAAAAGTGGGAAATGTGAAACTGGTGTGGGTAAATAAAAAGTGAGAAATAGGAGAGAGAAGGCCGTGTGAAAACAAACAAGGGTAGTTTACTCTGTTTGGGGAAAAAAAGTGAGAGAAAAAATTGAGGTGGGGTAAGTTGTCTATTTTAAGGTATTTTTTGTAATTTTTCATAAAAAAAAAGAATGAAAAAATCAGCTAGAATTATCATTTACAGTTATTGCAATGATACAATAAAGTCAATGAAAAATAATTCTATGTCCTTAATTGATATTGTTAAGAGTCCTACTTGGCAATTTTTTTGTTTAAATTGTTTTAACATATCAGCAATATTTCCTCTGGTGTCCTGATGTAAAATATACAATAATTTTTTATATTCAGAAAAAAAAAAAAAGGTGAAATTCATCAAACTTCTATATTGAGAGAATGTAACAAATGACTTGCACTGAATTATATGGGTAAGAAAACTCAAAGCCGAACCTCACCCTTAATTTCTAGCTGTCGAATTCTTTAGTTTTTAAGTTAACTTAACATCTCTCTCTCTCTTCAATTGTACTCTTAATTTACAGAAAAAGAAGATTTTTCTGGGTTATTAAGATTTTTCTGGGTTATTCTTTCTTTAACTCTATCAATAATTTGAGATATACACTTGATTTCGGAGAACTTTTTTTTTTTGGGAATATGTTGGTAGTGTGTTATTGTTGGTACACTTTTCTACCGGAAATATATTGATGAAAAATTTTTATGGAATTTTTGCCGTATCAAGATTATTAATTTAGTCCAACTATTAATGAGCTTGTCTCCAAAAAAAAAAAAAAAATCAATCAATGATATCAAATTAAAAAAGTGATGAGATCTAAACTTACAGGGAAGAAGTCTGTCACCCCCCAAGAATTTACAGTACTGTTATTCCTGAGATGTGACAAACAAAACATATATACATCTAATGATAGGACAAATTTACAGTGGCGAGGTCTTACAAAGTAAATAAAGAAAGCTAGTACAACAACAGTATCTTCCAAGGTTGATCTTGACTATCACTCAAAATGAATCCGCAGTTATCCTGAAAAAAATGTTTACCATAGTTTGATGAGTTTGGCTACTCAGTAAGTGATCATCATAATCCTAAAAATAATCATGATTGAAAGATATCAATATTTTCCAAAATGAGATCTATTAACAGAAATGCATCAACAGTTTTACTTTCAATAAATGCATAATTAAGTATAATCCGAGTAATTGAAATGCTTATAATACTTTTAACGGCAGTACATAATTCAAAGGATTTCACAAAATACCCTACTGGCATCCCAAGTAGGTCACCTATATACCCCATCAGCGTCCTGATGGGTCCACTTAATCCCTATCGGCATCCCAGATAGGTCCACTTAATCCCTGCAGGTCCACTTATACCTCACCGGGGTACCGGATGAGTCCACTTAAACCCTACCGGCGTCCCAGATAGGTCCACTTATACCTGACCGGCGAACCGGATGAGTCCACTTGCATACTTAAATTATTTTTAAATCTTTTTAAACATTCGAAAGCAGCAATATCATGTACTTAACATATCACTGAAACCATTAATATGAATTTCACTTAAACCATTAATAACAATCACTCTCTATAACATTTCAAAAATAACCAATCAAATATTTTGGGCTCAATTTTCTAAAGGTAACAGTTTGTAAAGGCATTCTAGCATAATTGCCAATTTAATATGTATAGAAAAACTCTTATAAAAATTCAAGAATACGGAATTATCACAATTTATAGAATATCAATTCACAAATAACCATTTTACAACAATACTATAATCAATTGCAAAAATGTCAATTTTTAAATAATACGGCAGTCATTTGCACATGAATTTTACAATGTCTAAATATTCAAAACAGTAGAAAGAAATATCACAATTTTACTAAAAGCATAATTATCACATTTATTTCTAACAATGACAAGAAAAATAAATAAATTTATTTTTCTAATTTACAGCATTCAAAATTTCTAACATAGATAAAATATCACAATTTTTATTAAAAAGATTATTTTTCAAGATAATGAGGTCACGTGCGCATAAAATTTATCGCGCCTAAAATTCATGATAATAAGCAGAAATAATTATTTCATTTTATTTTTAAAAAGAATGGATTATTTTTCGAGACAATGAGGTCACTTACACACAAAACTGATAAAATAAAGATCCTAGACGGAAATATCACTATTTATTAAAAATAGACTATTTTTCAGAAAGACGGTGTCACTTACACACAAAACTTGTAAAATAAAGATCCTGGACGAAAATATCACTATTTATTAAAAATAGACTATTTTTCAAAAAGACGATGTCACTTACCACAATTATTTGAGAGGGAGCTTCCGATAAAAAAAATTCGGTTCGAGAGAGAAGTTCACTGTGTTTCGACCAAAGAGAGATCTCAAAATTTTGTTTTAGGGTGGGAGTGCTCACATCCCTTATTTAAATTCTTATAACGTATTATTATATTATTTTCTTACGCTCTACCTCATACCTGAGGTGTCGCGTTAAAAGCAGACTTTTATCGTACGAAAACCACGTCCGCTAAAGGACGCTGCCAGCTGCAAGCAGCAGGAGGCAAAAGCGGGCAAAGGAAAAAGTAAAGGCAAAGCAAAAGTTAATCCAAAGCAAAAGTTTTTGAAAACAGTGATGGTCCCCAAGGACCATCATACTCAAACAGAACATCACCTATTTATAAGCATATTTTCTCCTTCTTTTTTTTTTTTTTTTTTTTTTTTTTTTTTTTTTTTTTTTTGAAATTTTAGGATTGTTACATTCTTCCCTCCTTAAAGAAATTTAGTCCTCTAAATTTGTGTACCTGATTACTGAAAAAGATAGGGGTATTTTTCTCTGATTTCGTTTTCTCGTTCCCAAGTCGACTCTTCTCTTGAATGGTACTGCCATAATACACGGACTAAAGGAATCTCCTTGTTACGCAACACTTGCACCCTTCTATCCAGTATCAAAATTGGCTGCTCAATGAAGGATAGGTCATTCCTGATCGGTAAAGGTTCATATTTTAAGATATGGGACGGGTCGGGCTGATATTTTCGTAGTGAAGATACATGAAAGACATTATGGACATTTGCCAATTCGGGTGGTAAGGCAAGTCTATAAGCGACACCTCCGATTCTTTCCAGGATTTCAAATGGTCCGATGTAACGTGGGCTCAACTTTCCTTTCTTGCCGAATCTCATAATGCCCTTTATTGGTAAGATTTTTAGGAAAACTCGATCACCTTCCTCAAATTCAAGATCTCTCCTTCGGTTATCGGCATAACTCTTTTGCCGACACTGAGCTGTCTTGAGCCTTTCACGAATTAATGCTATTTTATCTGTGGTTATTTGGACAATTTCTGGCCCCAAAAGCTTTCTTTCACCAACCTCGTCCCAACATATGGGTGACCTGCATTTTCTTCCATAGAGGGCTTCATATGGTGCCATTTGAATACTGGCTTGGAAGCTATTATTATAAGCAAACTCAATCAGGGGTAAATGGTCATCCCAGCTTCCTGTAAGGTCAATAACACAGGCCCTCAGCATATCTTCCAAGGTTTGGATGGTCCTCTCCGATTGTCCATCAGTTTGGGGGTGAAAGGCAGTACTAAAGGCGAGTCTCGTCCCCAAGGCTGACTGTAGTCTAGCCCAAAATTTAAAATTAAACCGAGTATCCCTGTCCGATACAATACTGACAGGAACTCCATGCAACCGCACTATTTCCTTAATGTACAGCTGAGCCAGTCGATCCAAAGTGTACGTCGTGCGAATCGGTAGAAAGTGGGCAGCTTTGGTTAACCGGTCCACAATGACCCAAATGCTATCATGTCCTGAATTTGTTATAGGCAAGCCAGAGACAAAATTCATAGAGATGTGCTCCCATTTCCATTCTGGCACCGGTAAAGGCTGCAACAACCCAGCGGGCCTTTGATGTTCAGCTTTTACTTGCTGGCATGTTAGGCATGTAGACACAAATAGTGCTACCTCTTTTTTCATATTATTCCACCAAAAGGTTTCTTCAGGTCCTGATACATTTTAATACTTCCGGGATGTATCGTGTAACGAGAATGATGTGCTTCTTCTAAGATAGCTTTCTTTACACTCTCATCATTCGGGACACAAACCCGGCCTTTGAATCTTAGCAAATCCTCACTACATATAGAGAATTCATCTCTCTTTCCTTGCTTCACCTCTTCTATAATTGTTATAAGCTGAGGGTCTTTCTTTTGTGCCAATCGAATCTGTTGGATTAATTGGGGTTCCGCCTTAATGTTGGCAATCATACTTACCACACCATTAATGGACGGAGTTGGATGCCAATCCACTATTTCTTCTAACAATCGCATTTCTTGGATCGTTAGATGAGCTAAGACTCCCGTAGATTTTCTACTTAGAGCGTCAGCCACAACGTTAGCTTTTCTTGAATGATAATGGATTGTACAATCATAATCTTTTAAGAAATCCATCCATCTTATCTGCCGCATATTTAAATCCTTCTGAGAGAAAAGGTATTTCAAACTCTTATGATCCGTGTATATTACGAATTGCTCACCATATAGATAATGCCTCCATATTTTCAAAGCGAATACTATTGCAGCTAGCTCCAAATCATGAATTGGATATTTTTTCTCATATTCTTTCAACTGTCTGGATGCATATGCCACTACTTTCCCATATTGCATTAATACACAGCCCAAACCTTTATGTAAAGCATCACTATAAATCACAAATCCCCCACTCCCCTCAGGAATAGTTAAAATAGGTGCTGAAGTTAATCGAACTTTTAGTTCTTGAAAACTCTCCTCACATTCCCTTGTCCACTCAAATTTGACATTTTTCTGTGTCAATCGAGTCAATGGCATTGCGATTCCAGAAAATCCTTCAACAAATTTTCTGTAATATCCTGCCAATCCCAAAAAGCTTCGAACTTCAGTCACATTACTTGGTTGTTTCCAATTAACAACGGCTTCAACCTTTGAAGGATCAACTGATAGACCTTCTTTTGATATGACATGTCCTAAAAATGTCACTTGTTCAAGCCAAAATTCACATTTACTAAGTTTGGCATACAATTTCTTCTCTCTTAATATTTGCAATACCATTCTTACATGCTGCTCATGTTCCTTTTGATTCTTGGAATAAATTAAAATATCATCGATGAATACCACAATAAATTTATCCAAAAAGGGCTTAAAGATCCGATTCATCAAATCCATAAATGCAGCTGGTGCATTGGTTAATCCAAAAGGCATGACTAAAAATTCATAATGGCCATACCTTGTTCTGAAAGCTGTCTTGAGTACATCTTCACTTTTAATTTTAAGCTGATGGTATCCAGATCTAAGATTAATTTTTGAAAACACTTGTGATCCTTGTAATTGATCAAATAAATCATCAATTCTAGGTAATGGATACTTATTTTTCACTGTCACTTGGTTCAACTGTCTATAATCAATACACAATCTCATAGTCCCATCTCTCTTTTTGACAAACAGTACTGGAGCACCCCAAGGTGATACACTGGGCCTGATAAAACCTTTATCTAATAATTCTTCCAATTGTTGTTTCAGTTCTTTAAGTTCTGCAGGAGCCATTCTGTAAGGTGCCTTAGAAATTGGTGCTACCCCTGGCAATAATTCAATGGAGAATTCAATTTCCCTGTCAGGCGGTAATCCTGGCAATTCTTCAGGAAAAACGTCGGGAAATTCTCGGATAACCGGAGTGGTATCCAAATTTATTTCTTCCTTCCTATCTTCTTTGATATAGGCAAGAAAGCCTTGACACCCTTTTCGAAGGAGGCGATTAGCTCGAATACAAGAGATTAAATATAATGGGGAGTCTTCTTTGACACCATTGAAGTAAAATACTGGTTGATTCGGAATACTAAAGGTAACAATTTTCTTATAACAATCAATACTTGCATGGTATGCAGAAAGCCAATCTATTCCTAAGATTACATCAAAATCTTGAATTTTCAGGAGTATTAAATCAACCAACAGTTCCTTTTCTTCTATCTTTATTACACATGATTTGTACACTATATTGGTGTTAATTGAATCTCCCATCGGTGTGGCTACCTCTAGAATGTATTCGAATTGTTCTGGTTCTACCTTTAAGTGACATGCAAAGTGTTGTGACACAAATGAATGAGTAGATCCAGGATCAATCAAAACATGAGCTACTTTTTGGAAGATAGTAAGAGTACCTTGGATCACTGATTTTGAGGCCTGAGCGTCTTGCTCGGTAATTGCGAATACTCTTCCCTTCATCTGAGGCTTTGGAGATATCTCTCCCTGCTTTGGAAGCTATTGTGTCTGTAAGCTAGGACATTGTTTAATCTGGTGTCCCAATTTTCCACATTTAAAACAGGCTCCGGTATTCCAATAACAAGGGTTTGATCCATGATTTTTCCCAAATTTTCTACATGTTTCTATTGGGCTTTGAAATGGCGAGGGCCTTGGCTTCTTGTTTGGCCTTTCAAACTGTTGTCGATTAGATGATGTAGGTCTAACATGACTGTTCTGATTTTTTGTCTTTTGGTAATCTTCAAAATCTTTTTCGACAATTTGGGCACGATCTACTATTTCAGCATAAGTTCTTAATTTCAAGACTGATATTCTACTTCTAATAGCTGGCCTGAGACCCCTTTCAAATTTCTTCACCTTTCTTGCCTCATTATTAATCATATGCGGTGCAAACCTGGCCAATTCAGTAAACTTGGCCTCGTACTGTGCTACTGTCTTATTTCCTTGGATTAATTCTAGAAATTCCATTTCTTTTTGGTCTCGAATAAAATCTGGGAAATATTTTTCATTAAATGCCTCTAGAAATACTTCCCAAGTCAAGGTTTTATTTTCTTTGACCAATACTCCTTTTGCCATTCGCCACCAGTGTTGTGCCTCACTTTCTAACATAAAAACTGCCAAGGCCACCTTCCTATCATCAGGACATTCCATAACCTCGAATATTTTTTCCAATTGCATAATCCATCCCTCGGCTTCCAGTGAGTTTACAGCACCCTTAAAAGAAGGTGGGTTTAATTTTTTAAATTGTTCGATATTGCTCCCACCATTTCCTGTAACTGACTGCCTGGGTGGATTGTTGTTTTCCATCTGATGTTGCATTAGAGCAACCATATTTTCCAAGGCTTTGTGAATTCCTTCCATATTGGCTTCAGCCATTCTGGATCTTGACTTTATCCCGGTCTGTACACATAATAAATGTGATTTTAAGTACATTCTTTTTAAATTTCCTAAGGATTTTAAACCTATTGCTCTGATACCATAATTGTCACACCCCAAGAATTTACAGTACTGTTATTCCTGAGATGTGACAGACAAAACATATATACATCTATTGATAGGACAAATTTACAGTGGCGAGGTCTTACAAAGTAAATAAAGAAAGCTAGTACAACAACAGTATCTTCCAAGGTTGATCTTGACTATCACTCAAAATGAATCCGCAGTTATCCTGAAAAAAATGTTTACCATAGTTTGATGAGTTTGGCTACTCAGTAAGCGATCATCATAATCCTAAAAATAATCATGATTGAAAGATATCAATATTTTCCAAAATAAGATCTATTAACAGAAATGCATCAACAGTTTTACTTTCAATAAATGCATAATTAAGTATAATCCGAGTAATTGAAATGCTTATAATACTTTTAACGGCAGTACATAATTCAAAGGATTTCACAAAATACCCTACTGGCGTCCCAAGTAGGTCACCTATATACCCCATCAGCGTCCTGATGGGTCCACTTAATCCCTATCGGCGTCCCAGATAGGTCCACTTAATCCCTGCAGGTCCACTTATACCTCACCGGCGTACCGGATGAGTCCACTTAAACCCTACCGGCGTCCCAGATAGGTCCACTTATACCTGACCGGCGAACCGGATGAGTCCACTTGCATACTTAAATTATTTCTAAATCTTTTTAAACATTCGAAAGCAGCAATATCATGTACTCAACATATCACTGAAACCATTAATATGAATTTCACTTAAACCATTAATAACAATCACTCTCTATAACATTTCAAAAATAACCAATCAAATATTTTGGGCTCAATTTTAGAAAGGTAGCAGTTTGTAAAGGCATTCTAGCATAATTGCCAATTTAATATGTATAGAAAAACTCTTATAAAAATTCAAGAATACGGAATTATCACAATTTATGGAATATCAATTCACAAATAAACATTTTACAACAATAAAATGTCAATTTTTAAATAATACGGCAGTCATTTGCACATGAATTTTACAATGTCTAAATATTCAAAACAGTAGAAAGAAATATCACAATTTTACTAAAAGCATAATTATCACATTTATTTCTAACAATAGACAAGAAAAATAAATAAATTTATTTTTCTAATTTACAGCATTCAAAATTTCTAACATAGATAAAATATCACAATTTTTATTAAAAAGATTATTTTTCAAGATAATGAGGTCACGTGCGCATAAAATTTATCGCGCCTAAAATTCATGATAATAAGCAGAAATAATTATTTCATTTTATTTTTAAAAAGAATGGATTATTTTTCGAGACAATGAGGTCACTTACACACAAAACTGATAAAATAAAGATCCTAGACGGAAATATCACTATTTATTAAAAATAGACTATTTTTCAGAAAGACGATGTCACTTACACACAAAACTTATAAAATAAAGATCCTGGACGAAAATATCACTATTTATTAAAAATAGACTATTTTTCAGAAAGACGATGTCACTTACCACAATTATTTGAGAGGGAGCTTCCGATAAAAAAAATTCGGTTCGAGAGAGAAGTTCACAGTGTTTCGACCAGAGAGAGATCTCAAAATTTTGTTTTAGGGTGGGAGTGCTCACATCCCTTATTTAAATTCTTATAACGTATTATTATATTATTTTCTTACGTTCTACCTCATACCTGAGGTGTCGCGTTAAAAGCAGACTTTTATCGTACTAAAACCACGTCCACTAAAGGACGCTGCCAGCTGCAAGCAACAGGAGGCAAAAGCGGGCAAAGGAAAAAGTAAAGGCAAAGCAAAAGTTAATCCAAAGCAAAAGTTTTTGAAAACAGTGATGGTCCCCAAGGACCATCATACTCAAACAGAACATCACCTATTTATAAGCATATTTTCTCCTTTTTTTTTTTTTCTTTTTTTTTTTTTTTTTTTTTTTTTGAAATTTTAGGATTGTTACAAAGTCACTTGTAAAGATTTAATGGAAAAAGATAAAAATATGTTGTTATGTCGATTCTATATAAAAAAACACAATTTTTGAACATCTTTTGCAAAAAAAAATGGGAATTTTTGAAAGGATTTCAAAAAATTGGAGTTCATTTTTTCAAAAAAATAATCATGTTTTAATTAGAGATTTGCTAGCTAATGTTAGGACTCCTGACAGACTCGTTAAAGTGGTTCAATCTTGAGTAACTCGTTCGAGTCCTAACAAACCAATCATAAAAGATAAGAAATTAGATATAGACTCAGCTTGTTCTTGTACTTTTGGTTCTAAATGAGTAACCCAACCGTGCCAAATTTTTACTCGGATGAATCTAAAGCGGACTATCTTCATTGCCTATATACTTGAATAGATGCTTTAGAAGTTTGAAGCATTCATGAATCTTATGTTTCGTTTTTTTAACATTCTAATTTGTGCTATGGCTGAAAGTCTGGAGTATTCTTGTAGGCTTTAAAGGCCCCGGAGTTATTATCCGTGCTCAAATGGGACATTTGAACAAAGAAACAAAATTCACAATAATGTAAGTAACACAAATATTAGAAAAAATGGATATGTGGATTCTTAGATATGTGGATTCTTAGAGTTTACTTCTTTTTGGGAAAATAATTTTAAAATAATATTTTAATGAAATTTTCATTATTTTTTAAATGATGGATTATATTATGTTTGTTGTTTAGAAATCCGGAGTTTTAAATTTAGGATTTTTTATCAGTTTTTTTTGCTAAAATAAATATTCATATTTGTTATACCAGCATTGACATTATTATTTTCTAAAACATTTATGCCCATGTCCTTGTTGTTAATACTCTAAAAAGGGATTGTATTCAATGTGATTATTTACCTTGGACACAGGGAGGTCACAACTACTTACAACTATGCAATATGAAATCTGATAGCTTAGGTGTGTCACAAAGTTCAAGAAAATTTCTTTTAAACTTTGAGCATGGTCAATGAAATATATGTAGCCACTCAATTTTACATCTAATGATCAAGATTAATTGTGACTACCTTGTACCAAAGGTAAAAGTCTTATCGTATACTTTCCCTTATAAAAAAACCCTTGGATTTTTGTTTTTAACGTACCTATATTTGTTTCCCTTTTTCTCAAGTTTTTTGAAAATGGCCACTTTGGACCTTCAAACAATGACAACTTCGGAGGGAAATCCAAGGGAACTTTTATTGCGACTTCAGACCTTTAAAGTCCGAAGTCACGTCACTTCAGACCTTGAAGGTCCACCATCTAATCACTTTGAAACTTTGAAGAAGTCCTTTCACTTCGTCACTCCGAAATAGGGCACTTTCGAAAAAAAAAAACTTGTTTTTTTTTAAAAAAAAAAATGTATATCACCATCAAATATAAAGAATTGGGAGCCTGGGAGCATTGTTTGATAAACCGCCGGATCTAACCAGTAATCGCTCAGTTAGATCGGAAC
The DNA here is from genome assembly GCF_054954075.1 of Amborella trichopoda. NCBI lineage: Eukaryota > Viridiplantae > Streptophyta > Magnoliopsida > Amborellales > Amborellaceae > Amborella > Amborella trichopoda. The sequence goes on along the minus strand of NC_142341.1, from coordinate 3,956,174 downwards.
CAATCTCTAACTGGTTGTGGTTTAGGTGATCCGTCTGTATTTTAAAAATAGAACTTAAAAAATATATATCTTTAAAATCTCAAAAATAAGGAATTTGATTTGTAATATATTTTTTTAATATTTTTTACATTATGGTAAATATTAAAAATTGTTTTGGTCATTAATACTTACTATTAAAATCCATTTTTCATTAATTTTCAACTTCACTTAATGTGTTTTGTTTTAATCATTCTTTATATGCTTTTTCTATTTGAGTAGATTTTTTTGCATCTTTTTTATTTTTTTCAACAATATTTGGTTGCTCGGGACTTGTCCGGTTGGAACGGTTGAATCGACTGGTTTACCGATTAGGCATGTTAAACCGCTTCTTACCCCATGTCTAGTTAACCGTTCCGGTTCGATTTTGCAAACACTGCCCTTATATAAACTTGGGAAAATATCTTCATATCCCTTATTTTTAAGTTTCATTTATTAATAAACCCAATGTTTCAAAAGATATCTTTTAACCCCTTGGCCACTTGAAACCTATTTTTTAACTTAAATAAATGTCAGCAAGATATAATCTTTCTAAACCCAATCATTTCTCTCTCTTCATTTGTATACCTCAGACTTCTCTCTTTGTCTCTCCTCCTGCATCTCTCACTCTCTCTCTCCTCTCGTGTTTTTCCAAATACCTCTCTCTCTCTCGTCCCAATAACCTCTCACCTCCGTGAAATCCATGAAAGTTATCTGCATAACACCAATTCAAGCAAGAACATTTTTGGAAAAATATCTCCATAATTCATCTCTATACAAATCAAGGTCAAATTAGCCCAAATCCCCAATAAAACACTCTCCCTCCTCTATAATTCCTCTCTCCAAACTTCTGTCAACCAACACCATCAAGAGCCACATTCTTTCTCCAGCAAAATAATGGCAAAAAATAGCCAAAAAAAGACAAAATGGGCCAAAACCAGGCAATAGAATATGAAGATTTGCTTCTTACCGTGGTCGAAAAGCTCGAAGCCAATGCTTTCAAGGTGGAGCTCAATGGATTCAAGCTTTTGGTTGACCCATCGAACGGTTTGATAACATTTGAGAGTTTGAAAAAAACATCTGCACTTTTGGGGTTAGATTATCCCAGTGATAGAGAACTCATGGCCATGATTAGAGAGAGAGACAAGGACGGTGATGGAGCTTTAAATGAGCAAGAGTTTCGTGTTTGAATGGTGAAATTAAGTGTATATTTCATGTGAGAGGCTCAAGGTTTGCTTGAAGAAGCTCTGGTCCATAAGATTCAGGGAGTTATGGAGAACTGATCGGGTTTATACAGGATTAGCTTTCTTTACGCTATGTTGTTTCTCTCTATCCCTTGTTCTCTTTCTCTCTTTGTATATTGTGTATTTCGGAGGAGAGAGAGTGGAGGGGAGAGATAGGAAACGTGAAGAGAGAGCGGGAGGAGAAAAAATGAGGGAGGGAGATGTGAAAGACAGAGAGAGAGAGAGAGAGAGAGAGAGAAGGGGTGCAGAGTGATAGAAAAAGAGAGAACTTTGAGAGGATGGTTTTTAGAAAAGGTCTGTCTTTTTAAATTTGTTTGGCTTAAAAAACAGGTTTAAATTAACTCAAGGGATTAGAAGAAATAAAATCTACGATTTTTATACTTTAAGATATCTTTTAAAACCTTAGGTCTATTGTAAAATGAAACATAAATATGGAGGTATGGAGATAGTTTCCCTATAAACTTTTCCTATAGTTAAAATAAAGTGCAAGATGAGTCGTTTCTAAAGTGTAAACATGGAAAAGCTCCCCATTAGCAAAATATGAAATTCCCACAAGACAAATCTTGAACCTTAAATAGAAAAATGTTCAATGCTACAACTTGGGATTTTGCTAGGGTGCTAACACCTTCCCAGCCATCCAATGTCAACATGGATAGTTAAGGTGTTTCTTTCATTTGAGAATACACAATTAAGATCAAAACTTAAAAAAATATGTACGATATAAATAATGCATACAATAAGATCCTTTATTTTTGGAACAAAAAGGTCATAAACACTCTTTACAATTCGATATGAAATCAAGTACTTAAAACGTGTCATTAAGTTTCAAGTGTCTCCCTTTTTTTCTTTTTCCTTTTTCCTTTTTTTTTTTTTATTTTTTTAAACTTTATGATAAGAAAGAATATAAATTAAAAATAATTGTGATCTTCTTTTACCAAAAATAAACCTTCTCATAGCCTGATAATTACATTCCAGTAAGTTTTAGCCCTCTATTTCTAGCAAGGCTTGTGCTTGATGTGTTCAGGGTCCACTAGAACTATGTGCTAACATTCAAAAACCTAATTTACTTTTCAAAAAAAAAATCAAAAACCTAATTGAGATGTTATTCCACGGGCAAACTACTTATTGATATTTCATGTGCCCTGATTGAAAATGTTGGATAGCACAAACCCATGTGACAAGTGTCCCACATGAATTCGACCAAGGTAGCTGCACTTTAAGGATGAACGATTGGAGTCTTTATAGTTTCTTAATTGGAGCACTTTATACACTTATTCCCTAGGGCAAAAGAGCTATTTTGAAGGATTTGTTTTTAGTGGGTCCTTTGTATAGGGTTGTAATTTTAAACAATCAAATTAAGGCACACATCCAAATTTTATTATAAATATAATTTTAGAATAAATTTTTTTTAGGATAGCTTGAGAATCTATTTTTATCTATAATTATAAAATCTGAAACTCTAAAAGTGGTTCAAATGAAATAGATCTATGAACATTGGAAAATCTTGAAAATAGATTATCTGTATAATGTGTTACAAGATACATTATTTTTAGGATTCGAAATCTTTTTTTCTTTTCATATTCATGCATCTCGATGTCCAGCTGATCAATTAGAGAGTTTTTTCAACATCAAAACAACCTTTTATGATGGAATTTTTAGGTATACTTTAATTCAACATTTTTAAGATTGCAACCTTATATAAATTTTTTCCTCTTTTTTTATTTGGGATTTTGGAATCCACTTAAGAATTTGGATAATTAGCATTTTCAGAAAAATAAAAAATGAACTTGAGTTCTTACACACTTTGGTCAGGTTCATTTTTAAGATTCTTGTTTTCTTCATGCACATGTAAAGTGTGCAGGCCTTTGTTCTTTTTTAGAGGTTGGTCACTAGGCTATGAATATCGCCCCTCTAAAATCTATGATCTTGAAGGTAATTTAGAACAGGGTTTTTTTACTAGAGGGAGTGAATAGACAGTATGCTCTAATCTTTTGGCTATTGATAAAGAGCTCATCTAAGAATTTGAAGTTACCAATCTTATGACCAAAAATCTTTTCTTTGGGTGAATCATTTAACCGGCAATTCCTAATTTAATCTTCACTATTGATCTAAACCATTCATTAGCAACTTAATATGATATAGACTAATTTGTATGCATGCGATGAAGGAAAATTAAAAATAAACAAAACTTTAAAATTCAAGATGGTTTTAGGCCTCCTGGCTCAATTGTTGAGGCCCCAAGACTCAGTCCTCAACTGAATTTGAAGTTGCTCACCTAAAAATACACCATATAAATTAAAATGAAACTATAAAACCCTGATAATTAGGATCCTAAATACAAAATAAATAAATAAACAACAAGAGATAATGAAATAAAATTAGAATTGTATGAGAAATGAAACTAAAACACTGTAATAAAATTGGAATTAAGCAAGAAATGATCTTAAAAATGAGAGAAAAAAAAAGGCTTCTTTAGTCTTCTCTAGGACAATATTATGTTATTATCTATACCTTTCGTTATTTTGACAAGAAGAAAACCAAGTCCTTAACGGTAATTTGGTCACTGTATGAAATTGAAAAAAAAAACAAATAAGACCCTAACACACATCCACTTTGTTTGAAATGGAAGCAGGAGGCACACAAGTATAGTCTCAGTCAAAACAGCTGGAGCCAAACAATGGTAGCACGTAAACAAACTATTTACATTATTTACACGTACACGAAATATCGTGAACAATAATTGTTTCATGCCTCGCATTTCTACAATATGGAGTTCAGAGGTATAAAGAATCTATTTTAAATGTCAATGCGAATAGGTGATCCATTTAAAAACAAATATAATTAATGTATAATTATTATTTTCAGTTTTCAAAAAGCCAAGCCTACATTTCTACAATATGTGGGCTGGCCACATAAAAACCGTGCCCATAAAATGATCAAACCACCTTAAAAATCAAGTCGAACAATCGTAGCACATAAACAAACTATTTACATAATTTACACATATACGATATAAAATATTAAAAAAATGGTCAAACCACTTTAAAAATCCAATGATATGGTTAAACAGATTTACTTCGCATGAGTATTTCATCAAATTATTTTGTAAAAAATAATTCAATTATTATATTATTGGAATATTGAGAAATTTTTGTGATTCAACTTATCAAGATAAATTGGATAAATGAATTAAATATCTATGCTTGTTTTGGATTCCGAAATCAAAACATTTTTTAATTAAAATTTATTGTTCTAGGTTTAGAACCCAAATTAGACTGGGGCATACATGATGTGTTGCGACAGGTGACTTTAGTATGGCCAAATTACCAAAATACCGCCACTTATTTTGGGTTTCAAACCTATAAGAAGATTTTTTAATGAAAAGAACATGTTCTCATTTTGGAATATGGGACAAACAAGGATATTTAGATTATTTAGCTCAAGTGACTTAAGCAGGTCAAATTATCAAGATGTCTTCGCCTGTCAAGGATACAAATCTAGAACATGAGTGATTTGATAAATTTTTAGCAAAACTCTTGAGGAGGTAAATGGAAAAAAAAAGCAGAGCGATTCGTAAATTTTTGTTAAAACTACCTAGTTGATCACTAAATTCTTTGAGGTGGTTTTACCAAGGATACTTTCCCCAACACAAGAAACTTCTTTTCATCAAAAGAAAGGGAAAATTGCCTTACTCAAAATGAGCACAATGTGGATCAAACAATAGCAATCCACTGTTTGGATTTATTTTTTTTATTTTTTGGACAATATTCATGAACTTTATTAAAATGATCAAATTATAGCAATAAAGTTACATCATCAGAAATCATAGTAGAAGAAAGAACAACATCCCTCTTAGCCAAAACATTAGCTATCTCATTTGATTCTCTACACACATGACGAAATGAAACCCGTAAGGAAGCCACCAGATCAATGGGGAAGATGATCCGCCATGACCATCCAATAAAGCATGCCACTTTCCCATAAATTTAATCACCATTTATCAGAAAGAAAAGTCATTAACTAAGATTTGCCGATGATGACAAAAGAAACAACTAAAAATTTAGAGAAAAGAGGAAGCCTTTTCTTTAAAAATCTACCCATAAAAGACAGGAATTGTATTTACGTGGTCAAGTGAATAGAAAAAGATGTTTTAGAAGGCTTTTTCTAGAGGGTGAGGTTTACATAAGTTTGTCTCTTTGCAGTGTAGAAGTAAGGCACACTTTTAAATTTTATTTAGAGACGCAATTTCAGTGTCATGAATCTTATGATGACTTGAAAGTCGTATTCCACCATAATTATAATATTGAAAATTCTAAAAATAATAAAAATAGAAAGAACACTTGAAAATAGACAATCCAAATAACTTGTTACAAAATACACTGTTTTTTAGACTTGAAATTTATTTTTTATTTGTATCTATACATTTCATGGTCAAAATAATCAATTAGAAAATTTTCTAACTTCGGAACACTCTTTTCGGCTAACTTTGATGCATCTTATAATGCAACCTTATATAACCTCTTTCATTTTCTAAATGTAACGTGGTATTAAATTCGAATGGAGGGGAGCGCTTGAGTCTTGACCCTTGAAACAACGAAATAATAACAGCACCTCAAGAGAAAGAAAGGAAACAATAAGAGAGAGATGTGACCACCAATTATGACATTCAAGTGGATACTCACAAAGCTCATATTTCCATAAAATAAGGTTTTAAAATTGGAGACTCTAGACTCGCCAGACTGTATCGGAGCACAGCAATTCAGCATGGAAAAATCCTTGAATCGTCCGATTCTTTTATAGTTTTCAATTTTTTGAAAATTCTTTCTTTTCTCGGTTCATCTAGGTCTCACCCAATTCAGGTAAGGAGGGACCCAAGGTTGGGACCCTATGAAGTCCCAATCCGAGTTCCAACCTCTTAGTCAAATTTTCTACTCACTAATGGGGCAGATAATATTTTTGGAGCAAGTATGGATCCATCCATAGCCAGATTCAGATCTGAAAAGTATACATTGGATTTGAATTTGGATCTGATAGGATCTAGATCTGATCCGGATCTAAATTAGTTCGAATTTTATATATTATAAAATTAAAATATAATTATATAAGTTAATTATATAATTATATATATTAATAAATAAATTGTAACATATACTTATATATAAAATAATATATATTATTTTATAAAATTGGGTCAGATCTGAATCGGATCAAGCTAACCCAAATTACTATTCGAAGCTAGATTTGGATCCAGATCTGAATTTTGGATCCAAATCTTGAATCTATACCCAGATCTTAATAGGATCCGAATTTCTAGTTTCGGATCCGGATCAAGCGATTACCAGATTTGGCAACCGTAATTTTCTTAGTACATGGAGTTTCACAAAAAAATAATAATAATGAAGTAAGTGTGTATACTCCGGAGAATGCAATCCACTTTCCGCCACCGGTGAAAAATGTCCTTGGAAGAATTTTTTGGATCTGAAAATTTGAAATCCACTTAAGAGTCACGAAATGATAATTTAAAAAAAAAAAAAAAGAATTTTGAATTATCTATCAATGAGATCTTGCCCTCCAAAATTTGGATTTTTAGATTTGAGACGTTATTTTCAGGGTGAGTATGAGATTTGAATTTTTCTTCATTTTCTTTGGTTGAGGTTGATTACGTACGTAAACTTTGGGACCTTGAGACCTCAAAATACTCTTTACGCGCTTTACCCGAGGTAGTAAGTGAACAGTATGCTCCCACGGTAGCAGGAAATCATATGAGATTTCTATATAAATGAATACTGGAAAATAAGTACGAATTTCACATGTAAGAAGTCAAATGATTAGTGGGAGTTACCACAAAATATTTATGTAGTAAATAGAAAAGGTCAGCCAAGCTATTGAGGCAGAGGAGAAAAAATAATAAATAAATAAATTGAATGAATGCAGAGAAAACATAGAAACTAAAAGGGAGAATTGACTCGAGGATAAAACCTTTAACATCCCTTACACAGGCCAAAGTGTTGCAAACTGGACCACGAGTTATGGGAGAGTTTAAACATATTTCTCTATTTTCACTTTATTCATGTTTAATTCTTTTGCTAACCCCAAATAGTTAGGATAAGGCTTAGAAGATGATGTTGGTGATTCATGTTTAATACCTTTATTTCTCTTATTCTTTTTTTCTATTCATTTTTCTCATAATTATTTTCTTTTCTTTCATATGACTGATTGATTGTCCTCTAGCTAATTGATTCAAAGGATAAGGTTTGAAACAAGGACCTTTCATGAGATCATCCATTCTAATTCTTAACCAAGCTATGAAATCTGATCAAATTTTTATATTGTACACAAGTAGATGTCCTTTATTGTTATTATCTTTTTTTACCAATAATCCTTGCAAGAGCAAGCCCCATATCTAAAATGGTGAAACCTACTTTTATCCCACACAATAATTTCTCTCTCATAGTTCTTGGATAAGAACTTAATGAAAACATGGCAATCACCGCATATTCTGAGTTTCTTCACCACCCTTATAATACTTCCAGGCTCTGTGCTCATTAGGCCAAATGCAATGGCCAGATTGTCACAGTGATACCTAACTGCACTCTCCTTCTCCTCCTCTTCAATGTAATGTACCACTGGTACGGTTTTCGCGTCGTAGCCAATCTCTCTCACACCCCAATTGATTTCATCCAAAAACGTGCTAATTTGTGCAAATTGTACGTGCGACGAGTCTCCGACTGTGAATTCGTGAACAGCATTGCTCGCCTCGATCAAGCTAGAACCTCGAGTTTTCCTGACTCCTCTATCTCTCATTTCTTTCCTAATAGCATCAACATCATCCCAATTCTTCCTAGAAGCATACACATTTGACAGGAAGACATAGTTTCCCCCATCTCGAGGGTCCAACTCTAAGAATCTCTTGGTCATTTTCTCACTTAATTCGATGTCTTTGTGGGCCTCGCAAGCATGAAGCATGCTCCCTAGCACAACTGGGTTGGGCTCGACAGGCATTGTCTCAATGAGCACAATGGCTTCTTTCAAGAATCCTGCTCGAGCCAAAAGGTTGACCATGCACCCATAGTGCTCGACCTTAGGCTCTATCCCATACTCATTTCTCATGAGAGAGAAAAAACCCTTCCCGTCATCGACCAAACCGGCATGGCTACACCCAGATAGGAGCCCCACAAAGGTGACCCCATCAGGCCTAATATTGCACTCTCTCATTCTATTGAGAGCATCTATGGCCTGTAAGCCATATCCATGCATTGCCAACCCTGATATAATTGAATTCCAACTAAAAATATTCTTGTGGGGCAATTCTTTGAAGATTTGTAAAGCAATATCTAAGCTCCCACACTTCAAATACATGTCTAGAAGAGCTGTACCTAATACCACATCAATCTTGACCCTCTTGTGTCTCATATAGGCATGGATCCATTTTCCCATGTCCAAGCACCCAAGTCCAAGCACCCAAATGAGCACAAGCTGATAGCAAGCTAACCAATGTGACCTCATTAACTCTCACTCTCTCAACTTGCATCTAGTGAAACAATGAGAGAGCATTAGCAAAGTCCCCAGTGTGTACATGGCCAGATATCATAGTGTTCCAAGTTGTCGAATTCCTTGAATCCATGGCATCGAACAACTCTTTCGCCAATGCAAGGATACCAGATTTGCGATATCCAGTGATCATGGTGTTCCATGAAACCACGTCTCTCGCCGGATTCCCATCAAAAATCCGGCGAGTAGCCTCAAAATTGCCAGATTTACAGTAACAATCGATCATTGCATTCCACGATACATTGTGTATATCTCCACCAATGCAATGGAAAAGCATAAAACGATTCATAGGACCATAGAGATCTAGGAGCACAAGTGTCTATCACCATCCATTAAATGGATAGCCATGTAATAGTGGGACCTACCCTCTTCTTCCATCACAGTACTAGAGATGACAACGACGTGAATGGCTTTCTTCTGTGATGATATTGGTCATGGCAATGTTACTTAGGTACACTGCACATGCCTCTTCGGACGGGATAGGTAAAGGCTTCCTTTTTTACAAAATCGAGAAGTCTTAAGGTACACTTTTAAATCAAAAATAAAAAATGCAATTAAAATACATGTTTATTAGGTATTTTAACAAAAAATGTATATATAAGGTTGTAATATGGGCACATCTCAAAAATTCAATAGAAAAGAGTAATCCGAAGTGGGAAAAGCCTGATCCTAAAAACTAAGGTTGCTAGGCCTGATCCGAAGTAGGGCTGATAGGTTGCATGGCCAAGCCTGATCCTAAAAAACTAAGGCTTGCCCCTCAAAATGTGGCCTGAGGGCCAGGCAACAAAGGCCCAAGGGTAGGGCTCGGTCAAGGCGGGCCTAGGCCAAGACCAGCCTAGTTTGGGCTTGCCCCGATAAGGCTAGGGCCATGGCCTCTTTGGCCAAGTAAAGACCAGCTCCAGCCTTGTCCAACCGTGTGGGGACAAGGGCCAGGACTAGTCTTGCCTAGGCCCTACCCGTTGCCGGTCCTAATCCTAACCTCCTTGTGCTTGGATATAAAGAAAAAGATCAAACCTTAAAAAAGGTGTATCGTATAACAAGTTATGTAGAGTATCTATTTGCAAGATTTTCAAGTGTTTATATATCTACTTGACCTGCATCATTTTTTTGAAATTTTAAATATCATGATTAGGACTGAACATAGATTTTCAAGCCATCATAAATGTTTTACTCTAAAATATTTTTCGATAAAATTTAGAGGTGCGCGATACGTGTATAGTATAAGGTGACCTATCCAAATCTCACCCATTCCCAAAAGTAGCTCCAGTTTATGAAGCCTGCCAACTTTCAACGAGAAAAAAGGCACATCTCCAAACCCTATCAATTGATGCAGTTCCGCTGCAAAAAACCACTAGGATGGCCTAAAAATATAATTCCACCCTTAATTATGAAGCTTTGATATTCAAATTGTTGTGAATCGAATAGCTCTATCATTACTTGAAAATCTTAAAAATGGATAGCCTAAATAATATGCTATACTATCCACTACTTTTAAGACTTTAAATCTTTAGAAAAAAAAAATCTATGCAACACGAGTTTGAAATGATCAACTGGAGGGTTTTCCATGTCCTTGTAGGTTTTTTAAGTCGTTAATAAATTTTTTTTACTACATATAGTAATATAATGAAATATATCTTCAAAAATTATTTGAGGCATTTGTCTAGTCCCATTGTTAAATGGAGAAATTTATCAAAATACACATGAGAGATGCGTTATTCAACGTTTTACCCATATTTTTTAATTTAATTTCAAAATACCCATCAAAATACACATGATGATGACTTGCAATAGTCGCATTTGGGTAAAATATTAAATAGTTAATATCCTATAGTTATTTTGATAAATTTCCCTTGTAAATATACAACCTTTTCATTTGAAACACTCAACCTTATAACGTGACCTTTCAACCCATTGAACATAGGACCTCCATATGATGGGATGATTGGATCTAGTCCTTGGGGGGGCACCATTTTTTACCCTAAATTTTATATATGGACTTATTGTTACTAGATGCAAAATTTACTTGTTACTAGATGGATAATTACGAGAAAAAAAAATGATTGGGAATTCTTAAAGACCTAAATATCAACAAGTAGACCCTTATTCCAGATTCAACCTAATTCGCAACAAAATTGCCAGGCTTCAAGATACATTACATCTCAATAAACACAAAACTTTCACAAAACTTTTGGGGGGCTCATATTTTTGAACGACAATGAATGTACATGGAAATTGAGAATTTAAGACCACTTATATCTAGAGCTTGTATACTATGAGACCATTTACCCTCACAATCACTCTTGGTCATTACAGGTCAAATTTGCCACAAAGTTCGAAAAAAAAAAAAAAAAAATTGAGTCAATAACACGCTTACAACCACCCAAATTTAAAATATGACAAATAAGAGTATTTATAACCTTGTACAAATGGTCTCTGTATACTTATCCTTATATTCATGCATGTTGACATGAAATGGATATGAGAAAAGCGACTTCTCAGTCTTTGGCCAAAGCCCTCATGCTTTGGGCAAAGGCTTGGTATCTCATTGCAAATCTTCATTCTCAATGTCCCTTGGAACACATTATCTATTTTGAGTACAAGGACCAGCAAAACATGATCCCTAAGGACTTCAAAAGAGTCTATGAGGAAAAGGCAAGAGGCCCTCTTTCACTAAACCTTTGATCCAAGAAACAAAAAACAAAGATTTGTTGGCCTTTACAACTCTACTAGACATTTTATCCGCTTCCCAACTTTGTTTCTCCTTACAAATGAAAAAGGCCAAAAATTAAAAAATAAATAGTAGGATCATCATGAACTCCCACCCAACAGCCAATGAAGTCATATATTCCATCTCATACAAAAGGAGGGGGGGAAACAAAGACTTCAAAAGAAGAAAAAAAGTTTTCTGTATTCTATAGTATCCACCCTCACCAAACACATTCTCTCTCATGGGTGGACAACACAGCCCAAAATGGGTATTATGAAACATCACACTCACAAGCCGAGCCCAAACGGCCACCGGCCCCCTATCAATCTATACACTAACTCGTCTCTTGTCTCTCCAATTCTCACCCCACACTTTGGCCTCAGCCACTGCCCTCTCCCTATCCGAAACACGATTTGAGTTCCTTGGAGAATCATCCCTCTCAAACCCATCAGCTCCCTCCCATTTCCTCCCTGACCCTCCTTCATCTTCACTTTTCATTATGCCTCCACCTCTCTCATCACCTTTCTCACTCCTAGTTCCCTTTCTATCATCTTTCTCTCTCCCGACTCGGCTGCTTTGAACAGAGGCAGTGTTTGGATCATAGGATTGCGAGGCCAAGTAAGATAAGGCCGTCACTACATCGCCGATAAGAGGGCGAGTGGCTGCTTGCTCTTGGAGGCACATGGCAGCTACAGCGAGGGCCTGGTAAAGGCCCCTCATTGGGTACCTTCCCTGAAGGAGAGGGTCAGCCATTTTCGGAAACTTGCGTCGATCATTAAACAGGGGTCGTGCCTGCAAGTACAAGAATATTGCATGGGTCAAATTCAGTGTAGACTATATTGTTTAAGAGCCAATGTGATAGCATGTATGGATAGGCATATATGTCTGTCAATATGCATTTGGCAACCATTAAAATGTATTCTAGATGAAAAACGGTTTTTTCTTTTTCTGTTTTTCTTTCAGGCTAAATGGTTTCTTATGTTTCCATATCACTCCATTGACTACATGTAGCAGCATCATCATCATCATAGCCTTTTCCCAATTAATTGAGGTCGGCTACACAAATCTTGGTTCGTCATTCTGCTCTATTAAGAGCAAGGCCCTCAGTGAGGCCATAAGTTCCAATATTTTTTCTCACTACTTCCAACCAAATCTTTTTGGGCCTACCCCTTGCCTTTATTTAGCCTTTCACTTTAACTAACTCACACATCCTAACGGGTGTTACGTCGGGTCTACATCACACATGGTCAGCCCACTTAAGTCTACTCTCTTTCATCTTATTGCCTATTGGTGCAACACCTAAATTTTCCCGAATGGATTCATTTCGAATTTTATCCCTTTTTGCCTAGCCATTCATCTATCTCAACATCCTCATCTCCACTACACTCATTATATGGGTATATTGTTTTTTGACAGCATAACATATTACAAACTAGCCCTAAGATATGTTATTGGCTGCACAAAGTATACCTAACAGCTCCGCCCTAAGATATGTTATTGGCTGCACAAAGTATACCTAACAGCTCCGCCCTAAGATATGTTATTGGCTGCACAAAGCATACCTAACAGCTCCCTCCCTCCCCCCCCCCCCCCCCTTCTCTCTCTCTCTCTCTCTCCCATCCAAATTAGCACAAAAAAGTCATGTATCCCAGGTAAAAATGGTTAGAAGAAGCATCACAACAGGCCCATGGGTATGAAAGCACCACAGTTAATAAGTTATCCATCCAGCACACATGCAAGAAATACATATTTCTAGTTGATAATTTCTTCTTTTTTTTGAGAAGAAATTTCTAGTGGATAATTCATCAAGGCTTGAAAAATTCATCGATACTCGAAAGCTTATATCTCCTCATAAAGAGAAACATCAAAACTTGGGAAAGAAACTGATGATACAGCTTCAAAGTTGATGCCTATGCCATCAAACAAGCACAAGAAATCCCAACTTAGAAAGGGAAAATGCATTTATTTTCAATAAAAAGATGTAGAAGAAAGCATATTAAGGTTACTTCATTACTAAAACAGAATGATGTAGCACCAAGCAGATTAACTTCCAGAGAGATACTTAAGATTGTCTACTTCAGATTTCCCAGCAGAAAAATGACATCTTAAACTGAACCAATCCATGCATATGCAACAAAAGCAAAATACCACCCAAATTATGGTTCATTGTAGAAATACATATCTACCAATTTTAAAATGATGAATGCTCAAGTCCCATTCTTTTGAAACATAGGGAACATCAAACCCTAAATTCAAATGCAATAAGAGAATTGGTTTTCTAAATGAAATCAGAATTTCAACCATAAAATAAAGGAATTTAACTACCCAAAGCATAGGGGAATATCCAGTTGTTAAAGATAATAAGATTAGGACATTTTCGTCATTCTATAAATATTCAGGCTATTTTGCAGATTAACTTACAATGTTCAAAACTGACATGGGTATTCATATGCTTCAACAGTAATATTTCATGGTCCCAGTATACGACATGCAACTCAGTCTATCAAGGTAAAGTGCTTAATGACAAGGAAAGAATACTATAATCCAATGGACCATGTGAAACCATAGTCCATTGGGGTTACCAGCTTCAACAGAAATGCCCAGTGATGGAGACTGGGCTCCAGCAGAGCAGGACAGGACCTCAATAATGGATCCCAATCTCTCCATCATCTTTACCGTATCATCATTACGAAACCCCCCCAAGGGAGTATGGTTTTCCAATGTCCATCTGATAATAGCAATATCATTCACTATATATAATCGCAATTCTTTAATTCTCAAAAGCATGGAATGGTTACCCAAGCAACAAGGTTCTGCTCTCCAGGTGCTCTGGTGCTGTCGATGGCCTTACGCCCCGTAATAAGCTCAAGAAAAACCACACCAAAACTGTACACATCTGACTTCACAGTGAGTTGTCCAGTCATCGCATACTCTGGAGCGCAATAGCCATAAGTCCCCATCACCCTGGTGGAGACATGAGACTTATCTCCAACAGGGCCAAGTTTTGCCAGCCCAAAATCTGATAATTTAGGATGATATCCTTCATCCAATAGTATATTGGAGGACTTGAAATCCCTATAAATAACAGGTGGGTTCGCTTTATCATGCAGGTACTCCAATCCCTTGGCTGCACCTGCTGCTATCTTCATTCTAGTGTTCCAATCTAGAGGTTCCTTGTCAGGTGGGAGGTCTACAAAAGATGAATTAGCACAAATTATGGCATCCAAGTCATAGATTCAGTAACACAAAATTGAACATAAAAAATGGAGCTAGATTAAATCATTAATGACTCAACAGCAAGTATTCTAGATTTTACAAAGCAATGGACTGTCGTAAACCATAGTCCAACGGGGCCATTATCATCCAAAGAAATGTACAATGATCAAGAGAAAGTAGCACCCACCACACCAGGGAAAAATTTTAAAATGTTTTATAGCATATCCCATAACGTGCAATGCATGGATGTCCAAGATTGATAAAATGAAATAATGTGTGCGCCATAAAGAACTATAGTAACTGAAGATGATCTTAATATTGGGATACCCAATAATCTCCAAAACAAAATGGGGAAAGGTTAGATTACCAAAGTAGAATAAACTCTTAGTTACATGACCTTGAGAGTTATAATAGCAAAAATGATATCCGGGATGCCATTGAAGTCTATGAAGCACACAGCCATAAATGCATAACAATAAGAACCACTTTGAAAAGTAGTCCATGGTTGACCAAGAGGTAAAGTTTCTTTTAACTTTTCCTTATGTAATGATGAAACACAAAGGCCTCACCTAGTGTTTACTTCAACCATTGGAAATAGCTCATACCAGTCAATCATAATTCAATATCAAAAGTAAATTTAAGATGTAAAAATAATTTAAGATGCAAATATCAAAAAGCCTGCAAAGACTTTGTTATTCATAATGTAGCATGGCATGAAGGTTGTGCAGCCCTTCAAGTTGTTAGGATCTTGCCTTGGCATCTCCTTCAATCTTCTACCGTGGACCTTAACAAGAACCTCTGTAGAAATTCTGGTCTAGTAAATATTTTGTTGTAATTGTCATCATCCATCCAAGAAGGTGATTATGGTGGAGGGTATGTTAGCCATTACCGGTGCAAATCTAGGAGCATAGTGTTCTTGGATTCCCTACCAGTATATGAGCATTTTATTTCCTTTTGGAACCGTTGCACCTTCCAAAGAAAAGTAACAGAAATATGAATGTACAGGTTCTTCCCGCTGTAGGTCAAGCAACTAAAGTTCCTAGATATGGCTTCTTTCCCTACCTACTGGGTAAGCTCGATATCTAGTTAATCATGCATGCGTTGGGAAGTTATTGTACTCACCTTACATATGAGGCGGCTCCATAGCATGATAAATTAAGCCAAGCCAATAAGTGAATGACTTTCAGCCCTTCCTTTGCCCCGATAGTGAGCACTATAATGATAAAAAAGATAAAAGAAAAATGAAGTCCAATTCTAAAAAAAAAATCTTTGGAATTTTGACTGAAGACCACCACCAAAATTCTGTTTAGCTTTCAAATTACAACTTAAAGTTCAATGCTTTTGCTTTTAATATGAAAGTCAAAAACAATATGAGAAATCACCTCTTTGAACAGAACAGAGGGGTTTGCCCCTCTTCAACACAGCCAAGCACCACCACCACCAAAAAGGATTTAGAAGATGGATGCAGCTGAATTTAACTTAAGGTTTTCTTCAGACTCCAAGGGTTCCACCAATGTTGGGGTTTGAAAAAAAAAAAAGTAAATCAATCAATATAGCCATCTACTGTTTAAGAAGGCCTCTTTTATCCTTTAGACCAAACTGGCGGCCAAGATTCCAAAGTTGCAGTCCTTGGCTGAAGTGAAATATAAAAGTAGGACTCAAGCAAATTGCTCAGTCATATCAAAATGGATTTGGATTAAGGCAAGCACTCGAGGGGCATTGAGTTCAACAAGAGGCTATTCATATATCTAAGGACATTTGAGGTTGATAGATAAATGATCTATATTTATAGAATGATAGTTGACTTGAACCCTATATAGTAGATACGTCCTCAAATAGATTTTTGAACCCTAGATATGTAAAAAAACGGTTAGTTTAACATGTTGTGATTGCACCAAAGACTGCAGCAATGTGCAACGAGGTTACATGGTTGCCATACAGCAATTAATCCTTTTGGGGCTTGATCTATTTAAAGTTAAAGAGATCCAATGTGTTTCGCCTATTCAGACAATTATTCTTACAGTATATTATATAGGAAGGGTCTTTGCATAGGGTACGAGATCCCGCGCCAAGTGGTTTTGGACAGATTACAGGTGAAAATCTGGGAATACCTCATCGATGTACAAGACAAATTCAGCATCTATCCATTAGATGGATCAGATATAAGAAAAAAAAGATCAAATTTAATGCGCTTCGAAGATCAAAGACTTTGGCCTAAGTTTTGCAGGATTTCTAAAATTTGTGATTCCTTCGCAACAGTTGGTCGGTCTACGGCGAAATTTCCTCCCTAAGCTTATTTTTGCATTATTCATCCAATCATTGGCTCATTTCACACAAACAAAATGTAAAAACAAATTGGAATTGTGAGATTTCAAATTTCGGTCCACTATTCATGCAAAATTTTCAAGAGTTCAGATCACCTAGAACCCAGCTCGTAACTCAAATATGGTCTGGAGGTTTCAATTACGTTGTATGAGGAAGCAAAGGATTGGAGGCGTCGATTGGCATCAAGCATGAAAATTAGGGGACTGGCCTCAGGGGCATTTGTTTTTCAAATTTAAATTACTACAAGTGATATAATTAATTTATATTTAATTTTGAATATACTTATCTATGTTTTTTATATTTTCATTGTTCAAAAAAACGGACCGCCCAGCGCCTAGGCGGTCCAGAAGGCCTGGGCACATCACCCAGGCCTAGGCGACCAAACTGGGCAGTGGCCGCCCAGGGCCCGCCCGGCCCAAAGGTGTAAATGTTTTTTTTTTTTTTTTTTTTGATGTTTTTTAAAGATATAAAAGGTTAGAAGGAGGGGATTTAGGCTCATTTGAAACCTAAACCCACAAGAACCACTTTTAGAGAGAAAAAAACCTCCAAAAAACTACATTTCATTGGATTGAAGTGTCTCAAAGTTTGGAGTTCGAGCAATCAAAGTAAGTGCAAAACTTTATTTTTTAGATTGATTGTTTTATTTTGAGATGTCTTCTTCAGGAGTTAGTCGGAGTGGAGATCCAGGTTGGAAATATGGATACAACCCGAATCCAAATGACAAAAATTGTGTTAGATGCAATTTTTGTGAAAAAGATACAAAATGAGGCATAAAGCAGTTTAAGAAACATCTTGCCGGTATTAAGGGAGATGTTGCCCCTTGTAAAAATGTTTCTAAAGCTATCTGAGAGGAGATTAAGCAATACAAGAGTTCTGGAAAACAAAAATAGGAACAAAATCCTTGGCATAGATCTGTTTCTGCTACTTCTAGCAGAAGTGATCCGGGTTGGAAGTATGGGTACAACCCAAAACCAAATGATAAAAATTGTATAAGGTGTAATTTTTGTTGAAAAGATACCAATCGGGGTATTAGTCGATTCCAAAAACACCTTGCTGGTGTTAGAGGTAATGTTGTTTCTTGTACAAAGGTTCCTGAAGCAGCTCAGGATGAGATTAGATATCTTCTGAATTTAGAAGAACCAGAAAAGGTTGAAAATAAGCCTTGTTCTATTGAAGTATCTTCTCCAGGTTCTAGTCGGAGTGATGATCCGGGTTAGAAGTATGGTTATAACCCGAATCCAAGTGATAAAAATCGTATTAAATGTAATTATTGTGGAAAGGATACTAATGGGGGAATTTGCCGATTCATAAAAGACCTTGCGGGTATTAAAGGGGATGTTGCCCAGTGTAAAAATGTTCCTGAGGCTACCAGGGAGGAAATTATACAATATTTGAGTTCAGAGAAACCCAAAAAAAAGGGTAGAGCAGCCAAGACTCCTAGGGCCTCATCTGCACATACTAGTAAGAGGAAGGTAGAAGAAGATGAGGAGGAAGAGGCAGATTCAAACAAAACAGAGGAGGACGAGCGTTATATTGAAGAGGGAGCTGACTCTAATGATGAAAGCCTCGACTCTGATGCATATGATGAGGCTTGCCCTATTGATATTCCTTCTGATGATGATGATGATGATGACGACTGAAGACTCTTGCCTCTTGATTCTGAGTGTTGAGTATTGGCTATTGTGTTGAGTCATGAGTGTTGACTTTTGTTAGACTGTATATTTTTTAAATTTCTATATAGTTTTGTTGTGTTGAGCCTTTTATATCCTACACTTGTATGGTTTTACAGTTTACTGTTTTAACAATGTGAATTATCAAAATTCTCTTCTCGATATCTATCTTCTTTTTTTTCAACTTGGAATATGGTATTTGGTAATTTGATATTTTTTTTCAACTGGGCGGCCTGGACCCCCCAGGCCGCGTAGGACCCGCCTAGCGCTTTTTGATACACTATATATTTTTAATATTTTTCTCATTTATTTGGAGAACTTTTTTTTTTTCTGATTTTTCTTGTTTTACCTGCCTTTATGCACTCTTCATGTTGTTTATCATTTTGTTGCCTTTTCCAGAATTTTAATAATTTTAGATAATTTTAGGATTTTCCGACCTTTTGGGGTTTTCTGGGCTCCATAAGCAGCTCTATGCAGACTCAAGCAAGTCAAATCACACTAGCTTGAGTAACTAGGACTGCCCAAGATCCAACTTTGGTAGTTGAGCTGCATATCTTTACACTGTTTCAACATATGATCTTCCCACTGGCACTCTGCTAATACTGCCATTTCCATTTCCTATCAATTGAGTTCACACTCTCACGTAGATGATTCAACAGCAGCTAATTACAACAGCTCAGATAGTTAATAAATAAATAAATAATGAGCAAAGTTAACGTTAGATAGTTAATACAATTTAAACAATAAATATGACTATTTTGTTGTTTATTCGCTTCACCAAAGACCAACAAATATAATGTTCAAATATTCAAGATGGATAAGTTCCAAATTTAGGGCGGGGACACCCTGTTTGAGTGCTTGGTTGTTTCTTAAGGCAGTTTATGATTTTTCTTTTTCTTTATATTTCAAGGGAGTTATCAAAAAATTAGGCATCTCTACTTTTGCAAGGCCCATGTATCAAAATGCAAACCCCATAATACTTTCCTAGAAGCATACACTAAACATCTTGAGTTCAAGTTTGCTTTTATTTTAAATCCCTAATGCACGATCATACTACGTGCTGAAAACACCCATAGTTCCCATCATTCACTATGGCCCACAAGCCATCCATAAACAAGGATGTAATGACACAGATATTGGATAAACTGTGTGTAAGATGTAATAGACAGAGGGATTCACCCAAAAAACATAAAAACTAACAAAGGCATGGTACTTTACAGACCTAATCATACATATTAGAATCCTACAATATTTCACTATTCATCTGGTTATTGTGTTAATAAAAGAAAGGGCATCGTATATTTGGGGGTGCAACACTATCTTCCAATCAGGAGATAATCAAGTATCATGCAATCCATCTTTAAGACTCGCACCTCATAAGCTTTGTCACTTTTCAGAACATTCACTTATCACAATCACCAAATTGTCAAACTATTATTGCAAACGTAGTGCAATTCCAAATATATAATGCCCAGTGATTCAAAAAGCGGACTGCCTAGCGCTTAGGTGGTCCAGAAGGCCTGGGCGACCTAGGCGGCCAATCTGGGTGGCCGCCCAGGGCCTGTGCCCCACCTAGGCGGTACAGAACCCGCCTAGGCGGGCGCCCCGCCCAAAGGCAGAAAAAAAAAATTTTCAAAGTTGACAAAAATTGATCAAAACATCACCCATTGATATTAGATTTAATTTTTGATGTTTTATAAATCCATTGGGGGGTTTTTTAGAAAATTTTAAGTCCTTAAAAGCATCTTTGACTGGGCATCCTTTTTGGATTCGACTGGGCCACCCAGGTTCTAAGCGCCCACCTAGGCGCTGAGTGGCCTGGAACCCCCAAGCCGCCTAGGACCCGCCTAGCGCTTTTTGAAACATTGATAATGCCTGACACATAGTCACAATCCATAACAATGGGGGTTAGTGGAAAGAAGAAGAAATATATCGCTGGGTGTGACCAAGTGAGATGCTGGAAATTTCGATTATTCTGACCAATAAGACATTTTTAAGCATACAAAGTGCTTTTAAATAACTCTAATAACTCAAAGAATAAGAAGATATCGATTTCAACGAGTGACACCAATGAAAAGATTTAAGCAAAGGTCACACCATTTCTTGTTCCCACAGTAATTGTTGATCAGCCTATTTTAGTAAGCACAGATGAACCAACAATTGGTTGTTAAATAGTACTTGAAATGACAGCTGCTAAATTGAGGAATTTCTAAGTCCAAAAGCAGTCATGATACTCCAGTATAGGGAATCGGTCTAGGCACCCAATCAATGGCTAGAACTTGTGGAAATGTCTAGCAGTGTTGTCCCCAATACCAAGATCATGAAGGCATACTACATGCATGTGCTATGCACAGAGACATCATATCGAGCCAATCTCCCATTCTATCCTAAGCATACCAGAGCACTAGTTGTGGATGTCTTATTTTCAATTTACTGTAGTTAGTACAATTGAAGCCTTTCTAAATTATTGAAATAGTTTGTTACATTGGTCAATTTTTTAATTAATCATTTCTGCAAGAAGGAGAAAGATATGTTTCCATTCAAGGAAACAGTGGTGGGAACAAACTATGGTCAAATGAGTAACTCATGCAATTTCTAGTTTGATCATTTTCCTATGGCTCCCATTTTATATTTGAACTAACCATAACAAGTAATGTCGTTAAATCCACTTCAGGCCTTCTATAGATCAACCGGGGAAGCAAAGCACGTTCGCACTTTAGCCAAATTGGGGAACACATTGGTTTCTTTTTTCATAATTTAAAATCCCAAAGAAGTTCAAAACAAATAAAGATAAAAATCTAATGCAAAATAGTATAAAATTTAATGAAAACTTTAAGGAAGTCAAGGATATACAAAACTATAGACCTCCTCCTCACAAATTTATTACATTTCCACCCACTTTTTTATTGTGTATGTTGGGTGCATTACTGATTGGAGGGTTAGATCTATATGAAATCAACACAAACAAATTGGAATGATTTTGTAATGGTTAATATAATCTAATGGTGAATTTTGCAAAGGATTAACAAGAATCTACTTATTAAAAGAGACAATCAACATTGAACTCTTAAAATCAAGATAAAATCTCGGGCTCCTCAAATCTCTCATCAAAAGAATATTCTAAAATTCATCATTATCATCATCCAAGCCTTATTCCAAGTATTTAGGGTCGGCCCAAAAATATTCTAAATTTCAAAAGCCTAAAATGTTGGGGATCTTGATTGAACACGGAAAAACATGGTGCAAAAGTGTGAGTACCTAATAAGACAATGAGAAAAGGGCAAAAAGATAGTTAATCACTGGATTTGCTTTGGATTTTCATACTTCGCTTCAGCATGGGGCCCAAATCTGAAGTCTTTAGCCTCTTCGGCTAAAGCGAGTGAAACTAACAATATTGATCATCCATCATCTAAGCCTTATCCCAACTATTTGGGGTCAGCTACATGGATCATGTTCTGCCATTCAACTCTATCGAGGGTAGTCATACCCTCAGTCAGACAATATGTCGTTATATCGCTTCTCGCTGCTCCCATCCATGTCCTTTTGGGCCTTCTTTTTTCCGTTTAAAGCCTTCCACTTGAATCAAATCACCCCTCCTCACCGATGTTGTTCTAAGTCTACACTGCACATGGCCAGCCCACCTTAGTCTACTTTCCCTCATCTTGTCGCATAGTGGAGTCACCCATAAGCTCTATCATATGTATTCATTCCGAATTCTATCCTTTCTTGTCTTGCCACTCATCCACCTCAACATCCTCATCTCAGCTTCACATATCCTATGGATATGTTGTTTCTTGACCACCCAACATTCAGTCCTATAAAGCATAGTTGGTCTTACAACCGTCTTATATAATTTCCCCTTTAGTTTCATTGGTATGCGGTGATCACATAGAACACCACATGCACATCTCCATTTCGCTCACCCAACTCTAATTCTATGTGCCACATCTTCCTAAATCTCTCCATTTTCTTGAATTATCGACCCAAGATATCAAAAATAGTCTCTTTTAGGTATTTTTTGGCCATCAATCCTAACTACTTTGCTTCTACTATTATTATTACTAAACTTGCATTCCATATATTCTGTCTTGGTCCGGCTAATTCTAAAACTTTTATATTCTAGAGCATCATTCCAAAGTTCTAACTTCGTGCTTACGCCGCCTCTGGTCTCATCAATCAAAACTATGTCATGCGCAAACAACATACACCGTGGTGCCTCATCTTATAGATGCCTAGTTAACTCATCCATAACCAAAACACAGAGACATGGGCTCAACGCTGACCCCTAATGTACCTACTGTTACTAAAAACTCATTGGTCTATCCACTAGTTGTCTGCACACTAGTTAGCGCCCTCCTGCATATCTCTCACCACGTCAATATATCCTCTAGAGACTGCTTTTTTTTCTAACACCTATCAAACTAACTCTCTAAGTACCCTATTGTATGTTTTTTTAAAATCAATAAAGACCATGTGGAGGTCTCTTTCCTTCTCCCTAAACTCTCAATCAGTAGCCTATGTAGGAAAATAGCCTCAATTGTTGACCTCCCTGGCATAAAACCAAATTGATTTCACTTGTTTCATCATCTTAGTCATTGCTCAATCACTCTCTCCCACAGCTTCATAGTGAGACTCAATTTTGATCTCTCGATAATTCATCCAGTCTGTGTCTCTCCTTTGTTTTTATAAATAAGTACCATAATACTTTTTCTCCATTCCTCTAGAGAAACTAACAACACTGATATCAAGCATAATTTCAGGATACACAAATAGCAAATGCAAATAGATGGTTGCTTTGAGAAAATCGATTAAAACAAACATAAAACACAATTCCTTATTTTAGTAGAGATTCAACAAATTTACATTGACAAGAGACAACTCAACAAAACTAAAAGAACTAGCCCTCTAAAATTCGGACTCACAAACACCAATTTAGGTTAGTGGCGTGACTTAGAAAAAGTAAGCAAATAAGGGCTATCCAATACCTCCCATTCAAATCATAAGAACTCCCAAACGAATCCTCTCCCTAAACAGCTCCCAGAAATCAAGAAACCATAACTAAAAATCAAACCCATATCCATGTTATTCACCAAATGAAAAATCCCATCTTCACAAAAATAAAATAATATTGCTATCAGCATGCTAACAATATGCTCAAGTAAATCTTCACAATTAGGTCCATATCCACATTCATATGAATACATCCAACTCTTCCTGGCAGACCACCACCATACAGAAAATCCAGTAATCAGCAAGACCACATTGGTTACAGAATAATGCATTACCTCCTCAATATTTGCCTCTCAAATAATATAAAGCATCACCTCCTCAATTCTCACATGGATCAAATCCTTGATTATGTTTCCCAAACACCCCATTCCTCAAACTATCAAAGAAAACAAAGAAGACACCCAACAGATCTGGTCAAACAACTGTAATATCTGCTACCTCGACCTTTGACAGAAAGAATCACATGAGGACTTCACTTTATTTAGAAAATGGTCCCATGGGCGTTTTTTATGCATGTAAAATCGAACTCTCCTTGAACATTCTAATGAGCTTGTTTCATCCTAAAAATAAGGATTGGCAACAAATATCATTTGTCTAACCGAAGCATGTCTAATGGTAAATAGTCTGTAATCATACATGTTTTCAATGCAATGTCAAACGAACTTACAATGTCCTAGGCACTTTCAATAGTTGTAATTTTAAGAGAACTTACAAGGTACTTGGACTTCACGTACCTGAAAGAAAAACATGTAACTCCCAACCATGTCGCCTCAATACTGTTAAGAAAGGTCAAATTTTCATGCATCTTCTGAAACAACTGAATTTGCAAACACTGTCCTAAGCCACCTGTTGGCATTTTTGTTTTTCTAAGCATAACAATGTTTTAACATTATAAAGAGCAATATTAGAGAGCTAATGATCCAAATATCCCCTCTAGAGTTTAAAAATCCAACTCCCTTAGTCAATTAGATGACACCAGCCCTTCATAGGTATGTTCAACCCACTATGCATGAAACTGGGACAGAAGAGATGTTGTCCTTTTACTTCTTGTCCAATCTTTGTTAAGTTTTGGCACATTAGGTCAGGCTATAGTGAAACAAAGAGATAAATTTTAAAATGTAATATAATGCCAAGGCCTGAAACCCAAGGAAAAAAAAAAACCCAAACAATTATATTTAATATCATGTAAATATCATACATGATGAATGTATTTATAAATAAAACAAAAGAAGCATGCATTGGTCATTATGTTAAGTGGGCAGCAAAAGACAATAACTTAAAAGAAATATTGATCGAATTATCCTCACAATGTTTGACTTCACAAAAAAAAAAATTAATAATAATAATAATAAAATAAAAATAAAATAATCACATCCAATACCTCCTCATCTTTGGCAAAACCAATGGTTATAGCTTTCTAAAATTTAACATTTGGCAGACAATAGTAATCAAACATGTAGATTGAACTACTGACTTCATAGGATCATAACTCTCACAATAAACAATAAAAATGCTGTTCCCATAGTTAAAATATATATATGGGTTTGCAACAAACTATACTTAAAAGACATAGCCAGAAGACTATAAATATAAAGGAGTTTATTTTAGTCAGTGACATGAAGCTAACATGTGTATTACTTAAAATTTACTCCACTTCATCTTCATTACATCTAAAAATAGTGAACTGCAAAGCAATTACTTATCTGAACCAAAAAATGAATAATTAAACGAATGGTCTAGGCAACAGTCTCTACAGGAAAATCATAAAGGTTCTTGATGCATTTTTCTGCATGGTTTTTTATCTATCATATTGCTGAAATCTCAAAGGCTTACAGTACCTCGAATATATTCTAAGCAAACTAGTAGATGCCCCTACACTTTAAGAACTATTGTAGTGAGTCAACGTACATGTTTCAACCAAACAAAACCCATAAAACATCAGCTCCTAGTGCATAAGAAACCAATCAACATGACATGAGAACCCATGTAAATAAATTTGGTACCGTACCATGCAGATGATCATCCAATGATCCCAAAGGCATAAACTCATAAACAAGGAGCCGTTGGTCCCCATCTGCACAGTAACCGATCAGATTCACCAAGTTTGGGTGATGTAAAAGACTAAGCATGAGAACCTCGACTAGGAATTCTCTGTTGCCTTGGAGCCCATTCCTGTCCAGTTGTTTCACAGCAACAACCTACAAAACCCGCTCCCATTGTGAACCCAAAAATGGATGCATTGAAGTAAATTCAGTACATTTCTCCATTGAAATATAGATGCAATAAATATTCATTTAAAGATCATGAAATAACATGAAAAAAATAAAAGCCTATTCATATGAATTCTATCGATGTGCACTCATTAGAAATACATGATCAGAATTCAAGTTTTACATCAATAATTCCCTTGATGCAAAGTTTAAACTGATCCTAATTTATTGGTTGATGACTCAATCAACCGAAAATGGGAAAACCCAATTGCAGCCACACGTTTTACAAGCAACCCACTTATCAAAAACATATTCTCCAGTCAATCACTAATCAACAACACATCCTCATGCCAATCTCTACAAAACCTACCCACTTATCCAAAACACATTTTCATGTCAATAACTTATCAAAAACACATTCTGTGACAATCTCTACAAAGTAAACAACAAATTTTTTAAAATCAAGCACCCGTGTGGTTCTAGTGATTTGACATAAGGAACTAGTGTATCGGAAAGTTTTGATTTTGGTCCAAATTTACCTGGCCGGTGCTTTCCAGTCGCCCCTTATAGACACGACCAAATCCCCCTTCACCCAAAAAACATTCCTGCCTAAAATTCTTTGTTGCAGCTGCAAGCTCTTTGAAGGTAAATGTTTGAGCAGCAATATGAGCAAAAGGTCCATCCTTTGGAGGAGCTGCTTCCTTTCTTGAACCGGAACCAGTCCTTGCCTTCAACTTATCTGAACCTACAAAATCATAAATATAATACGTACAAGCAAATATAATTTTCAATTCCAGAAAGATCAGATCCAGTTACATTTCCACAATGCAAGAAACTTCAAATCAAGCTCTTTTTCTTCCATAATCAAAATTTGCAGTGACAAATGCCATTTGATTGACCAAAATAAAACCACCCAATTGCAATCATGGTTCCACTATGCCCACTCATCAGAAATAGATTATAAGAGTTCAATTTTTCTTTTAGAACAAAAAAAAAAAGAAAAATCATTTTTCATGATACAAACTCTAAAGTGATCCCAGTTCTATTGGTTGATCGATTAATAGACATTCAAAGGAAAAAAAAAAAATCAAATCCATTTACAGGGCCAATCTCAGATACCCACTTATCAAAAACGAATTACTATGTCAATCTCTATAGAAAACTTTCTAGTTCTTAAAGCACACATGCAGGGCTAATCTCAGATACCTAGTTGAAATTAGATAAACTACGCTAATTCAAGATGAGACAGAGAGAGAGATGACAATCAACTATTCTGGAATCACTGAAAAATAACTATGAGTAACAGATCGGACCAGGTGACCAGAAATGCTATTGAAGATAACATAAGAAAGAAAGTAAGAAATGGGGAGAGAGAAAGAGAGGGAAAGAGAGATAAAAGAAATTAGAGAATTCTATAATCAGTGAAACAAATAATCAACGATCAAAACCAGCAAAAAAATGAATAGAATTAAGAAGAATCGAACCAACCTGAAGGTATTCTAGATACATGGGGAGCAGCAGAGGGCTGGCCCTCTTTCTTCCCATCTCTAGAATTTGCAGGATCGAATTCCTTCTTCGATTCAAAACAAGGGAAACAACCCATTTCTTATCCCACCCAATATATATTCAAAACCCACTCACAAAAATCTGCAAAAATATCTATCCACCCATTACTAGCTCATCAGCTCTATCCAAAACGTCTGTGTCTGAATTCCACGCAAATTTAGGATAATTAACTCAAAATTTGAATGGATTCGATTATCACAGATCGAAACAGAGATACCAACAAATCAAAATCAAATCTTTTAACGAGAGAGTAGAGAGAGAAAGCCACGCCCTCTGTGGTTCTAGGACAACACACAGAGCCGGCTACCTTTCCGGCTTTCGTCTTAAGTATCATAATATTTAAGATTTACCATTTTCTTAATATATAAATGGTTGAATAATAGTTGTTGGCACGTACGTTGCACCAACGCAAACGCAGGGAACGTTTTAGAGAGAGAAACTCGCAAAAGGAAAGTTTCAAAGAGAGAGAAACTGATGAAGCGAGAAACGATGAAAGAGACATGAGACAAAAACACTTGGGAAATTTATCAAAATAACTATGACATAGAAACTACTTATTATTTTACAATGTATTTTAGTTTAATTTCAAAATGCACATTAAAAAATACATGGAATAATTGCAAAAGGGTAGAATATTCAATAGATACCTCTTGTGAGTAGTTTGATAAATTTCCCAAACCTAAAATAATTAAGATTTATAATTTGCAACAAAAGAATAAATAAAATAATCTTCAAGTTAATTACAGGGACATTTCAAGTGAAGTAGTGATAAAGTTAGTGATGATTTCTTCTTGCTAGAGCCCAATGTAATATCTTATGCTGTTTGGGATTTGCACTTCAATTTTGGTGGACATTGATCAAAATGGGTCAGAATAAAAATTTAATAAATCAGTTTTTTGCAAGTATTAGCCATTACAAGTTACATGTTGCTTTATTTTTTTAGGAGAAAGATATGATCAATTACTATGATAAACCATTCAGGTGACATTTCTAATTGTAAGGAAATTTTGGATTGTCAATTCAAAATTGGGATACACTGGTTTGAGGAATATTACATAATAAGGCCATTTAACATGTTTGTTGGATGTAGAATCGAGCAGCTGATGATGTCTGGGGTGGCAATGGACTAGGGACCGGAGGGGTACACCATATCTGGGTCTGAGTATGGGTCTAAAAATTGGACCTGGCAGGTCGTGTCTGGGTTCAAATTTTGGACTCGAACACCATTTGGGTTTGGGTCTGGTATATTTTTTGGGGTCCCAATTATAAAATATATTTAAACATGGTTAAATATATAGATTTTTTAATTTTTAGGTCGGGTTTGATCAAGTCTAAGTCTGGGTCCTAGTCCCACACTATATTTTTGGGTCTGAGTCCAAGGCCCATGATCCAGTCAGGTGCAGGTCAGGGTACCATATCATTTTTTCGGTCCAACCAAACCTGGACTCGACCGACCCGTTCCACCCCTAAGAATGTCCCATCGGCCAGGTTCAAAATCAAATGGACATTTTTCCAAACTTTTTTTCAAAAAAAAAAACACAATGTCTGTTTACCATTGGCCATTATAGTTTACAAAACTAACATTTTAGGACATTAATGTAAAAAATTATGATTCATTATGAACTTGCTCAAATAACTGATTTGCTTAGGTTTTGACGTGCAAGGTCCGGAATAGTATAGTCCTTTCAAATATGCGTGTGTATAAGTTCAGGAACCGAGTATTTGGGCGAGACAGTTACCTTTTACTACAAAAATGGTCACAATTACTTGTAGATGTCAGATGTTGGGGTGTGCCATTCATGGAGTCTATGGTCTAGATTTTTTTTAGACATTATGTAGAAAAATTATATACTTCTCCTTGCCCAAGTTCACATCTAATAACTACTTTGACCTTGTAGGATCATCTATTTTTTTTTTGGGGGGGGGGGGGGGGAATTCAATAGAGAAGAAAGACTCTGTCCATTTTTTGCAAATAGATTAAGGAGTTAGGTTTCTTGAAGGTGTCAGTGATGGTGTCAGTAGGATTGAAAATCACAATATCATAACTAAGTATAAGGGTGCTATTCATGTAGAATCTCATCCTTAAGTATATAATAAATATGATATTATAAAAAAACAATCTAGTAGTTTCCATATACAAAGGTCATCATTAAATATGAAATTGGATAGTTTGGCGGTGTTTTTTCTATACACAAAGTCCGAAGTCGAACTTCACACAAGGTTAGTAGTGCAATTCAAGTAGCGAAATTTTACATTTGACGACTATAGATAATTACGAATAGTTATTTTTAACCAAAAATAAACATGCTTAATATATACCTTCTACATGTGCATACGTTATGGCCCCTTTTATGAGCTTACTTCTTTAGAAAAATAAATGAGAAATGGACTTTTGACCTTATAAGGAGAAATTAAGGACAAAGCACATGGTAAAAGAAACTAAAAAAAAGGTTTGACTTTAATTAATATTGATTAACTTGTACCTACCATTAACCAAAACAGCCTTACTACAGGCTATTTTTCATTTATGTGTTCTCGATAAGTTTCCTTGTTTTTCCTTTGGACCCGGCATGTGTTGTGGAAGCCACTTAGTGTATGGACGAATAGAAATGCAAGTATGATTAGAAATATAAGTGGGCGTAGAAATAATAGATTTTGTGTGTTTTATTAGGGTTCTACCTAATAAAGGACTGATGGGTCGAACCGATCGCCCAATAGTTGTGAGTGGACTCAAAACTGCCCGAGGTAATTTGCTGGTTTTTAAGAGAATTTTACACTAAATAAAATGAACTCTTGCGAAGCAAGCCAAATTGGGGGGTCTTAGACCCACCGATTCCAAGCCAACTCAGTGATTTTTTAAATATTAAGTTTACCATAATAGAAGTAACAATAATTAAGAGATTTTATCAAAAAAACTCATGAAGGATGAATTATTTATTATTTTGCCTATTTGCAACCATTTCACCTCAAAACCATTTGTTTTGTTTTTTTCTAATATTGAAATTGAATGAAAAGATATGGGTAAAGTTTTAAATTATTCATCTTTTATCTCTAATTATACAAATTCCCTAATAATTAGTGGCACAAGAGATTATATGCTATCGTGGGAGCATATTGTTCACTCACTTCCTCATGGTACACCCTATATAGGAGTATTTATTTTTAGCACTCAAAAGTTTCCAACTTAGCGACCAACCTACAAAATATAAGAGGCAAAAACTCTTCAGGTGCTAAGGGACTCAAGTTCATTATTATTGTTGTTGTTGAAGGTTAATGCAAGAGTAGGGGTGGCAATGGACCCGGACTCGACCCGGAACCTGGAGTCTGGACCCGACATAGGCCTGGGAATGGGTCAGAATTGGACCCGGGGTTTAGGTCTCGGCCCCAGTCTATGAGGAGCAGATTATTTTATGAGTAATATTTAATATATAATATTTTAATAATATTAAATTAATAATTAAATAAATATAACTATATATTTTTAGTTATAATATTTAAATAATATATGAATATATTTAACATAATATTTAAATATATTTTATTTGATTGTTGGGTCGGATCCTAGTCCAACGCCCTAAGCAAAAGTTTTTTTTATTGTTCCAAAAAATTTAGCATTTAGATATTCCTATGTTACCCACTTGACATTCAAATTTCAAAATGATAAAGCCTATTGGCAATTCTTCATAAAAGATAACGTCAACCATGGGGCTGATGGAGTGTGAGTAATTATGATTACCAAAAGAATTTGGTTCTTATTTCCATTGGGGGCTAGTTGGGTTTGAACCAGTTGATTATTAGAGAGTTCTTTAATAAATTTGTATTTAGGAAGTTTCCAATGCACTATAAAGAACCACTAGCAGTTGAAATTTATGAATCGGAGGGAAAGATACAAATTGGAATGTACTTTTTTTTTCCCCTCTTTTTATATGGATGTCTCTTCCCTTAATTAAAGGTTGAAACATGGTTATTTAAAATTACTTTCACATTTGCTAGTTGTTAAAGATGTCTATAGCTTTTCTAGAGATTAAAAGATTCGCATTATGCATGAGCCTTTAAGATTTGAGGATAATGCCCTTGCTTTGAAGCAATGAGGACAAAGAATAATTTCCTCTCTTTCAGGCAACATATGGGAACCACATGAGCTCAAAATCTCTTGGATAATAGTCACTCGAATACGAGATACATCCCTCAAAGTAACTTAGTCTTGAGGGTCCATGCTAATCTTCTCAGTATTGTTCCAATTTTATTCGATGTCATCAAGAAAACAAAATAATTTAGATCCAAAAATTTTTTGAGAAAATATTTCCAAATTAGTATTACAAAAGGTCATAACACCGCCTCACACTAAGAAGACAAAACATTTGAGTGGTCATGACCATGACTGAAACTCAAAACAAGAAAGAATAAGTGGTAAAAATAAAGGAGGGAAGAAAACACAATTTGCACTTTCATCACTACAGGGTATTTTGGCTCATTTATCAAAAGTTAGGGTATATAATATAAGAGTAATGATCCTGTAGGACCCTCCCCCACTTATGTGTGTAGGACCTCAAATGATCATCATTAAAATTGTCACGAATCTTTAAAAAAATTATCACATGCGTGTGGAACTTGACTTTTTTATAAATCCATACCAAATTTAATAGTGATCCTTTGAAATCTTACACACATGGATAGAGAAGGTCTTATAAGATCATTTCTCATCATATAATTATAATCCCAAATATTATATGCTCTAGTTAGGAGCATGTTGCTCAAGTGAAAACCTATTTAAGAGTATTATTAGGATTTTAGATCTACAGGATGTGACCTTCTCAACAAATTAACACTAACTTTATATGTGAATAACATCCTGAAGGTGAAAAGAGGCCATCTGGTTTTTTATTGGCATATTTAAGTATTTATAAACTCAATATTTTTCAAAAATATCCAGTCATTATAAAAGAAATTCCAAAATTTCATTAAAAAGGGTGCATCTTAGACCTTTTGCTCAAGGAAGTATGTGTACAGTGTGCTCCTATGGGAATACACTGGGCAGAGGGACATGGGGCTGAGAGAGAGAGAGAGAGCGGGGGGGAGGGGAGTAAAGGGAATCCCGCAGTCCAGCCAAGTGGTTGCAACGGTCGGGTCAGGACGGGTCGGCCATGACCTGACTAGGTCTAACTTGGACCTAGATCCGCTTGGACCCAGGTATGGCCCAAGTTATTTGGTCCTAGCAGGTTAGGTAGTGTCTAGAAATAAAAATGAAAATTTTAGTTTAAATATAATAATATATAGTTAATATAATTTAACTTATATATTTTGTACACACAGATACCAGAACCCAAACCTGACCCGACCAGATAGGGTCTTAACTGGACTCCGACCCAAACCCAACCTAGGTGGCGTCCAACAGCAAGATCCGAGCCCGGTTTGGGGCGACCCGCTGACCAGGCCAATCGCCACACCTTAAGCTAGACACCGTATACATGCAATGCACGTGAGGCTCCCTAGGAACACCGTAATGAGTCCCATGGCACATCCACTGTGAGATTGTACGGCTGAGATACCCAGATGGGCCTTGTACGCTTTTAATATGGGCCATCCATCCGAATGAAAAATTATAAAGGGCAAATGGCAAAAGGGACCCGCCAATCAGATTCTTCCTGCTGCTGGTGTGTGGATTGCACGTGCAACATAAGTCTTCGAAATGAGAGCATTGATCATATAGGGAGATTTTTCAAGCCCCGAGGGTAAAATGGTCATTTTTACTTTGTGTATTTAGCTTTAGCCGAAAGCAACAGGGTATGAACAGGGGAAAGAACATTATTTTCCTACTTTTCAAGCACGAGGGCTGTATTATCCGGTTAGGCCGGCAATCAGGTCGACCCGAGCCGAGTTCAAGTCTATGTGTTGGACTAGCGAGTCAGGTTTGGGTTGAAATAACTTTGACCTAACCTGGGTTTAAGGTTAACGTGAATCCAACCAGACCCATTGCCACCCCTATGTCCAATAGGGTTCTTAGCTTCAGCCTTGGTTCAAGCTCAACATGAAAAACTAGCATACGGTAAACGTGGGTCTAAAATTTTAGTTCCAATCCAAGCTTGGATCTTGCCTGTATTTATAATAACGAGGCATGGGCTCGGTTTGGACTTAAAAAATCGGGTCGGACCAATCCTGACTTTATGAAAATATGAAAAAGTATTTAATGCGTGTGATATTACTAAAACATTCATCAAGTAGGGCCCTAGCCCAGCCAGTAAAGCCCGGCCCAACCTGGGAGCCTTAACAACATGAACCAGGCCGGAAACTGGTACTGGCCTGGGCCTATTAACAGCCTATACATAGTTGACATTCGATAGCATGCATAAAGACAAACATGGCCATTAGAATTTTGTGATCCATAAATATTATTACATCATAAATACCATCACCGTCGAATCAATTCATGGACAGCAAGAAGAACCTGCAAACCAAGATGACCAGATCCAAGTGGTGAGTCCCACTTTCTGGCCACGACCATCCCTCCATTGAATGGATGGTGATGGACAATTATGACCACAGTGATTCTGTAGTTATGACTAAATCATAAAATGCTTTCCCTTGACTTTGGTGCCCCTATTGCGCAGTGTGGCCATTCTCATTTACCATTACCACAAGTTGCATGGACCCATTCATTGCTTGAATAAGTGTGGGACCCAGTGTTGCTTTTGATCTGAGCACCTATAGAGCCGAATGCATCAGGACCATACAATTTTCTTGACAGTCCAATCAAACATTGTGGATCCCACCACTTGGCATAAGTGATAACCCCACCATAGAGATGGATGCGATCGAGGAGTCCGCTTGGACATGACTCAGTAACTCGGTCCGGGTATTCTCAAGTTGGGTGTCCAACTCGATGATTTTAAAAAATATTTAAAATAATTATTAAAAAAAATCTATTTGCATCATTTTTTTTTTTATGGGTCGCGGTTAGCATGTGGCTCGCATATGGTAGAAATGTAGGATGGCAATCAATATATATTTTAAATATAATTTTATCCTAATTTTTAGAGTATATATAAACCTTAACATGGAGATCATGAATATGAAAAAGAAAAAAAATTAAAAATTAAAAATAATAATTATATTAAAAAAAACATTTAGACTGTTAGTTACAATTATTTTTAGATGGGCTGACTATTTGCATCCATCTTTAAGATGGATGCTTTATACCTCTGGACTGTATATTGTATAAATGCGGTCCAACCTGCATGAAACAATTGTTCTTTTTTACGTGTTCTGTGATTTTAGTAAAGATTAGAAAGTATTTTGGCTATAAATACTTATTTTTATATTTTTTCATCTTTTTTGGATTATTTATACCAAACAGATATTTTTTCCGACTTTTTTCAATTTCATTTATAGATTTTTAACTACTTTTTTAACTCCATTTATATTGCTTTGTGTAAATATATATTTCCTATTTTTTGAGTCTTTTTATTTTTGTTAATTTTTAATACATTTTTACCTAGCCGATACATGTCCGACTTGGGCCAGTTACGTGGACTGGTTTCAGGTAACCCGGACTTGGAGCAATTCCGATTTCCGCAGCAGCCAGTTCATGCAATCGAACACTACATAGGCTAAGGCACTGTATCTCTGTTTGCTCTGTATTTTAGGATCCGATAACTCTCCATCTAGGTCATTGATCTGGAAGGGCCAAACAGTTCCAAGAGGGAATAGGTCCCGACCGGGTTTCTCTTTACAATCCCCTGCTTTTTTTTTTTTTTTTTTAAAGCTTATATAACCTATTCTTAGGTCCTTTGAATCCCCAACCTATAAAT
Source organism: Amborella trichopoda (assembly GCF_054954075.1). Lineage (NCBI taxonomy): Eukaryota > Viridiplantae > Streptophyta > Magnoliopsida > Amborellales > Amborellaceae > Amborella > Amborella trichopoda. Next base: position 3,920,852 of record NC_142341.1, on the reverse strand, counting down.
GCCTACTTCATTTAAGTATTTTTAAATATCTTTTGGATCACATATCCCAACCAATGCAGATCGCCATCCAGCGATCCAACATGGATTTATAGGGTGAACAATCAACCCCACCCATCCAAGTTTTGAGACACTAATTTGCATATAGGATCACAATTTTTATTTTTTTTTGGAAACTAAGAGTTTGTTTTATATTAAACCAAAGTTCACCCTGGTTTTTTATCAATTTAGGATTTGAAATCCATCCTAAATTTACTTCGCATACAATCCGCATTATGTATATGGGTATACCTCTCGAAAAATATTGCATTAATCAGCAGAGGATTAAAGTGGATGGTCCTAAAAATTTCATGGACCAGATCTTTTTTGTCATATTCATAATTAGGATTGTTGAGATTATTGCCCTATGAAATTTTGGATTCAGAATCCATAGCTAAGATAGATTTTGGAAGGCAAACACACATGAATACATGGGTTGGTGCTCGCTTTAGCAATTGTTTTAAACGTCAGGCATTTTTATGTTATATTAGGATAAAAAATAATATACAATGAGACCATTTATTTTTGATATAAAGTGGTTACAATTAGTCTTGATTATTGGATATAAAATTAGATGGCTACATTTATTCTATTAACCAAGCTCAAACTTCGAAATAAATTTTTTCGAAATTTATGTCACACCCAAACTATTAGATTTAACATCCGATGGTTGTACATAAATGTGACCACCTTGTATAAAAGGTAATCGTCTCATTGTATACAATCCCAATAGATAATCAATGACAATCATACTTAAAATAAAGAAATCCATGGCAATCCCTTGTTACTTATGCAATAATCCTCATATTTTCCATGACAAAGGGTTTTTAGATACTTATTGCATATACACAGTTCTGGAAAAAAAAAAAGGAAAAATACAATATTATTTACACTTATTTGTGGGTCTTAAATTTAGTGTACGTTAAGATGGACGGTCAAAATTAAAAAGAAGTAGGCTTGTCAAAACAATCGAGACCATTGAAGCCATTATTGACTAGTGGCCTACAAATGAACATGGAACTTTGATATTGGTAAGTGAAATTCAAAATGGTGGATAGTTGATGGAATATTGAGAAAGCATTGCTATTTTCACTTAACTTTTTATGACAAATAACATCCAATGTCGGCCATTTAGGTCCATAATGGCTTTTATGTTAATTTTGGCCCTTTAGCCTGGAATATTGTGTGCTGTGTACGTGTGGCTGAGAGAGATAGAGAGAGAGTACCCTAACGATGATTAGAGAGAGAAAGAACACGAACAATGGTTGCACTCAAGGGAGCATAGAGAGAGATAAGAGTACCCAAACAATACCTGTGCACCCTAGGGAGCATAGAGAGAAAAGAGAGAGTGACCAACAATGCTTGTGCACTTGATGGAACACAAAATCAAGAGACAAGGAGACTAGCAATGCTTGTGAACTCTAGGGAGCACAAAAGCACGCGAGCAAGAGAGTGTAACAATGCTTATGCACTCGAGGGCGTACGAGAGAGAGAGTAGCAATGCTTGTGCACGAGAGGGAGCACGAAAGAGAGACTCATGCTGGTGCACTCGAGGGAGCACAAAAGCAAATGTTCCAGGAGCTTCTAGATTAATGAACAAAATAAATTTTACATCCATGTGTAAAAGATAAATGATCTTTTTTGTAGACAACCCTTTATTGAAAAAAATCATTTTTTTTAATAAAGTTGAAAAACACCTAAATTTTTTAAAATCTATATTCATACCCATTCTATAATTTTTTATAATTATTTATCTAAAATGTTGGTTTTATTAAAAATCCACAAAAAAAAATCCTAATTCACTATTGGAATATAAAAACTTATCCCTTTTGTTTATGCACTTATGTTCCATTTTTTGAGAGCATAGTGGATCTTAATTTTATTATATCTATTCATCAAATAAAGCTAAAACTTTGAGCATCCATACTTCTCACCGTGGCATGTACAAAATAATAATTAATATGATGTAACCAAATACTTCTACATGTTTAGGGGGTTTTAAGGTATATCGATAATTTTATTTCCTTCAATTTATTTTCATATTTTAGGATGATTTAAAGATTTAAACTGTACTTTATTATTTTACAATCAAGTCTCATTTTTGGATGACATAAAGTGTAGTTTAATTGTATCTCCTTTTTTATATATCGAATAAGTTTCAATTTTTAATTTAATATATTTTTATTTAGAGGTAATTTGGTATTTTATTTATTTAAAATTATTTTTAAAATATTTTTATAGTATATAATGATGAAAAATATGAACATACTAAATTTAAACATAATCTGGTGTATAAAATAATAGATATAAAACTAAAACACTTTACATATTAAAAAACTACGATTTGATGGTAAAATGTAAATATATAAGAAGACTATTTTTAAATAATAAAAGTATGCAAAGAGACCATTTACTTCTAATACAAGGACGTCACAAGTGCTTTTGTCTGTTCAACTATTTATCTTTGGTACAAGGTGGTCACAATTAATCTTGACCATTGGATGTGAAATTAGATGGCTGCATTTATTCTATTGACCAAGCTCAAAACTTCAAAATAAATTTATTCGAATTTCATGACACATCCAATCTATCATATTTCACATTGGATAGTTGTATGTATTTGTGACCTCTTTGTATCAAAGGTAAATGGTTTTATTATATACAATCCCCGAACTAAATTCAAAATTCAAAACAAATCTTGAACTATGCGTCATACCCAAACCATCCAATTTGATACCTAATAGCTTGGAGAAATTGTGGCTAGCTTGTAACAAAAGTAAATATCTCATAATATACAATCCCTTTGAAATATAAAAACTAAAACAAGATTTATTTGTAAAATTCATTTTTTTATTAGTGCATAATGGTGAGAGGTATGCATGTCCTAAAGTCGAGCTTAATCCGATAAAGAAAAAAATAAAAATAAAATATAAAGATGATTCCAAAAAATCAGAATTAAATGTAACATATTAAACAATCAAATTAGATTCAATAAAAAAAATATTGTGAAAATATAAAAAATCAGATTCCACAATATTGTGAAAATATAAAAAATATTCTGAAAATATGAAATATTAGATTCAACAATATAAAAAATTAGTGTGAAAATATAAAAAATTAGTGTGAAAATATAAAAAATTAAACAATTAGATTAAAAAAATTATTGTGAAAATATTGTGTAAAAAAATTGTGAAAATATTAGTGTGAAAATATTAGTGTGAAAATATTGTGAAAAAAAAAATATTGTGAAAATATAAAAAAAATACTGTGAAAATATAAAAATTAGATTCAACATTATAAAAATATATTGTAAAGATATACAAAATTAAAAAATCAAATTAAAATATTGAATCAAATTAGATTCAATAAAAAAAATATAAAATATTAAACAATCAAATTAGAGCCCACCTTCAAATAGTATTAAGAAATGTAGTTCCAATACTAAAAACATTTGTGATAGCTTTAAAATATATTTTCAGTTTTATTTATAAAGTTTAAGGTTTCAAAAATAGTGTAGATCGATAGATATATGAAAACTTGATAATCTTGAAAATTGACGGTCCCAAAATGCATTATAAAATACATTATTTTCAAAAGTTGAAATGTAGTTTTTCTCATGTTCATGCATCTTGATGTCGAGATGATCAATTTGCTGATATTTGAGCATCAAAACAACCTCTTCTAGTGAAATTTTTTAGGTAGGCTGAAATTTGATTGTTTAGAGCCTCGGCTCTATATAAACTTTTCTATGTTTTAATGTTTGACATTGAAGTGGGATTTTCATGTAGCCTAAGGCATCGATATGAGTACCAACACTAACTAAACGATCGTTATAAAAACTGAACAGGACAACTGAATCAGACCACCCATGTTTTAATATTTGACAATGAAGTGGGACTTTCATGTAGCCTAAGGCATCGAGATGAGTACCAAGACTAACTAAACGATCGTTATAAAAACTGAACAGGACTACTGAATCAGACCACCAACGGGTGCTTTAAACAGTCCGATCCAAAGCAATAGTATAAACCACTATTTGACTAAGTTTCAATTGGTCAAACTAGTTAGTTTTAACCATTCACACTGCTTTAACAAATTTGAGCATTTTTTAAATATAATTTATATTTAAACTATTATATTTTTCCTTTATTTAAAAAAATATGGTTTAAACATTTCAATAAATAGTCAAGCCAATTTTGACTCGACAAAATCCCTAACTATTATGGTTGCTAATCCTACCGTAGAGAGGAACGCACTTTCTACGATAAACTATTCGTAACAAAATGTCATCGCATTCTTAATGCTATTCAAACAAAATGTCATCGCATTCTTACTACTATTCAAGTCTAAATGGCAAGAAACATATCAGTTTTTAAATGCGTTTTTTTCCAAATTTTAAAGTTTTCCCAATCTCTAAATATGCCCACTGGATGTTATGGCAGTACATTCCCATTCAAATTCTGGTGCTTCTCCACGCCATGCAAAACCCTAGCCCAAATCCATAGGTTGGCTTTGGACCGTGGGCCAAAATTTTATGAAGCATTGCCATCTTTAGGACGCCAAGGTTTTACATATTCAATTCGACAGCTTTAGAAAATGAGATAAGGACAGCATAACACCCAAATCCATGCGTTCAAGTGCAAAGAATGAAACGTAGGGAGCACTGTATTAGGACTCGGTCGAGGTACAACTTGGGGATATTAAAAAGATTTTAAAAAATTATAATTTTTTTTAAAAAAGGTGGGATTGATCGATCATTTTTTTGTGCTTGACTTATATGTTTTTGACAAAGATTTTTTAGTATTTTTGCCACAAATCTATAAATTTATGTTTTACATTTTTTTGAATTTTTAAAATGCCCTCAATTATATATATATATATATATATATATATATATATATATTTTAAATCCAGTTCCCCAATATTTTTAAGTTTATTTGGGCTCTTTAAAGTTGTTTTTTTTTTTTTTTTAGTTTGCCTTTAATATATTTTTGAATTATTTTTTAATTTTGTTTTTCAATTTATTGAGGGCTTTTCAGCCCTGTTATTCGGCTTGGCCAAGGGCTAAGTATCTTGGCTAAGTCAATTTTCTATAAACTAATTGAGAGGCACAATATTTAACTTTAAATTCATTCAATGAAGGGCTTACTAATTTGTTTAAATTAATGTTGGTAGGATAATAGGCCTCGAATCCCTGCTTCTTTTTTTATTTTCCATTTTTATAGTTTTTTCAAATTGAATAAACCAAAGAGCTTTTACAATAGCATGAGCCCAATGGCTTAAATTGAAAGAGACTGGAATTAAGAAGATCGAGAATGACTGATACATTTCCTTAATATTTTTCAAGCTTATCTATTTTCTACTTTTATTTGAAGTGCCTGATGGACATAATGTAATTATTTGATATCCACGGCTACTTTTTTGTTCGAAAAAAATATTCTAACATATATACAATTCACTTCTCTCGATTATTCAATCTCAGCCAATGAACTTGTAATATTCTGGTGGGTTTACAAAATCATTTTCCTTTGAAACTCAAATTCTAATGGCTGCAACAAAGACAAAAGGGAGAGATATCTCTCATCACATGGAAAAGCAAGATTTCAAACCTAAAAGAAGATGACCTTGGACACATTCCATACGCAAGAGGAGTATGCCTAGCTTTCATATTCAAAGAGGCAACTCCTATTGGTTGTGTCCAAAATCTATTGGCTATGACACAAGTTGTTTTTCTTTAAATTGTTCTTTGAATTGTGTAAAAATTGGTTTCTTCATCACTGTTCACATGACATTCAAATTGCCACAACCACTTGCCCACTTAGTAGTTAGGTCAACATCTTGTAAAGTGTGATTAATATTTTTGGCTCTTCCCATTCGTAGATCACAGGCCAAAAGAATTCCAAAACCATAAGTAAACGCGGCACAGATTTTATATCAAGCTTGCAATAGGGTCCATCAAAGCCCAAAATAATAAATTTACCAAAACAAGGTAAAGCCTCACCTCAAAACTCATAAAAAAAATTATAATTTTGGAATCCGAAAACTTTCAAATCGATCATATCGACCTTGACTCTATGATTGTGAAAAAATTAAGATTTTCAGCTTTAAAAATAGCATATACTATAACACATCATTCAAAACATCCATTTTCAAATGGTCACATATCCACATGAACTGTACTATTTTTTGAACGGTAAATTTTAGGAAATAGATTTTAGAGCCATCGTAAAGATTGACGTATTTTCCAAGGTTTCATGTCGAGAAGCTTTACCTTTTTTTTTTTTTTTTTCGTAAGAGCTAGGTTGTGCAAAGTGCATCCATTTTTTTTTAATAATCAGATTTCCTGTTCTCATTGGCATAGTCTTCGCACCGACATGGGTATTTACCAACTCATCCGAAATTCATTGAAATTTTCCACTTTTCGTTACATAAGTTGACACGCCCATCAATTTCTAACCGAAAACCACTGAAACTTTCGATGTAGAACCGAAATCCATTGTTTGTTTTTGCAACTGTGTAGGACAAAAGGTGTGAAAAACACAGGGTCAAACTAGGCGGCTCAAGGTGAGGCAAGCATGTTGAGGTGGGGTGGCTTAGTGCATAGAAATTCTTTTCAAAGGGGTCGACCTTGAAAGATGCACAGAAAGTGGGTTGGTTCACACCAAGTGGGCTCGGTCGTGGCTTGAGCCGTGTGCACCCTGGCTCGGTTGGTGGCTGACCGAGGGTCTATAGCGTTGACACCGTGTGTGCAATGTTCACACGCACTAAAAGTCTTACAGGCAACTTTTACAATGTTCTCCCTCACATGCTAGTTGGGTGGCTTTAGTTGGGATATAGGAATACTGGTTCAAGTGTTGAGAAATAATCGAAAAGTCGGACTTAGGTGACTAGCCGGGTTCGGAGCCCAATTTTACATTCTCGTTCTAAGAATTGGATTTGGGTCAAAGCGGTGGCAGTTGGGTTTTTATAGCACTACGTGTTACATTCTCTTTCGGTGATTCCGAGTCGAACTCGAATTATTGGGAGGCGTAGGTGATTCGTCAATCTTTTTCCTCTGAATCTTGTATCTCGAGAGCCAGTCCAACCAGCCATGTTTTTAAAAGAGGGAAATTTGAATTTTTAGCATTTGAAATGGTCGGTTTTTTGCAATTTTTATGAATTTTTTGGTTGGATTTTGCATTGGAATATGGACTTTTGGGGTTAGAGTGGGTTGATGTCACGCCTATTGTCTCCATGTAAATGCTAGTTGCTGAATCGAATGAGACCCAGTTGGGACCAAAACGATTTTAGGAAAGTACGGATCCAAGTATGTTCCCTTAAAACCCTTTTTATATATATATATATATATATATATATATTTATTAAGCATATCTAAAAGTTTTTTAAGTCCTATTTAAATTTTCACAACATAAGCTTTTATTTTAATTTTAATTTTAAATTTTCACAACATAAACTTATATTTTAATTTTAATTTTCAATATTTTTTGGATCACTGATTAAGACCGATCCATATCTAACTCGCAAGTCCAACTATATAATACAGATGTGAGGGTGAACGATCTACTCAACCCATCAATGTCTTGAATCACTGGTCATACCTATGTAAATGCTAGTAGCCTAATCCATCACGTCAAAGAAAGTTTTTTTTTTTAAGGATGGTATCTCTATCTTGAGCTGTTTCCCATATTGAATATTCTTTTACCCAATACGACCTCTCCTTCATTTTCTTTATCCCCTTATTCAACGCTTTTCTATACTCAAGATTTCCTCACCTAAAATCACGTCTTCTTCCCCCATCTTCTCTTTTTCTCTCTCACGCCTCATTCAACTCCTTTCCATACTCAAGAATTAACACAAATGGTCCAAGAGAAAGTGCACATATCAATTTTTTTACCCAAAGAATTTTCTAATTCATGATCATGGTGGTCAAGATGACATGGATGTGCAAAATTTTCAATTTAATCCATCTCGCCTCTTAATTTCAAACTTTTTCTCATTTTGTACTCTTTACCATTTTTGTTTTGAGTGTGGCTTTATAAAGGGTGAACTTTAAAGAATCAAAGTTAGGGTATCCCTAAACCCTATTGGAAGATGCAGTTTTGAATTCGAAACCCCAAAGATGATGTGAATCTATTTCCACCCTAATTATAAAATTTAAAACTATAAAAAGAAGAAAAAAAAATAGAGACCATTATTTTTAATGCAAGGAGGTCACAATCACCTGTGTCCGTCAAATTTCAAATTGAGTGGTTGTAAAAGTGCCATCAACTAAACTCAAAAAAAAAAATTTAAAAACCTTCTGCAGCTTTTTGACATGCCCCAAGCCATCCAATTTGACGACTATGGCTAGAAATAATTGTGACATTATACCAAAGAAAAATGATCTCTTAATATATAATCCAAAAAATAAAATAATGTAGATCGAACAAATCTATAAACACTTGAAATTCTTGAAAATAAATTGTCTAGACAATATGATAAAGGGATTGTATACAACGATACTATTTACCTTTAGTTCATGGAAGTCACAATTACTTATAACTATCCGAAGTTAAATTTGATAGCTTGGGTGTATCATAAAGTTTGAAAAAATTTCTTTTGACTTTGAGCATGGTCAATGAAATAAATGCACCTACCCAATTTTACATCCAATGGTCAAGATTAATTATGACCATATTGTACCAAAGGTAAATGGTCTCATTATATACTTTTTCATACTTTTTAGGACTTAAATATTCTTTTTCATTTCTATACATATGGGTCAAAGATGATAACTCCAGGATTTTCTAACAGTCAACCTTTTGCATTGGGTTGTTGAGGTGCACCTCTATAATATAAAATTGATGCTTTATACAAACTTCTTTCTTTTAATTTAGTGATATTTTTTATTTCTATAAGTATTTTTATTGGTCTTTTTTCTTTTGGGTAAATATTTTCATCAAATTTTTTATTTGTTATAATGGTATTTTCATCAGATTTTTAGTTTTAAAATAGTTAGTTGTGTACCCAAATAAGTCGATGAAGTCATGAGTTAGGTGTGATCATGTCAGCGTGGGAGACATGCCCACATTATTTACGAGTGAGCTTAGGAGCCACTACTTAGTATAAAAAAGTCAATGTCATTTTCTCTTCTCTCATTGCATTTAATTTCAAAAGTTAGAATTTGGAGGGTCGTATTTTTTCTCACCACCATATGAAAAACCTGTATCATAAGAACCAACCTTAAAAAGCCAAAAGATTATGTGATCCAGGGCGAGGATATTGTAGATCTGAAGCCCTAAATGCGATAATTTCTAAGTCCTCGATATTTTGGGATATAATCTCTTCTACCTGGTGACCGGTCTCAAAAAATAAAATAAAATAAGATCGTGCATTTTGTATTTGGGCCTAAAAATAATAATTTCTTAAGATTAGTGTTTGAAGACCTTTATCGGTTTGGTGAACTCCATCCAGGAAAGTAGTATGACACTGATGTAGACCTACAATGTTGTTGAGAGAATTTGGTGATACAAGAAAAAAAAAAAAAAAAATGTATGAACCAAGTGATCTGATCGGTTCTCTAGTAGAACTAGTTGATTCCATAGGTAATCGGCCCATTCTTGGTTTCAACTTGGAATTGGGCCTATTACCACTGGTTCATGATCCCGATCGGACAATCGGCCAAGTCCGAACACACTTAGGTGACGTTTGATAACTTTCACTGCAGTCTCCCTAGGAATCACCCCTTGGAATCTGAGATGCAATTGAAACTTGGTAACGTGAAAGCTGGAAACCCTATTTGATAAATTATGGCGGACGTAATTTCACCTGTTTGGCAATGTGAAAACTGGAAACTGCCTGTAATACTATTTATTATGTATTTTCATTGATAAGATGTACACAATGCAATTTTTAATAACATTTTGTAATTAAATAAGATTCTTTCCATTCATCCAATATAATTCATAAAAGTTTATTATGCTTAGAAGATTTCATAGAAGTGTCAACCCACTCTAATGCTATCAATATTTACGTAAGTAAGAAACAAAATTGATTTTCAATAATAAAAACAATGCAACAAATCTTTAGGTTTGCATGAACTAGGGTGATGCCAATGTAGCAATCTCGCAGTGAGTTACCCAAGCTAATCACAACTACAACCGATTGATTCCATCAAGAACACAAAATTATCCTGATAATGCATATGAATCCCCAAAACCCCAAATTCAGTTCCATCTACAAGCCTAAAGTTCACAAAAAAGAAATAATACAGAGATAAAGACCCCAATTAATAAACAACAAAAGACCAAAACAAAATTCAACCCCATAATTACTAGAAATAAACAACAAAACACCAAAACAAATTCAACCCCATAAAAATGTTAATGGATGAATGAAACACAACAACAGACCAAAAAAAATTAAAGCCCATAAAATTGTTTATGGATGAATGAAACCACAATTTATCTGCACCTTTCAGCATAAAGGTCATAAAAAAACAGATACTTAATAAGAGAGAAAGAGAGAAATCAACCCCAATTACTCAAAATAAACAACAAAAGACAAAGAAAAAGTTTCAAGCGTGAACCTCTGGTATAACCTACACACCCCCTCATTCATTAATCTTCCAAGTAGCACGAAACAAACTCTTCATCAGCGCAACCATCCTTTAATAGAAGCAAAAAGAAGTCAGATTTTTTTGGAAGAGGAACTTCTTCATTTGATGCTGAATCCATTGAATAAGTTGGTTGTACAATAGGAGTGAAGACGGGTATCTTTCACTCTTTTACACAGTTATCGCCACCTTAAAATACAGAGGCAGTCCAAGTTTTGGATAATAAGATCCAATAGTGTAAAAGCTCAAAATCTAACTTTACCATTATGAAATTACTTATTCGGTGATTCTAAAGTGGATTTCCTAATTGAAGATCAAGAATATCCTCCTAGGAATATCTACTAAGACATAGATATACATTGTGCTCCTTGAGGACCACCCCTTAAAAAAGATGCCCTTTTGTCTTTTACCATACATTCAATTTTAATTTTATTTAATAAGCTTGTCCCTAAATGTTACTATGAGTGATTGACAACCTATTTTTAAATTTAAGTGGGGTTAGAACCTTGGACATAGGGTTGCTCCCCAACAACCATGCCAAAAAATAACTTTTTGGAGAATTGAAGGACATGTGCCTAGGCCTGGCTGCCCTGTGAGGCCGTACGTATCGTCAGCCACATGTTATAAATGTGGTTGATCTATGGCCCATTTGGATTTTAGGTTAAATATTGAAAAAGCTGAAAATATCTTGTGGCACTCTTGATTGAACTGACATAAAGATTGCTCTCTTTTGTCTGGATTTGACGTTAATCATCGAAGTTGTATAGTATCTCTAGATCAAAGAACATCCCACCTAGCTTCCCCCAACCACGAATCCAATGCCCTTTTTTTAGGGGATATGATTTCATATAAGGGAAAAGTTTATATAAGGTTTTAACCTTAAAATGTAGAATCACACATGCACCTCCAAAATCTATTGAAAATATTATTTTAATATTAGAAAACTCTCTAATTGATCATCTCGACATCAAGATGTATGAATATGAAAAAAACGTTTTTTGAGTCCCATAAATAGTGCATCTTGCAACAGATTATCTAAACCATCCATTTTCAAGATTTTCATATATTTATAGATCTATTTGATTTTAACCATTTTTGAAATTTAAAATTTACTAATTAGATATGAAAATAGATCTTAAGATAATCCTAAAATTTATTACAACAAAATTACATGTTATGATAAAATTAAGAGGTGCGCCTTAATTGGATTGTTTAAGGTTGCAACTTTATAGAAACTGCACCATTCATATAAGGGTGAGGTTTGTATAAGGTGTCAACCTTATATTATTGAAATAAGGTGTACCCTCAAAACTATGCTGAAAATGCATTTTCAGTGCCGTAAAGCCTTGTGATAATATGAAAATCTATTGTTGCCCCTAATAATGAAATTTAACGTCTTAGCAATGGCCACGATTTAAGCAGCTCTATGAATACTTAAAAATATTGAAAATGGATGGTCCATATGATGTGTTAGAAGATTAACTATTTTTAGAACTAGAAATTCCTTTTTTTCATGTCTATGAATCTTGAGGCCGAGATGATTGGTTTGAGAGTTTTTTCCACATTAGAACAAACTTCTCGAGTGGGTATTTTAGGTGTGCCTTACTTGCGGACACCCTATATAAACTTTTTCCTTTATTTTATGGGTGAGGTTTGTATAAGGTGTCAACCTTATACCATTGAAGTAATGTGTGCCTCAAAACTATGTCGAAAATGCAATTTGAGTGCCGCAAAGCCTTGTAATGATATGAAAATATATTGTTACCCCTAATTATAAAATTTAAAGTTTTCGAAATAGTGACAATCAAACAGATCCATAAACAATTGAAAATCTTAAAAATGGACCGTCCAGATAACATGTTAGAAGATAGACTATTTTTAAGACTATAAATCCCTTTTTAATTTATCTCTATGAATCTTGAGGTCAAGATGATCGATTTGAAGGTTTTACAACATAGAACAAGCTTCACAAATGGATTTTTTAGGTGCACCTTACCCATATAGTATGAGGTTGAGACCTTATATAAACTTTTTCCTTATTTTATAGGGTGAGGTTTATATAAGGTGTCCACCTTATACCATTGAAATAAGGTATATTCTCCAAACTATGCTGAAAATGCAGTTTCGATGCCGACTCATAATAAGTAATAAGGGGTGAGTGAGTGGAGATTTAGGCTCCTACCATTTTGGTGAAAATAGACTCCAATATTTCATTATGGGGCTACGGTAGTACTACCACTAAAGGCCCATCGCAACGTCAAAAAGTGTTTTTGTTGCAAGCCTTCATCCAAAAATGAACTAGCAAATTTTCAAGTAATTTGTCACATCTTTTTAAGACAATATAAAAAAGTGGCACGCTTTTAAGATGATATTACATGTACGAACCTATTAGAACCTAATAATGTAAACATTTTCCTTTCACACGGATAACAGGAAGAGTCATATAGGCTCTTGACCTTATATTGTAGAAGAAAGGTACACTACAAAAAATGCATTGAAAATGATGATTCATAGTTTAAAGCCCCTCAAATGTATCATCTCAACATTAAGTTGTATGGATGTGAAAAAAAAAAAGAATTTCAAAGTCATGAAAATAATGCATTATGTAACATATTATTTGAAGCATCAATTTGGATAATTTTATGTAATTATCAATTTGCTTGATGCATCATTTTTTGAGCTTTAAATTATATACATTGGGTAAACTTTTAGGCTATTGAAAGGTTGTCGAATACAAATTGGTAGTACGATTTGCTTTAATTGTTTAAAACACAACATACAAGAATTAGACTCCTCTTTTTATAGCTTCAAAAATGGGGTAGTATATATGAAAAAGTAAAATAAATAGTGCAAAAAAAAGTTAAGTTTTTTTAGTCTCCTAGATTAACAATCGATACGCTTAATATTTAACCCCTGAAAGTTTGGATTGTACGCTTAATATTTAACCCCTGAAATTTTGGATTCAAAATCCATCTTATAAATGCATTTTGTTGGGGACTATGCACCAAAAACCTCACGCTTAAATTAGTGTTAAATTCTAAATTGAACGAAATCACATACACTGATTTTGAAAAAAGAATATAATCTCTCTCTCTCCTAACCATGCTGTCACCACTACCATCGTTGTGCCGTTGCCAACATGACTACCACCATAGCACAGTCATCATTACAATTACACTGACTAACAGCCTGTCGTATTTTGTTTTGAAAAATATCAGATGTTATTTCAAAATAATATATCTTTTGTATTTTAATGCTATAGAAATGTATTTTATCTTACTTTTAGATAAAAAAATAATAGATTATTTATCTCACATCAAATAATGAAATGAGGGATTCACCGGTGTTTTAAAACTCAAGGGGATAGAAGGCCTATGCAAAGACTCAAAGGGTGCCCATGTGCAAGAGCACGTTGAGGCACACTTTGCGCACTCGTATCGGTGCATGAGGCACCCTTAGCTCATATGCGAGTCAAGCTCGTGGCTTGTCTACCTTAACTCATGTGTGTATTTGTATTGGCAAGATCGTATCTGCATAACTTAAATGCATACTGATTTACATTAGTAAGAAGCAAATATTATCTTGTGATAGTAAATTCATCATGCCTGAAATCAAAGAGATTCATATTCCCATTTATTTTCACAAGGAAAAGTTTTAATCACTCTTTATTTTTGTCTCGGTTCACCCTCCATTTCCAACTACCGCCACCATTGCGCCACCTCCACCTACAACTATCACCATCACCATACACTCACCACAACCCGCAGCCTAGCTACTTCTTCTGCTGCTACTACCACCATCTGCATTCAAATGAAAACAATCGAACAGTGCTAAACAACAAAAGGTAATCGATCGAAATACCATCCAATCAGTAACAGTTTTTAAAAACACACCATGTAACGAAATATGAAATCAAACTGGGTATTACCTGTTTCTTTGAAACAAATCATGCGTGAGTTTTGCAACAAGGAGTTGTATATTGTGATACACGAAACTCATAAACAGTAAAACACACATGCATCAACATAGATGACTAAGCAAAGGAACAATTCACATCAAGGAAAACATTCCCTACTCGTTGTACGCAATAGTATATCCACAATCGATTAATGCAAGGACAAAGTTGTTGCCCAATTTTATATCTCCCCTTGTTCTTTTAGTGGATAAGTATAGACTGTGGATGTTGGTAAAAATGCTCGAATACCATGTTTGTGCGAAGTACGATTTTTAGTCCCTCGTATCAATTTTTTGTTGTTTGCAAAAGGTGGTCGAACTATAGGTAATTTATTGTTTTTTAGACTATACTTCTATTGGGTGTATTTTTGGGTCATGATCATATACACTCAAGAGATCCTTGTAAAAAATCAAGGGATCATCGCTAAAGATCTGTATCGAGCGGACGTTAAGCACATGTATGCTTGGCGGACGACAAATCATGATATTGGGACAATGAATGTGATCCCATGAATATATTTGCAAGATACCCTTCAAATATGATAAAGAGGTGCAACTAAGGCCGAACTTGCCATACAAAGGCCCCTATATGTCTTAAGAATCTTGACCATTGGTCAATATATATCTTGGCTTTCCGACCGGCCATGAAAAGACTATCAAACCATCTAAATTTGAGATCACCTTTGGGACTTATATTCTCATGACCCTTGTATGCCTCTCTACATGATATTGGAGGAGTTTGTGTATGGTATGATATGTCTTCAGCTTTGCCGAGTGTCAAAGAGGGATTTGATAATGGACCTTGAGAAACCTTATCAAATCATATCAAAATGAGGTGGAACCTTGCATATATGCTTAATGGGGCTTCATATGCCTCTAGTCCAAGAATCATACAAATTGAACATTCATTAGCCAAAATCCGCGGTAGCCAAGATATGCTTGACTGATGACCGATATGATATTTGGGGAACTGATCCAAAAACTAAGGGTAATTGTACATGACACATAATACCCTCTCCCTGGAGTTTGAAGTTATTTAAAGTGATTTAGCCCCTCATCTATATCTGTCAACATTCAAGACCTATATTTGTCTTCTACCAGAGGCATGTTATGCAGCAACGATGACCTCGAGTTACTAAAATTGAGATTTTTCTCAATTTATGAGGAGTTTTCTTATGAGACTTGAACCATTTGATTTTCGACTCAATGCCCTATCAAACATATGACGGCCTCACTCATAGGGCTAGACCACATAGCACTTTCTCCACTATATATATTTAAATTAACCTAATTCATGCAACACATGTAAATTCACTAATATATAAAGTATGCTTTCAATTAAATTACCAATGAGGATATTTATCATAGGAGGAGATAGATCTTGGATTGAATTCAAAGGTAAGTTACCTTAAAACTCCTACTTTGTAAAGCCCCTCAATAGTTACCTTTAAAGTCCCTCTAGATGATCTAACTATAGTTTAGATCTCACATGCCCATGACCTTCACTGTTCGTGAGATAGTCGATACATATATGAAACAAAAAAAAAAAAAAAAAAAAGATGTATTAAAAAAGGAGTTCCCAAAACATTTAGGACACAATGCTGATTCAATGATGTTTACCCAATCGATGTCTCTATTGAGTTTCTATCCAATGGGTCTTTTATTGTTTGTATTTTAGAACACGGATAAGACGGTGGATTGTGCACCCATGATTTCAATCTGGATTGGTTTCATTGGCAATCTAGAAAATAAAATAAAAAGAGAGACACAATGCTGATTCAATGTTGAAGAACCCTGAACTAATTGATACTTTCAGAGAACTAGCCTGGTTGCTACCGATTCTATATCCAGTTCAACGAGTTTTGAAACACTGCACATTGTCATAAAAAATAAGTACGAATTCAATTGCATGATCTCAATCACTAGTTACCACTTTTTGTGAATGTGCTTAACATGAACCTCCAATTGCAACCAAAACTCATTTTAAATATAAGTGTCATCTAAAGTCTATGTTGGTCTGCCATTGGGTTTCAAGCAAAACACTTTCTCATTTATAGGATTGTACACAATGACACCATTTATTTTTGGTACAAGGTGGTCACAATTACTTATATCAATATGATGTGAAATTTGATAGCTTGGATCTATCATAAAGTTTGAAAAATTTTCTTTTGAACATTGAGTTTGGTCAATAAAATAAATGCAGCCACCCAATTTCACATACAATGGTCAATATTAATTGTGATGACCTTGTACCAAAGGTAAATAGTTTCATTATATATATATATATATATATATATATATATATATATATATAAATTAACTTATATAATTAGTATTGGTATTAATTATTTTCTGTTTTTATATTTTAAGTTATATTATTTTTAATATAATTATTTTTATTTTTAATTAAAAAAATACATATACTATTCACTTATAAGTAAAAATTATTTAAAAAAAATTAGATAATATGAAAATAAAAAAAAGTCCACATTTGAATCAAGACATCCCTCCAATAAGACCATTGAGTGGATTCTTTACCTTCTTCAGGAGAGAAGACCTCCATTGCTAAGTTGTCCTCCAGAAAAGGCTATCCTTGCATGTGCTTACAGTGGCGCTTTGTCCATGAAAAAAGAAGCTATAAGTAATGCAACTATGAATCTCATGGAGAGTTCGATCCATGTTCAGGATGAACGCTGGCGGCATATTAACATGACTGGCTGGTTTTTTGTTCGGGAGCGGCACGAGGAGCCTGACCTAGCTGATGCAAACTAGTTGTAGCGGTGACCGACCCATCTCGGACTGGTTTGAAACTATAAAAAAGTACACAGATAGAAAATGAAAGGAATAGAAGAAGAAAAATAGAAATCAATAAAGCAAATCAAAAATTTTTTTCTTTTCTTTTTGCAATTACTAATTATAGTGATACTATAATTTTTACTTTTTAATTTACTAATGTAACTTGCATTTTGAGGTAGTTATTTCTATAAAATAATTTCAATTATGTCAGTACTTGTATAATTTGTATTTATGCTTATTTATAGTTATGTTCTTTTTCTATATTTTGCATTTACAATTATATCATTTATTAGTATAAATTAAATAATTTTTACACAAAATATTAAAAAGTTCTTTAAAATTGAAAACAAATAACATTGATGATTTCAAATATACAAAAGAAATTTATATGAGATAGAAAGCTACATTTTATATCATACATTCAACCGCACACTAAATAGAAATTTTTCTTATTGAAATATGAAAGAAAATAAAGTATAATATATGTAAATGGAAGTTATGAAAGAGAGAAGTTTTGAAATGCTGGGGAGAGATGTAGAGAAATTTTAGGAAAGTTGATTTATTAGGAAAGAGAAAGAGTGGACATACGTGAGAATATTGGCGATGAGAGAGAAGAGATAGGAAATCGTGGGTGGGCGGAAATTTATTTGGAGAGAAAAAATGAGATCATTTTTTTAGGAAAGTTGATTTATTAGGAGAGAGAGAGTAGATACATGAGAATATTAGTGAAGAGAGACATCGAGAGAAAAACGTGAGATAATTGTAGTATTGTATTAGTATATATTTTATAACAATTGAATAATTATTATTGAAAATTATAATAAATTAATTTATTTTTGTTACTGGTTATAACTAAATAGTTACAATTGTAGTATTACAAATATTTAGGGCAAAATTTCTATGCTTTCCCTACAGCATAGAAGTTCTATCATCCTCCTTATCCAACCATCCATTCTAAATGGAGGGTTAAGATTGCCCCAATCACAATGTCACGTCACTACATTATTTTATTTTTAATTTTTTCTATAAACTATTTTGACACCAAAATTTGGACATCAATTCCTCTATTAAACTCGCACTAGCGAAAAATATGAAATGACCAAAATACCTCTGAAATATTCAAGGGGCATTTTGATCATTATATTTTATCGAAAAAATTATTTTTAATATTTTTTATAGGTGCGCCCCAATGAGAAGATGGCACTTACCAAATTTCATATTCATACAATTTGCATAAAAAAAAACTAAAAATAGAATACTTTGGTACGTCAGATCTAAGATCAAACGGTGTGTGGCTCTCTTGATTAAAATTGGACGATTGGATGGTAGGGGGAGGATAGAACTTCTATGTTGTAGAGAAAGCATAGAAACCTTTTCCATATACTTATTGCCAAGAGATTATTTTCTTAAGAATACACTGTACTTGTATGATTCATTGTTTACAGTGCAAATCGAGACGATCTCAAGATGATATTCGACCACATCTGAACCACAAATTATTTTTTCAAAAAGTGTGATAGAGAGTGGGAACAACCAAATTCTGATAGAATGTCATATCTGCTCATAAGTGAGCATATATGCTCTCAAATCAGTGGTAGAGCCAACATTGATCCGAAATACGAAATGCACCATAAAATGTAATAAAATTGATTTAGTTTTAATAAAAATAAATGGATTAAAAAAAAGAAATGCATAAAGAGTAAGAAAATACCAGATCGGGACGGTTGGCCCGAGACTTCCAAGGCTTCAAGGCGTTGCCCGTATTTGGATCGACTAAGTGCATGCCATGCGTCATCTATGTCTCTCTTCAGGTTTTGACCATGCCTTGGCTTGATTGGATGACTTTCTTAACTTAAGGGCTGCGGCCTAAAGCTTAGGTTTTTTTAAATCTAGGGTTTGCTCACAAGTTTTCTTTTTGGGCTCTGCTTCTCATATTTCCGAGCCTACGAGTTAACAAAGTCCAACCATAAATGAGTCATAAAATGTGATTATATAAATGCCCCAATCGTACCGGAATGGATATAAATCAATTTCAAGCAGTAGATTTACCAGCCAAATTTCTACTTTGGGGTTAAAGGGAGCCCAAATCTAACCAAGATTAGCAGTTTTGGATTCTTGGGTGATTCACACGTTTTTGTGATATTGCCTACCACGTGACGTGATAATAAGATCGGTGTTGCTCTCGCTTAATAAATAACTAGTGTTATATACATGTGTTACACGTGATCTGATTTATTTATAATTGAATAAATTTTTATTTTGAAATAACATTTTCGAAAATGCATCATTTGATTAATTAAGTTGTTTTTAATTGAATAAGACTGATTAATTATATTCATGTTAACTATTTTTGACGAATACTATTAATTGATATGAAATATAAAAATATAAAAGTTTCAATATTTATCACTAAATTTATATATTTATTATCAATACAATAAAAAAAGTAACAATTAATTCAAATATTGATAATTAACGGATAATATTATGAAATTATTTGATAATAAATTATTAAAAACAATAAATTATATAATTTATTACTATTGATGAGTGATACTATCCAATTAATTTATATAATTATCATTATATAACTATACCTGTAATAGAGTAGAATGGAGGACTAGGGTTCGTGTTGCAGACCCCAACTATCAAATTCATGATTTGATGGGTGGAATTAAATAAAATAAATAAATATTAATACTTACATGCTAGTTTACAAAAATGGGACGTCAAAAAAAAAAAAGTGACATACCTAATGTTTCCCCCACAAATGACATTAGCAAATAATAGCAATATCATAATAAATCAAACCAAAACTTTCAACTTTTTACTATAATAATTCAAAGGTAAATCCTGAATTTTCATTCTAAATCTAATACCCTAGTATATAGGGATTTAAAATTGCTAAAATGTCTCATGCAAAAATAAAAATTGACTTCTATGTCATTGATTACCTACATTTACCCTATTATTCATGCTATCTAAATATTTAACCAATTATTCATGCTATAGGAAAAAAAGAAAAAAAATGTAATGAGCCCCTTTTTCCAAATAAAGGGTAAATGTCATAAATATTCAAGCCCAACAATATACTTCTTCCTATTGAATCACATAAATTTTTTTATTAATTCAATAAATAAAAGTACTATTAGGTTAAATATCAAATAACATAAAAATAAAACTCAATACCTATCTTTTTGACACTATTCAAAATTTGTTACTGCCAAGATCGCTATGATTAACTTGTTTTCTTGGTCTAAAGTGACAAATCCTGGTGAAAGTAAATCTTAAAAAAATATGGAGGGAGTGATATATATTTTTAGGGAAAATGGAAAAGATATAAGATATTTTGAGAGAGAGAGAAAATGCGAGAGAGGGAGCGAGATAGAGATAGGCGGGAGAGAAAGTTTAATGATTACTCGAAGGAGAGCAGACAGAAGAGAGAAGAGAGAAGAGAGAAGAGAGAAGAGAGAAGAGAGATTACATGTGAATTTACAAAAATGGGATGTCAAATAAAAATAGCAATATACACTATGTTTTCCTTGCAAATCACATTAGCAAATAATAAAAATATCATAATAAATTAAAACAAAACTTTCAATTTTTTTCTATAATAATTCAAAGCAAAATCCTAAATTTTTATTCTAAATCTAATATCCAAGTATAGAGGGATCTAAAATTGCTAAAATGTCAATATGCAAAAAATAAAAATTGATTTCTCTGTTGATGATTAGTTACATTTACCCAATTATTGCTAGCTAAAAATAAATAAATAAATATAATGAGCCCCTTTTTCCAAATAAAAGGTCAATGTCACAAATTATTCAAGCCCAACCATATACTTCTTCTTTTTGAATCATATGAAAAAAATATTAATTCAATAAATAAAAGTGCTATTAGGTTAAATGGCAAATGACATAAAAAGAACTCGGTACCTATCCTTTCGATGCTCCTTAGGGTTTGCCGATGTCAAGATCGCACAGATTTCCTAAATTTAAATCACATGAGCTAGAGAGAGCAACCAAAAAGCTTCTTTGCCTGCAATGAAATAGAGAAATTGTTGAAGCTAAGAGGGAATTAACTTGTTCCAATACAACAAAGTTAGAGCCTACACAATTGGAACTTTAACTTACAAGAGCCATATATAGCAACCAAAAAGCTTCTTTTCCTACAATGACATAGAGAAACTATTGAAATTCATGCTATTGAAGTTCATTATCATTGAGTAAAAAAAACACTAAGTTCAATAAAAGTAGAAATAACCTGTTGCAATGCTCAAATGTCAATGCCGGAAATTATTCAAGCCCAAAAATATCCTTCTTCATTTTGAGAGTGAAAAAGATTAGAGAGAAACCATAGAGAGATAGGTAGAGTAAAAGTAGAGAGGGAGAGAGTTTTCAAAAAACCGTATAGAGAGAGAAGAGATAAATTTAATATGATATAAATAAGAGGGACATACATTTTAGGTAAGACTCTAAATTCCCTATTCCTTATCTGGGGCTTCCGGTTTTAGACTTTAAAGTCACTATTACTGTTTGGGATAATGTGATCGAGAGAATTCAATATAAGTTAGATCTTTGGAAACACAAATACCTTTCTCTGGGAGGAAGAGTAACTTTGCTAAGATCGTGCCTTGCGAATTTACCGGTGTATCAAATGTCTTTAATAGAAATGTCAACTGCAATTGCAAAGAGAATATAAAAGATGATGTGTGATTTCCTTTATGGTTCTCGCAGTGAGAATAGGAGTTTCCATTTATTACGGTGGGATAAAGCTTGTACACCCAAGCGTAAAGGTGGTCTGGGTATACGGCAAGTGACGAGGTTCAATCACGCTTTGCTTTGTAAATGGCGGTGGCTTAGCACTCACCTGAAGGATCACCTGTGGACCCAAGTGTTGAGGATGAAGTATGGGATGGATAGACAAACTTTGTGGATAGGGGGTGGTAGAGGGAAGGAGGTGTCTTTTATGTGGAGGTCTATCTTCAACTGTAGGAATATGGTCTCGGGCTATTTTAGATGGAATGTGGGTTGTGGTAATCAAATCTTGTTTTGGCACCACAAGTGCATTGGAGAGTGCCTGCTGAAGGTTACTTTCCCTGACCTCTTTAAGGTAGTTTCAAATCTTTATCATAAAATCTGTGACGTAGTAGAGAGTAGAGGTCAGTAGTTAGTTTGGGATATACCCCTTATATACAGAACGCCTAACAATACCATGTTGTTCCAATAGTGTACTTTGATGGAACTTTTGGATAAAATTTATAATTCTCAGGTGGCAGAAGATATTTTCATATGGGAGATTGAAAGGGACGGTATTTTCTCAATTAAATCATGCTATAACCTTTTCTTCCATGATTGTTGGAGATGGTCGTCCCCTAAAATTGTGCATATATAGAAATGGCCAATACCACAAAAAGTTCAAATTTTCATTTGGCTAGCCTCGCAAGATAAATTATTAACAATTGACAACCTGCAAAAAAGGGGGAAAGTGTTACCTAATATATGTTTGCTCTGCAAACAAGATAGTGAATCAATTAACCATCTCTTAATCCATTGTCCCTATACTTTACAGATTTCGCACTGGCTTATTGGAGAGGTTGGTTTTTTTCTTCCGCTGCCTCCGAAAGTGATTGGGTTAGTTTCACAGTTTAGTATCCTCTGCCTTCCCAATGTGGGTGCTACGATTTGGAGGATTGCTAAAGGTCTGATCCTATGGGAAGTATGGAAGGAGTGAAATAAGCGGACTTTTGAGGGTGTGGGGTTGCCGGTAGACAAGCTTATTCACCTTATCAAGTTATCAATCTGGTCTTCTTTATCGGTGGCAAAGGATGGGTGGGGTATCTCTAAGGTTGATGTCATGTCAATCTGCACAATCTTTTTTCTTTGGTTTTGACTAAGCAGACCCAAATGTTTTTGGTATGCCACACCTTTTGGAAGTTTTAAGTTAAATTTTGATGATAGCTCTATGGAAAACCCGGGACCTGCAAGTATTATAGGAGTTATTAGAGATTGTTATGAAAATGTTGTGTTTTTTTATGCAAGTCTTATTGGTGTTATTAAGGCTAATTGTGCGGAACTCACTGCTTTGTTAAGGGGTGTCCAAACTTTCATTGGAAAGAATTTAGGCCGTAATTTTTTACTTGAAGGGGACTCCCTAAATGTTATTCGGTGGTGCAAAAAGGAGCGGAGGGTTCCACGAGAATTGCGTTCGCTTTGGTTGCAAATTTTGGATGTGGCTGATTGTCTTTCTATCTCTTTCACCCATATCTACCGCGAAGCTAATGACATCGCTGATGCATTGGCAAAAAGGGGAGTTTCTCTCTCTTCTTTTACTAATTCTAACAATGTAATCTTCCTTTAAGATTTAATGAAGTAGTTGAACCTTGGTAAAAAAAAAAGAGATATTTTAGGTAAAAGGGAGGGAGAGTTGTTGGAAAGAGAAATAGATTTTAGGAAGGAAGGTGAGAGAGATATAGAGAAATCAAAGAGGGTGAGAGAGAAATATACTAAAGCTAAAGGTGAGAGATTTTAGGAAAGAGAGTGGAGAGAGATTTTAACAAAGAGAGCGAGAGAGAAATATATTAAAACTAATTTTGACTCAAAGAAATGGAGTGTGGGAGAGAGGAGAGAGAGTATGTTGGAAAGGGAGCGAGAGGTCATTGGAAAGAAAGAGAGATTTTAGGAAAGAGGGTGTATGAGAAATAGAGATATAGTAGGGAGGGAGTGGGTGGGAGAGAGATTTTAGGAAAGAATATGAGAAAAATAGAGAAAGGAAATGGGATGAGAGAGAAATATACTAAATCTAAAGGTGAGAGATTTTAGGAAACAATGTGAGAAAAATAGATAAATGAAATGGGGCGAGAGAGAAATATACTAAATCTAAAGGTGAGAGATTTTAGGAAAGAGAGATTTTATAAAAAGTAAAACACACACCTTTTAGTCCGTAACTTTTAGAGATATTTCTAAATCACAGATGTTACATATATATATATATATATATATATATATATATATATATATATGAAAATGCTGAGATTAGCCCACTAGCTCATATTAACATATGAGCCCAACGGCTCAGATCGAATCTAGGCCGAGCTGACGGTCATGACCTTATCTCATATTTGAATATTTTTTTCTATAAATCCAAATAACTTGAAATTTTAAGCATGTATTCTTCAAAAATATGCGAATCTAATAAAAATATCAAAAATATAATTTGCAAGAAATAAATTGATCAAAATACCCCTAAAAAGTTTCAGAGGTATTTGATCAAATTATTTTATGCGAATTATTTTGTAAATATTTTTTATTAGATGCGCCTTGAACACAAGCCCAAAATTTCAAGTTATTTTGATTTGTATAAAAAAAAACTAAAATTCAAATACGAAATGAGGTCGTGACCGTCAGATTTTCAAATTTGTTATCATTTTTGAAGATTTTAATTTTATAACTAAGTTCACATACAAATTTGCAAATCATTGTAAGATTTCTGACACTGAAATTACATATCCAGACAAAAAAGTGCTCCTTAATTCTATAGTATGAGGAGACAACCTTATGTAAACCTCACCCTTTATTATTTTGTTTACCAATTTTCCAAGATTTTAGTGATTGATTTTAAAATTATTTTTACATATTTTCATTTAGAAGCACATTTGATTCATTTTCTTTAGGAAAATTGTTTGACAGGGCTGCAACCGTATCGCAATAAGTAAAGCCTCACCTAATAACTGATAGAAAATTGCAATTTAAGTATGGAAAAACCTTTACATTGTGAAAAAGTTAGGATTTTAAGCTCTAAAAATAGTGTAGGTTATAACAAATAATATAGACCGTTCATTCGCCTTAAAAATAAGTGTTCATAGTTCTGCATGATCTGTACCATTTATTTAATTTCGCATCTTATTGTCGTTGTTGAAAATTGATTTTAGAACCATCATGGAGATTTTTGTTGGTGAAAGTGCTTGAAAAATGAAGATTTTCAGTGGGACTTTATTTTGCTTTCATATAGCTTAAGCTTAGGCCTTTTAGATACTTCATCCTTTTCTTGCATTTGAATAAATTCTATTTCACGGGATTTTCATATAAATAACATAAACTATGATGCTTTGACATAATTTAAATTATATAGGTGGATTCATAATGTATTATCCATATATTTTATTCTTCATATTTTATTCGATTTTTGTTTCTCCTTTTACAATTTGGTTGATCTATAATGGATGTGGTTTCTATGAGTTTGCCGACTCATATGTACACATGCGGGCCCCTCTAAAATTCATCTTAAAGATGGATTTTTTATCCAAAGTTTTAGAGATTCATTATCTAACCTAAGTTGATAATAATATGAAATAATTTTTAAAAAAAAAATGAACTTTAAATATGCTTTTTGTGGGATGTTTTTGGCACCATCCGTATTTGATTTGACCCCATGCATTTTACACAACGTTCATATTAAAGATGGACGTTGAAGAGTCAGCGGGCTACTGTACCCGCTGACTCATGGAACAATTTTCCATCTATAATTCACATCTCTTCAAATTACAAAAGTTAATGTTATAGTGAATTATGAAGGGTGGATATACTAACTGTGGTCTTTTTTAAAAAAAAAAAAAAGTTATTTTTTGTGACATCTTGTTTTTTTGTATATTATCCTCCCTAAAAGATAAAATGTGTTTTTGTCATCTTTATAAGGGGTACAATAAAATTTTTCACTAAAGACAATGATATTTTATAAATAAAATTTGAGGGTACTAACTCTCAAAAGGATAAAGTTTAAATAAAGCCTAGGCTATATGAAAACAAAATAAATCTCATTTTCAACAACAGAAATCTCTATGATGGCTCTGAAATCAATTTCCAATACTGACAATAAAATTTGAAACTAAAAAAAATGTACAGATCTTGTGGATCTATGAATATTTAATTTTTGGGTAAAATAGATAGTTTAGATAATTTGTAACAATATAAGCTAGTTTTAGAACTTAAAATCCTAATTTTTCTTCACGACCATAATGTCCAAGCCGAGATGATCAATCTAAAGGTTTTCCACGACTTAAATTATAATTTTGATGAGTTATGAGGTTAGGCTTTATTTATTTTGATAGGGCTGCAGCCCCATCAAACAATTTTCCCTTCCAGAATGCATTGTACACTAACTTCAAATTTTTAAACTTTGCATTTTGAGCTAGACAAATCCTTCACAATATTATCATTTATCACCTGTGGTAATAAACACGCTGAGCGGGCGAACCTGCTCTATACCACAAGCATACGTACCATACAAACAGGGCTCACATCTTCACACTAAATTCCATCTCTCTTTTTTTTCACAAAGCATATGATTTTATTAATGAAAAAAGATTACAAGAAAAGTGCAGTGGCAGAGAGGAAGAAATAACCAAGTTAACCGATTGCACCCCGGCCAACAAATCAGCCTTCTCATTAGCCTCCCTAAAGACATGATTAAATGAAATCGACAAAGATTCAAAACTTCCATTCATACACGCCTCAAATTCCAAGGCGATCTCCCTACTATATTGCACCAATTACTTGCATTTAAAAAATCTCCTTCCCTCCATCCAACACAAATCATCACATCTCTCTCACAATATTTCTAATCCTCGTAACAAAGCCAAAAACTCAGCCTCATTAGCGGTAGCCTCACCACACAGCCCTGAATAAGTAAAGAATACCAGTCCTGTTTCATTTATCTTTCACCCTCTCTCCCTTCAGGCTTGTGCACCACGCACACAGTGTGTGCACTCACATCAAGCATGCATATACAAGATGCAAGAGAGAGAGAACTTACACTGTTTGGAGAGAGGGCCATCTTCGAAGTCAGAGAGAGGTTACTGTAGTTTACATGTTTAGAGAGAGAACCATCTTCGGACTCTCCATCTAAGGCCTCGCAATCTCTTAAATTCCCAATTGCTAAGGACTCGAACCCACCACGAAGCCTTTGAAGGAGAGTGCAGAGAAAGCCCACTCCTTTTCTTGTTCTTCATTCCCTTCCAAAATATGCCTCTAGTTATATGGCGTCGATTGCATAAGGCCGAGGCCCTTGACAATCAATGTAAGCTGCAGTACCAAGATATATTGTTGTAGTATCAGGAGTCCGATTGAAAATATATTTTCATGTAAATCAAAAATTAAAAAATAATGTAGATTGAGCTGATCTATGAATATTTGAAATACAAAAAACTTGACGGTCTAGATAATACATTATAGGAAGTATTGGTCTCTTATTTTTCTCATGGCCATACATCTTGAGATTGAGATGATAGAATTGAGAGTTTTTAGCATGAAAACCAACCGTTCTACTGAATTTTTGAGATGTGCCTTAATTTGATTGTTTTGGACCACGCCCTTATATAAACTTCTTCCCTAGATATACGTACCAAAAGGTTTATATGGTCCCGCAGGACCATGCGCAGCTTTCCCACACAGTAAAGTCAAAGGTTGGTGAATAGAGCTCTCAAAGGGCAGCCCCACCCATGAGAGCTGCGACACTCAAATCGAATCGAACGGCCTTGATTGAACCGCCAACACTTGCCTCCCCTCGATGCATCACCGTCGATTGGGTTGATTCCATCGGGGGCTTAAAGACATTCTCATTGGACTTGAAGAAAGATGTCATGTTTCTCATATCTTACTTCTCCTAGAGTGTGGTTGAAAATGACATCACATTGTAGAAATAAATTGGTAGTAATCGATTTATTTTGGCGTTTAGAGATAGAGAGAAAGTTATTATTCCACTTTAATTTGGAATATATGGCGAGATAAACTATGGTATTTATTTTGGCATGTTTAGAGCGAGAGAAACTATGGTCTGGATCGCCGATCCGAATGGGAATCTGTCGCGACCCAACTGGTTTTAACATGGTATAGGTCTAGGCTCGATTCCTTCTAAAATTCCTCCTCGTATAATTTTTTTTTTCTTTTTTAGGCTAGTCTAAAATTTTCTTAGGTCTCTTTGAATCCCCATGGCATAAACCTTTATTTTTATTTTTATTTATTTTTATTTTTAAAATATTTTTTAAATCGCCATTTCCAATTGATCCAAACCCGATTTGGATCGCTAATTCAGCAATCCGACACGAATTTATGGGTGAAAGATCCATCCCACCGATATGAGTTTTAAAAGACTGGTGTGCAGGTGAATATTCAAGTGATGTAAATGTCTTTGCCCGTTCTTGGAGGGGCATATGTGGCTGTATAAATGTACCGTGAAATTAATGCCAATTGTGATCCTTCTCGTGTTTGTGCGTAAATGTATCATCTGAACCTTTCTTTTGTGTGTCTCAAAGTAAAGCAATAATAAAGGGGTGTGGTTTGCATGAGGTTGCAACTTTAAACTGTGTAAATTTTATTCTAAATGTAATTTAGATATAAATTTTTTTTAGGAAGGTTTTAAAATCTATTTCCATCTTTAATTATAAAATTTTAAATTTTAAAAATGATTCAAATCAAGTAGATCTATAAACACACGAAACTATTGAAAATGGATGGTCCAGATAATATGTTGCAAAATACACTATCTTGTGGACTCGAAATCTGTTTTTCTTTTCATATTCATACATCTCGATGTCAAGACGATTAATTAGAAGGTTTTTCAACATCCAAACAACCTTTGATGATTGATTTATGAGGTGCATCATTAATTCATTTTAAGGTTGCAACATTATATAAATGTTTTTCATAATAAATATCCCTTCAAGAAAAAAAACAAGGTAATAAGAATAATCCCTTTCTAAAAAAGATTTGGTGGTTATGTTGGCCACAACACTAAATTAGGGGCATTTGTTTGACTCCAAAACCATTCTCTATCATATCTAAGATCCATCAAAAGAAATTAAATTTCGATTTGAAGTTCAAAAAATGTTCCAAATCTTTTCTCACTCCAAATTTAATTAAATTAAAAAATAGTCAATATTATCATGAAAGGAACTTGGCAACAGATGTGCCATCAAAGGAGACTACACATGCAAGAGGAGTTAACAACTAGAAGCCCCTCCACTATTATCCTCCTCTTATTGACCCTCGCTTTTCTTTCTTTTCTTTTCCACTCTCCCTCCTTTTCTATCTCTTTTTCTTTCTTTTTCTTCATTTTTGTTCATTTTTGTTGTCTTGTAATCTTTTTCATGTTCTCAATAGAAAGCTCACTAAAAGTTCAAAAAAAAAAAAACAAAGATTCGACTCAAAAATACAATTTTTTTTTTTACAAGAAAATGATTACAAGGTGAATCAAGCATGTATTGAAAATTTTCACGTCACAATATCAATCCTAACTAGGTCTTTTGCCAAGGGACAAAATGAGTATAGCCCCACGAGACTACCAAATATGCCCCACGCCTTTTCAATTGGTAACATTGACAATCTTGCTGAGAAATTATATGACATTTTATGAACACCAATGCAGAAAAATCCCTATTTCTTTCTCACCCACCCAAAAAAAGATTTTTCTTTCTGTAGCGTATTTATTCAGTGTTGATAAGCAAAAATGAAGAAACAAGTTTGAGATTATGAAGGTTTTAAAAAATGATCAGTAACTCAGATAGACCACCCCAAAAATCTGGTCAGATTGCTGCATTGGTGATTTGGGTAGGAGAATTGGCTGGTTTTATTCGAAAAAATAAAAAATAAAAAAACCACTGAAAATCCGTAAAAATAGTCTTCATCGTGTCAATGCCACTTATTGAATCATCTCGACAATTCATCGAGTCGTTCCATGTACGCTTCAAAATTTTCTGAACAATTGGTTATATATTTTATATAACAATAACTTAATACAATTTAAAATTATATTAAAATTTTATTGCTCTATAAAATAAGTTATTATAACAATAACAAACTAACAATGAGTTATTTGTTAATATATGTATAAGTTATAAATATATTAATTTAAACTTATAATCTATATTAAATATGAAAATAATATAATTTTTCTAACAATAACAATTTATTAATAACACATCGATTTAATATACTAAATTTTGTGATGTTTAATGTATTTATAACAATAAATATTATTAATGAAAAACTGAAAAATAAATTTTATTTTACATACTATTTCATTTTTTAGACAAACTTGCCCTTGTAGAAGCAAGAGAGAGATGTTAATGAAAACTTAGAGGCAAGAGCGAGAGAGAGTTAAAGAAAATCCGGACGTAATGGAAAATATCTAACTTTGGATAAAAAAGGCTAAACAAAAGAAAATTTGGACGTAATGGAAAATATCTGACTTTGGATAAAAAAGGCTAAACAATATCCCATATCAGAGGATTGTGAGTGTGATTATGGTTGCTTTTTTATTGATAAAATGCTACAAAAAATATGGTTCATTTGGAATCCCGTGGTTCTCTAGAACCAATACGGACGGACTTTTATCGAAAAAATGCTGAAAAAATCTGGAACCTTGTGGTACCAGTACCTATTGGCTGGAACTGATTGGTTTTTGAGAGAAAGGGTCAGATCCCGATATACGAACTGATCGGTTTTTGGGAGAAGGGTCAGATCCCAATATATTGAGGGATAAAAAATAATGATGACAATATCTGGATCGATTCCAATCCGAATCAACTATTTTTCAAACCATGGCATTTATAATGTTTTGAGATGTATATGTTTGATGCTCAATGTCTATGGTATATGCCTCTTGGAATATGTTTTGTTCTAGGTCTAACCACCATACCCTCAGAACCCTCAACTTGCCTACACGCCCACTACAACACCAAGATGCCAATGCAACAAGCATCACTCCTCATGGGCCTCTCTCTCTCTCTCTCTCTCTTGTGCAAATAAAGAAGCATCACTCTTCATGGACTCCTCTCTCTTAGCTTTGCATGTAACCATGAATGTATCACCCCTCATGGTCAACTCTCTCTCTCTCTCTCTCTTCCTTCAATTATGAAGAATGAAGGCCTCTTTCAATTTTTGACAAGGCAGCATTAGAATCATGTCTTTTTCTTAGCGATTTCCATTTTGTTCGGTGCAATGCAGTGTTCGAAAAATTGAACCGGCCTCATAAACCAGCCAAGGGCTAGGTCCGAGTAACCAATAAACTGGCAGGTTCAATCGGCCTAACCGGTCAGGTCCCGATGAGTATAAAAAGTGTTAAAAAGTATATAAAAAATATATTTAAAACATGATTAAACAAAAAACATCCAATGAAGTTGAAAAGTAGTGAAAAAAATGGATCGTAATTTTTCAATTTTTTTAAAAAATATAGAAAAAATGTAAAAATAAGTATTCATGACCAAAAAAAACTTTAAAAATCTATGCCAAAATGATAAAAAAAAACCATTAACAATATATCACAAACAAATCCCTTATTTTTTAAGATTTTATAAATTGTTTTGAATTTTTTTAAAATAGCCGGCTGTACCACTGAAACCAAATCGACCATTCTGAGTTGGACCAGCCAAGTTTGCAAACACTGGTGCAATGGTGATGGCCTCATAGTAAAAACATAAAACTAAATGTAGGATAAGGTGGTTCGCATAGGAAATTATTCTCTCTCCTTGTGGTTTGGATCTTTACTTTTCTTGAATATGGACTTAGGATAGGGTCAATCAAGATTCCTCACCTCTTTATTCCCACTCTATCAACCAAATCTCCAACTTTATCTTGTTTATCTCAATCTCTCTCAAATATTCACCTCTCTCTCTAGACTAATAGAGAGGCTAGAGAGAGCGTCAAAAGTGGGATGAGATGGTGCCTATATAAACCTCTATATCCTATGGGGTAAGGCATAAAGATGGTGTGAGGTAAAAAATGAGGTGTTTATCTCTTCATCTTCCTCAAAGGCCTCCCATTTTTTGGAGGAATATGATTGTTGGAACTGGTGCAAAAATGCTAACAATAATGGCCTGAAATTCCTCTAAAATTGGAGGCCGGAGACGGAGATACAGAGATTACACTTCACGAAAAAGAAAATCACGACTCTTGCTGCTTTTGTTTCAGGTATCTCTCTCTCTCTCTCTCTTATTTGTGCATGCAACGAAGCATCACCCCTCGGCCTACTCTCTTATTTGGGTATGTAACGAGTCTCTCTCTCTCTCTTCTTTTCTACTCTCTCTCTTTCACGGACACAAATGTATAAACTCACACACATTGTATAGCGGTGCAGGAAATCGAATCGAAACGGTTTTTCCGTACTAATGGGTAAACTGGCCGTTTTTACCAGCCTAACCATATAAGTTTCGGGCGGTAAAAAAATGGTTAAAATAATAATAATAATAATAAATTTATAATAAAATAAAAAATATATATTTAAAGCATAATTAAACAAAGCACATCCAAATAAAATTGAAAATTAATGAAAAAAAAATAGATTTTAAAGAATTGATTTGCCTTGAAGTATTTTTGAAAATTTTCAAAAATATAAGATAATATAAAAATAAGTATTAATGGCCAAAATAATTTCCAATCTTTGCCAAAATGATGAAAAATATTTAAAAAATATATTACAAACAAAGTTCCTTATTTTTTAAAATTTTATATAATTTTTTAAAAAACACCTAGCCCGTTCACCAAAACCAACTCTAACCGCGCAGTCAGAATTTGAACCGCCCGATTTTTTCTATATTATTGTATAGGATGAAAGTATTTACCTATTGTACAAGGAGGTCAAAATTATTTATAGGATGAAGTTTCTACAAGGCGTAGGCTTTATGAAAACAAAATAAAACCTCACCTCAAATCCTCTCTATAAAACACTTTTGGCAACATAAATCTCGCTCTAAAATAAATTTTCTAAACAGACAATAAAATCTGAAACTCAAAAAATGATATTGATCTTGCAGAGCAATGAACAGTTATTTATAGAGTGAAATAGATGGTTAGATAATTTTTTAACAATATACACTATTTTTAGAGCTTAGAATCCTAATTTGTTTTCACAACTATAATGTTTAAGTAGAGATGATTGATGTAATAGTTTTTCAATGCTTGAATTACAATTTTCGATGAATTACAAGGTGAAGCTTTACTTTATTTGGATAGGGTTCAACCCTATCAAACCATTTTCCTTATTATACGGATCCGATGTAAAATTGAATAGTTTGGTGTCACAATATTCAAAAAAATTTCTTTTGATTTTTGAACTTGGTCAATGAAATAAATGCAGCCACCCAATTTTTCATACAATGGTCAAGATTAATTGTGACCACCTTATACAAAAAGTAAATAGTCTCATTGTATATTTTTTTATTTATTTTATCCTAAGTCCTAACAATAAAAATGACCCAAGCCGGGCATCGAGACTCGGCGTAGCCAAAAATATAAAAATCATGATAACCCTAGAAATCCCGTATAGGTCTAGGAAAGCTTAATCTTGGCCTGCGTGATGAAAACCACGTATTTTCTCATAAAAGCTAGCACCTTCTCTCTCTCAAACCCCTAGCTCATGAAAGCTAGCATCATGCTCTCTCTTTAACCCCTAGCCTGCTGCACGAAAGCTCTAAACCCAATGGGTTGATTTTTGGCAAATGAAGTATGCGAAATAAAAGAATCCACAAAAAAATAAGCAACAAAAATAAAACAAGAAAGAAATAATAAAAAAAGAATATCAGGATTTACGTAGTTCGTCACAGATGTGACCACATCTACAGGCGAAGACGATTAATGTTTTTCACTAAATCTAAGAAAGAAAATTACAAGGCAAATGTTTTTCACTAAATCAAGGAAAAAAAATTACAAGACAACTTACTTGAGAAAACCAGATACTCAATCTCTCACAAAGCTTTCTTCTCTACAATTTTTTCTTTAACAAAAACCCCCCAAAATTTTCCTCTATTTTTCTGGATCTATTTCTCCCTCTAAAACTATCGTATGTTCTATCTTTTCCCATAAAGTTAGGAAACTCGACTTCATTTCTATTTAGACCTAAGGATCCATCCTAATCTAAGTAAGACTTATCCATAAACTTAGATCCTAAATGGTAGGTTCTACTCAAATAAATAGGAAACCTAAATTAAAGAAAATCAATCCCTTAAAATTAAGGATTCAAGAATTCGAGATAAATATCAACATAGCCATCGTCCCCCATTCCAAAAATTCACAAGGTTAATGCTCTTCTCTCAATGAATCATCAAAAGAGAAATATTCGAAAAGGTGATACAAGGTAATTTTATATTAAATGCAATTGATATCGAAATTGATATTAATAAGTCTTATAAATAAAATAGAAGTCCAAAACATTTAGGGTTCTTGATTTTATCTCTTGGTTTTTTAGATATATATAGCACTTTTGGAAAGTTTCATCTTTAGTATGAATTCCTAACATTATATATAGTATAAGAGAAAAGATGTGAGTGCCTTATCTAGGTCACCATATAGGAAATGTGGCATCTTCTAAAGAAAGAGGCAGGGGCCTCTTGTGCATAAGAAGTTAGGCCTCCATTTACAAGGCGGCCTCTACATACTCGTTGGTGCCTGCAAGGCCACCACATGCTTGTTGGTGCGTGAGAGTTGGTGTCTTGTAGAGAAGTTGTTTCCATGGAGATACTGGGTGGTTTATCTTTTTAATAAGAGAAAGTCTTTATTGTTTTCAAGTTTTTTTTCGGGATAATGGTTTAGCTATGGAATAGAGATAAAAGAATGGCGACTGCTGTCCATCAGGAGAGCTACTCTAAATAGGTTGCTCGACTATGTTTGTCAAGGGTTAGTGAGGCAACTTTGTGTCTCAAATTTTGTGTGCTTGTAATGCATGCTTTACGCTTAATTTTTGTTTATAGTTTGTACTCGCCTGTTTCATTTCTAGCTCATTGACTACATGTTCATAGTAGAATAAAACTTTTGGATTCTCTAGCTCTTTTAGAAACCGATTTTGGCTCCCTATACATAAATCACTTGTTGGATCGGGTAGGCCTCAGGAAGATGAGTGGTAGAATTGTGTTATTGCTAACCCTGGCTCCCATTTGTGCAGCTTTTTGCATCAGAACAGTGGCAACCATGAATGCATTTGAATAATTGGAAACTTTTGGAGCAGTCGATTTATTTGAGCAAACCCACCGGAGATACGAAACCTTAGCCCCAGAAAATGAAGTATCCGGCTTATGTTGGGTACTTGAGAGAGATTATGGGGCATGCTGTTATTGATGGGAGATGAATCCATGGGGTTATTGAACTGTGGTGCTAGGCCTTGTAGTTGAGCTAAACCCTTGTGCAACTTATTGTTCTCTTGTGCCAAGGCATCACAGAACGCTCTTACATTTGATCTTCCAAGGCCCTATCAATCTATCATAACACTTACTAACCATACTTTGCTATCTTAGTCTTTAAATCAGTTTTAGTATGTAGAATTAGGTTTGGTCAAATGATCTAGTATTTGATTTCTGCCATTATATATAAACTCAAAAAATTCTTTAGTTTACTTGTAGTTTATAATTTTTTTTTTATCCTCACAAGTCATATTCAACCAAAAACATATGTATTCGTGTTCGAAAAATCATTGATCCGTATTGGAACCGTCCAATCCAAAATATAAATTGTCCTGAGCAATCTGGATCTCGTAATATATCAGAATCCAACTGTGTCCCCCCAGCACCAGTCCGTTCAAACCGGTCCATACCGGTTCTTTGTCAAAGAACCAGAGAGAGATCCAGACCAGATGTTCCTAATGAACGGGGTTTTTCGACTTTTTAACAAAAAGTTTTGTGGTGGCCCACCTTTTTTTGTGAAAGTTTTATCTCTCAACACACCCATTATAAATAAAATCAAAAAAATCTTTAGTTTACTCGTAGTTTATCACTTTTGTTGATCCTCACAAAACATATTCAACCAAAAGCATATATATAAGTGTTTGAAAAATCAATGATCCGGATCGAAATCGACTTATCCAAAACAGAAATCATCCTGAGCGATTTCGATCTCTTAATGTATCAGGATGCAACCATATACCCCACAACCAGTCGGTCCATAGCGGTTCTTTGTCAGAGAACCAGATGGTTCCTGGGGTTTTTCCACATTTTTTTAATAAAAAGTCTTGTGGTGGCCTACCCATTTTTGTGAACGTTTTATCTCTGCACACACTATCACTCGTGGTGCCCACGTACACCACTAACATGCATATCTTCCATCGAGCAACATGCTTTTATGCGTGACGTGGAGTTCAAACCTTTTATGGTGTCACTTTCTCCCACCACCCCCCAATATAGAATTTTGTTTTGCTTTGCTTGTCTTTCTCAAACCTCTATTTCAAAGTTAGACCTCTACATTTGAGTAAAGAACTTGTTTACCCTCATATTTACGAATGCGGGCCTATTAATAAATCTATATTTGAGATGAATTTTTTTATTTAATTTTTAAGAATATATAATCTCTATCATGGAGATAATGAATATGAAAAAATAAATAAATTTTAATAATTAAAAATAATAATTATAGTAAGAAAACATTTAGAACGTTAGTTTCCATTTAATAATATATATAGTCATGCGGTGCAGCCCGTATGAAACAATTTTGAGAAAATTATAAAAAAAAACAACCTAAATTAGACTATCTATGCAACTTACCTTACCACAATCTTTTCTCTCACTTTTTTCCCCAAACAATATTTCTTCGCAAATAACCCCCCAATCCAAAAACCCAAAAGTAGAATGAAATAAGATTAAATTACCATTGTTTGTTTTCACCCAGTCTTCTCTCTCATGTTTTTACACGCACTCCGACAGCGTAAACACGTGTTTTGGCATTCTGAATGTGCGCTCTGGCAATGCAGGTCTGAGCCGCAGCGCTCCGACATTATGAGAACTCGCTCCAGTAGTGCAAAGACGCGCTTCGACATTCTGCTCCGACAATGAAGTCTCTGGAGCCACAACGCTCTGGCATTATGAGAACGAGCTCCAGCAGTACGCTACTTGGGACCCGCGAATTGATTTGATTTGTAACTTAGAACCCACGAATTGATTTGATTTGTAGCATTTCCATCCAAAAAAAATGTTTATTTTGGGAAAAAAAGTCAGAAAAAAGATTTAGATGGGATGAGTTACCTAGATAGCCCATTTTAAAATGTTTTTGTGTAATTTTCCCTTCTTTTAATCCTTTACTAAGAAACCACGACCAAATTAATTCAACTTTGGTGCCCTAAGTGACAATGGTCTGAAATTAATGGTTTTCATACTGATAAAGTATGTCATGTTCAAATAACTGCATGAGTATGTGGTTATGACAATAATTGCCGTCCAAGTGACTGCATGAGTATGCGGTTCTGACAATAATCGCCGTCCAAGCTGGAGATGGAGTGCAAGCTGCATATGGACTTGCATCATTTCTAGGGGCCACTTATGTTCCATCACTGTCCATTCCAAATTGGACGGACGCTAATGACCACGCATATCAGACAGTCGTACGGCGCATAGCCAGGGCGCATTAGCGAGCACTGTGTTGGAGCTCTGGCTCACTCGTGCGCGTGAGCGACTATTTGACCTTGAGCTGAAAACCGAAGTCTCCCCATTTTCTCAGCTCCATGGAAAACCCTAATTTTGCAATAAACCATCATAGCTTACAAATCCTGGAACAGAAACCCTATGTTTGCCGATTATAGATCCATAATAACCTGCAACTCTTGTGACAAAAGCCCTAAACTCTCCGATTTCAAATAAAACCATAGGATGAAATTTACTGGATCAAGAAAGAAACGGCTGACCAGCCATGGATTCCGGCTCCTGTTCACCCTCTCCATTGGTTATTTTGTGGTTCTTCTATGTTCAAGGTCTCTGCAACATCCTCTTGAAATGGAAGAAGATCAAATGCTTTCAGATGCTCTTAAAGAGACAGAATATATCGAGAATGGTCGGGCTCCAGAGATAAAACCGTCTTCTTGTGCTACAGTTGAGGAAATGGGAGCTGATTTTTCAGATGAGTCGGGAATTCAGAGCCTCAGGGTTAGAAAAATCATCAGAGATCACTTTCTCCTTCATGGTGCGCCCTCTAACTTCATATAATTCGTGTACCTATGCCTTTAGTACTGCATACTTGTCAGTGATTTGGGCGACTGCGTAGCATACTCGACTGGTATATGCAGCGTCTTCTGCCAATGGTTGGTTTGGTCTCTTTTGAGTAGAACGCCATAGATACAATGTTTAAAGAAGCTTAATTTTGTTACAGATCATAAGCAGTGAAGAAACATAGAATGTTTTTTTCAGGGCCAGTTTGAGTGCTTGGGGCCTTAGCAATGTTTTATAATAAAAAATAACAACTATCTACGAATACAAATTAGGGGTTGAGTAATCCGTTAACTAGGATGATGGGGTTAAAGAGACCTTCATACCTAGTCTTGAACAAGAGGTGTACTGGTTTTTGATGAATAGACATTTTTTCTTGTTTTTTGATGAATAGATCTTTTTGGTTTTGTCTGTATAATGAATATACTTAGTTGCATTGATGAAAACAGCTGAAATTTAGAAGAAGAAATGGAGCCAAATCATGGTTCCTTTTTGGCGGTAAATTTTCAAGTTGTGGGAGATTAATGTTGCCTATACTGTTAGCCAGTTCTAGTGGAATTTTGAAAGTATTTTACAGTCTCCACTCCATGCGGGCATCTGTGTGTCATATATATGAGTGAAAATCTGTATACAAATGCATGAAGCTCCTGGAATGCATGGACATATTCATTGCACGTGATTCATTATCATCATCATCATCGAAGCCTTTTCCTAACTATTTGGTGTCGGGTACATGAATCTTGGTCCAGGATTCTGCTCTATCAAGGGCGCCCCAAATTATTCATAGGTGCAAAATAATATTAAACGTGAATCACGTGCAATAGTAATTAGCAATGTAAGCATGCGATTTATTTTTGTTCTCATTCCATAGTTTTGAATTTTAGAAATGCTATGATGGTTACAACTTGCCATCGGGGTTTAATTTTCTTGTTATCTATTTTGCGCTGGCCCATTGATTCGAATGTTACTCAATTTCAAAATGGTAAGTTTATACTCAATCACATGAAGAAAGCTATCTATTTGTTCTAGTAGGAAATGTTGATGTACTTCTTTTTTGCCTTTTTGGGATCTAGTCATTGGAAAGAAATGATGAAAGGTGCTCTTGCATAATAAAATGAAAGAGCGGTTCTATATATAATGAATGAAAATAAGAAAATGGCTGGGTATCTACAGAATTGTAAAAACCGTGGATCTTTATGTATTTAATTCATATGTCAGGAGCTGCTAGAGTCCGCGACCTGTCTCCCGAGCAGTTTTGCAAGCAGGGTTTTGTTTTAGGAAAGGCATCTGAAGCAGGGTTTGGCAATGAAATGTACAAGGTCTTAACTGCTGCAGCATTGAGTGTTCTCTTAAACCGATCCCTGATCATCGGGCAAACCAGGCATTTTGATCCTCCTCTTACCTTCATTTTTTCCATCTGAAATTTTTGGCAGTAACTGTGACGTTCGTGTAGGGTACTTGTTGAATGTCTTAACATTATGAATCTCTTGGTTCTTCATGTCCATGTCAATGCTCTCTTGCTCATGCCAATCATGAGGACATTGCCCCATTCCTCTTTTTCCTCTTTTCTATTTAGCAAGCCTAACATGCAGACAAAGATGCATTGTTAATATTAGTGTGTCAAAAAAAAAAACAATTTTAGAGATGCTAGATTGTACACTAGTCTTGAGTCTTTTTTCTTTATTGTGTTGTAGATAGTTTGCTTTGATGTAATATTTAAAACAGAGATGCCTATAGATGCATAGTTTTTGCATTGTAAGTGATTTGTACCTTCATATGCTAACATTTTCCTTCAATATGTGCAGGGGAAAATATCCTTTTGGGGATTATATTGCTTATACCAATCTTTCATTCACCTTGCATGAAGTTAAGCATCTCTGGCGGCAGAATGATTGTGTTCACAAACATGGGAAACGTCTAACGATGAGAATGGATGATTTTGAGAAAACAGCTGATACGAATGTCCTATGTGGCAATTGGAGGGAATGGAAGCAACCTATCATCTGGTGAGGTGTGATTCAACTATTTTTTCTTTCTTCTTTTGGACTTGTAAAAGTTTTGACTGAGGTCCGTGTAATGGACATGGCCATAGATCCATGCTCCTGGGATGGCCATGGACCCATCCTCCTGGACTGTGGAATGGATCAACCAGCTTACTACACTTTGATGGAACTGACATAATGTGGTTGTGACAGTTTGGTTTAATAGAACACAATTTTCCCAGACAACTCTTGAGAAGTATACTAATCCAGTGGAAACCATTGGCCAATGGGGTTACTGTCATCCAATGAAAGGATGGACAGTGATACTGATGAATAGGGAGTGAGACCCACCAATGGGTTAATTCATGTTCTGGTGGGTGTCACTTCTCCATCGGCTTGCATGTTTTCATTGGACGGATGGCCCTTTGGGGATACTTTACCATTTGACAGTGGGGATTCACTATTTATCAAGAAAAAAAAAAAATGGAGAAGTCAAAGGAGGTCATTTCCGTTAGAAATTCCCATTGTTACTGCACCGAAAACACACTTCTGGACAATGAGATCACAGAAATTTGGAAGCATGCATGCATCATATGTTACTGAGCCACGACCTTTGGTGTGGCTGTTGAAGCGATAAACATTCACAGTTCTAATTATGTGACAGGTTCCAGAGTACGACAGATGCTGTTGCAATTCAATTTTTCTTGAAAAACATACACCCTGGAATGAGGGATGCTGCCTCTATGTTGTTTGGAGAGCCAAGGCTCTTGCGTGCTAGACCTAATGTATTTGGGGAGTTGATGAGTATTGTTGTACATCCTACACCTGCTATTGAAAAAGCTGTAAATTGGGTCCTTAAAGGTGGTCCAGATCCAGACATTACCTTGCACATGCGTTTGCAGATGAATAGGTGAACCAATCTTATTGTTTCACTACCTTTTTGACCTTTGAAGTTTTGTCCCTCATTTTTTCTGGGGTAATTGACAAATAAGTACATCTTGAATGGATAATTCTGCATCTATGGCTAATCTTTGCATATGGCCATTTGTGTATAATTGTGTGAATTCCTTTATCCTTGTTTAACTCCAATCAGTATTTGCTTCAGTGTGCTAAAATGAAAGACTTTTGGAGAACCAACAAGGATTTCATTTCATGTAAATATCTTCATGGTTCTCTAATTTTTTATTACTTTTATTTTTTTCAGTAGTACACAAAACTATTTGTAGTGCCGTAGTGACTGAAAAATCCTTTTTACGATATCTCCCATTATTTGGTGTATATCAGCCATTACCGAACATTATAGATGTGGTGTAAGTTATGATGCATGCCCTGGGTCATATCCAAATACTGAATATAACTTGAGAGACTCATATGAGCAACTTTTTTTCAGACCTGTCAGAGCAGTTAAAGCAGCATTGAGTTGCTTAAAGAAGGCCTTGGATGAATATCAAAACATGACCAGGAGACCTCGGGTGGTGGTGGTTTCTGATACACCTTCACTTATTGAAGATATTAAGCCAAACTTGAGTGGATTTGCTGAGGTTAGTAGCAATGAAGTTCATCATGTATACTTTTCATGGTCCTATTGATAACACCATCTGGTTAAATACACAGGTTCTTCATTTTGACTACATGTTATTTGAGAAGAATGTTTCCAGTGAGGTGCTCGATGGAATCCAAAATCAGGTACTTCAGCCTTTTTAGGTTTCCTTTTTTGTGTTTCATGTGGATGTTGACCGATTTTCTTGATGGATTGCACCAAAAAGAATGGTGGCTTGGGGATCACTTTTCTCTCTTGAAATAATAGGTGGCCCATCTGCCATGCACGACACTTGTTTAGTTGATTTTGTCTTCTTCCTGTTTTAGGAATGCCCTTGCTGAAAATTTTATATTAAGAAATAATGATATTTTGAACTTTGGCATTTCAGCCTTTAAAATTCAGGGTAAAAGATTGGGGCCCAACACCAAGGTGGGTAGCATTTGTGGATTTCTTCCTCGCATCACGTGCAAAGCATGCAGTTGTATCTGGGGCCCACAGGCGAGTTGGGACAACTTTTGCGCAATTAGTTGCAGGATTAGCAGCAGCACGGCAACTTGGTAAGTTTAGAAAACTTTTGCTCACACTTAGTCAAGGTTTTTGAAAGAGACCGTTTATGGCTATTATAGTGGCAACAACCCTTTCTGCCATAACGAAATGACATTGGTTCGTAGATTTTCTTCTTAACCGGGAGCTAGGAGACATTATAAGAGCCTGTTAAATCGCCAACCCCAATTAGTTAGGAAAAAGGCTTTGACGATGATGATAATAAGAGACTGTTAGAATGTTAATGGTAAAGGGCTTTATAATATGGGATTGTCTATAAAGAGACAATTTATGATTTGTACATGGAGGTCACAATCATTTCTATTCATTAGATGTCAAATTGGATGGCTTGGGGTGTATCATGAAGTCCAAGAATTTTTTTTTTGAAACTTTGCATACAACCACCCATTTTGAGATTTAAGGGACAAGTACAAAAATAAATGGTCTCTTTGTAGACAAACCCTTATAATATTAAACCACCGTTTCTAGAACCTTGTTTAAAATCTTTTGCAGTCAATGTTGGTTCTTAGAAAAATTAACCACCCCCAAAGAAAAATGGAATGTTTTGCTCTGAGAGAGAGAGAGTGTATCATCACTGACACTCTTGAAATTGGCAGATGAGGAGCACACTTCTGGTTTTTCATTTTATAGCAGCTTCCATAGCAACCTCTTGGTTACTGGCCTTGGGACTCAGGTTGGTTGGGGCCACGTATGGAACAGATTCTCAGGTCCATTGAGTTGTCGCGGCCAGCCCAACCAATGTGCCCTCACTCCTCTCCTCCCATCAGCTTGGTGGGATGCAACATGGCAG
Source organism: Amborella trichopoda (assembly GCF_054954075.1). Classification (NCBI taxonomy): domain Eukaryota; kingdom Viridiplantae; phylum Streptophyta; class Magnoliopsida; order Amborellales; family Amborellaceae; genus Amborella; species Amborella trichopoda. The sequence goes on along the minus strand of NC_142341.1, from coordinate 3,877,646 downwards.
TCCCCCATTCCACGTGACATTAGGCGCATGCAAGCATATGGGGTCCACCTCTCAGACACTGGAGAAGTCAATGAGAGCCATATATTGGGCTCTTGTAAATTGAGGAAAGAAGTGATAAAGACAATTTCTTTCTCCCGAAAATAGGAATTGGATTAAAAGAAACTGCACTATAAGTTTGATTGACTCCAGAAAATTGTAGACCATTGGCTCCTTATAATGATGAACGGTGATGGATGAAGAGAGTGGGTCCATCGTTTGGGCCATGCACTGTCGTATTGTGTCATGCCCTCTATCACCAATATTCATTGGACCGTGGTATATCTTTCAATATTTTCCTGGCCCTAAATGGTGGGAGCTGATGCAAGAACCCAAACAGAGTGTATCGACCTTCATTGAGCTTGTAACCCTTTTGATCGATGATTCAAATACGATACGGTGCCTTCTAGCAAAGGAATCTTAATTGTTGAGGCTCTTCATCCGGGTGCTGTTCCATGGCAGTCATTTTATAATGTTGTTATGCCATATGCTAACCTGTTTAGATGTGTTTCATTTTGTGAGTTTCTGATACCGTGGCTTCTTGAGCTGCCATGTTTTCAGATTAGCCTCGTCAAAGGCTTCATATTGACTGTAAGTTCATGGAAGGGGTTTATCTGATTTATACTTAACGAATGTTTTAGTGGTCCATCAACTGTTTTGCTGTTTGTAATGGGTTTATAATTCTTGACTTGGTTGGAGGTAGGATGATGAAAGTTGTAATGTAACGTCAGTGTCCCAAATTCCAACCGCTAAACCTGAATTCACCAAAACAATCTTTTTAGAGTTGCAAGAACCAGATCTAAGCAGCTGCTTCGAACCGGCAATTAGTGCTCTAGCTGGTCTCGTTAGGTTCTCAGACCTGCTAGTCCATCAAATTAGGCATGGAATTAGTGTACTGGCTAGTTCAATATTTGGATAAGCCAGTCTATAACTAAAACGGCTGGTCCTGAAAATGTCAACTTTTTTCTTTAAGCTTTTTTTTTTTTTTATAACGTACTTTTTTCTTCATTTTTTTTAGTTAGTTTTAAGGAGGGTATTTTGACCTCTTCAGTTCTATATGGGGGTGTGTTTTGATAAGAGAACGGATTAATGTTTTATGGGATTGTATATTATGAGATCATTTATCTTTAATACAAAGTTACAATTATTCTTAGCAATTAGACGTCAAATTAGATGATTTGAGTTGAGTCGGTTTGAAAAAAAAATCGAACTTTGAGAGTAGTTAATGACAACCCCTATCGATGAATTAAAAATTTGGGCTTCAGCATAACTTTTGAGTCATGATTTTAGAGAGAGCAGAGAAGATTTTAGACCGGTACCATTGAGCTATCAAGTAACTTTTTTTTCTCCTCTCTTTTTTCACTTTTTTTTTTTTTTTTTTCTCATCTCTTCTTTCTTTTCTCTTTCTTCTTCCCTTTTTGTCTCTTCTTTTTTTTCTCTCAACCTAAAGAATTAGGAACTTAAAGAAAGATCCAGTTGGACCGATTGGTCCAATGTTGGGACCAGCCGGTCCATAACCATTAGCCAGTCCTTTTTAAAAAACATAAATTCATCGCTTGTAATTTATTTTACATTTTCTATTTTTCACAATTCACAAGATTTCACAATTCACAAGATCCCTTAAACAATTAGTTTGTTTGTTGTTTGTAATAACTTTTCAATAAATTATATTTTTTATTTTTCTATAATTTTCATTTTAATTTTTTGGATTGTATACTACGATACTATTTATTTTTGGTACAATGAGGTCACAACTTTTCTTAGCTATTGGACGTGAAATCTAATATATAAAAATATATTATAGCTTTCGAAAAAATTTGTTTTTGGACTTTGTGGTCAAGTAGTGACACGTCACCACCCGTTTGATTTCACATCTAACGGTTGACAATGATTGTGACCTTGTATTAAAAAGTAAATTGTCTCATCATACACATTTCCTTAATTTTTATTAGATTTCAAAGTTTTTTATTTTTGAAATATCTCAAAAGTCTTGCTGGTGAACCTATTCATGGTGAGTGTAGACTATTTACTTTGTGTATATGAAGGTCACAATTATTCTCACTCATTAGATGTCAAATTGGATAGTTTGAGGTGAGTCACAAAGTTTGAATTTTTTTTTTTTTAACTGTATTTACTCAATGATACTCTTACAACCACTTACTTTTAAATTTAAAAGGCAAGAATGAGTGTGACCTCTTTATACATATATAAATGGTCTCTTGGTAGACAATCTCTGATGTAATATACCACTTATTGGAGTCAAAGTGAGCAGATTGAAGACCAAGGCAAAAATAACACCTTTAGTATGGATCCGATTGGATCTAAAAAATAATTTTATATTTATAAAATAATATAAAACAAAAAATACTATATAATATATATATATATTATAATATATTAATTGTTGGGTTAGATCTGGATTGGATCCACTTGTACTTGGATCCGATCCAAAATGCTATTTGGATCCAAATCCAATATGTTTGATCCATACCTGACTTTGGATAGAATCCAAAATTTGGGTTTTGAATCCAAACGAGATAAATTCTCTGGCCCAAAAACCTCCGTCTCTCTCTCTCAAGATCTTCTTAGATGCCCCATCTCTGTGGAGACATCCGGCATAATTAGAACGAAATAGAGAAATTAGAATATGCCCCCTGCTCTTCCTCTCTCTTTGTTCTTTACCATGACAGTAGGATTCATTTTTTAATGCATTCACCCTTTTAAAATCCGTTTTGGAGATAAATTGGAGATCGAAAATTTAAGAAGTCCATCATCTAAACCATCATGTTCATGAATTAAAAAAAAAAGAAAAAAGAAAATTTAACCTTGAAAATGGTTCATCATGTACTTGTTATATGACTATTTATTTCAATTCTTCAAAGATCATGAGACTTCCATTATTTTTGGAGCTTCAAATATTTGAAATCATTGCAAATTCAGATTCATTAATGTCTTGAGATTTTAACTATTTTTGGAACTTCCAATTCATGAGATTTACACTATTTTTGAAGCTTCAAATCTATTTGCAATGATTTCAAATATGTTTCTGAGTCCTAAACCCTTAAAAAACAAGACGGATGAAATGATGTCGTAAATCCATTCAAAACCGCAATAGACGCATGAGTCCACTCACTGAAGACATTTATTAGAGGCCCCCCACCTTATTATTTCCCCCTAATTTTAAGAAAGAAAATTGTTTCATGTAGCGGGGACCACATTTCTATATTTTCTGTTATCGAGGTATAAAGAATTCGTTTTAAAGATGAATGCAAATAGTGGTCAATCTAAAAACAATCGAAACTAATTGTCCAAATATTTTCTTAATATAATTATTATTTTTAATTTTTTTAATTTATTTATTTTTCATATTCATGATCTCCATGTTGAAGATTACATGTCTTAAAAAATTAGGTTCAAAAATCAATTTCAAAAATAGATTTTTAAGAGGTGACTCATTTTACTTATAGAAAGCGTATCGTTTTAAGAAAAAGTAAAACCTTTCCTACTCGCTCGGGAGTATACTATTCATTTACTCCCTTGGCCAATATACATGTTAGGGATGCTTTTTAGATCTTAATTTTAGAGATGTAATTTCTACCATTTATAGAATATTCTTAATTATTATTATTTTTTAAATAAATTCTCTATATACTAAAAATAATAATGCCTCAAAATTGAATGGAGACTGTCAAATTTTTTGCAGGCTAGATCTAAGTATCACGAAACTCAAAATTCAATTTTCTTCTTTTAGATAAATCTCAAATCAAGGGAGTAGATATGCATGCTCGAACGGAAGCACAATTTGTGCCCTCGTTAGTATAGGGCAAGCTTTCTATGCTTCCCCTGTAACATGGAAGTTCTATCCTCCCTCTTATCCAACCGTCCATTTCGAATGGAGGGTTAAGATTACCCCAATCGCAATGTCATGTCTCTACACTATTTTATTTTTAATTTTTTTCTATAAACTATTTTGACATCAAATTTTGGACGTCCATTCCTCTATTAAACTTGCACTAGCGAAAAATATATAAAAAAAAAAATTTCAATAAAATAAAATAACCAAAATACTTTTGAAAGTTTCAAGGAATATTTTGATTATTATATTTTATTGAAAATTTATTTTTACTATTTTTTATTGGTGCGCCCCAATGAAAAGATGGCACATACCAAATTTCATATTCATACAATTTGTATAAAAAAAATAAAAATAAAATACTTTGAGATGTCATATCTAAAATCAAACGGTGAGTGGCTCTCTTGATCAAAATTGAACGGCCGGATGGTAAGGGAAGGATAGAACTTCTATGGTTTTGGGAAAGCATAAAAACCGTTCCCGTTAGTATAAGGTTTACTACGATCATTTCCCCAAATTTTGTTATAAAAGTACACTAAGCTGCAAAAGGACCATAAAAGATGTATAATTCCATATGTTTTTCAGCATCGAGTCAGCGAGAATGGACACAGTGGGTCGTACTACATGGGTCGCTTCCATTGATTGGTAGTCCACTGCGTTTATCACCATCCTTGCTTCAACGATGATGCCTCCGATAACCATCGATATCGATGATTAGGAGTTTATTACAATGCATATTTTATTTATTTTTGGGTAATTCAATGCTTCTACTCAATTTTTTATAAGTAGATTAAGAGTTAGCTTCTCTTCTTTTTTTTTTTTTTTTTCTCGTTTTTTTTTTTTTCCTAGTATGGAGTAATGCTAATAGTGAGAATTGAAACCGCAACCTAGTGATTAGGATGTGGGGTCCTACCACTTTATATACGAGCATGCCCTAAGCAATCAAATTAAGGCACATATCAAAAATTTCTAAAAGAGATTGTTTTGATGTTAAAAAATCCTCAAATAAATCAACTCGACATTATGATGTATGAGCATAAGAAAAAAGTAGATTTCAAGTCTCGAAAATAATACATCTTGTAAGGCATTTTTTGAACCATCAATTACCAAGATTTTGACGTTTTCATAGATATGCTCAATCGACACTTGTTTTGAAAATTTAAATTTTATGATTAGTGGTAAAAATAATTTTTTAAGCCAGTACAAAGATTTTTAATACCGAAACTACATCTTGTGAGTAGGGGTGGCAATAGGTCAAATACGGGTCCTACCGGACACAGTCTCAGACCCCAAAAAAATGATATGGGACATGGATCCAGACTTGAAAATATAGTATGGGACCGGGGAACCGGACCTAGACCCGAAAATATAGTCCGGGACCTGGGACTCGAACCGGAGCGGTTAGACTTAGATCGAAAAATTAAAATGCCTATCTATTTAAATAAGCTCAAATATGTTTCATATATTGGTAGATAAAAAAAATGACCCAAGTGGACTTAGACCCGAAATAGATTTGAACCCAGACCTAACGGAGTCCAATATTTAAACTCATGCCATGCCCAGACCGGGATCGGCTTTCTCCCTCCAGGCTCAAGTCGGTACCGGGTCCATTGCGACCCCTAAGCTTATGAAGCAGGTCAGCCTTACTTTGATTCTTTAGGCTATAAAACCCCACCTCTTCCAAAATTGCGTCCTTCTCCCCTCGCGCCCATAATCTCTCTCTTTATTCTCTCTTCTCGGGTGTATAATTTCTCTCACCCTCGTGTGTTTCGCCTCTCTGTCTCTCTCTCTCTCTCTCTCTCGTGGAGAAAAGCACGAGAAAATTTAGCGAAGAAGCCACTTTGTGCCAGGAACAAATTCTCGGCACGTTTTTACTCTGCAATAACTGACACAACTCTGAGAATCAATGGACTATAAATACAGACCAGTTGGTCCGTATCTATTTCAGGGGCTTTTGGCGTAAAAGGTGCGATTTTTCTTAAGTTTTCTTGTGCCTATTCTTGAATAAATAAATAATGCAGATGGTAGGCATTTGTTCTTTAATTTCATTTATTTATGTAGAGATGGCTAGTGAGCAATGCTCTATTATTTTATTCTAGGTTTGGGATTTGATTCTTTGCTGTTTGCATTGTTTGGCTTTCTTTTAAAAAAAAAATCTGGACTGCTTTGTTTGAGTTTCTTTTGAAGAATGAGTTGTTTTAATGGGATGGAACTATTAGTGGGTATCTTTTTTGTTTTAAGATTTTGAGATTTTCAGAAACTTCTGGAGGTATTTGTGTTGATTTTAAGCTAAATACTTGCTGCACTGGAATATCACAATTTTGAGAGGGATTTTTCGGAAAAATCACCAGAAATTACTTCTGATTTTAAGCTAAAAACTTTACACTGGAATATCACGATTTTGAGAGGGATTTTTCGGAAAAATCTCCAGAAATTATGAGTTATTGCCAGAATTTTTTGAGAAGTGTGATTTTTTACTGTTCATTAAATGTTTTTGGGGTGTCCTCTTTGAAGATGAGTTTAATGGCATGCAACTATTAAGCGGTATCTGTTTTGTGTCAAGGCTTAGAGATTTCCAGGAACTTGTACAATGTTCTTGGTGATTTAACCTAAAAATATTGCTGCAATGGAATTCAACTGTTATTTTTTTAGCGATTTTTCATAAATATCCTGAGAAATTGGTAGTTTCTGCGAAGTTTTACTTTGGATCCTTCAATGCATATATTGGATATTTGTAAAAAAATTGACGAATTTCTTTTATGGTGTGTGCAGGAAGTTTCTTTGTTTTATTTTCTCCCGCCATTGCGAAACTCCTAAATTTTTTAAGCTCCCCATTATTTTCTTGGGAATTTTTATTGGTAAGAGATTCTTTCTGATTGTGGTGCATACAGTAGGTTCTATGAAGTTACATAGAGCTTAAGATCTCATTCTTGAAAGATTGGTTCAACTAACAGAAACACATCTCTTTTTGATCGTGGTAAGTAGTGAGTGAATTCCACAAGATTGCAATGGCAGCCTAATTTCCAAAACCAGTGGCTTAAGAAGGCTGTCTCATTGGCACAGTGAGCCAGTGATTCAGCAAGTAGTTCCTCAACACTGACCAGTCACCTTAACAATTTTGAGCAATGACAGCAAGGCATTGTTTAAGAATCAGGGGCCTGTGAAGGCGACAGTTATGCCAGTCAAGTTCAGTCTTCCTATGTTGATAATAGTTATCATGTGATTTAATCTTGTAATTACATGATTTAAAACAATTAAAGAAGGGATGTTATTGTCGAAACTATATAGTTTTGTGAACCTTAAGTTATATTCTGAAGGTTGCACTTCTATTCTTTTTTGTTTTTTAATAATTAGTGTTGAATTCTTGTTTTTAACTCTAGGGTTCCTGTAGTTTTTGCACTTTGGCTTTTATAAAGTTGAACTGTTGGTTGTGCATATACTCCCCTTTCATCAAAAGGCTTGATGCTCCCGTTTTGTCATACTTGAGTATGAGTTGGTGAGACTATTTTGTGCCAATCCAAAAGTCATCTGCTCCAGGCACTAGAAAATAAGTAAGATTCACCTTATAGACAACAAGTAGTTTGGTTTTCTGGCATTTTTGTCTATCGGTTTTATGTTTTATACTCGAGGGGGTCAAGTTCTTTGAGAGACTGCATAGGAGCGTAAGCTGCGAGTTGATTATTTGTTTTTTAAACCTGTTGAGTACTTGGGTCTGTGTGGTCTTGGTCACTGTCTTTGGTGGCCATTCTTTGGAATTTATCACTGTTTCACTGGTTAAATGATTTGAATTTTAGGTTTATTCTATTCTCTTATCAACTTTTTTTTTTATATTCCCTCCCTTATGTTTCCTCAATGCAGTTGATGTTTTCGTGCAAGTTTTATTCTCGGTGTTCATGCTAATATTCTATACGATAATTGCAATTTACTAGCTCTAAATTGCATGCGTTTTCTGGGTTCCTTTACGTGCCAACCTTTCATGGGGGAATGTTTTTGTGCACCGTGTATATAACATTTAAAGAGGAAAGGATGATTTGAAACCCCTACTCGGCTTCAGACTTGACCTGATCCCAAGGTAAGTCAATTTGGCAAGTCTCAATAGGAAATAGACTTATTAGTGCATCCAAACATTCCCCTGATTTTTTTTGAAGAAATGACCTTTGTACTTGATAAGTTCTGTTACACTTTCTTGTAATAATATTCTAGATAATAGTGGAGAAAATCAATCAACCAAACAGCCCATAAAAAGTTCCACATGTAGGACCATTGAATCATTGACTTATACATGCATCCAGGTGGAGCCTTAGTTTGTGCAATGATATCTCAATGGCTGGATAGTTTTACTATTTCCTAGACAAGTGTGTATAACTAAATGATTGAAGTTCATTGCGGATTATTATAACATTTAATCTTTTTAGTTTTTCTTGATTCCTTTATATATTCCTTAATTTGTATAATCTTCTTAATTGTATTAATATCAATATTTTCATTTTAATTATTGTAAGAAACACAAAGCATTCTCTTGAATCTGTCAAATTTGAATTTCTCCAGCGAAATTAATGTGGGCTTTGAAGCGAATATAAAACCATTGGTTTTAATAATCCTGCTGATTTGTTTGTGCACCGTGGAAGGATACTCATCTGTCACAATCTTTTGTTGGATCGTGCACTAGTTTTGCAGTAATTTATCTTGGATGGAAATGAACTTGCAACACATTCTTTGTCTCAACTGTCTACTTTCCCTGATTATTAAAAGAGGAAAATAGATATCCCTCTTTAATGTCTTTGGCAAAATGCTTACTTCCTTTTCATTCCCCTAAATGTTCATATCTTCCTTTAACATCCCTATTTACCACCATAGTCTTATATTTTTTAGGCTCTTGTTCTTACTCACGCTTACACTTTCATCCCCTTTTGGAATTGACATTAGCATTAACATCATACTGGTTTGGAATTATTATGGGCATTAACATCATTTCATTTTGGAGTTGGTGCTCACTTTTGGAATTGATGTGAGCACTTGCATCATTCTCATTCCTTGTACTTTACTTCCTCCTATTCTTTTGTCCTTAACATGGTTTTTATCTCTCTCTTCAAGTTCTAAAGCTTTTTCCTTGATACGATGTCTTTGTCTACATGCTCAAACTCACTTACTACTTTTTCACTGCTTATCTTATTTTGTTTTGTGTCTACTGGTCAATTCATCTCATGTTAAGCATTTTAATAAAGTAATATCACATTTCCAAAATAAATTAATTGGCGGATGACATTGTCCTAGTCTTTTCACCAGCCAAGCCATGCAAGTTGAAGGACCTCTTATTTTATTAATATGTATATTTGAAGAACTTTTGTGTGAGTTGATGAGCCCACTTGGGCCTTGCAAGTAAGGGGTAGGAGCGTATGCATAATTGATATCTTGATATCTGTTCTGATTTGGATGTTAGACTGAGTATTCTTTTGCTACTCAGTTTGTATCATCGTAACTTATAACTTGGGGTTCTCCTTTTGTTCTGTTGTAGGTTGAAAGTTTGTGTAGTTTTTAGTATCAGAAGCAATGAACGGCACATTTAATGGACAAATTTTGGTAGACAAGCTTGCTAAGCTCAACAATTCACAACAAAGCATTGAGAGTATCCTTTTCATTTGTAATTTGACTGTTAAGTGGTTGAAGTACACAAGCTAGTGATCTTTATCTTTTTGGTGCCTATAAGTTATTGTGTGTTTTAATCCATACTATAGTTTCTCAGTATTTGTTATTCAATCATTGTTCTTTCATTAATGGTCTTGAATAGATTTTCTTTTTCTAATGATTAATATTCTTTAAGGGTGATATTTATTTTCCTTAGTTGGCAGTTTCTGTTTCCTCATTTGGTTAGTCAGCTTGGATGAGGCTTGCAGGTTAAACGAGCAGGTGGTTAGGAAGAAGGGACAATGTTCCCCTACCAAATGGCACTAAGGAAACTCTGAAAGCTGAATGTTTTAGGATGTGAACCTAATTGTCAGTTAGTCACTGCAACATTGAAAGGAAACTCTCTGGAACATTAGAAAGATACCCTAGCAAACATTGTAATAGTGGGGCTTTTCCCTCAATTTGTGGGAATTGATAGTCACTGCAATATTGAAAGGAAACTCTGAGTCTGGAACATCAGAAATAAACCCCAGCAAACATTGTAATAGTGGGGCTTTTCCCACAATTTATGGGAATTGATTCATAATATGCAAGATTAAAAGCTTCTAGAAAGCTGCAAGTCGTTTGCTATTCCAATATGACCGTTCTCCAGTTATATGTACATTTAATGAGTTATTTCAGCCAATATTTGGTTTTTGCTTGTATTTTCTCTCTAGTATTTTTGCTACATGGCTGTAACTGATTTTAACTTTTGGATCCCATCTGAAAGAAATTATCTGATCATCAATTCTTTGTGTTGCTCAAATTGGAGACATTCAAAACATATAGACTCTTATCTTACATGTATGGATATCATTTTTCCGCTGTATGTCATCCACAAGTATATAAAATATTATTTTCAGCTTTGTCAATCATCATGATGCCTTTGTCCAAGTCTCTTGCCTAAAGCACTTTTCCTGCTATTGTTTACACTGTCATAACAATAATAATAAAAAATATCGTAATCCAAAAAGCTGATGCTATCATTATGCTATGATGTTAATTTGGAACCAATTTTTATGCAGCTTATGCGTTATTTGCTCGATAATATTGTCACAAGCTTCGTTTTTTTGTTTATTGAGTTGTCCTTAATAGAGTTAAGCTTTGTCACATTGGTGTATCTTCCATCGAAAGAAAGCAAAACAGGTTGTGGAAACTTGGCATAGGCAGTTTCATTGCTCACCAAGGGAACAACGAGTGTCTTTCCTCTATCTTGCAAATGATATATTGCAGAATAGCCGGCGAAAGGGTGCAGAATTTGTTGGTGAGTTTTGGAAGGTTCTACCAGATGCTCTTAATGATGTACTGGAAAATGGTGATGACTTTAGCCGAAAAGCTGCGCAGAGACTGGTATGTGCAGTTCAGATTATGGCATTATTCTTTTTCTTTTTGATAGTTCAATTATTTTGCACGTCTATTTTAATGTCAATTAATGTTTACAGCTTGAATTATAGTTGGTTTAGATCGTTTTTTTTAGCCATGTATTTCAATTGTTGTGCAGTGTATGTCATCATTTAATAGGTTATGTTCGAGTAAATCTGTTTGCTTTTCTATTAGGTTGAATTTCAGCCAAGATTTTGATCATATTCTATGGTTATTATGTCCTTAGGTTTAACTAGCATCTCAAGTCTGAAGTTTGAGCTAAGCATGGTAAATGCTCTGATTAGGTTTTAATGGAAATTTGACAATGAGTTCTAGGGAGTAATGTTGGAATAGTTAATGATATTGAGATTAAGTTGGATGCCATAGTAGGACAGTGGGTCCCAGTCAAGATGGGAACTGTCTGCTAGAAAGCCAAAAGTAGTGATTAATTTCATTATAAGGGAATCAAGCATAAATTGCGAAGCTCTATATCTCGAAGTCATTCATTAGAAACATTTATTATGTGACAATAAAATAGTGACCCTTTTGTTGAACCTTTTTTATTATTGATAGACAATAGTTTTTGAAAGATTTCCAACATAAATAGGATTACTAATGTCTACTAATTTTTGCTAATATATAGTGTCTAGGAGTTTGGATTTTGAATGGCTCTGTAGATGTGTTGTGGTTGTTGCTCATTGTATGTCATTTGCTTTGCTTTTTATTGTTTAAATGGAATGGCTATGACAATCTTGTTGAATTATTTTTATATGTTTAAGTAGTCTCCACTGTTATTTTACATTGGTTTAAGGTATGATTGGTATGTAGCCCACGTAATGCACAGGAAAGCACTCAGAGAAGAGGGAGAGAGATTCAGAAAATAAGGGGATTTAGGAATGAGTGACGGGTATTAATAGGGGCCTTTTCAGGAAAAAAAATTAAATGATTTTGGACCTTTCATGGTTTGAATTTTGACATTGGCCTTCCCTCATCCATGTGGGGTTTCTTAGAGGGGTAAATGACCAACTTGGCCCTTTTTCAATAAAAAAAGGTTTGTTCCTTTTCTCCTGCTTCTGCTGCTTTTTTTGAGCCCTGTCCTTCTAGATGGCATTTTTGCATCTTATTGCAGAAAAAATGAAGTTACTAGAAGCTCACATGGTGTTCTCTTCTCTATTATGATTCAAATTTTTTCGGTCTGAAATGGCAGGCTGAGAATCCAAATCAATGTGAGCTTTGATGATTCTCAAATAAAGTTCAGATTCTTCCACAATAGGGATCGCCTCCTCAGTAACCCTGAGCCTAAGTTCATAGTTCCCCGCCCTAATGTCATGGTCCCGAGCCCCAATTTCACGGTCCCAAGCCCAAATCTCATTGTACCAGACCTTAATTCCAAGTTCACAAACCCTTCTGACAGGGTCCCCTGCCCAAATTTCATGCCTAGGAACCCTGATTTTGGAGTCCAAGCCTTAACTTTGGGGTTTGGAGCTCTGATTTCAAGCTCCTCAAAAACCCTATTCTCAAGCTGGTAATAGATCCCAACTTCAGGCCCATGAATGAGGATATCTCAGGGTTACGACCCCCTCCATGTCCATCATCGAGCATCTTAGATGCATTCTGGTATTGGGTCAAGCATCGGGGTAAGTGATTTCGACCTCGATTAGACCGTGAAACCACCTTTATTGGTTTCATTTCATTATCGAGGTAAAGGAGGAGCAATGTTGCAAGACTTGAGACTTGTGGCTTGAACAATGAGGGTAGTGCCGGGTTCGAAAAAGAAAAAAAACGCAAGGGAAGAGGAAGAGACCCAAATTTTTTTATAGAAAGACAGGCAAGTTGGTCATTTTTCCCCCTCCAATAAAGCCCACGTGGAGGGGAGAGAGTCAAGGTCAAAAACCCAAGCTTACAAGTTCCCAAATCTTATAAAAAAAATAAAAATATCATGTGTTATTGCTTTAAAAGCCCATAGTTACCGGGATCTCCTCCCTTGCTTAGCGATCCCTTGCAGAACCTCGATTCTCTTGATCCCGGAGCGGATCCCGTCTGAAACTCAATTTAGTGTTTTCGGGATCTCACTCCATCTTATAAGGGAACGAGTTCCCTACAATTTAATTTCGTGTTCCTGAACATTACAAGATCTAGTTCCCTAGTCTTATGGTTCATGCTCCAGAGTGCATTGGGATTTAGATTCCAAAATGACGGAACACAAGCATCACCATATATGGCATCTAGATCCTGCCAATATGGGATCACATTAAAGTTTCTTATTTATTTCATAGAAGGACTAAGCCTATATGTTATTGGTTAACAACACCGGGAGCTACATCTTAAAGCCACATATCCTTATTACCAACACGAGGAACTCGTGTTCTAAGAAAATGGAGCTCACTTCTATAAAATTTATTCCTCGTTCCAATAATATTTTGGGTCACTTTTAGTAATGCGCTCCTTGAGTTAAGAAATTAAAAAAAATGCCCTTGGGAACTTCGCTTCTTATGTATAGGATCTCGCACCTATATATAATAATTATCGATCGTATGTAATAAAGGAGCTCAATCCCCAACACACATGGACCTCAATCCCAACCTTTGAGGCTGTACGGGCATCGATCCCTAACACAGGGATCTTCAATATAGCTTCGATCCGCCGATCCCGCCCCCGATCCCGGAACCGTTCCCATTCCCGTACCCAACAACCATGAAAAAGACCAATGAATTGAGTTCCAATTAGAACATATGGAGTATTCTAGAGAGAGAGATAAAGAGAGTTGAGATGGTTTACACCACATTCTTAGTTTCCAGTTTTGAGAGAGAGAAATCCAAGAACAAGACAAGAGAGATAGACATGTGTTAGGCCACTTATGATTTTAAGAGAGATAAAGAGAGGACCTAATATTGCAAGGAACCCAATCTTAAATAATTTTTTATTTTCTAGACAAACATCCCTAACATGGTTAAAAAACTTCTGTTTCATTATAAATAAAAAATGCGGTACTTCTAGAAGAAATCTAATGTACACTTCATTTTATATAGATATGTTTTTCTTGGTCTAAGGTCTGTTATGTGCATTTATGCATGCAAGTCATGCATGTATCATGACTTCATCACACAAGAATATATTTTATTTGGAATTCTTGCAGAGTTGCAATAATGTCCTAATGTGAAAAATTTAGGAGTTTCTAAATATGATATACCTGTTTGGATAAATTTCCTCCTTAATTGGCTTGTTGTTTTATGTTTATTGCTATAAATTTTTTGTGGCTCTTTTTTGTAAATAAATTATGTTTAATGATAATATAGTTACAGTGATTGTTCCTATGGCCCTATCAATTCACTTTCAAATATTGCCCACTGACAAAAAGGATATTCTTTAGATTCTTCTTTCATAATCCTTATTTGTACTTCGGCTTGCCCAAAGTATAAGGGTTATGGTGCGGTTAGCTTGCTTCCCAATTGGAGGGAGGTCACTCTTTATTTTCCCTTTAACCCAAAGCAACGAGTTTGATGGATAGTTCTGCCATCAGTTTTGATGAGTGGCTTGGTGAAGATTCTTCAGTGAAGATTTTGTGGTCATCTGGGGGCTTTGTGGGGTATTTCACAAATTTGCAAAGGGTAGGGCTACATTAGGTCAGTCATTTTCCCCTTTTTAACATACTGTAGAAGCACAGCTTAGTAGTGATTGGATGGGTGACAAGAAGTATCAGTCCCATCGTTAGTTCTTCATGTTTTGGCAAGGGCAATGGTGTTGGTTGGTGATTCCTTGCTCTCTTCCATGTCCCCTTGTGATATGCATGAATCTGCAGATATTTTGTCAAAGAAAAGAGTGGGATAATTTTTTTTATTTTTTTTCATTATTTTTTCTTTAGGTTAGCTATAGGGATTTTAATCTGGGATATTGTGCTGCATCTGTCAACACTGTAACCATCATGCGAAATTCTCAAATCCCAGATTTCTTTTTTCATTGCACGTAGATCTTTGTAGATGCGTCCTCATCTCTGCTAGCGGTTTTTTCTGTTACTGTATTTTAATTTGGTTGATGGTATTTTAGAATAGTATTTTAGAATTCTTAGAAATGTCATAATGTGAAAAAATCTATTTCTTAAATTAAATAACCAAACCTACTCTGGGTTTTAATGAAGTTGCAATGGGCCCGGTTAGGTTGACATGGGCAAGTACCAGGTCTAACTGCATGGTTTCAAACTACAGTTATGCCAATTTTATGTTAGTAAAATTGTCACCTTTCTTTAAAAGAAGAAAGTTGTGCTTGGGTGTTACATAAGCACTAATTTCCAAGGGTACACAACCAGAAGCATGCAGAATTGCAGACCCAACAAGGTCTTTCAAGACTAGGTCTGGTCAACCCAACTCGGATCAGAATCGGTCAGATCACGGCAACATCCTGTCAGGCCAAAGCTACAGTATTTCTTTTGTTTCATTAATTTGTTGTTTCCTTGCAGCTATATAAGGCCTGTGAGGGGTTTCTCTGTTCTTGATCTGGTCCAATCAACTAGGTTGGATTATAGGTCAAACCTGACGTGGAGTCTTGTTGAGCTAGGCTGAGTATTTAGGTCAACAAACAAGAACCATAACCAAGAGCCTTCAAAAGAGCAAATACCAAGTCCAAAATCACTAACACAAATGAATAATGAAAGTGGTATTGACTCTAACAAGCTGCCTAGCATTGGAAAGTATTGCTCTTTTTGCAATCACAAAAAGATGATCTTTTTCATCTTGGTGGTCATATGTTACTGTTATAGTAGTATCTACAATGAGACTTTTGCATACAAGCTGCCTAGCATTGGAAAGTAATGCTCTTTTTGCAATCACGGAAAGATGATCTTTTTCATCTCGGTGGTCATATGTTGCTGTTGTAATAGTATCAACAATGAGACTTTTGCATAGTGAATTTTAACCAATAGAATCTTGTGCTTCAACCATGATTTTTCTGGAACTGCGTACTAACTTTGGCTGCCAGAACCTATTTGCAAAGGAATGAATAATCTCTGCTAACCTCACCACATTCCTTTAACAACTCTGTCGACCATTTATTGGTTGTATTTTCTGAAAACTTGAAAAGCTTTTCATTTGTACCTCATTTTATAATCTCTTACTTAGAAACATGCAAACATACTTTCTATGAGTTTTCATCCTTGCCATTTTTATTAGTTTCAAGTATGGCCTTGACAATAAATTTTGGCACTTGGAATAATGACTTCATCGCCTGTCTTACTTTTCTCCTTGCTTTTCCCTGCCGTCACGTAGTTCTAGGAGGCATGGACGTTGATAAAACTTGGGCCAAGGGGAGGCATGCCGGACAGTACTGACATGTCGACCAGGGGGGCGGTCAACTCTGTTATGAGGGAAAGGAAAAAGCTGTCGGGTTTTCCCTGTTCTTGGTGATGGCTTCCAGCTGTGCTGGGTCGCGTGCCAACCGGGGCAGACATCATCGTACTGTAGGTGGGGAGCGAACGAGGACTGGGTGGATGGTGGCACCGGCCATTCTGGTGGCATTTCCTGTTATACGAAAAACAGTCCAACAAGTCTGGCGGATGGGGTTGGTAGAGGTCAAAGGGGGGAAAGCAGTTGGGAGACGAGGGAGGGGATGTCAGGGACCAAAAAGATATGGAGGAGGAAGAAGGACCCTTCCACTTCAAGCCAGAGGGATGGTGGAAGGAGACTGGGGTCTAGGACTTCCAAAAGCAGGCCTATAGAACCCAAGGTAAGAGGAACTTAAGGGATTTCCAGTGAATCTGAACAAGGGAGCCGCAAGTCTCAACAACCCTACTGAAGGCGAGGGGGGACCAGGCGTGGAGAGGAAGGTGGGACACTGTGACCTAGAGATGTTGTTTCCTATAGGACCCATCGGCCGGTGACCACTTTCGCAGCGCGAGGTAGGCTCCCTTGAAATCCAGCAGAGTGGCTGACTGTAAGACCCGTGAGGCGCTTTCCTCTGATGGAAAACTGAAAAGGATGGAGCCATTGGTTAGGTTAGAGGACGGCATCCAAGTTGAGGCTCCTCCCAGGTCTGCTGGCCCCATTTCTCGATGGACCAGAAGTTGTATCTCCTGGGACGAAAAGAACCCACCAAGCAAGAATGGAGCTTGGTGCAGAGGGGAGTAGAGACCTCGGTGGGGTTAGAGATGATGAGCGGGAGGTGAGGAGGGTGAGGGATGGTGAAGGTGGAGGCAGCTGGGCAAGAGAAGGTTCCTCCGAGAGGGTCGGAGGCACCTGGGCCAAAGGGGAAGAGGAGGTGACCTGAACGAAAGAGGCCGGGGGATCACCGTAGAGTGATCGAAGGTGGAGGAGGGGGGAGCGGGGCAACTATACAGACTGTAAATGGTGTTCCAATCGGCGGGAGGAAACCACCTCTTCATAGTCCCCTTCTCCATCCTTAATGATCAATCGAAAAAACTTGTATCTGGGCATTGGCACTGTATAATTAACAAACAGGTATGAGTAAATAAGATGAAGCATCCAAATGCTGAAGGCAAGACCTCAAGAGGCTCACATAAAGCCTCTCAAATAGGAATTCCTCAGTATTGGACTCCATATATCGAGTACGATTACCTAGGGCTCCCCTATTATTGGAACTGATGTCTTTGACAGCCCTCTCCTAACATTGGAATCGATTTTTTGAGTGCCTTTTCATAAAGTCCAGGCAAGATGCCCTTTCATAAAGTCCAGTTCCCTTAACTAAGTCCTGTCCTAGAGTTTTAGAGTGAATAAATAAAAGGGAAAGCTTTCTATGTTCCCGCTACAACATAGAAGTTTATCTTTCCCCTTATCCAACCCTCCATTTTTTAATGGAGGGCTAAGATTGCCCCAATCGCAATGTCACGTCTCTGCACTGTTTTATTTTTAATTTTTTTTCTATAAACTGTTTTGACACCAAATTTTGGACGCGCATTCCTCTATTAAACTCGCACCAACGAAAAATATTAAAAAAATGTTTTCAATAAAATAAAATGACCAAAATACCCCTGAAAGTTTCAAGGGGTATTTTGATCATTATTTTTTATCAAAAAATTATTGTTAATATTTTTTATAGGTGTGCCCCAATGAGAAGATGGCACGTACCAAATTTCATATTAAAAAAAATTGTATTAAAAAAATTAAAAATAAAATACTTTGAGACGTCGGATTTAAGATCAAACGGTGTGTGGTTCTCTTGATAAAACATGGACGGCTGGATGGTAGGGGGACGATAGAACTTCTATGTTGTAGGGAGAACATAGAAAGCTTTCCCTAAATGAAAGAATTACTTTATTTTTATTAAATGTATTTTAAAAACAAAATGTTTAATTTTAGAACAAATACTTGAAATTTGGGAATGATTTAAGCTAGAGTTTCATCATCATCCAAGCCTTATTCCAATTAATTGGGGTCGGCTAAGTTAGAAAAACAAATCAAGCTCAAAATAAAAATAAATTATTCCACTCAATAAAAGTGAGCGTCTGGATGCTGGATTATGACCAAATCAAATTAGCAACACAATCATCATCATAGCCTTTTCCCAATTATTTGGGGTTGGCTACATTAATCCTGGTCCGCCACTTTGCTCTATTAAATGTCATACCCTTAGTGAGGTCATAAGTCCCCATATCTTTTCCGACTTACAACCACGTCCTTTGGGGCTTAAACCTTGTCCTTTTCAATCCTTCCACGTGAACTAACTCGCACCTCCTAACATGAGCTGTACTGGGTCAGCGCCACACATTGCCAGCCCACCGAAGTCTACTTTCTCGCAACTTATCGCCGATTGGTGCCACACCTGAATTTTCTTGAACGGATTCATTTTGAATTCTATCCCTTTTTGTCACTCATCCATCACAACATCTTCATTTACTCTACATTCATTATATACGTATACTTTTTTTGTTTGCCCAACATTCTGGTATCACAGTTGTCCTATAGAACTTTCCCTTCAGCTTTGTTGGTCTGCGGCAATCACATAAAATTCTAGTTGCACATCTCCACTTTGCCCACCGAGCTCTAATTTTGTGTGCGACATCTTCCTCAATCTCTCCATTTTCCTATATTATCGACCCAAGTTAGCAACACAATAATTCTTTTATTCAATAGTTGTGAACATATGGGAGCTCGTTTTATGGGGATGATATGGCAACTTGGCAAGAGGCTCATCTGTGGATCCTGCCTTGGAAAAACTTGTAACATTATCGGTTGTTCATTATAATATTAGAATAAGAAAACTCAATAGCTCAAAGCGGAATGGGTAGAATAAGAAAGGCTATTAGAAGGTCAAAATAGAATGGGTGGAAAATGAAATGGATGAAAATTACTAATAAATTTTGAATAAAATTTTCAATTAATAATTAGAAATTTGCTTGGAAATTCTTTTAGGAAAAATACAAGTTTTATAACTGTTGTTCAACAAATTCTCCGAGTAATTTTACAATTTTTTAGCAAATATACGAATCTACTTTTCAAGTCTTCCATGGCTGTCTCAAGCTGGTCATGCTGGTCCCAAGCCCAGATAAAGGAGGGTTGGGAATGGAGGTTCAATAAGAGAAGATTTTTAGTGAAAGGACCAAGGCTGTTACAAACACTTGGCTTTGTGGGGTTAAATTCGATTAGAGGGAAGACACGCTTGCTTACCCTCCTAGAAGGAGGCATTCGTCAGTGTAGGAAGGCCTACCACTACATGAGAAGTTCTTCTTTGATTGATCAGAACTCTATGCGGGCAGGTACAAGCTCCTTCACGAAGACCTCTTTCTATGTTGTTTTGCTGGAGAGGGGGAAGGGAGACGATCGGAACATGAACTAGGAATAGTGATGGAAACATGGCTTGCCAACTTCGTATAGGGATCTTATAGGTAACTGAATCGGTGAGTTGTCCGGTTGGTATCCGAATCTCCCTTTTTTGGCAGGCGTAGTCAAGAGGGGAGACCACTAGATGTTGGGCACACCCCGGCAAGACTGGCTTCAGAATGGAGGCCCCCTCAAACTCTAAGTGGAGCCTCTCGTTCCTTTTGTGCATAGACACACATAGATTCCCCTTTCCGAACTCAACTAGATGGGGGGAGTCAATCGTAATGCTGGTCCCAAGCCCAAATAAAGGAGGGTTGTGTTAGGTAGGGCAGCTAGCGCAAAACTCTGCCACGTCTTTTCATGAATCCTGAACCTTTATTATTTACGGTTTGATTGAGGGTATTGCCCTGGATAGAGCAGAATGGAAGAACATGATTCATGTAGCTAACCCAAATAGAAGGGATAAGGCTCGAATGATATGGTGAGAATATTTAAAAATTTCAAGCATTCCATAATTTTTTTTTGAGATTTTGCAATTATTATACCACCTAAAGGATTTTACCAAACTTAGCATGTGACTTGTTAAAGTATACTAGGGAAATGAAGTCCGTGCGTAGAAAATATGCAAAGTAGAAAATACAAATATTCCTCAAATTGAAACATTATTTTCATGACCTATATTCTTTTTCATAGGAATCAAAAGCCAATTGTCTATCCGTCGCTCTCACTCACATCGTACTCGTCTGAGAATTTACTCTCTCTCTCTCTCTCTCACCCTCTCATCCTCACCCCACATTTATTTCTGTAATATATCACCCCACATGTATTTCTATGTTACATTATTTAGTTGATGTTGATGTTGCAAAAAAAGTGAGCACACATAATGTGTGAGAGTAAATAGAGTAATACTTGTTCAGTCCAAAAACATAATAGTGTGTTGTAACCCATGTCTACGTAGTGCAACAATGTGCTTTACAATGTTTATTGGTGTGTAGTAATGTGGTTCGATGTATAAAGCAACATTACAAGCATACCCCTTAATCATTTAGAAAGAGAGAGAGAGGGAGAGAGGGAGAGAGTTGATTGCTACAATTTCCTCTTCTTGTTATCCTTCTTGTTATAGAGAGAGAGAGAGAGAGAGAGAGAGAGAGAGAGACAAAGAGAGAGAGAGAGATTTTACGGAGAGAGTTGATAGCTGCAATTTCCTCTTCTTCTTACCCTTCTTAGCGCCTTTGAGCTTTTGTGCCATCATTGAAGACTTATATAGAGTTAGTTCTTTAAGATGATTGGAGAAATGTTACGAATGAATCTTCAACCAATATCATTGTTGTGTCAGGGGGAAATGCTATGTTTGTGAATGGCATTGACCGCTCTTCAATTGACCATACAATCCAACGTATTATTGATATCCTTTTGAAGGCCATCGTAACTATTGAGGCGTAGATTGTAGTCCATGTTGTCACTGACAATGGTCCCCTTTGTCTTCAATGGTGGCACAAAAGGTGAAAGCTGCCTGGAAGGGTAACAAGAAGAGGAAATTGTAGCTATCAGCTCTCTCTCTCTCTCTCTCTCTCTCTCATGTTTGACATGTTGGCTGTTGGACAACGTAATGTAAAACAATGTTTTATTGGATCATTTGATAAACACTCATGTGTGATTCTCTCTCTCTCTTTCTCCCCTCACCCTTGGGGTAAAGAGTATCCTTGTAATGTGACTTTAACCATTAAAGCACATTTCTACATGCTAGTAATGTTTAAACACTGTAAAGCACATTACTGAACTAATCTAAACATGGGTTAGAGCACACTGTTGCGCTTTTGGACTAAACAAGCAATTGTTCTTCCACATATTATATGTTCTCACTTTTTCACTACGTCAACGTCAACTAAATAATATACTGTAGAAATAAATGTGGGGTGAGGGTCAGAGAGAGAGAGAGAGAGAGAGAGAGAGAGAGAGAGAGTAAATCCTCAAATGAGTGCCATGTGAGTGAGTGAGCAAGAGTGAGTGTGAGAGAAACAATTGGATTTGATTCCTACAAATTAGAACTTAAGACAATGAAAATGAAGTCTCAATTTAAAGAATATTGATATTTTTAATTATGCATCTCTTACACAGACTCAAGTTCCCTTGCATGCTTTAACGACTCGATTTACCTAGCATGATTTAACAAGTCACATGCTAAGTTTGTTAACACTAATATGCCTTACGTGGTATAATATTGGCAAAATATCGAAAAAAATTGAACTTTAATTGAAAATTGTGTTAGTTAAAATTTATTAGTAATTAATAAAATGATGAGTATCTTAAAACTCTATGGATGACAACAAACTCTAGTTTACACTATTTCTAAATTTCAAGAATTTGTATTAAAATTAAATATCTTATTTTTAATAAAAATAAAGTAATTTCATTTTATTTATTCAATCTAATGTTAGAGGTGGGTTGTCAAAGATGTAGATTCGAATAATAGGGGAGCCCTAGGTAGTCATACTCAATATATGGAGTCCAATATTGAGGAGTTCCTACTTGTAAATAATCTAAATCCTTAAATCCTTTGCCTTTTTGGCATGGTTCCGAGTGGATTGGTGCACAATTCCTGTGAGTTAGGAATCCCGATTCCAAGTCAATGGGTCTTTGATCTCAACAGGGTAGGAATCGCAATTCCTATTGTATTGGAGTGCGATTCCCAGATGGTAGGATTCCCATTGCATATGATATACATTGTATGGGCGACGATTCTATAGGAACCATCTGGTCACCCGTGAATCTGGGATTCTGATTCTTGAAATGATTCAGAATCACAGATGTTTCCAACAACTATAGTTTCTTCTTCTATTCTTCATACCCCTCCATTTGATGGATTTTCTTTAGATAAGCCATTAGGAATATAATTAGGGACTTAGGGATGGGAGCTCCATCTCCCTTTATATTCTAGTGCCAATGATGTGTGAAAATATTTCATCAATTGTGGAAATTTGAAAATGTTGAGGAAGGCATTTCCTGAAATTGTGGCTTTAGAGCCATTGACATTTTGAGATGTTCTATTTCATGGTCTATTCATGAGAATGACAATTTTGATGCTTTAGTGGCCATGAAGGATAGTCATTTTAAGATCGTTCATCACATGAGCGAATCTGATCCCTCTAATCCTAAAAAGGAAAATGCTAAGATCAGGAAAAGAAAGAAGTAGCAAGTGGCGTGCTGGTTAAGGCGCATTGTGTACCTCTTTACAAGAGGTCATGAGTTCCATTGTTAGGGGGGCTATATTTTTTAAATTACCCCCAAAAAAAAGGAAAAGAAAGAAGTCAAGTTGATCATTGAAAGAATGAGATTCAAGTGATTCAATCGGTATTCCGGGAGATTGACTTATTTTGAGAATCCATGTGGGTGATAAAGGTTTCATTACAGTTCATGAAGGAAAGTGGTTTATGCAAAGTATGTCGGCATGTTATTCAGTATTGGCAATATAAAGTATTGAAAGCTTTTCCATTTATTTTAGAGAATGGGAGAGTCTTTTTATCTTTTGTATACTGAAAGTATTGGATGTCCTCTAAGAGACGAAAGTTATATATGGTCTTGATGGAGGCATTAAAGGAATGAATATAGGATGACTATACGTAATTGGAGATTGATCATTCCCTTGTGAATGGGTGATGCTAGAAAGTTGGATGAAGCTTTTTAAGAAAATAGTGGTTGAAGTATGAGATTAAATTGGTTGGTTAAAATTTGTCAATGTTGCATTGTTTGATGCTGTCATACCAATGAGGAATGACCAAAAGACAAGGATCACCTCTTTGTGACTGCAGAAACAACTCAATTGCGGTATTAGTCACTAGTGGCAATATCATTACTGGCTTATTGTTACTCATTTGTGCTAGCACTCAATATCTGCTCCTTTGAAGTGGCTTGCTTTTGGATGCGAACCCATCCGACCCACACACTGATTTACACCCTCAGTTTTGATTGGGTTTGATATAAGCTCACGCATCGTTTGCATAACCTTCGATTCAAGTTTGATTGTACTTAATGTTTGCTTCATGCAACTTCACATAACCATCCTACTGAATCATTATCTATTAAAAAATGGAAAAACTTTCTATAGCAAGGGGATGCATAACAAATTATGAATATCTTATGCCCACGGAGAAGCATCTTGGCCCCTCATGGAGTGCATAATTCTGACAGCTGTCATGAAGGCCCCCTTATCCACCCAACGAATCATGGGGTAACACCTGACTGTCCTGGTCAAGTTTCCGATAGAATTGCTATCCAACTTATGCTTCACAATGCCTTATAGACATTTCATTCTCAATGGAGTTGCTAACACGCAAGTCTAGGTTTACTTTTCCACTGGCCTGGACCTCACGCCTCTGAACATTGCATTTATTGGGCTTCATTTACAACCCTCCAAAGACAACCATTGGATAACAGGTCTCTTGAAATCATCTATCATGAAGATGATCATACAATTGTGATCCTGTTTTGTCTGAGCTTGCTAAAGAAAGGTAGATCACTATATAGTTTAGCTTCCGTGGTCTATATCTCGTCCCTCTCTATCAGTCCCAAATTACAACTTGCAGATCATTTTTGAAATTTTTAGAAGTTCATATCTCTCTGAATCATTTATCTTTGTCCTTCTCTGCATAAATAGACGTGGTTCTGAATCTGGTGTTTAAGCTGGATGGGGTGCAGTTAGGTTGTCCTCCATCTAGAAATACAGAGAGAAAGTCATTCCTAGTTTTCTCAAATTTTTCAATATCTTCACCTTCTGGACTTCATGCTACTGAATCATTTTATTTTTGTGTTATTAGTGATTCAGTGTGTGATGTATGAGGTGATACTGCTATAAGCCTTAAATGTCAGGAATAATTAAAGTGCCTGGAAATAAATAGAAGTACAGAATTATATTAATAAGATCATGAGATATGGATGTTTTAAATGGGACATCTTTACAAGATTATTCTCTGCGCCTTTCAAAATTGGGTTTGCATTTAATAGGATGGATTTATTTTTTGTTGATGGAAGAATTTAAATGCAATGGCTGCTGCACCTTCTAGGAGCTGCTTGTTGCAACTTTTTTCTTCAATATGATTACATGCTTTCTCAGTGGTTAGTGCAGTCGCCTTCAGTTTTTGTACATTAGTTCTCAATTTGTTCTCTGATCATCTTTGGGATTTTGCTTCTTACTGTTTAGATTGACATATGGGAAGAGAGAAAGGTGTTTGGTTCTCGAGGGCAAACTTTAAAGGAAGAGCTGGTAGGAAGAAACCTGGAAAACAATTCAAAAAATGGGAAAGGCTTCAATATGAAAATTGTAAGTTCTTCTTTCTTCTTCCTTTTTTTTTTCTTTTTTTGAAATGTAATTTGAAAATTGTATTTTTTTTTTGCTTTTTGTCAGATTTATTCATGTTATATTTTTTTGATTTCCAAATCATGCAGATATTTTATCATTTGCATGCATGTTGCTAGTAGTTTTTCTTTTTGGGATGGATATGAGATAATTGTTATTTTTTCCTTCCATGTAAACTCAGAAATTTGCTGTTGGAGATACACTGGAAAAGATCGTTTCAGGCTATGAGGGTGTCTATGATGGCCATGTGGAAGAAGAATCTGTGTTAACAAGATGCAGAAATGCCATTAGCTGTGTTCAAAAAGCAGAAAAGGATGTGGGAGGTGATTATGATATCTTATGTTCTTGAATAATTTGCACAGTCAATTGTTGCAATTTGAACTTTCTTCAAAGGAGAATAAAAGAGTGCTGGATAATGTATATGAATGATCTTTACAATAGGACATGCCAAAAACATAGTGCTAAGGGAAGCTGTACTTATGAGAATTAACTACTAGTCCGTAATGACTGGATAAACACTCATATGTTCAAGCAATGAAATTGTAGCATCAAGAACATGACCAAACAACAATTTATGTATCGGCTGATCTGAACCATTCAAGATTCCATTCCACTTCTAGGACAGAAGAATATGCTACTAGTGTTTTGTAGATTAGAATCTATTTTGGACTCACCTGACACTCATTTTTGGGATGTGATCAGGGAAAGATAAGCTTTTTTTTTTTTTGAGAATGTTAACATTGTATTACTATAAATTTCTTGTTACCAAAGTTGAGCATTTTTTAGGGTAACTTCGTGTTCAATATGATGCTGAGATGATCATTTAAAGTACCATCCCTGTTTTTCATTTCTCAATTCTTTAGTTGTCTCTTCTTTTTTGTTTTTTTGAATGGTTCTTTAGTTGTCTTTCGAAGTTTATAAAGGAAAAAGTTATCGAATGTTTGACAAATTGATATCATCATTATTGTTTGTTAATTTGGTTGGTGCTTATCTTCTTTCTTCCTTGAAGCCATTCCTAACATACCTAATAATTAAGAGGTTGTGCCACTTATCATAAGAACTAGAAATTCAGATGACCTTTTTATGAATATTACGTTGGGAATGTTTTTTTTCTTTAGATTAAACTTTTTTTGTTTTTGATCCAGTTAGTGTTGTTGTTGTCCTCTTTATTAAGTAAAGAGTCTATTTCTTATTCCCTTATGGACAGGACATCTTCCTGGTTCTGAATTTGTGGAGGAGTTGCAGCAGCAGCATGGTATACTAAGGGAATGTATTGAGCAGCTTGCAGTGGCTGAATCATCAAGGGCTGCTCTTGTCTCCAGTTTAAGAGAGGCACTTCAGGAGCAGGTTGGTTGGCTAGAGGGTAGAAGGAAAGCAAGCAGTGATGGTGGTTTCAATTTTTTTTATTTTTGGACATTAGAGCCTGAGGTGCCTTTTTATTTATTCTTTTTGCAGGAATTCAAATTGACCGAAGTCCGTAATCAACTTCAGGTAATAGTTGTATGCTATTTGGCTTTTATGTTTGTTTGTTTTCATGAAACATGTTCTTTGTGAGTTTGGCATCTCGTAAGGATGGCCATTTTATCTCTCTGAAGCCTTTGTTAGCTTTTTTCATTTGCTTATTTTTTTTCTTCTCACTAGTTTTAGTATCTAACATGATGGAAGTATGATTGTTGTTGGGCCCGTGGCATATACTGTTACTGTTACACTTCCATTTGACAATAATATGCTGGGGAAATATCTTCTGAAAAGTCCATTAGGGAGTACAACATTTTATAGGAAGACCATGTGATTTGCATAAATGATAATTTTTTCAAATGCTCTGGTATTAAAGCACTGTATGATCACTGTCCAAAATAAAATATAATATGGTTTGTTATGCCAATGCCATCATTGAACTTGTATGAAAGATTATGCTACAGGTGTAGTGCTTTTGGGAACTGATTGTCTTTAGATAGCAGGTGCTGACCATGACAAAAGTAGAAAGTTTGCCGAGTTAATGGGTAGTAGGTGCTAGTCACCTTCTTTTGGGCAACCGTCCCACAATGGAGCCTTTAACAGGACTCAAAATATTAGAGAGCTTCGTAGAGATTCTCCATGTTTTCCAAGACCTCTGCCATCTTATAATGAATGAATCATTTTAAGTTCAGAGTTCTTACAAAATCCATAAGAATATTCACTCCAAGAATAATATTGGGAAAACTTCGAAAACTTCGTATAGAATCCTAATTCCTCATATTATTTCATGGCTGACCTTCCTTCCATTTTTCTTTCAAGCGGCATGAGGAAACCCCCAAGGATTTTACTGTACCCCCTCATCTCTTTATCTCCCTATTTTATTGACTTTTGACCATAAAAATTAGCCCAAACAAATCTTTTTATACCATTTCAATAAAAAAACTTTTTAACCCTCGTTTTTCCTTTCCACCCATTGAAAAAGTATTTGGATTTAAATGGTATAAAAAGATTTGTTGGGGCTAATTTTTATGATCAAAAGTCAATAAAAGAAAGAGATAAGAGATGGGGAGTACGGTGAAATCTTTAGGGGTTTCTTTATGCCGCTTGAAAGAAAAACGGAAGGAGGGTCTACCATGAAATAATATGAGGAATTAGGGTTCTATACGAAATTTTCCCAATAATATTTCAAGCATAACAAACATAGAACTTTTATGAAGATTTGATTACAAAAAAGGAATTTTATGAAGAAATAACATTCTCTCCTATGTCATAGGGGAGGCACGTGTATAAATCAAATGAAACTGTGAATTAGTTATGGGTGGACTGACTACTAACTGCAAAAATATAGAAAACTTGGTGGGCAAACCTTCATCTTTTAAAGGATGTGAACACAGAGAAAGTGCGTGCTTCATCAAATGTGTTGATATTTTTCTCGATGTGAGTGTATTTGTCTAATCAGCTGAAAATCAGGCCTGGTTCCTATGATACATTAGAATTACATTGCTGAGATGGGAGTTAATTCAGTTAAAAAACTCAGGAAGATTGTAGAACTGATAGAGGATTGAGTTGTATTTAAAGTTCTGTGAGCTCATTATGGAAATTTGCATATTGGAACTCCCTACAGTATGTACATGTTAACAGAGCAGTGTGGCTAAGCAATAAAGATCAAGGTTGATGTTAAGTTGTGCCAAGCAATAAAGCTTTTGTGTGAGGTGCTGTACATAATGATTAGAACACTCTCTAATTCAATAAACAGAATATCCTATGAAATTTAGTTGGTTGAGAACCTGAGTTTGGTCATTTTGGGTTTTGGAGATGCCTGATGTTGAACTTCTAGAAATGAGAAACAAGTTTTCCAAGGCTTTTGAAATGCAGAAATAATGCAAAAGTTTGGCACAGTAGTCTCTATGCATAAATGGCTCAAGATTCATTAAGAAACCACTGCAATCCAACATTCCCTTATAATTGTAGAGGCGTACAGGTTTGGAGAGACTTATGTGTTCATTTTATGTCCATGTTCTTGGAATACTTCGCTCACTTGAAATTGGAGATCCAAGGAACATGTTTTTTATCTAATTTCCATTTTGGTCATGAAAAAGAATTATTGTAACGTAGTTCGTGTTAACTAGTATCTTAATGAAAAATGTGTAGCTTTAAATATCAATCCCACATTTGTCACGTGATAATCCCCAAATTACCAAAATATATTCACTTGGTAATGATCATAATACCTTGCGGACACCATTTCCTTGTTTTTGGTCAGCTGCATTTTGTATCTTAATCTACCCCACAGTAACATTGTCTTTTAATGACTGATCACTTGTCGTTATGATAGCCATTGATGAATGTGCGTGTGCCTTTTATATATTATTAAGTGATTGCTCTGAAGGTTTATTTTGGTAGATAGTTTTCTTTTATCAATTTGGTTAGTTTTTATGATTTGCATATTCATTCTGATCGTCTTTAGTTACCAACATTAGGATGCAAGAAAAGAAAACTCCAAATTGATGAGACCTTCCAAGAGTTTGCTTTGACCATTTGAGAAAGCTTAAAGGTGGTCACTCAGATATCTGGTGAACTATAAAAGTTATGCATGTCAAATTGTTAGTAGGGCTTTCAAGCCTTCAGGAGTGTTGTCATCAATTCTCTAATCCTTCATCTTGTTGCTTTCTTCTCAACATACAAGCTGCATGGGACTTCCTCACAATAAGGGAAGGTTTATACCAGTATCGGGTGCTTTATGCCATATGGTACTAGTACATCCACCCTTCTTTCTGTCTGGAAGGTTTAGACCTGTATGGGTGAGTGTCCCTCTGGGCCCCATTCCAGTTAATCACTGACATCTGTCAGTGGAAAACCAGTGGATGTAGCATGGAATACCCATAAAGAATGGTCCATTTGACTGTTGGTATACTTTCTCTGGACTAGTATTCTAATGAATACTATATTATAGTACAGTGGACTACAGAAAACAATAGTCCGCTGGGATAATGATACTCCAATAAAATAATGGGTGGTGCTGGACATAGAGTATTGGGTCATTATCTTCTTCGTGGGTCCCCCCCCCTTCCATCATCAATTTTCATCAAACAATGACCTCAACAGGTTATGGTTTGCTTTAGTCCTTTAGACTATGATATTCTCCCTATATTGCTATCTTCATTTATTAATGACTGCGTAGTCTCCAAGTTGACTGGTTCCAGGGGTTGCGGCCGTATTGGTTGGAGCCGGATCCATCAGGGTCTGGGTTCAGACTTGGATCTAACCTAGTCAGGTCGGGGTTTCGGGTCAAACTAACCTTGTCATGATCAATGTATATAAAAGAAAGGGTAGCTGTGTCAGATCATCCCGTGGTTTGCCTAGTCAAGCCTAATCATGTCTGAGCCTAAAGCTACCACCTGGACCCAGCAGGTCCGGTCTAGCAGATCTGGCCATCCAGGTCCAAACTTGGCCTATAACTGGACCAGATCTGGGTCAGCGATGAAGCTGGCTGGTACCCAACCTATTGACAGACCTTACTACTAATGATAGCATTGTGACTTAAAATCTCCCTTTATTTGCAGGTGGCACAGTCTCGCTTCAACCATGCAGGGCAGCTCCTTGGCAATGGAAACAACAGCCCACACTTACAAGAACCGCCATCAGGTCTCATCGATAAGGAACAACCAGGGGGCCCTATGGTCACAAAGGCTCCGCCGCAACCGGGCCCATCATTCCCTTCTGAAAACCCCAACCATATAGACGAAGACCACCGCAAGACTGCCGCCGCTGTGGCCGCGAAGCTGGCCGCTTCAACATCCTCTGCCCAAATGCTTACCTATGTTTTATCATCTCTTGCATCAGAGGGGGTTATAACCAACCCTTTGGCTGAGGCCCCCTCCTGTTCTAATGACTACCCTCCTGATAAAAGGCCCAAACTCGATGGTGGGTCTGGTACCACTACAACGACAACCTCCTCTTTCATTCATCCTCCTCCACCTCCATATATACACCCTGATGCCCTTCAGAACAGTGCAGGCCCGCCTCTTTCAAGCTCATCACAAGTGGGGCCTACCATGAATCCTGGCCCTCCACCTCTGCCGCCACCTCCTCTAGGGGCCCACCAGTTTGTGCAGGTGCCCGGCCCCATGACAGGGGTCTCTTACAGTTATGGCACCGGGGCGCCACTGGGTCCCCCGCCTTTGCCTGGTGGATATCCTTTGCCAATCTCAGGGCTCCCGCCATACCCAGCCCCGCCACCAAACACTTACCAGAGTTTTCAGGGAACAGAAGGTGGTGGGTTCTATGTGCAACCTTCACAGCTTCCTGCCGTGCCCCCCATTTCTAGGCAATGAAATTGTGGCCATACATTTGCTGATGGAACCCTGGGAATTCGATCTCGTGTGACCATTTGGTAAGTTATTCAGGCAGTTGCCAGGTCTAAGAGCGGTTCAGACAGTCTAGGAAAGGGAGAGAGGATATTGACGAGTTGGTTTCCTGTGTGTATGTTAAGCATGTAACCTCACGTAGTCAGCCGTCCTCTATTGCATGTGTTAAAGGTCGTCTTAGGTAACCGTTGATGTTGTAAATTAACTCTTTTTTTCTTTTATTCCTTGCTTTATTGTGGGATTTGGATGATTGGAAAGAGTTCGATGTTAGATTGTTTTATCACTGACAGAAGAATTGATGGTTGGATTTTTTGTTCTTGGAGTGACATGAGTTAAGTCTTTACCTGTTACAAACGGTCATATGAAGTTCAAACCATGCTGAAAGGGACCATGTGAGAGCCTTATGTGCACCATTGTTGGGGAGGGACCATGGCTCTCATGAATTTGTATATTGTGGTTGTTCCTGCCAGTTCCCATTCGTCTGATTATCTATCAGATGGATGGCAGGGCTCACATCCACCTGACATGAGCTGCATCTCATGGTCGTCTGATTTTTCAATCGAATGGATGGGAGCCATGGTTCACCTCCACTTCACGTGAGCACATGAGAGAGAGAGAGAGAGAGAGAGAGAGAGAGAGATTTGGACGGTGGCTCAGTTTTTAATATTGTTACACCTTAATAATTATTACTTTGATTAGCAGTGCATGAGGGTAGACCGGAAGAATGGTGATTCCCCCTAAAATACGATTCTAAAGTTTCTTTATTTGTTATTTTCTTTGAATATGATAGCTTTTCAAAGTAGTAGTCCTTTACAAGATGTAGTATGGAATAGAAATTTAATAAAAATAGAGAAAACTGGGACAGAAAGATGTAAGCCCTGTTTAAATGCATGGGCAAGCAGTAGCACCAAGTAGGCTCTTTGAAAATGGAAGCAAAACTCCTGCCAAAAAAATCGGCGCAATACTTGTATGTTGCACAAAAAAAGCTTTTTGTGGTTCTTGTATGCCTATGCAAACTGGACCTTAAGGAGCAAAGAATAAAAAGAACAGGAGGGTCATAAGACAAATTAAGAGGTGGTGTCATTGTGATTCCATCTGCTCATTTATCGTCGCTTACAAGCAAGAAGATTTCCATATTCCCTAGTGTCTTTTTCACTCTTGATGGGTGCGTGATTGGATGCTTGTCATGCTTATATTTGAAGTTATAAAACCCCGCAATCTGGGTCGAGAATCGTTGATCTTGATCGGATCCAATGGGTGGGCGATTTGGGTCCCCACTCGTGCAATCCCCCATTTTTATGTTCTTTTTTGGGGAAAGGACATACCCCCTCTCTAAAATCATTATTCGAAGTAACCTCCCCGGTCCATGAAAAGTCCGTGGATCCCACCTCCAAGTAAAAAAAGGGGTTATATAACCTCTTGTTTTTCATGTCCAAATTACAATATTTCTTTGGGGAGCGATTTCATACAACGGTTTCATAATGTAATATAATGAAACAAGCTTAAAAAACTATGCTAGGGCTTCAGAGGACGGCTTTTCCTTTTGAATTTTTTTTAGATGGCTTTACTATCGCTAGATAAACTTGTTAAAAGAAAAAAATATTTTGAATTTGCAAAAGCCAATATCTTAAATTTTACCAAATAGATGGTCAAATTCATTGCGTTGGTGGATACTCATTTTGATCATATAAAAAGTGCAATTTTTTTTTTTTTTTGTAAGGATTGATTATTAGAATGAAGATGGGCTATGTGCAATTTTTGAGATCGCAAAAATGCAACATAGTTTTTAGAATTGTGGCTTCATTATATTACAATAATGGAAAAGTATACAATGAGATCATTTACCTTTGGTACAAGGTGGTCACAATTAATCTTGACTATTGGATATGAAATTGGATGACTGCATTTATTCCACTGACCAAGCTCAAACTTCAAAAGAAATTTTCTCGAACTATTTCACACACCCAAGCTATAAGATTTCACATCGGATGGTTATAAGTAATTATGATCTCCTTGTATTAAAGGTAAATGATCTCATTGTATTCAATTCCTACAATGACACGGTGACATGAAATTACTCCCTTTTATTTATTTTTATTGTTTTAGTGATCCCTTTATCGAAACCATATAAAAGCCCTCCTTTCTTTGTCTTTCTTCCTCGCTCATGAGCGTCTTCCTCCCTCCCTACTTCTCCCTTTCTCTTAAATTCCCCTCAACCCTCTTTGGTAGAGCTTACGAGTAGGATAAAAGAAGCATCTCAAATTCCATTTATATGATATTGTCCTTAAAAAAATGATAAATATCGTAATTTTGATAGATCTCCGGACTTTTCATCCACCTAGGGATTATATAAGATTATAATTTCGGAGAGGGGGCCATGCCTTTTTCCCTTATGTTTTTTGAACCAAATTTTCACCTATTCGGCCCAGATCGCTGATTTGACTGCTGAGGACCAGTATAGGGTGTTGCTCAGGCTTTAAAAGATTGGGTTATACTGTTGTTCAAATCCGACTGTTTCTTTTAGTAATTGGGCTTGGGCTTGGGCTTGGGCTTGATTTATTAATTTTGGACAATTGGTAGGCTCTGTCTCAAGTTCGTAAAACAATGATTGGGGTTGCCTTAAACCATATGTTTTCCTCTCATATTTACATAAATGTAGTGTTATATTTGATTCATGAGCTTTTCAAGGAACATTGTCATGCCTTATGGTGTATCCAATGCGTCCCTTCCCGTAAGTTAATCATGGGGATGCTTTGGAGCTCTTGGTCTCCTATGTAGAGCTACCAAAATGAATAAAAGAGCATGAAATGAGGAGAAAGTCTCCATGCAAGTATCCATATCAGTGATTCAAAATTCGGATTAGAGGGTTGGATCGTTTACCCACGAATCTGTGTTGGATTATTAGAGCAGCAATTCAAATCGGCTCTGAATCGGTCCGACATAGTGATCCAGAAGATATTAACAAGTAAAGGGAAAGTTTTTCTATAAACCTTAATTTGGTGTTCCATATCCCGGTGGACCCACAAATTGAAAATATATCTAGCGGCGGCATTAGTTTTTAAAAAATGCTATCTTCTAACCCCCTAGATATATTTGATCTTATTTTATGATTTTCTTACGTCCCCAAAACGCTCTAGCTTATAAATGAAGTGGGGGGATAAAAAAATGAGAAAGAAAGAGAGCTCGTCATTTCAAAAATTGTTTGGAACTTTAAAATGTCATAAAACATGACCAAATGGGTTTATGGGGCCAGGAAATAATTATTCTGAAAGACTAACACTACTAGGTACTTTTCTAACTTATGAGTCTACTGAGAAATGATACATCAAATTAGGGCGTACCAAAAAGTTTCCAAAAATAAATGAAACAAAAAAAAAAATTAAATAGGATTTTATAGGGTGGGGGTATAGAAGGGCCTAAAAAAAGATTAAATAAACTTTTTAAAAAAAACTATACATACATAAGGGAGGCTTTAAGGGTGCCGTGGCCTATAATGTCCTAGGATCAGTTCAGTCTTGATCAATTCCCATCCTGATTGGCCATTCAGATCGGAAATCGTCAGGTTTTAAAGCGTTGATCCTCATACGATAGTATATCCAATTGTTAAGATGGCCAAAATGCTATCCATACCTCACAAATTTAATGTATATTAAAAGATAACATCTTGTAGCCAACAAATTTAATGTATATTAAAAGATAAAATAGTTTGAAGAAAAAAAAAAAAAAAAACTCTAATGATTCAATTCCTAATAGATCACATCAATTATTGACGAGCATGAGCTTTCCATACTTACATTGTAGTTTTGTGCCTTGGATCGCTCAAGACCATGGTGTCCTCATCCTTATCCACAGTCCGGGGACACGCACACACATACATACAAATTGAGAGAGAGAGAGAGAGATTGATTAGGGGGGTTATAAATTATGAATAAAATTGGACACGCGCAGACACATACAAATTGAGAGAGGAGGAGGGGTAAATTATGATGAAATGCAAAATTTAGAAATCTTGAAATTATATGGCAAGTATGCATGTGATGAGTTGTGTGTGTGAGAGAGATGTAAAGTATGGTGAAAAGACAAAAAAAAAAAATTAGAGAGAGTGATAATTTAAAGGTAAAGGAGTTAAGAGAGAGAGAGGGGTACGATTGCAAAGGGAGTGGAGGGTTGAAGAAGAATGGAACATATTCCTGAATCATTGCAATAGAAGAAGGAGAGGAATGATGAAGTGAAGGAGTGCCACATGGGGTTAAAACTTAGGTCTCCTTTGGCTTCAATTGGGAAGAAATGAGAGCTTGCATGGAGGTGAAGGGTGGGATTGGAGGCACACAGAGAGAGAGAGAGAGAGCGTTGTCTTTGGTCAAACAAAGTTAGGGGAGGGAGAAGTTCTGAGTTTTCAGGCCTTATCAGGTTTGGAACATGGAAAGAAGCAGAAAGGTGCCACGCCTCGCCTCCCCTCCCCTCCCCTCCCCTCCTTCGTTTTCTTTTATGGCTTCCCACTTTTCCACCTTCCTTTCCATTGCTTATGCCTCGGACAACTCATCATCATCTCTCTCTCCACACACACGTTCCATTGAGCGTTCTCAAAACACCAACCGGGTTTCAATTTTGATGGTCCCATGGGGTATCATGTAAAAATTTAACAAAAAAAATTATTAAATTCCAAAAAATAACGGATGTTTTTTTGTACTGTGTTTTTTTTTATCATTTGGGTAAATATTGTAAAGTGTTTTCTCTATGAATACTTAATTTTATATTTTTTTTTATAAATATTTCAAAAATATCTCTGGACACACTACTTTTTCAAAAAATTTTAGATTTTTTTTATATGTTTTATTTTTTTAACGCTTTTTAGACGAGCCAAAACCTGTCCAAATGTACTGGCCGGTGTACTGGTTACTCGGACCAGGCCCTTGGCCTATTCCATTTTTCGAACACTACTGTAATTTGAACTTGAAACAAACATGAAGTCTTCTCCTCTCTAATTTGAACTTCCAAGTCTTTCTCTCTCTCTCTCTCATTTGAACTTCAAACAAACATACGCTCTCTCTCTCTCTCTAGAGCCTAAAAAGCAATTCAATTCCCAACCTTTTATAAAAAGCGATGCGTGGTGAATCTTGAAGACGGATTTCCATTGTCGTCATACTTTGACCATAATTTCATCTTAAAAGAACCCAAATACGTTTCCCAAAAATCAATGTCAGTCATAGGTTTGGACCCAACGACCATTTTTTCCGTTTCCAATTCCCTCTATATAACTGGACATAAAAACACACTTGCTTTTTGTTTCATACTCCACGTTTCCAACTTATATTTTATTCTAAGTTCATATCTAATGTCTAACAAAATAAAATAAAAAACACCCCTTTCGTATGAACTTTCAAGAAATCTTAGGTTTCTATAAGTATCATATCTTAAAATATACAATAATGGGTTTTGTTAGGCTACATCGTCGAGTGATGTATACCCTTAAAATCCTTAAAATTTTTGGACACTTAGATAACTTTATGTATTTTAAGTAAGGAAAAAGTTTATATAAAGATGCTACTTTATAATGTACAACTACGGATGCCATTCAAAAATCCATCGGAAAAAATAATTTTAATTTTGAAAAGCCATTTTATTGATCATCTCGATATCGAGATGTATGACTATGAAAAATAAAAAGATTTTAAGTCTTAGAAATAGTGCATTTTACAACATATTATCTACGCCATCCATTTGCAAGATTTTCATATGTTTATAGATCTTCTTGATTTTCAAGAATTTGATAAAGAATTGAGTTATGAACCTTATAATTGATCATCTTCTACCTCCTCCCCCCTTAAAATTAGAGGTTGCACATGAGTCTCTCTATGCTAGGGCATTCTTAAAAAATGACACGTTGTACCGGAAGATATGGAAACTTATGGCTTCACTAAGGGTATAGCTCTTCCTAGAGCATTTTGACGGGCCATGATTCGTATAGCTGACCCCAATTAATTTAAAAAAATGCTTTAACGATGACGATAATGACGCCCATTGATCTATGTTAATGGACACCCAATTTGAAATTGGCTAACTGACTTTAAATCCTAAAGCCCTAAAACTTGTAACCCTAAATCATTGGAACCACACATGCCTTGCGAACCATAAGACACCCTAACTAATAACCTATGATATCTAGGAAAACCACCAAATCTAGAAAAATCTTCCTGAATCTAGTAAAATCTCCTCAAATTTAAGAAAACCAACCTAAATCCATCTCCAATTGATTCATACTCATTTAGGACAACATCAAAAACCCCATATCAGAACCCTCTACCACCCCACAAAATTAATTTGGTGTGAATCTGGATCGGCGACATGCCCCACGTTACTGCCCCTCTAGAAAGTCATGGAAACTTCCAAAGTTTGTTGTTTGGTCTTGGCTGATGCTAAACTAATTTGAAGTCCTAATCCTAAACAAATTAGAACCCCCTATATAAACCCTTCTATCCTTCCAGAAATCACACACCTAAAACCCTAGAAATCCTATAGCTCTAAAGAAAACCCTAGAGCCGGCGAAATCCTAAGAAACCTAGAAAACCCAAGGTGAAATCCTAAGCCAATTCTTTATGATCACCAAATCCTATTTTTAAAATGAAATGGCTTAGGAAGACGATGCCCTAGGTACCAAAACCGTAGGATAAATATGTCCTTGGAAAATTCTTCAAGAAAAAAAAAAGAGAATAGAGTAAACAACTCATGGTCTGATACAGGTCCCAAGTAGGGCAACCGGCCCTGTCTAAGTTTCTTTTCAATCTTTTCTATAATTTAGTTTAATTTATTTTCCTTGTATGTCATGGTACCTTTATAGTTTTTGTAAGATTTCAAGTCGTCTCTATCGGCCGGCAGCTCTTAGAAAGGGTTGATCTTTCGAGATCATGGTCTGTCTTTGAACCATGATTTGATTGATCCCCACAATCTTTATCGATTTTAAAATTTAACCATTTAAAGCATAAATTTGTAGAGGTTTCATCTAAAATCTCTTCAAATTTGGTTGTAAACAATGGTACACCACAAGAAACTGAATTTGGCTTATATTATATTGTACAACCGGACAACATCCACCCTCCTTTCCCAGTGACCAACCTTGGAGGTAAATCGTGTTTCCAGATGATGGTCACTCAATGGAGTATGTTGAATCTCCACCGTTCAGAGGACAGAAGATGCTCCTCGTTATACCGCATTACCATGGACTACTAATACATCATCTGCTCATGTACTTCTCAAAACCAATAGGTACATACTCATGATAATCCACCCACGATGTGGTTTCATATAAGGCGTCAACCTTTTATTCAATGTATAAGGCATAGTCCTCAAACAGTAATATATAAATCTATTTCTACCCCCTAATTATGAAACTTTGAGCTCCAAAATAAAATTGAGCTGATATAGATACCTAAAAATCTTCAAAATAAATAGTCCAGGTAGTGTTTACAATATGAACAATTTTTAGGATATAGATTCTTTTTTCTTTATATTTATACATCCCAAGCTTAAAATGATCAATTTGAGGGTTTTTTAATACGAGAATAATTTTTTTCAATAGATTTTTAGAAGTGCAGCGTGCTTCATACTTCTCTATCCAAAATCGGTACTCCTAATTTTACCATTTGGGATTGTATATGAGACTGTTTATCTTTGTTACAAAGAAGCCACAAGTACTCTTAATCATTATATGTCAAATTAGATGGGATGGGGTATGTCACGAAATTCGAAAAAAAAAAAATGTGAACTTTGAGTCTGGGCGATGCTCTTACAACCATCCAATTTGATGAGATCTAGACATGAGTGTTTGTGATCTCTTTGTACCTAAAGTAAATGTTCTCTTTGTATACTATCCGGTCGATTTACCTGAGGATGGGATCTCTATAAGGTCTGGGATATATGAAAACAAAATAAAGCCTCCCTCAAATCCTCATCCGGAAAGCACCTTCGACAATTGAAATCTCCATGGTGGCTCTAAAATCAATTTTCAACACCCACAATGAAATTCCAAACTAAAAAAATGGTACAGATCTTATGGATCTAGAAACACTTATTTTTAGGGCGAAATGGACGGTTTAAATAATTTCTTATAATATACTTTATTTTTAGGGTTTGAAATCTTTTTTTTCTTTTTTTTTTACAACCATAATGTTCAATGTAAAAAATTTGTAATGCTTGAATTTACAAATTTCAATGAGTCATGAAGAGAGGTTTTACTTATTTGGAGAGGGCTGAAGCCCAATCAAACCATTTTCCTTTACCTAAAATCAAGTTCTAAATCATGTCCCACGATTTTGAAGGGCAGTCATGTCATTTGCTCCTTATTCAAGAAAACATCAAGAAAACATAGTGGAGGGGCACATCACTCTTTTACACATTCTACCCTCGAGTTAGTTATCGAAAAGGCAAGTAAGCTCTGGTTTTCTTGGACTGTGTTTGTAATTTTACATACAAAATTCCAAACCCTGATGTCAGTAAAAATGTTCTTTTATTTTCCTTCTTTTATACTTTAAGAGGAAAGAGCCGAGAGAAGGGGACCAAACTGTGCACTTGCGAAAGAATAGAAATGACCTGCTGCCCTAACGGAACAGAACAGAGTCAACGAAAGTACGTCAGTTTAGAGAGAGAAAGTTTTAGAGAGAGAGAAGGGGGGGGACAAGTGGGCAGTGGTTGGTGGGCATTGCCGTCATCCGATTGTCTTGTTCGGTTGCCTTTCCCACTTCCCTATAAACGGCGTTGCACACACAGTGTTCCACAGACTTCTTACAGACCTAAGAGAGAGAAAGGATTGCACTTCTAGAGAGAGAAAGAACCTTCCAAGAGAGATTCAGATACAAGGTAGGATAGAGAGAGAGAGAGAGGAGAAACTCAAGCAAAAGATGGTTTAGACTTTAAAGAAAGAAGTGAATACAGGAAAACTTAGAGAGAGAGAGAGAGAGAGAGTAGCCGGAAAGATTAGGTTTTGGAGAGAGGGAGTGGGAGAAAGGTTTTAGAGAGAGAAAGTAAACAGTAGGAGAGAGACGAGATTCTTAGGATGAAGAGAGAGGCGGCATCGGATAGTTTATAGTTAGGAGTATAGAGAGGGAGAGAGGAAATGCAAAAGGCTGACAGGTGATGAGTGTGATGATTACAGGGATGTTGAATTGCAATGGGCATGCCCGGCATTTAGAGAGAGAAAGAGAGACAGTGGCAGGACTTCTAAAACATGCGGGTAGACATGAACCTGCAAATACCTTCGTACGCCGCCCTCCTTTTCTTTTTTTTTTCTCTCCCCATGCTCCCCTTCATTTTTAACACCTCCCATTCTCTCCCTCTTTTTCCTTTTGGTCACATTTGTCATGGGTGAGGTTTATAAAACAGGACCTGGGTCAAAAAATTAGTTTTTTTGGGTCGGGTCTGGGTCCAAATCTTGAATCCGAATATTATTTGACTAAGAGTCCGGGTCACACATTGTTAATTTTAAAGAATCTTATATTTTTATTGAGAATTGTAATATGATACACATACAAGATATCGTTGTAGATTTTGATTGATATTAAAGCTATAGATATGGATGTATATTAGTTAGTTTGTTGTAAAATTAGGATTATCTCCATTGCCCAATACATATTTTAATTTATAAACATGCATTAAAATATATTTAAATATATAAATATTTTATTTTTTTGATTAGGTCAAGTGGGTCCCGTGACTTTACTGGCCCGATCCCACATGTTTCCACCCCCTAACATTAAAAAGTGCCTTCCTTATGTTGTGGAAGTGAGATGCATCTCTAAAATTTATTTGGAGATTTAGCATCGATTTGTGAAATCTTATCACTAACTTAAACCTTATGTCCGGTCATAAAATTTATAATTCTAAAATGGGAAAGCTTTTTAAGTTGCCCCTACAATACAACATAGAATATCCAACCGTTCATTTTTAATGGAGGGCTAAGATTACCTCAATCACAATATCACGTCTCTACGCTGTTTTATTTTTAATTTTTTTTCTATAAACTATTTTGACACCAAATTTTGGATGTCCGTTTCTCTATTAAACTCTCACTAATGAAAAATATAAAAAAATTATTTTCAATATAATAAAATGACCAAAATACCCCTTAAAATTTTAAGGGGTATTTTGGTCATTATTTTTTATCGAAAAATTATTGTTAATATTTTTTATAAGTGCGCCCCAATGAGAAGAGGCACGTACCAAATTTTATTTTCAAAAAATTGGTATTAAAAAAACTAAAAATAAAATACTTGGAGACGCTGGATCTAAGATCAAACGGCAAGTGGCTCTCTAGATAAAAAATGGACAGCTGGATGGTAGGGGGAGGATACAGCTTCTATATTGTAGGGGGAACATAAAAAGCTTTCCCTTTTAAAATATAGTACAAATCAAGCATATCTATAAACGCTTAAAAATTCGGTCCACACATTGTATTACAAGATGCACTGTTTTCAAGACTTCACATTTTTTTTTTCTTTTTATCCATGCTTGTTACAAGATACACTATTTTCAAGACATAACATTTTTTTTTCTTTTTATCCCTGCATCTCGAGGTCGAGATAATCAATTGGAGGGTTCGCCAATGTCACAACACTCTCTTCTAGAGGATCTTTGGAGTTTACCTTACTTCAATTGTATAAGATTGTAACATTACACAAGCTTTAAAAAATTAATACATACTCGTATTTCTTCAATTTTTATGCCTATACCTATTTTTTTTTATCAAAAAAAGCTTTCGCCCCCTTGTTAAGGGCTTTACAACCCACTTGGGTGTTTCTTGGAAATCTCCAAAGAATCCAAGTGGGTACTAAAGGTATTACGGCCCTTCATGGTGCTATTAGGACAGTGAAGCCTTTACTAGCCTATCATGAAGAGCATCTCGAGAAAAAAAAAGATAATGTGAAAAATGGGTACATGCGTAATACTAAAAAAAAAATTAGCCAAAATTTGAATTTATGAAAATAAACAGATATTTTAAATAATTTCCCTTCCTTTTTAATTTTTTAAGGCCAATTTTGTTAGTACACTCAATTTATGTTAATTTGGCCCTCCCTAATATGTTAATATAATATAGTAGTCTCTTGCTATAGCCACCCATTGCTTCGGTGGAATTATGAACATGCAATAGGTACTCTGGCTAATTAGTTGATTAATATCTACCGGTTTTACAAACAGCGAGGAAATGTTTACTTAAGATTATTTATTTCTCAGAATTACCCATTGCCATATGAAATTTGAGAATTCAAAAAATGTCATTTTACTATTAAGCGCAGTCAATGATATGGTCCCAACCACCCGATTTTGTATCCAACTATCGGAATTAATTGTGACCTCTTTGATATTGCAGCAATGTACATGGGAATTATTGATATGGACTGCTATTCCCGCTGATGTTGGATGGAACTAGTTAAAATCATCTTAGTACTTCGGATAAGAAATTCGATTATGGGAAGAGTGGTTTTAAACGTAGCCGATTTTCGAAATTCAAGAATGGTATTACACATTGTTTGAAAAACCGCCCGTTCTAACAGGTAACTGCCCGGTTAGATCAGAACCGGCCCTTTGCCGGTTCCGGTTACGAGTAGTTTTGGTGAAAAATAAAATTCAAAAAAATGTCTATAAGATCCAAAAAATAAGGAATTTGATTTGTAATATATTTCTTAATGTTTTTTACATTATAATAAATATTAAAATTATTTTAGTCATTAATATTCACTTTTAAAATCCATTTTTTCATTAATTTTCAACTTGATTTGAATGTATTTTGTTTTAATCATTCTTTACATGCTTTTCATATTTTAGTAGATGTTTTTTTACAACTTTTTTATTTTTTTTAACAATTTTTTGGCCACCTGGGACTTGCTCAGTTAGAACGGTTGAATCGGCCGGTTTACCGGTTAGGCCAGTTAAACCGCTTCTTGCCTCATGTCTGGTTAACTGTTCCGATTCGATTTTACGAACACTGGTATTATATGACCTAATATCTTTTTGTGATGTTATAATAGCATGGTCCCCTTTTAAGTGTTTATTTGTTTAAGGGAAAATATCTTCATATCCTCTATTTTTAGGTTTGATTTCTTGATAAACCCAATATTTCAAACTATACCTTTTAACCCCCTGGCTACTTTAAACATATTTTTAACCTAAACAAATGAAAGAAAAACATGCTCTTTCTAAATCTAATCATCTCTCTCTTCACTTATATACCCAAAACTTCTCTCTTTCTTTTTCTTTATGCATCTCTCACTCTCTCTCTCTCCTCCCGTGTTTTTCCAAACACCTCTCGCTCTCTCTTACCAGTAACTTCTCACTTCCGTGAAATCCAACCCAATCTTTTATCTCTCGTCACTTATATACCCAAAACTTCTCTTTTTCTCTCTCTTCTTGTGTCTCTCACTTTCTCTCCTCATGTGTTCTCTTCCTGTGTCACTCACTCTCTTTCCTCATGTGTTTCCCTGACCCTCTCTCTCTCCTCCTGATAGCCTCTCACTTCCATAAAATCTATGAAAATCCTCTGCATAACACGAATTCAAACAAGAGCATTTTTTGAAAAAATATCTCCATAATTCTTCTCTACACAAATGAAGGTCAAAGTAGCCCAAATCCCCAATAAAATACTCTCCCTCTTCAACAATTCCTCTCTCCAAACCTCTTTGTCGACCAACACCATCAAGAGCCCCATTCTTTCTCCAATTGAACCTTCTCAAACTGTTTCTTTTTAAGAACCAAAAAGATTTGTGCCAGAATAACAGATGCCAAAAAGAGAAGAAGACCTTGGATGCGTAATGGATCTTGAAGTACTATTTCTACATCCCCCTAACAAATCCAGCCACATTGGGATTACTCGCTAATGGTTGATCAAGTTCGATAGAGTCACTTTGGAAACAAGAAGTTCCAGTCTTGAAGGTATAATATCAACCACTTGACGCCCATCTTTAATGCATTAGCTATGGTTATTTCATATCCACCATTTTCTTTACGTATTATTCTACTTATTATCCCTGATGCTGAGGCATTATAAACTGTATTGTTACTCTTGCTCCCATCGGGATAAATCTGACCCCTTCCTCTATTCCCACCCACATATATGCGATATTTCAAGAAGTGAACTTCTTTCTTAGTAGCGGGATCCAGCAAAATAATGGCAAAAAAAGGCCAAAAAACAACAAAAAATAGGTCAAAACCAAGCAATGGAGTACAAAGATTTGCTTCCTATTATGGCCGAAAAGCTCAAAGCTGATCATTTCAATGCAAAGCTCAATGGATTCAAGCTTTTGGCCAACCCATCGAAGGGTTTGATAACATTTGAGAGCTTGAAGAAAAATTATGCTTTTTTGGGTTTAGATTATCTTAGTGATTGAGAACTCATGGCCATAGTTAGAGAGCGAGACAAGGACGGTGATGGAACTTTGAATGAGCAAGAGTTTTGTGTTTGAATGGTGAGATTTAAGTACAGATGTCATGAGAGAGGCT
The DNA here is from genome assembly GCF_054954075.1 of Amborella trichopoda. Lineage (NCBI taxonomy): Eukaryota > Viridiplantae > Streptophyta > Magnoliopsida > Amborellales > Amborellaceae > Amborella > Amborella trichopoda. The sequence goes on along the minus strand of NC_142341.1, from coordinate 3,833,303 downwards.
CAGGGTTTACTTGAAGAAGCTTTAATCCATAAGATTCAGGGAGTTATTGAGAGCTGATCAGGTTTATGCAAGAGCAGCTTTCCCTGTGCTCTCTTGTTTCTGTCTCTATCTATTGCTCTCTTTCTCTCTCTGTATACTGTGTACTTGGCAAGAGAGAGACTGAGGGGAGAGAAATGGGAAACATGAAGAGAGAGCGGAAGGAGAGAGAGTGAGGGGAGAGAGATGGGAAAGATGGAGAGAGAGAATGGGTGAGGGGAGAGATAGAAAGAGAGAGAAGTTTGGGAAAATGGCTTTTAGAAAAAGCACGTCTTTTTAGATTTGTTTAGCCTAAAATAATAATTTTAAATTTGCTCAGGGGGTTAAAATAAATAGAATCTACAATTTTTATGCCCTAAGATATCTTTAAAAACCTTGGGTCTATTGTGAAATGAAACTTAAATATATGAGGTTTGGAGATATTTTTCTTTTGTTTAATTCCATTAACTTTTTAATTCAAGATTTGGGTCCTCAAGAAGAGGAATGGGAGAAAATTCCATTGCCAAATTTCCAAAAATGCCTACATTATGTTACATAAACTATGATATGTGTTCTAGTGTTTAACAAAGATATGAATGTTAGAAATGATGATATAAAAACTATTTTGTAATTATAATATGATTATGAATCGTTTGTTTGAAGAATATAATCTTTTACTTGTGGCATAATGTCATCTTTTTTTATTTTGAATTTTTTCTATAAATCATCTTGACATAAAATGCATATTTTACAAAAACAAAAAATACTTTTGATAAAATAAATGATTAAAATACTCTTGCAAGTATAAGAGCTTCTTGGTTATTTTTTGTTAAAAAAGGTTTTTTCATCATTTTTATTTGTTGGGATCTTATGAGAAGTGGTCACACCCCAAATTTCATATCAAAATAATTCATAGTTAGATAAAAGTTAAATATTTGACTCATTCGATCACGATTAGACACTAAGATACTAAATTGTGACATTATGACGAACGCTCTCAAAACTATTCATTTAAATCGAACGACTTGGGAGTAGTTATGGGGATGTGAGCGTTCAAGTGGCAATAAATTCTTTTACTTTCTAATTTTGAGAAGTACCGATGTGTCTATATTTATAAAAGTGCCATACACTAGTGTTGTGTTCTTATATATCAACATGCCCGTAAAACTATGGGTGTGATTTCGATAAGGTTGCAACTTTAAACAATCCAATTAAAGCGCACCTCCAAATTTTATCATAATATGTAATTTTGCACCAAAAAATATATACTTGCCCTTTATTTATGTCACAAAAGAGATCTTGAAGCTGACTACAAGAAAATGATAAAAAGTAAGGAGCATTGGAAATTAAGACTAAAGAGAACATTTTACTATGTTGATGATGTAATGCTCCTGTAGGATTATCATAAAGGCATGTTTGATAATTGGAAGTTTAAGAAGTTACAAATTTCAGCTTATGCCGCACTTCCATGTTTGATAAGAAGGTTAAGCTAAACAAACTCTGCGCATGTGACGTCATTTCGACATGAAAAGCCAATAAAATGGCATTTTCCTTTATCATATTTCATTTGTAACCTTAGCAAATAACTTAGAAAAAAAATCCCACGAAAAGGCAGGAGATTATCTTTGTGATTCTAAGGTTTCTTTCCTTTAAAATTTAAAACTTAATATGTATGATTGTGTAGATATTAATAGCAAATTTACTAACATTTGTTAGTAGGGAAAATTAATAGTCCTTTTTTTTTCAGAAATTTATCAAGCTAAACGCAAGATTTTAACTGCTTAACAACTTACCCATAGTTTTTTTTTTTTTATCAAATTTCAAATAGCCCACCAAATGACAAATCAAAATGGGTTTCGAATTTTATTGAATTACACTAGGGTAAAATGCTAAATAGTAAAATTTTAGATGTGTTTTGCTCAATTTCGATTTTTAATATTCATATATAACATTCACTAACTTAGAAAATCGATTTGCAAGTATATTGGAGTTTATAAAAATGGTTGTGGTTTGCACAAGGTTGCTAACTTAATGAGGTGCACCTGCAAATTTTTTCATAAGATGTAATTTTGGTGTTGAAAATTCTTAGGATGGCCTATGAATCTATTTTTATCTCCAATTATAATATTGAAACTTCAAAAATAGTTCAAATATCTATAAATGCATGAAAATCTTCAAAATAGACGATCCAGATAATGTGTTACTAGATGTACTATTTTTGGGACTTGAAAAAAAAAAAAAATTCTATAGCTTTACATCTTACAATCTAGATGATCAATTGGATAGTTTTCTAACGTCAAAACAGCCTTTTCTTATGCATTTTCAAAGCCCAACCTTAATTTTACAATAGAAGGTTTCAACATTATATAAACTTTTTGCTTATAAAATTGTCTATGAAGACTACAAAAGTTTAAGAACCTTGTGAACTGTCCATGGTGTTGATACCATTTTTCTTGATGGATGTTGTATCATCCTCCAAAGTTGGGAACTGAGAAATAGTGGAACATCAAGTGTCCAACTGGTAGAAAAGTTGTAAGTTTGACATGGGAGAAATTAAGGAGAGAAAGTACCAAAGGCTTTTGAGGATCATGGTCTCTCCATTGAAACTCTTGTCCCATCTGGCTAATCAATAAATAGATATCCAAATTAATATAGAAACGGGTAAATATCGACTAATTCTTACCCCACGATCTTATCATTTTAATATATTTATCTCACATAATAAATTCACATGGAAATAGGGTTTCCTTAAGGATTGGCCCTAAAATAAATATCTAGCCGAAAAAAATGAGTGGCCTTAAATCTCAATTAATTGGCCCGCCTTTGCCCCATTAACCGAAACGAGCAGTGCTTGTGACCTCATCATCTTATTAAATACAGATAAAATTCCACTACTGTGAAGAGTGGCCTTAAATCTAAATTAATTAGCCCGCCTTTTGCCACTTAATTACCTCAAACGCAACCAACGTTACCTAAAACTTAGCCATTTTTCGCAATTACAAACTTCTTTGAGCAAAGAAATTATTTGCAATTACAAAGAAATAAATTTCTCAAAAATCCTTGTAGATAGCCGCCATTTAAGTGCATCCGGACTGAAATTTCCGCCACAAACCAAATTTCGGCAAGCCTATTCAAATCCAGTCATGCCCCCAATAGGAACCGAAATTTCGGCTAAAAAAACCAAAATTTGGAAATCCCGCTACCTTCTTCCTCAAACCCAATCTTTGAAAACATTGATGGGTGAGCCGGATCCCCATTCCAAAAAACCAGTCTTGACCAGTGGATCGGTAATCTGGTCGAGAGAACTAGGAAAAAAAAATATATTTTTTAAAAAGTTTTAAAAAAATAAAGTGGGGCCAGATGGCTAGTTTAGTCATATAATCAATCAGTACCTAATAGGAATTGACCTTCTTGATATATTGGGAGTATTAGGCCAACCCCTGTGTTTTTGGTTTAAAGGTGGCAATAGACCTAGGGCCGACCCGAGACATGAGGGGTAGACCCGATCAGGGTCCAAGAATGGGTCTAAAAATTAGACCTAGTGGATCGGGTCTAGGTCCAAATCTTGGACCCAGATAACTTTCCGGGTCTATGTCAGGTAATATATTTTAGGTATCGAGATATGAAATATATTTAAATATAATTAAGTACATAGATATTTTAATTTTGGGTCGAATCTGGGTCTCACATTGTATTTTCGGGTCCAAGTATAGGGTCTTGTGAATGCTGGTCTGGCTCAACTCAGACCCAACCCAACCCAACCCAAGCCGTTGCCACCCCCATTCTAGTCCAAATCGCAGCGTTTCAATTTAAATCCACCTTTTTCCAAACCCGCGTAGACCAATTTAAACCCAAGTTGCTCCAAGGAATTTCTCTATTTGGCAGGGGCGAAGAGAACTCATCTAGGACTATTTCCGATATTTAACTAGAAAGCAGGGGCATTAGGTATCGTACATTTTAAAGGCGACACATGCATTGGACGGCTCGAGATGGGGAGTTGAAGCCCCGACATTCTAAATTCCGCCTATCATTCGCACGCCAACCACGGAACCCTAAAAAAAAAAAAAACAGCTCCATCACGGCGCCATGTTCCCACGTGCAAAACTATCGCGTCTATACGTGCGATTCATATCTCTCGTGTGACTTATCCTCGGCACCTCACCTCACGTCCCTAACGGGCTTGTGAATTAGTGCACAATCATTCAAGAGAAATTGCTCGATGATGCACAGATCTGAAATTTAGCACCATTCATGCATGTGGATGCATTGGAAACCATGCATGGATGCAAGACTAATTAATGATACATATGGATAAGAGGGGAATACAGCATAGATGCATGCATGGTTTACCCATGGATAAGTCCATCATAGTTCACATGCGCAAACAGTGTTTAAAAACTCGGCCGTCGAAGTCGGGCCATTTCTGTGTCGAACAAACCATATCAAGAGGCCGGCAATTTTGGGCCAGAAAACCCCAAAATTCTCTTCTGATGATCGAGTAAATTAAGAATCCTTCTTTGTTAAATTTAGTATGGTCTAATTCAAACCAGGGTTTTCTCGGGATTGAGCCGTTGCCTAGTCCGGGCCAATGTACAGTTTTTTGAAAACACTATACAAACATGGATAAGGTGTGAAATTTGCATGCATGTATGATATTTACATTAACATATAATTTCCCGTCTCCAATGCATACGTGTGCTCATAAAGGCATATGTATGATATGACGCATTTCTAACATTTATACAAAATTTTTGGACTTTTGGGGCTAGTCTTGCCCAAGTGTTTTTCAATTTGCAATGCAAAACATTGCAAATTAGTGCCATCCATGTTGTGGGCAGAGACACCAAAAATACAAATGAAATTTGGGCCTTAAAATTTTTACTAATTTGATAATTTAGTAGTTAGTTGGGAAGACGTTCAACAATGTAGAATGGCATATCATAATTTGTATATCCAACTTCAATTAATTAAAAATAAAATTACCGATACCTCGATGATGATAAATCATTTACTAGTTACCAAAAGAAAAGCTTATATGATTTTTATAACGTATCTATCTATATCTTTTGTTGAGGAAAAAGGTTTGTGGATAAAGATTAAAAGGGCCATGTCACTAGATGCCCATTGGATAAATATACACTCTCATAAAATAATAGTGGCTTTTATGAATAAACATATACTCTCTCTCACGAAAGGGATCATGAAACGGTGAGTGGCTCACTTTAAAAAAATTTACACATAAAACACAAATAAAATGGATAGGAAGTAGACCGAAAACTAGTAGACCAGTAGCCAAGGCGTTATACAACTTTTCCGGGCACCGGGAAATTTTTCGGCAGCCGGGAACAGGGTCATGTGGGGCGTGTCAACCTAGTTCCGATGAGGAGATAATATTTCCTCCACTTTTTTGCCGTGAGCCGACAACAAGGACGGGGACAGCCGTCTCTCTACCAACACTCCCTCCTGAAAAAGCCTGCCCACTTTTCTTCCCAAAATACCCTTTTTCTCTCTACATTCTCTCTCTTACGTGTATACCCTAGAAGTTCCGTTCTCTCTCCTCATTCTACTTTCTCTCTCCCTCCAACGTGTTAGCTCTAAAAGTGACCTGCCCCTGCAAATTATTATCTCTCTAACATGTTACGAGCTGCCTCTCTTTATCTCTCTAAAATAATACTACGCGTGTGGCCGCAAAAGTTGCTTCTGCCTCTGCACATTTCGACTATTTCTCTCACTTCAGAGACACCGCTCTCTCTCTCTCTATACAACACGATTACGTGCGACCGTTAAGTTTGCGCCTTGCACCTGCATATTCTTTCTTTACTCTTTCTCTCTCATCGGGAACTTTCTAAAACAAGCTACTTTCTCTCTCTACCATATTATTACGTGTAACCCCCAAAAGTGTGCGCCTGACCCTGCATAATCCCCACTTTCTCTCTCTACCACTCTCTCTCCACCTCTCTCTCTCTCACTGCATGCGCTGACGACCATAACAAACAAGGTTTCAAACCCCAATAAAAACAAAAACCCCAAATATTAAAAAATTGAAAAACCCCACGGCCCAAGTCCATGTATAAATACCACCCCAATCCCCCATCATTTACCACCGCATTCACACTTTCTCGCTCTAAAACCCTCGGCCTCTATTCGCTCTCTCTTGTCCCCTTCTACTGGTTTTCCATCCATTTCACGCCCTTTCAGGCAGTACCCATCTCTGTTTTCCTATTCTCTCTCTAGATTTTTGTGGCTAGAATGCACTACCAGACCGAAGCTTGGGGTGCTTACATGGCTCCAAGGACCGCAGGAACCGACCCATTAGAGAGAGTTGAGAGGCTTGCGGCTGAAAACGCAGTGGTGATTTTCAGCATAAGCAGTTGCTGTATGTGCCATGCCGTTAAGAGGCTCTTCTGTGGAATGGGCGTTAACCCTACTGTGTATGAGCTCGACGAAGATCCGAGAGGTAAAGAAATGGAGAAGGCTCTGGTTCGGCTTCTCGGGAGCTCTCAGGCCGTCCCTGCTGTTTTCATTGGGGGAAAGCTCATTGGTCCAATGGACAGAGTCATGGCTTCTCATATCAATGGGAGTTTGGTGCCTCTTCTCAAAGAGGCTGGTGCTCTCTGGCTCTGAACCTCACGAGAGTTTTTCTCTCTCTTGTTTTTTTGTTTTCTTTCTCTCTCTAACAGAAGAGGAGTCTCCTCTATTTTGCTTGACCCTCTCTCTCTTGCTTTCACTCTCTCTCTAACCCTGTCTTGACACTTGCCTTGTCTCTTTTTTTTGCTTCTCTCTCTCTCTTGGGTGCTCTCTTTCTCTTGCTTCGTGCATCTAACTCGCTGTTTACTCTCTGGTTTTTGTTTCGCTCGGTGCAAAGGAGAAATGTAATTGTCCGCTATCTGTATAGAAAAACACTTGAGGAAAGAGAAAAATGAGTTTTATTATACATGGTTTCTTGGTTCCTTTCTCTCTCTATACTCTGTTTCTTCTTTATTGGGTTTGCTTTACTGTCTCTGCTTTATTTTACATGGGTTCTCTCTCTATATATATTTTACTGGCAAAAGGCTGCCTGGTTCATTGGTTCTTCTCTCCTCTGTTTCTTTATTGGGCAGGCCCATGCTATTTCCTAAGCTCATGGATGTTGGTTCTTTTGTTTCTTTCCTTTTTATTTATTCATTGGGTTTGCCCCATATAACCTTTACTTCGACATTAGTTTTTGGCTTCCGCTTTCTCTCTCTAACATTCAACAAACATAAGAAAAAAGGGAACTTCGATATTAGTTTTTGGCTTCTCTTTCTCTCTCTAAATTTCCACAAACAAACGAAAAAAAAGGAAACTTGTACATTAGTTTTTGCCTTCTGCTCTCTCTCTCTCTCTCTCTCTCTCTAACATTCAACAAACAAAAGAAAAAGGAAAGGGTTGTGCTTTCTCTCTCATGAGGTCAGCAAATAACTCTACCCCAAAAAGGACCTTTCTATTGTCAACCCTGAAGCTTACTTTCCAATGCTAATAACCTAGCTTTTTCTCTCTAGTCTCAATTTTCCCGCGAAATTTATCCCGGAAACTGCATAAAAAGTCACTTTCCGATACGAAATTATAAAGAAACCCTATTTTCCAGTAGAAATGACAGCCTTTTCGGCAAATTATTGTCGGAAATGTTATCTCTATGTTTAGTTGGTAATAAATTTCAGATCAATAAGTTCCACAAAAAGGCATTTTCCAGTCAGCAATATCTTAAAAAATATCACAAAGAAGATTTTCCGGCGTATGAGCTATTAAAATTGTTAATTTTAGTTTATGGCCAAAAACAATTTTAGGTAAATTATTGCCGATATATCACGTATCTCAAAGCCGAAATTTCTCAAGATACACGATTTCCTATCAATTATTGCAGAAAAATTACAGGTCGAAAATTCTATTTCCAATAAATAATCCATATTTGGAAATGTTTACCTAAGCTATGGAGTCTCGTTCTACATAAGTAAAGTAAGGTGCACACTGCATCTTGTAACCTATTATTTAAGGGATTCTATGCAATGTGACTGTTTACCATTTGTACAATGCAGTCATAATTCTTTACAACCATTTGATATAAAATTTGATAGCTTGGATGTGTCACAAAATTTGAAAAATTGTTTTTAAAGTTTGATCTTGATCAATGAAATAATTGCAACCAATTAATTTCGGTCAAGATGAACGTGACCACTTTGTATAGGTAAATGGTTTCATTTTATATGTTCCCATTATTTATGTCTATTTTCAAGAATTTGAGTATTATTGAACTATTTATACGTCTATTTTCAAGAATTTGAGTATTATTGAACCACACTATTTTAAATATATATATTTATAATTAAATATGAAAATAGATTTTTATACCATCATAAAAACCTCATCCTCTATGTTTTGTTATTTATTTGTAGGCCATTTTCATAAAATTCGATTTTTAGCCGATATTTAAAAATTCGAAGCATAAAGATCCCTAATCTTTTCCAATAATTACATTCAATAAAAAAAAATATATTTCATAAAAATTTTAGGAGTTACAATTTCGTGAGAAAAACCCTAAAAAATGGTTCGTGTGGGAAACGGACACGTGAGGGTCTCGAAGGGACCACCAAAGCATGCTTATCTGTTCCCTCTTTTGCCCGATTGGGAAACACCGCATGCTACAATGAGTCGGTTACTGGCACGTGTGAAGCCCTCACGTCACCGTACATGAACGTTGGTGCCACGTGGGATCTAAGCAGTGATCCCCTCCCTTCTGAAACGTCAGCATCAGCGTGATATTCTTCGACCGTACGACGCCACATCACCAGCGCGAAGTTGATCATTAACTTTTGTGTCGTATGGTGACTCCACGTGGACGGTAGAAGATGACTTGGAAGGGACCATCGGACGGTTGGGCTAAGTGATGACTTCAGCAACCGTTTGGGGTTGCAAGGGGCGCGCATGCGTCAGTACCGTCCGATACAGCCTCCTGGGCCTCGAAGATCATGACACGTGTCTTGAGTATTTAGCGGGAAATAAGGGGTTATTAATTGCAGGATAGAGAGTATAAAGAGAGAGTTTTTGGGTAAATAATGTCCGAAAGAGAGTTGAGGGTAGAGATTGTAGAGAGAGAAGTAGGAGTGGCAAATTCACCCCGTTCTGCCGCCGGATAATGACAACTCGGTTGCCGGAAAGTGAACAGTGGAGAGAGGTAAGGGCCGAAAATAGCGGGATTTTGTTTGCCGGCGAACGCGATTTTCGCCGGAAAAAGTGAGCGGCGCGCGTGATGTTTGTCGTCAATCACGTGAGGAGAGAGAGAGAGAGAGGAGTCAGTGGAAAGCGAAAGAAATGAAATCGTGAGCAATGCGTCAGCCATTGATTCCATAAAAAGGGAACCCAAAAATCCTGCACCATCACTGCTTCTCTCGTACCCAAATCCCATTTATACCTCTCTTCTTCTTCTTCTCTTCCCATTTTTCTCTCTCTCTCCCTCTCTCTACTTTTTCCGTATCTCTCTCTTTCCTCTTTTTCTTTTTTTTTTTTTCCTTCTTTCTTTTCGTATAATTCTTTGCATCTCTCCTCTTTTTTATCTTTTTCTTTTTTTCCTCTTGTTTTATATCTCCAGTTTCCATTTGAAACAAGAAAACATGAAGTTTTCCGTTGTGAGAGCTTGCGCATCGATGCTAATGGCGAGGGTCAATAAAAATGACCAAATGGTCGCTGAAGAAGACGAGAAAAGTAGGATTTTAGTGTTCGATGAGGAGTGTTTTGGTCAATTTTTGCAATGCCAAAAACACCAAAGGAAAAGGAATGGAATCCGTAGGCTTCTTTTGTGGAGGTTGGCAGACCGTGGAGATGAATTCGAACATGGAAAAGGACGAATAAGGGAATTAATTCTTGATCACTATAAAAAAAAATAAAAAAAAGATACATACAAGTTCTCATGCTCCAGCAGGGGTATCACACTGTACATCTTCTCCCTCAGGTAAAACAACCAATTTTAAGGATTTTCCCATTTTAAGATTTTCCAGTCCAGTTTAAATTTTTTATGAAAAAGAAATTTTGATCTGAGGTCCTTAAACACTTGGATCCAACTTGTAGAAAAATTGGAGGGTCTCCTTTTCAATCATATGATATTATTCTTATTCAAGCACGTATAGCACATATATACATGTCGCTTTTTAGGAAAAAGTTTTACATCATGGATATGCTCCTGCGGGAAGGCTTTATATAAGGTGTAAAAAAACAAATATAAAAGAATGGATTGGTTGAGATTCATTGGTCAGGATGAATCAGAATCACCGTCCAGTGCCACTTGTACTGTAGATTGGGTAAGAATGGAGGTGACTTTGTAGAGAGAAAGAGAGGGAGTTGGCAAGTTGACTTCGGCCTACATGTCATGAAGCGGCCCAAACAGATTTGTACAACACGGCGTGGGACTTATAAAAGTTCTATGGAAGTGATTCTCTAAATCCTAATCCCAAATCAAAAGGAGAATGAAATTGATATCTGGCTCTTAGGAATGAGATAGGTGACACTTTGTGAAAAGTAAGGACAATGTGTGTGAGAAAGAGAGCGTATATTCGATTGTGGATAGACAGGGAAAGAGGAACCCACATATTGGATAAGGTTAACATTAGTAACATAGATATCACCGGTCCCTTTCCACCAAACAAACTAAATAATGATTCCTCCCACCCCAAAAAACCAAACTCTACATGAGCAAGAGATACAACTTCCCCCAAAAAAGGCGCTGGGTGGTCACACCCCTATACCTAATTATTATTAGGTTGTGGTTTCCAATCCCAGGGGTGGTAACACCCTTTATACCAAATTACTACCAGGCGGTATTCCCCACTGCATATCCCCCCAAAAAAAAAAAAAAAGAAAACAAAAAGACTATTTGACCTAGCCTTTAGATAATGGAGGCTTCGCGATAGCAATTTGTTCCTAATGCTCTCTTTTCCACTTAGATTAGTCCTATAGTTTCACAATTTATCGTTACAATTCAAGAAAAAGTGTAAATGTCCTTTTAGAATTGCAGATCATATCACACAAAGCGCAATGCCCTAGAAATAGGAAAGGGAATATTGATTCATGGATCAGCTCAAAACATAAATGCATAAAATATAAGCGCCAAAAGAACAAAAGAATTAGATTCATGGTAAGGAACCCAAAATTTGATGAGGTATTCCCATATACAAGGCCGCCTCAACCAAAGATTTTTGCTGATTCTTATTCTGAAATTTTGCACGAAGGATTGTCGAAAGAAAGCGCCACATAATACTAGCATTACCAAAACCTGATCAGCCACCAAACCGGCATGTCTGGCCTAATCACACCAATTCATCAAATCGAAATTATTTGGATTTGATCTTCTTAAAAAACTAATTTTTTTTTAAATTCTTAAAAAAACTAATTCAAAATATAAACTGTATTACAAAAAAAAATTGTCCAACTTTGTTTTGCTAGTTCAACCGGTCAAACGTACGGTTCAACCAAATAAAACTAGCCAAACATAAATTTTGGTTATGTTTTCGACCAAACCCAATTTTACCTTTAAACCAGACAGGTCAAAGTACCAATCAAACCAGCCGGTCTGGTCTGGTCAATAGAGCACTGCACCATGCATAGGAGCCATCCACGAAGAAGCAACTTATTTACAAACAGCAACAAGTATAGTCACTTATACTCAACAAGCTTAACCAAGAAAATTCTCTTCCAATAGAATATCTCAGTTTATGATACCATTCCACTTTGAATGGAAGGCATTGATATTACATTCACTATCTTCTCAAACCGGGATCATCCATACAAATGAACAAAACGATAATAATGCATATTCCCTTTTCGTATTCAAGACAAAACGACAATAATACATATTCCCTTTTCGTATTCAAGCCAGGACCGTCCATTCAAATTAACAAAAATATAATAATCCATATTCCCTTTTCGTATTTGAATCTATAGATATCTGGAAATAATTAAATTCATAACTGAGAATTGGGGATTTAAGTCACACAAAAACGGAATGCTAAATTACTCTATAAAAGCCCAAGTGGGATATGGGCATTCATAAGTCCAATTGGGTCCAGAGTACCGAACACAGTGAAGCCAAAGCCCCTCTTCATGTCCATCATAACTGCAACGGCACATATAGAAGAGATGCAAATAAAATACATAACTATGACAAAGGAAAACAACAGCAAAATGTATCTCAAAATTTTTGAAGAGAAACCAAAATGACTCTACCCATTCAAAATACGACAAAAAATTTAGCATCATTTTCAAAGAACTCTGAAACCAGATAAAACTTAAAAAGCCAAATAACTCTGAAACCAGAGAAACTAAAAAGCTGCTATCTGTGCATTACTGCTCAACCTCTGAGCAAAGGGAGACTGAAATAGGCAGACTCTCAAAATAATAGTCACCACTCGCCATTATCAAGCAACATGACATTTTACAAAAAAATTCAAGAGGGTTAGGTACTGCAGCAATTCAGATATTTCAGGGGAAAAGCAAAGAAAACTAGACCATCTTCGCTACTCCTAAAAGAGGGGGAAAAGAAAGCTCAAGGTCATTCATCCATTGAAACTTTAATGGAAAGTGCCATCATTTTTGGAGAGGACTATCCATAACTTCTGAACACCTGCGGAGTTCTTAATACCACATATTCCTTACCCATGAGGAGCCAAATTAGGACAGTTTGTGCACATTGGATCAATCCTGAAGTCTTCTTTTGGATGCATTTCCCCTGACTCAGTAAGTTTCTCTGAGATTTGATGATCCTCAACTGAACCGGATGCTTCACAATCCTCGGTTACAGTTGTGGTGGTGGCTCTATCTGCACATGTTCTCTTAGCAGATCGAAGAGAAACAGTTTCAGAAAGATAGAGAGCATCGTTGCCTATTGGATAACCCAAGTATTGCAGGTGGACACGAATCTGAAAGTCCAAAACCCATAGCTCAGTGGTATAAGCATAAAGTCAATAGCGCATTAATCAGAATATACTGCCACTATAGATAAGTGTAACGGCAGTTACAAAAGAAAAGAGGAAGAATGCAAATTTGTGATCCAGGTTTGAAACTTTCGTATTCCATCCATAAGAGGCCATCTTTTTTTTTTAAATGTTAACCAAGTTGTATAAAGTAAAAGAGATGTACAAGTTACAAAAAATGCTGCCCGCAAGAGGGGAGCAATCTTCTGCCACCACGAAGGTGGCTAAAGCCAGGATCACTAAATAAAATAAAAATAACAAAATGAGCCCATCTAAAAGTGTTCTGCAGCTTGCAGTGACATATTTCTTACGTCACAATCAAATAGTTTAAGGTCTTTCTCTAACAAAATATCTGGCAAACTTATGGTGCATGTTGATCTAAAGCAGTGGTCCATGTTAAGCATTCTATTTTGCCATATTCAGCAATGAATAAAGAATTGAAATTATTAAAGACCATTTTATGTTGTTTCAAATGTCAACGTCAAGATGAATTTTTGGTGGAAAATCCATAATGTCCAAAACCTGTGTTCTGTAAACCAAGTACCAGGAAAAGTCAATCCCAAACCAGGTAACTTCTTCTGGTTTTCTAACCAAATAAAAGATCATCATCATCATCATCATTTTAGCCTTTTCCCAAATAAAAGATAGAATAACTAACTTATTCCAAATTAGATCTGAAAATCAAATGGAAATCAATATTGGCAAAACTTCAGGCAGCATTTAGATATTTGCTGCCAGTCTCATAGCAGTTCTAACCACATACTGAAATTTTAAACTGCAATCTTGAGATCCACAAAATTTAACAAAATATCTTTACTACCCCATAAACAATCCCAGATTATAGTTGAGAACCCCTGATTTACATTCCCTAGGTCCATATGTACATCCACCTTCCAGTTCAAAAAACATCCATTATACATTGCTTTCCTTTTAACATTTTTCAATATTTTTGGCTGTGAACAATTTTCGTGCAACAATAAGCAGACATCCTCTCACCTGATGTGTCCGCCCCGTAAGGGGTTCACATTTGACAATACTTTGAATGCCATTGGTGCTAATCCGTGTAAATCTTGTTGATGCGACCTTACCCTTCCGTGTTCTATTACAATGATCACCATCCCACAGCTGGAAAAATAAAAAGGCATAACAAAAGTTGCTCAGTATTATATATTGCCTCGAAGCACAACAACAAATTTTATAAATTAAAAGGGTATAACAAATGTTGCTTACTATTATATCTTGCCTAGAGTGACAACAATAAATTTTATAATTTAGTTTCAAGCATTTCTTAAGAACCTGGTGACAAACAATGTTTGACTCAGAGGTCAGAAGGTAGAGCAAAGTTAACTGAAGGAGCTTAGAGCCACAGAAAAGAATATTTAACATAGGGAAAGTTGCTATAATTTTATTGGAGTATAAAAAAACCACAATCCACTGGGTCATCACAGTCCAATGATGAACAGTCATGGGAAGAGGCACCCACTCTCTATCGCTGACCATAATTTCAGGGCCATAATGATATATTTTCTTCCTTTATTTGGCTATGTAGATTTTTTTTTTCAGCACCCATAACATCCTTGCTCAATACCATAAACTCACACAAATTGCAAACAAAAGGCGCAATGTGTTTTACAGGTCACAGAAAGCAGAATAACATGCCTGGGCATTGCACTCACATGAAGAGAACTAGCAAACCAGAAATGAAAGAAGTTACCTCTACTGAACTCTTCCCTTCTCGTGCATCATAATCTACGTTGGCATCAACAACTTGCTGGAAAAATATTCTTCGGATTATTCAATGACGCAGTAATATGCAACAAGACAAGCAAAAAATAAACCAGCTCCAAAATGTTTCCCAAGATTCTAACTCAGAAGGATAGAAAATTGATTAATGATCTGAAAAAGCTTTAGGCAGTTAAAAGTCATTAAAACCAATAAAAAATAAAATTGTAAGGAGTATTTTCTCAAATGCATTTTCTAATGCAAACAACATAATGGGCTTACAACTGATAATTGTTACTGATAATTGCTAGGGCTCATCTCTTCCTTTTTCTTATTAAGCGCCAAGAAAAGCTGCAATTCCTTGTCTCGGATGAAATCCCATGAAACTAAACTGTTTGTAAATTGTCCCTGAAAATTTGTATTCAGGAGGTACCGTCCCAGTTGTCCAATTATCAGATAGCACTTTACCAGAAAGGCCCAGCGATTGAGGTATTCGGGACCTCCCAGGCAGTTGTCAGCCTTCTGCATTTGAAGAATATAATGAGGGAGAGAGTGAATTCTTCTTAAACTAGAATGGTAGTCTCTAGTTCTGCAATAGGAGAGGCAAGAGCCCTAACTGGGTAAACTTAACCTGGACCCTTGGAAGAAGGTTTTCCATGAGCCCCAGATAACGGAAAGGGATTCCATTCAAGACCAGCAAGAAAAAGGGCTCCCATTTTTTCCTCAAATTTATTAAGGGACCTCAATGGTATAATGGCATTATTTTGAGTTCTAATGTTATATTCCTTCACTATGAGACATTATCCATACTTCTGTGATCTTTTGTAATAGGCAAAGGCTCTTATCTTTTTTTTTTTAAACTGTAATTCAAAAAAAATTAAAAATGATAAAGGAAAATATTGCAGAGAGACAGAAAATGCATTCCAGCAACAGCCAAGTGCAAGGATGCAAAAAGAGCAAAAGGCAAAATCACCCAAAGTACCGTAAAACAATCAATCACATACCTCCTCCTCG
The DNA here is from genome assembly GCF_054954075.1 of Amborella trichopoda. NCBI lineage: Eukaryota > Viridiplantae > Streptophyta > Magnoliopsida > Amborellales > Amborellaceae > Amborella > Amborella trichopoda. The sequence continues at coordinate 3,817,575 of NC_142341.1, read as the reverse complement.
GGGAAAACACCTAGAACCTTAGCAATATACTCTTTCTTCACCTTCCCAGCCTCTATCTGTAACAAATTGCAGCAAGGTTTAGTCATTTCGAGTGGAAGGTAATTTGTTGATTCCCATAGTACTGATGAAAAATTGATTTACAGAAGAAAATAAGCAAACATAAACTGATCAAGTGAACCTTAAGTCACAAGACATGGAGTAATTAGAAGGTTCAAAAGCATTAAATTAAGATCACACCATTAGCCTAAGATACTAAAAATCAAGACATAGATTCATACATAATGCAGCCAATATATTCAGAAAAATCCTGCACAGTCTAACTATGACCAATTGCAAATGTAATAGAAATGCCATAAAATTTTCGCAGCAAATTGGAGAAAAAAAATCCATGGGCCCCGCTATAGAGATGCATCTAGAAAATCACCTAGGACACTTGATGAGAATAAACCATGAACAGATAATATGAGGGCTTCTAAATTTGTAAGCTCAGAGCTTTTACTGTTGCATGTACTGAACTCATATTATGTTTCAAATATTAACAAGAAAATGACAGCATCAACTGTCAAGAATGAGGCGTATTAATTTTTATAGGCATTACAAATGGCACAACGTCATGATTTTTCATTTTTGTTAGTCAAAATCAAAAGAAAGATTGTGTGTCCTTTCACACACATAAGATGCAAAAAACATTGCAGTTTGCAAGTATGAGTTTTCAAACTTCCAACAACTATAATAACAAATGACACTGCAAAAGGAACATTCATCATTTGAAGGGGGAAAAGAGAAAAGAAAGTCATCATGCCACACCCCAAAACGATACTGAGTATGTCACCTGCTTCCTAAAGCGGTCTGCTGCAGCCGCAGACCTGGCCAAAATTAAGAGTCCTGAGACCAAGCGATCTAATCTGTGCACTGCTGTTGAAACAAGTTAAGGAGGAAATAGAATAAAAAATACATATACCATCAGAATCAACAAATTAGAAGTGGTAATTGAATTTCTAAAAGAGGAGATAATTTCACTTCAAAATCATTTTTGAAAAGTATCACTCTGTTATGCAACTGCACGCAGTTTGAATGGATACGAAACAAAGGCGCTATGTCACGTTCAGCCTCCAAAATTCCAACAACTGTATTTTTGCGATATTGCCCACATGGATGCACCTGAAAATAAAAGCATATGATGTCAATGCTTAAAATTTCACAAAGAACATAGTAAATGTTTTGTAGTGAATATTATGGCTCCCCGTTGAACCTCCCATGCTGGAGCATGTGATGATAAGGCACATCGACCAAGAATCCTCACTTTTTTGGAAACCCAAACTATACCAAAGTTGACTACGATCCTTTGTATAATATCCTACGATATTTGGACTCTTTAATAGCTGTGACCTATGTGCATGCAGACATGGATCGTGAACCCCATGGTAGATACATGTGTATATATAGGGCACATTGCCACATGATCTAAACAATGAGATAGACATCCATATTTTTACCCAATCGTTGTGTTTGAATGTTCTTTCTCTCTCTTCTTCCTCAAACTTAACAGAGTATTAGAGCAAGGATTGAAACCGTAGGATGTTCGTTGTTTTTGAACAACCCTGGAATTGACATTTTCCTTCCTGCTGGGGTTGAAGCTGTGGAGTATCACCAACCCCATATTTTTCCAGCAATATAATCATGTTGTTTTACCAACAAGTAAGTTCATCCCAAATTCTCTTTCTTTCCAGGAAAAAAGGAAACCCCTGGTCTTATTCTCTCTTTTTTTTTACCCCACACAAAATCAAACCAAATATATTCCATATCCTTCTTGCGCACACAAACCAAAAGAAGGGTCCAATTTTCAAGCTTTGAGAATTACGGAATCAGTACCTTTAGAAAAGACTGAGGCTTCTGAATTAGAAAGAGAGGAAAAAAAGTCAGAAATCAAGCACATTATTTCATTGGGAAAAAGTCAACCTGACCAACCATGGTTGATGATCACTACTTAGAATGATCCAAATCCACCAAAATGTCCATAGGAAGCCGAGGAATTTGGGTTACATCACCGGGAAGGTGAAAGAGCCTCCTGTAGATGATCCAGACCATGATGGATGAGAAAGTGAGAAACTGATTGTAATGGCATGGCTTCTTCATTCCAAGCAGCCAAGTATTAGCAACGGATTGTTGTTCCTTGAAATTGCAAAGGATATATGGAAGGAAGTAGCGAAAACATACTCACAAGTTGATATACCTAGGATTTACCAGTTGCATCGTGAAATAATGAATTTGCAACAAGGGAAAATGGTTGTGGAAGAGTATTTTAGGACACCAAGTGGAAAAAACTAGACCACTATCCACTTATTAATCCCACCGTTGATGACATTAAAAAGCAGACCGAGAAATGAACGATCTTTGAGTTCTTAGCAGGCCTACTGCCTACATCCTGACTTTGAACTTCAGAAAGTACAGGTTCTAGAGAAGGACAAATTGCACTCTCTCAAATCAATCTATAATTATGAGGCGGAGAAGGCCAGCAGAAAGGCCACTGCAGGGGGACAATACTCAAGCATCCACCCTGAACAAATCAGCAATAGCGTCAAGTTTACGGAAGGACCAAATCGAGCCCCACTTTCCCCCGTAGAAAAGAAGAACCTAAAACATTCCCAATGTTCGAAGAGGAAACACAGCCAATAGCATTGTCACGACTTGCATCCATGCTTGAGACCGAAGTGAAGGAGTGCAAGTGCCAATATAGTACGGATTGAGGAGGAGGAAACTTCAGCCATACAGCCCAATGTATGCACTCCAAGAGATCAGGATATCAAAGATTTACAAAACTAATTGGTTGCTCTCAAGGTTCATAGATACATTGGCTCATCTATAATGGAACCAGTGTTTTAAAATGCAGCCGCATCACCGCATATGCGGCCGCATCATGCGGGATGCGCTTGCATCCGCATCAGAAACAGATGCATATGCGCTTTTGACAGATGCGGCCGCATATGCGCCGCATCAGGACGTATCGTAGCCGCATCCCACATAGGCCGCATCCCACAGCTACAGTATCCACCGAATTTTTTTTTCTGTTCTGCCCCTCAAGGAGGGGCAAAATGGTCTTTTTGACCATCCAAATGTTAGGGAAACTGTTCGGGGGGGTATTAGGGGCCCTAAACGAAGATTTTCAGCCACTTTTGTGGCTTTTTTTTGCATCAAATCGAGGTAAAAAAAAATTTAGGCGGAATTTTTTTTTCATTGAAATCTTCGATTTGGCAATTGTTTGATACTTGGATATTCATTGGATGCTTTTGATTGTTGATTTGGAGATGTTAGGGTGAATTTGTGATAAAAAATCAAGGGTTTCAGAGGTCGTAAAGAAATCGAGCAGTACTTCACAGAGTCGGTAAATTATTTTTCCTTCTTGTATAATATTACTATCATACATATTTTTAGGGCAATGTCTTCTTCCCAATCTTCTAGTAATAAGGACCCGGCTTGAAAATATGCTAAACTAAAAAATCCCAAAGATAGAAATTGTGTAATATGCTTGCTTTGTGGAAATACTTATATGGGTGGATAACTGGATACAAAATCTCCTACAACTAATAGTTTTGAAGTTAATCATTAAACTAAAATACCTACTATCACATATATCACGTTCATATTTTTTTCTATGCATTAACTTATTTTTTAAAAAATTTTAGAATTTTTTTTACATTTATTGACCGCATCATTGCGATGCACCCGCATCCAGGCCGCATCGCCGCATCGGCCCCCCACCGCATCAGGGCCGCATTTTAAAACACTGAATGGAACACGGCTCATCTACAATGGAAAGTGGTCATGATCATGGAAATGATTGCCTTAAAGAAGCAACAAACTTGGGATATAATTGATCGCCATAAGGACATGTGGTATGAAAATTGCTACACCACCAATAGACTTGAAGAATGTCTTTTTCCATGGAGATCTGCAAGAGGAGGTGTATATTACATTACCATTGGGTTTTTGTCCTCAGGGGAGAAAGGGAAGGTTAGCAATTTAAGGAATGCTATACATGGACTAAAACAATCACCTCGGGCTTGGTTCAAAAAATTCAATAGGGCAGTATTCCAAATTAGGTTTCAAAGAAGTGCTTCTAATAAGTCTGTATCTGCTAAAAGAGATTTTTATTCTAACATCGTATTGATTGTCTATGTGGATAATATTGTGCTTAAAGGAATAACACTAAATTCAAAGAGCTAAAGATTTCTTAGGGAGTGTTTTTGCCATCAAGGATCTTAGACCATTGAAATACTTCCATGCAATGTTTTAAAAAACAGACCGCCCGGCTCTTAGGTGCCCCAAAAAAACTTTCTGCATGCCTTGACCTGGGCGCCCCAACACAGGCGGCTGTACCTGGGCGGGCACTCAGCACAGTTTACGATTTTTTTTTTTTAAACTGCGCCCAAAAGGGCAAAAGGGGTCATTTTGACCCCCAAGTATGTATAAAATAAGTTTAGGGGTTTATTTTTCAACCCCAAACTGAAAAAAAACAAGAAACCCTCAATCTTAAACTTATTTATGAGAATCTAAAGCAATTGCTGAGAATCGACAGTACTTCTTGTTGATTGAAAAAGTTTGTTTTTCTTATTGAAATTATTTTTAGGGTGCTATTGGTGGTATTAGAAGACTTTTAAGTTGATTCGTAGCTCGATTGAGATAACCAACATCGAAGATCAGAGATTGGGTAGAAAAGATCAGTCTGTAATCTTTATTTGAGATTTATTTTTTCAATTCGAGATGTCTTCTGCGGGATCTACTAGGGGTGGAGATCCGGGATGGAAATATTGTGTTAACCTAAATAAGAATGATAGAAATAAAATTATGTTCAATTTATGTGGACATGTTTCTAATGCCGGAATAAATAGATTTAAAAAACATCTTGCCGATATTAGAGGTGATGTCGCCCCATGTAAGAAAGTCCCAGATCTTATAAAGAAAGAAATTTTGGAGTACATTTGAAAAGAGTAAAAAAAGATATAGCAGAATTAAAGTTAGGGGTTCATATTTTTTATGATAATATTGAAACTGAAGAAGAGGATGATGAAGAGGGGGAAGAAGAGGTAGCCATGGTTGGTACTCAGAGCTCTAAGACCAAGAGGGCTTTTGGGTCTTCCCTGGGGAGGGTTTGACATGGGAAATGGTCAAGGAGGCTTCGGGGCAAGCTTCTGATCCTAGTACGGCCACTCGAGCAACTTCTTCTACTGGTCTTTTCTCTTCTTTTGAAAGCAATGAAGATGATGATTCTGATTCTTATTGATGTCTTGATTGTCTTCCCTATTCTTTTGAACTAACTTTAATACTTTATTGCACCATCTTGGTTTGGGCTTTCAACATTTGGAGTTTGAACGATTTTTATTTAGTTATGTGGTTTGTAATTTATTTGCCTTTTTGGACTATTTTGTTGTGTGGTTTACAGGTTTTTTTATAGTTTTGGAAGTCAGTTTGTTGATGACTTGGAGAGTTGGAGACTTGGATGTTATTATGGTTTATTTTATGGATATGGAATATGGAGAATATGAGAGTTGGACACAAATATATGCATATATGCGCATTTGGATAGCAAATATATAAAAAAAAACTAAGAATTTGCACCGCAGAGCGCCCGCCTAGGTGCTGGGCACTAGGCAGGCCGCCTAGCGTTTTTTGAAACCTTGCTTCCATGAATAAAGGTGGCATGGTCTAGACAAGGAATTTTCTATCTCAAAGGAAGTATACTCCTGATCTCCTCAATGACACAGGAACGCTCAGAGCCAAACTAGCAGTATCTCCCATAGGGTTAGGTTAATCAAAAGTTGTATGATCAACCGTCAGAGCCTTTGAGTAACCTTGGTGTATATCAGAGAATGGTTGGTATATTTACCCAGTTGATTGTCACAGCTAGATAGAGCATATGCCATATGCATGGTGAGTAAGTTTATGCACGCAACATGCTCTCATCACCTAGAGGTCGTTTATTGCATTTTACGATATTCAAAATTAGCTCCAAGTAAAGAACTACTTTATACCAGTCGCGGGTTACCTTGATATAAAAGGTTTTGTGATGCAGATCGAGCCGGGCCACTTTATGATGGTTGGTGGTAATTTAGTCACCTAGAAAAGTAAGAAACAAAGTGTTGTAGCCCATTCTTTAGCAAAAGTTGAGTATCGAGCAAAGGCAAGTACTAGATCCTAATATTTTGTATAATTTATACTATGGCATGACTCACTTAGCGAGACCGCCATTACTCTACATAAAGAGGTGTACAGGATGATCCAGGTCCCATATTACACCATGCAAGAATAAACGGGCACCGGCACCAAATGACCCTAAATGCCCTCAAGAACCTGAGACTATATTAGGAAGTGGAGGCTAACATCATTATTTTAGTGTGTCATCCTCATGTCATGTTTGATTCAGATAGACAAGAGCACATGTAGGAAATCAGTTAGGTCAAAGCGGAATTATAGTAGGGCTAGGGGAAGACCATGGCATCAAAATACAATTGGTGTCCTAAAAACCATTGCAAACAATGACATTCATCAGATGCACATCAATATAAAGGTTTTAACAAGGGTGTTCTTTTGCAAAATGCTTTTAGAAAAGCTATATTATAAAACAAAGTACTATCTGTAAATCAACTTCTTAGCTCGCATGCTAACAGCACTTTGATGGATGAATCAAGTGGATGGGCATAAAGGTCTAGAATAATCTCTTGAGCATAGAGAGCTCAAGAGGGATTAGTACAGATGCTTAATCCAATGTGTCCAATTGTGTCTAGGGTAAACTGGAGTAGATATGGACAAGAGAGATGTTTAAGGTGTTACATGATAGCTTGATGAAAACTTACGGTAGTTCTGTCTACAGAGATGTGCTGCTCCCTAAGTTCTTACAGCACATTTCCCTCATTGTGTCATGAATCGCCGGTTGATGATGAGGATCTGACATCTTTATGTGCATCCAATGTGGAAAGGTAGCAGATTGGTTATTGGATGCTTCATCCAAGTGAGTGGAAGGACCGCTAGGGTATTAAGAAATTGCTTAGAGGTAAAGATAGAGAACAATAAATCCTAGTTGGATGGGATGAAATGTTGTGGATAGAATTGGTTAACAAAGACCTTATCAAAAGATGGAACGATACTTCTATTTTGGAAAGAAACCACACATCAGAGATATATGGGTGTGGGTTCTATATAAGAGTTTCGAGAAAGAGAAAGAAAATCTACTTTTCCAAGTGAAAAGAGGTCACATACCTCCGACAAGGAGGCACGCCCCTCTCTTGAATCTCTCTCTAAAGCTCGCAAGTGAGCACCACTCTCTCTCTTCCCTTGTTGCTCTCTTTAGAAACCTAGAACAAGTTCCACACCAAAACCAGGCAATTCAGTGAGATCTCTCAAACCATCTCCATCAAGGCTGGGGAATTTGCATTGTGAAAACAATCGTCGAGGTTATAGTAATCAAAAGAGGTAGACTTGAAGTTATGGCACCAATCTCTCAACTTTAGAAAAAGGAGCACCCACGTGCCATTTTTTTGTATGCATTTTTTTTGTTTCCATTGCATCAGAACTCTCCCACTGGTTCTCACATTTGTGCGTGGATGCACCCAGCACACCCCTACCATGCGCATGGACCACAAGGTCACATGCCTCCATTTAGGAGACACATGTCCTTTACTTAAATTGTGAAAAAGATCTTCTCTCTCAAAACTCTTTACATGAATGGGCTCGCACCCATTATTCCATTCCGTGGTAGGTTATCTTTGCAAAATAGAAGTGAGCCAAATCCGAGATTAATATGTATCATTCCCTCTTTGGAAAAAGATTCTCCTTAACCAACTCTATCTAAAAATATTTTATCTTAAGCAACTACAAATTGTCATTCTCTTTCCACCACCAAGAATCTTCCTAATTCCATAGAGGACCCGCCACCCACAAGGGGTGGACTATCCAAAAACAAACATAATGTTGGAACCCATAGTCGGGTAATGCAGCGAAAGCCCTCTTGGGAGCTTTAGTGAGAGAGCGAGAGCAGGGGGGAAGGGGGGGGTGCCACTTTTTAGGTGGCAGGTGACCTCTTTTTCACAATGTGAGAAAAGTTTCTCTATAACTCTAAACTCCTTATATAGAACGGTCCACACCCAATATTCCCTCACGTACATAGTTATCTTTCCAAAATAGAAGTGTGCGAATAGCACTTGATTAACAGATCACCCATGACACTTTTTCAGATGCTCCAACATGGAGACATTTGACAACATTTACTATATCTAAAATGCCAACATTAGTGTGTTTCAACTTGTGGCTGAGGTGCTAGCAAATTGGAGCTGCAAGGGATGCTTCATTTCCTGGGCCCTCGGATAGCTTTCAAACTGCCCAATAGGTCATCATGAGTGCCACTCAGTATTGTGATGCCTATACAATGATCCTTCCTAAGCCATGTCAAATAAGTGATATTACATAGATACATACACAAGCCTCAGTGCCTATGAGTGTTGCTGGTGACTAGTACATTTGCCTAAAAAGCCAATACTTCTAGGCATGTCTTTTCTTCTTATAAATAAAATATTGCATTCTTTTATAACACTTTTCCCATCCATAACACCAAGTACAAGGATTTCGAGGTGGCAGACCTTATGTTAGTGAGGCTGTCTTAAAGCGATACGAGTTCAAATCCTCTTGTGAGCATGTTTACACAATCAATAAAATGATATTGTCATTCAGTTTTCCCTTTCATTGCATAGAAAGGGTGAGAATATGATGGTGGATGTGACGCTATGGATAAAGATGGAAAAGGTTCAATTCCCACAATGAGCATTTTTATATTTTTTATTACTAAAAAACCTTGCAAGCCACAGGATTCAAACCACAGACCTATGAAAGAATAAAATCCGCTCTACCGCATAGAGCTTTAAATACTTTATGACATTAAAATACAAATTATTATATGACACTTTTTAGACAAATGTCTATAATGTAGTAAAACATGGCAACATCACCCAACACACACAATCAAGTGTCGGGCCCATGTCCCCTTCCTCAGAGGCATTCATGCTAACAGGCAGGTTCTCCAATAATCCCTACTATCAAGCGGATATTAGATTTTTACAATTCCACATTGTAATTCGTACCATTGCCTCTCCCCTATAAGGAGCTCGGCAATCACATATTTTGATGCCAAAACGGTTTTAGTCCATGACAAGAAGAAGGAGCACAGCTGGTTGCTAATTCACATTTTCATATCACTGTACCCCATACTCTCTTGAGTCTTCAAGGCTCAAGACAGTCCACAACTCCAACCTACAAAACAACCCAAATCAAAAATCTCACACAACCTTAATGGCCAGTGCTTAGTAGTCATCATTTAGTCATGGTTTGGAAGCTAGACTTCCTAATCCTTGTCATGAAGTGAGTGTTTGCATCCATGATGCAAATCTGACCATTAAGCCACAAAAGAAGGACACCGCATTGGCATACAAAACATTTCATGGCCAAACTTGGGGTCTTGGGAGAGCAATCAGCAAGCAAGACCCCGCCGGTTGCATTCTACAGTTCAAGCTAACCCAAAATCATAAATTATATGAAAGAATTTGACCTTTGAATACAAAGTAACGACCTTGTGTGGATTCATGCAAGTAGTTTGGCCCCAATTCAACCCCTAAGTGCGGCTGCAGCTGCAACAAGGCGGCCTCAGGCTCTCGGCGTGGATGCATTTAAGCCTCGAGGCCATCGGGGTGCAGCTGCACCACTCCTGAGGCCGCACCATTAACATTGTAACTTTTAACTCCTTAAAGTTATGTTTAAGTAAAAAATTTAATTGTTGAACTAGACCCATAAACCAGAATTTCCTGCATCATTAAATGGCTTATGCTAAACCTAGAAAAAAATTCCCACTGATCTTGTCGCTTTTTTGCCCTTCTTTGATAGACAAAGCCCTCAGTATTCAAGTGATTCCAATAAATATCTAAGGAATGCATGAATGTAATATAGAAGGAAATGAGTCTTTTAGCTTGCTCTTACACAATAATGCAGATCCTACCATACAAGGTTCCAAGTGTTAGAAATAGTTGATCCAACATGAAATATCGATTAGAGTCAAAGACAATGGACCAACTGGTGCAAACAGCTGGACCAACGATTGGGCCTAAAACTGGTTCTGTTAAAAAATAAAAATAAAAAAGGTAGCTGCAAAATCCCTCTGTGCTGGATAAAAACAGATTGTGCCAGCATTCAACCAATCAGTAGAACCATAAAACTCACAAGTTTGGTAAGTCGCCTCTTATTATACTATTCAACCTGTTCCAACAGTTGGACTGGCATGTAAACCAAATTAGACTCAGACCATTCTCTTCCCAAGTTGAGGCTCTGGTCTCCAGTTTCTAGTACTGCTTTCAAGTGTATTATAACCAAAATCAACAAGAAAGTCACTACGTAGGATGTGTAATTGAACCAAACCATGAAATAAAATTCTTTAGACTTATGTTTGTGTAGTGCAACAAACGATACAAAAGCGAACATGGCTTCCTATAAAAACTAAGTCTCCTTTTTAAGTATATGCTAGCCAATATTTATTCAAATCATGCACTGAGTCAATAGTAATTACGATACTGGTAATCACAAAAGTCCGGAGTTTAAATATCTTACCGGGACAGATGCCGGCTTACAAACTGTTACAACATCAGTTCCCTTTTCTAGAATAGAAACTCCCCAAGCCATCACCGGTGGTTCATGCCTGAGGTATTATTTGCACCTTAACGAAATCAAACTGCGATGACAAATGCCTTTGCATAGTAAAGTGATTAAAAACGATATTTTGAAAATCTAAGAAATTCCTTTCAAACCCTAGTTGCTAACTTGTGACATATCATCTATATGGTCCTCACATCATTAGATTGGACAGTGATGGAAAGGAGTGATCCATAACAAAATTGTCATTAATTGAATTGTGTGTACCCACTCTCCCTCCATCACTGTTAGACCCATTGATTATAAAGCGATAAATCATATGCTTTTTGTTATTATCACCACATGGATCATATTATATTTTTCTTATGGCTTTCTTGCTAGATTAAAAGAAGACATGTTCACCATTACCAAGCCAAAAATCATGTGATAAAATATTAGAATGCTTCAGGTTTTGTTCAAAGACTCTCCAGTCCCACAAATAGTTGTTGCATTGAAAGGAAACGTGCTCTTCAATTATCCACTTTTACGTTTCTGTGAAGTTGGAATACATTTGCCAGCGCATGTGTGTAGTAATTTGTTAGACATTGCAAAAGCTTGCCCACGAGAGGTGGGCGTGATAAGGGAACCCACACGTCAGGTGCTCTACATATCGAATGAACAAAGAACCAAAAAATGGTGGTGAGTAGGTCCCCCTATAACAAAAACTGAGGGGACTCAGTCAGTGTAGAGAGACATGAACAAAAAGATCAGTAAGAGAGTGGCAATGAGTTATGGTAAAAAACAGTCAGCGATGGTGTGCACTTGGAGAGGCCTAGCTGTCACCTTCCATGACCCTCTTAAGAACTCAATATAATTGGCACACACAAACACACGCACATATGTCAAATAAAATTTTGCAAACAAACTTCAAAGAAGCAACAAACCTGTGTACAAAGTGGCTAATCTTTTGGGACGATTGCACAACATATGATACATGCACCATTTGATCATCTACTTGGATCCTTCCAGCGTTTACGGCAGCAAGCTATTACAAACCATATTAGTAACCTGGAACAAAGTTGAGATAAAAACCCCCAAACTGAAAGCAAACTAAAATAAATGCATAATAACTACCTTGTAAAATATGAGGGCTAGAGTTTAAAACATTTAACAATAATGAAGTTTGCAAACAGGTAAAATAAACTGTGAAGCTAAGAACCATAAAAAGAGTCAATAATAATATTGACAAACTGTGCAGACCAGCAGAACAGCCTCCACATAAAACAGGTAAGATGTATTGTTATCCATTTGCATAGATTGACTAAGCTCATAATAAACTTGCTGCAATATTTATTCACACTGCTTCATTCAAATTAGAAGAATGGAAGTATTTTGAAAGGCATAAGGCATCACATAGGCTGAGGGCCCATGCTCAAGGCAGCCCGAAGAAATCGAAGGTTTCTACCATACACAGCCCACCACCCCCCTCCCAAAAAAAAAAACACATGCACACAACACAAGAAACACACATACACAACTTAATCTCCCTCCCTCCC